>NC_084487.1:16347973-16947973 GCF_030035675.1 Rhineura floridana | reverse complement strand
TGCTACTTTTTTCTGCATGACTGGAATGTGCAGGAGAGAGCACATATAATGTTTGAACATGCAGAACATGAGGAGGGGAAAATAAAAATGTATTTGTCTGGTGCCCAAAACAAAGCAACACTGGTATCAAGCAAACCAATCTGGTGAGGGCATTCCGTAACTGTGGAGAAATTCCTCTCCCTTCAGGGTGGGGAACCTGTGGCCCTCCAGATGATATTGAACTCCAGTTTCATCATGCCTGTCCATTGACCATGGCTGGGGCTGATGGGAATTGGGATCCCACATCTGGAGGGCCACAGGTTCCCCATCGTAGATGACATTTGTACCTTTTCTGAAAGTGAACTACAGAGAAGTGCCTTGAGTGATGTTCTTAAAGTACAGGCAGGTAGATATGGAATAGGTGCTCCCATGCCTATTTAGGGCTTTAAAGGTAACTGTGACGTCCTTCCCTGGTTCTCCCTGTCAGGTTCCCACCTGCTTGTGGCTACTGCCTTTCACTAGGCACCACCAGGGTTACCACCAGTCCGGACCGTCCTTTATATGGTTTCTCACTCCGCTCTAGCACAGATCTCACTAGATCCCCCTGCTAGGCAGCACCACCAGTCACGTCCTATAACCAATACTCCCAGAGACTTTGCCTGAGTCTCTCTCTAGCTGGTTACTTTTGTGACTGCGTGCTTATGCTGTTCCCAACCCCCTTGTATCTTTATAGATAACGCATACAACTCTGGGTTGCTCTGGATACTTGAATTGTTATTATTCCTCCCTTCACCGCTGCCACCATTAGATACTGTTTCTGTTCAGCCTTGGTAATTACCTTGCCCTCCCTTCTGGTATGTATATCCCCCAGCCAAGGATCAGGCCTTTGGTAAACCAAATAAGTATTTATTAAATATCAGAAATAACAAGATTAGTTTTAGAATGTTTCACAAGCGTATGGTTTCATCTATTCCTGTTTTGTACTTGACTTATTATTAATCAGAACTCCAACTCCCTCTTTCTCCACACTCCTGACCTCCACCCAGATTCAACTGTCATTCTTCCATTTATACTCCCAGCCATTCAAACGCTCAGCCAATCATCCAGCATTCTACTGCTCATGTACTCCCCCCTCCTTTTTAACTCCACTTACCATATGTCTTCTATATAAGTCTATATAAGCACTTACCATATTTACACTATAAGCAGGAACATCACAGTAACTTCCACCATCTTGGATTGTGCCTGGAAGCAAACAGGCAGCTAATGGGGCCCTTTAAAAAAAACAGTCAAAACTCCACCACATTCTTAGATTCTGAACCACATTAAAATGTAGCCCTTGAATAACCCCACTGGGGATACATAAATACCAACAGATTCTCATCAATGGAACTTTGCATGTTGTGATGTGGAATAGTACATGTATATTTGATTTTCCTGTTATGTAACTGGGACACATGAAAACAGAAAATGAAACTCATTTGTTTTACCCCCCCCTTCTCTGCCCCCCATACAAATGCCAATATGTGCCGTTTTTTTTATTGGTGAGAGATGTATGGTGCTCTCAAGAAGCTCAAGTGCCACTCATAGTTCGAGGAAGTGAATCTAAATTAATACAGTAACTGTCAGAGCACATGTATGCTATGGTTTGCTATGGTATGCTATAGAACCAATAATTATGATGATATTTAGCATTTGGATAGGACTTCTGAGTGTCCAAAGCCCTTCACAGGCATTCTTGTAAGGCAGGGCATCGTCACAATTTTGCTCTATTATGATGATGATGATATATTTTCTGTCATCTTACACAATACCAGTCACAAAGAAATAGCAGCTCCTCTCTTCCCCATACAAAAGGGGAACACTGCAGTGCATGAAGGCAACAACCAATTTTTCGATTGACAAGTTAGCACCATTTTTCTATAGTATACATTGTCTCACATATTTGTCCACTATCAAGGCACAAGAGACAGGGCCTTTTCAGTAGTGGCCCTGTGCCTATAGAACTCCTTCCCAATGAAGGTATAGCCCCTACATTGTTGATTTTTAAATAGGCCTTGAAGTCTTTTCCCCCCTAAATTCCAAAGTGCTTTTAATTGGTGTCTGCGTTGATACTTTTCTTCTGGTTTTGTTTTTATGTGATATTTTTGCTATTGTCTGCTTTTACACTTCTTTTCTCTTACATGTTTAAGTCTTCTGATGTTATTTTTCTAAATTTACATATTTATTTAAGAGAGTATATTATCCCCATATTGTAGATGCGGGTGCTGCGGCAGTGTGGCTTGCCTAAGGCCCCCTAGGAAGTGGATTGGAGAGCTATTTGAGCTAATTTCTAGCTAATTCTCTTATTTGTTACATTTAGATTCCACCTTTCCATTAAAAAAAAGGAGAAGCTGAGGTAGCTAATAATGAAATCCACCAGGAGGGGAAAAACCAATATTACAATAAAATCATATAAAAATCAGGTTAAGAGCAGATTTTTTTTAAAAAAGTCCACCTTTTTTTAAAAAAAAAGTTATATTAAAAGTACAAATTACATCAGAGCAGCAGTTAAATACAAATCACTCAGTAGGCCAATCAGCTGTTTAAATAAAAACTGTTTTTGGTCTGCCAGCAGAAGCCCATCAATGACAGGGACAAAAAGAAACTCTCTTGGTTTGGATTTCCAAAATCTTAGTTGTGACATGCATTTTCCCTTTCTCCACATCCCTTGTACCAATGATATACTGGGCAAAAGGGGCCTGGAGAGTATTATTCCAATAAGGAATATTGAAGCAATGTGTTTTGTTAAGTTAAAGGGCAGGTCAGGCACCAATGGTTGGCCAGGTCAGGCAGTGATCGAGGTTCCTAGGGGCTTGGAAGGGTCCCTTACCAGCTTGACTCAGCTGTGCTGCCATTCACTCCCCTTCCCAACAGCCAGCTCCTGGATGTTTTTAGCGGTAGGTGGTAGAGCTGCTTTTGAATGGGAGCCAACCTCAGCTCCCATCCACAGTGGCTACATGTCATTCTAAGTTATCTAAACTGTAATGCCCCAGCCCATAGATCAATAACATTTTTAAAAATTTCATAGATCTATAGTCTGGGTAGATAGATTTCATAGACATGTGAGTTTGGATATCATGTGATGGTGGTTGGCCACCACAGAGCTTAGCTCCCATTTAAAAGCTCTGTTGCTCATCCACAACTGAAGCATATGTGGGGTCTCAATGGAGGCAGCAGTGGTGGCAGTGCAAGCACAAGTAGGTCTGGGTCCTGTTCAGATTGGGGGATGCTGGAGTGGGGGACCCATCATCAGCACTATGCCAAGGCCCCCTGAAGTTTGGCACAGGCCTGTTAGAGGATCCCACGGATTGTGGCCTGGGATGTGGAGGAGATGGATGAACAGGTAGCTGTACTGGAGCTTGGAGAAAGTGATGCTGGAAAAAGAGCAGTGGAAGGTAGACAGGAGGAGCCAGTCATAAGTTGAAATCTGATTGGCAGGTATGCAGGAGCAGGGACTTCTTTGTGGTGGTGCCATGATTGTGGCACCACCACAGGGCAATCAGTGAGCCCTGTGCCTTCTGTCTGAGTTTTAGACTGGTTTTGAAAACCTTTTTATTCCATTAGTCTGTTTATGATTTGCTTTATTTATTTATTTATTGCACTTGTATACCGCCCCATAGCCAAAGCTCTATGGGCGGTTTACAGCAATCAAAAACATTAAAACAAATATACAATTTATAAACATATTTTAAAAACAATTTAAAACACAATTTTAAAATTCAAAACAATATAAAAACAATTTAAAAACACATGCTAAAATGCCTTTATTCTTCTTAGGTTAGATTTTGGCTAGTGTGTAGTCCATCATTTTAAAATGGCAGTTGTATTATACATTTTGCTTTCTCCTTTTTGTGCGCTGCTGCCTTGGAATATTATTATTATTATTATTATTATTATTATTATTATTATTATTATTATTATTATTATTATTATTATTATTATTATTATTATTATTATTTTCTGTAGTTGTTGAAAATGTAGTTTTTGAACTGCCCTGGACTGAATTGTCAAGTTTAAGGACAGGGCATGAAATAATTTTAAATAAATAAATAAAAGGGCAGGTGATACCTTGTGATGTTTCCAATATGCCACATCTCAAAATATGACTTTAAACATCCTGCCACAGTTTATATCTCCTACAGGGTCCCTTGGGGTTCATTGCTGATAATTCCAGAGGGTGAGCAATGTTTGCCTGTCTCAGCAAAACAAAACATACAACAATTTTTGTGGCATCTTGGGAATGTAGGAAACAAACTTATACTGTACCGTTGGTCCATCTAGCTCATTACTGTTGACACTGACTAGTAGTGGCTGTCCAGGTTTTCAGACAGGGTGCCTTTCCTGGAGGTGCCGGGGATTAGACTGGGACCTTTCATGCATAGCAGATCCTGCAAAAATTAGGAACATAGGAAGGTGCCTTATACTGAGACTATTAATCTATCCAGCTCAATATTGTCAACACTGACCGGCAGCAGTTCTCCAAGCTTTTGTGGGCTAGCACCTGCTTCATCCTTAAACTGGGATGCCTGGATGTGTTTGCTAATAATGGTGGCTTCACCACTGGACCAGAAATCAGCTTAACACCAAGATTCTAAGCATGTTTACACAGAGGTAAGCATCTCCCAGTTCAGAGATGTACTTCCAAACTCAATCAGCATATCCCAGTGCTTTGGTTTAATTTGGTTTCATTCTGAATATTAAATATTTCAATACTTCAAGAATTCTAACTTTTTCATGCCCCAGACACAGCTCGCCCCCAAGACTTAGCTGGTATCCCAACTATGGGAACCCAGGCTATATATATACATACATGAAGGTGGTCTGTCTGCTTCCCTTTACACATAATACATCTGTTGTTAGAAAACAGATGCAGCTTTGCGTAAATAATCTTAACCCCAGGCAAGACCAGCAGAGAGAAGCTGATATCATTTTGCATTCAGAACGTGCATATGTGAAAAGAGTTTCGAAGGACTTTTAAACTATTTAGCTTCTGTTGTTTGTTTGCTTGCTTGTTTGTTTGTTTAATTAAATTTATGTGCTGTCCTTCCTCCCAGAAGGAGCCCAGTATAAGTTGCTGCTGTTGTTGTTATTTCCTGGTCTCCAGCAATGCATTCATGAGATTTACAAAGCCTAATTCTCTGTGGTGTGTTTAGTCATTATGGGGGGCTTGCATTTGGTTCCAAAATTTTCCGTTCATTTTCTTTTTTTTCTTTTTTGGCATGGAATCCTATTTTGAAATAAATTGTAAAATATGGGGAACGTAAAAGGAAGAACACAAAACAAGACATCATGAACAGTATTTAAGAGAAAAAAGAAACGTACAGATGTCCTTCTGTTTTTATTTCCTTTCTCCTAATTCCTTTGGATGATGACGATACAGTTTATGTAACATTTCTGATTGTTTAATCAGCTTCACATATTATCTTAATCATTTGTAAAACCACCCTATATGGTAAGATATACCCCCAAATTGTTGATGGTGAAGAAACTGAGACTCAGATGTCTGTGTCTTCACTAAGGCCACCTGACATGTGGATTAGGTAAAATGTGAACAGGGAATTTCCTGGCTCACAGTTTAGGTTTTTTGAGACTATGTTGCACTAGGTGAAGTCTTAATCAAAAGGAGGGAGGGTGGCAGCAGTGAAAAAAGTGGCTGCAAACTGTTAAGACGATTCATTACAATTTATGATGCTGTATAAGGTAGTTTTAGGAAAGGAGATAATGTGTGTGTGTGTGTGTGTGTTAGGGCTACAATGTTTAATTGATGAATTTATTAGATTTATCAATTTTTAAAAAATTAATAACTAAAAAGGTGCTCATTTAATTGGGAAGCAGATTTTTTTTTAAAAAAAATACAAGTTGCTATAAAATCTTTAGTTAAGTGTCATGTTAAAAGAGGCATTTCCATTTCTCTCGGAGACCATATCTACTACAATACATGCATTCATTCTCCAAATACAAAAAAAACTTTTCATTTTAATTCATATGCAAATATAATTGCTGAATTAAGGATTTGATAAAATGCATGCTTACCTTAGAGTAAACCCTGTTAAATTTAATGGGCCTTATGTCTGAGTAAACATGAATCAGATTGTTTGTAGAAATCACACAGTTACAGCTTGCGCCTAACCATGTTTACTCAGAAGTAAGTCCTGTTGAACTCAATGGGGATTATTCCCAGGTAAATGAGATTAGGACTGCAGCCTTAATTATCTGTCTGCAGACACACTATAGAAAACAAGGGTATTGAAACAGAATTAAATATTCTCTCCCGTTTTTGAATATTGATGTTTTTGTGTGTGTTGATATTTCACTGTCTATATATTAAATTCTCCAAAATAGATGCATGGAAATGCACACGCAAATGTTGTCCTCAAGGCATATGTAGAGACATACACATTACTAAAATATGCGCTAAAATATGTCACTCTGCTCTATTTCTCTAAAATAAGCATTCTGACACCTTTAAAAAGTGCCTAAATGTTAAACAGTGTTGTGTAATGCAGAATAAGATTTCAGGATGGAATTTGTGTATGTTGTTAGATGTTCATGTTGATGATTATACATATATTTAAAAAAAACCCACACACACATACATGCTTCAGCTGAAACATTCATTCTGAACTTGAATGTTGTGAAATTTCACACAAAAAAATATTTGTACCAGGGGATCCAGAGTTTAGAACTGTTTCAAGATATTTAAATTGGGTTGTTATTATTTTTTCCCCTCTTCCAGCCTACAGAGAACCTCTGCTTCGGAAAGAAAAGGCATAGCTTTCAAATTGATAACAATGAAAAGTCATGCTGTGTATTTTTTTTTCTCCAGGAGGGTGTAGGAAAGGGGTTGAAATCAAAGCCAAGGAATTGTTTTTGATGAAAGTGAATTGTGTTAAGCGGCTGATTTTCGTGTCTGAAAACAGGCAACTGCTAAGGAAACTGGCCGTTCTGGCTGGCTGGCACCCGCAGCAGAAAGAAAGCGGATTGTTGCGCCAAAATCAAAGCTTCTGTTTGGAAGGAATTTTATTGCTGCGATTGTTCACAGGAACTGAAATCCCTGCTCTCAGTAATGTTGTATTTACAGAGGAGTTGGGAAATGCAACAAGCATAGTGTGGCATGTGAGTAAGTTATGGGTAAAAGCAAACCCTACAAACACCTCTCCATGGTGAAAAGTTGTTTTTGTTGCAATTTGGCTACGATTCACCCTTGCTGCAATTTACAGCTAGAATCATTTATGATTGTTAATATGGGGAGTGGCATTTGCAACCCATAGTAGCTGGGACATTAGCAGGGGGAGGCGGAATAAATTGTTGTGTTTAGAGTTGGCTTATTCTCTCAAAAGTCAACCCCAGTCAGAAGTTTGGATTCCACCTCCCAGAAAATCACTCAGTTTACTCTCCTTAATAAAGGAATGTGCATGATGGTTCAGATGCAACACTTTTTGCCATAATAAGGTTTAACTGTTGTCATTTAGAAAATGATTGGCTGATGAAATATAAAATAATTCTTCAAGTACTGAGAAGGGCAATCTTAAATGTGTCTCATTTCTGTAGGATAGTCTTTAGCAGAAGAGCACTGCTCTTCAACCATCGCTCCACTTGACACCAACTATGAGCCTTCTGTATTTCAGAATAACAGTGATAGATAAATTGCCATTTCATATTTTAAATGATTTTCCTCTATTGCACAATATGGGAGCCATTTAGGATTTAACGGATGCCCCATATTTTCAGAGGCTATGTTTCCACTGTGAATCTTTGTTATGAAAATTTGGGTCACATCCACACCATACATTTAAAGCATATGGAATTCCCAAAGAATCCTGGGAACTTTAGTTTATTCATCACAGAATTACAGTTCCCAACACCCTTAACAAACTATAGTTCCCAGTATCCTTTGGGGGAAGGCATGTCATTTAAATGTGCTTTAAATGTATGGTGTAGATGTGAGCTTAGTTTGGTGGTCCTAATGTGGAATTAAAATGATTAAAAGTTTTTTTTTAATTTTATTTTTTATTTTTTGGCAATCTGGAGCTTGATTCCCACTTGCATTCAGTGAGTCTAGAGACTGACTGGCAAGATTTGGTCACCCAGTCTGTGGTCATTTTGACAATCTGAGGTATTTATTGTAGTGGAGAACTAGACCATATGAGATCAAGGGAGTTAATTGTTACATGTCTAAAATAAAATGTTACATACAACTAGAAAGTTTCATTCAAAACCAGAAGCACACCTAGGTTTTAAACTTGTCTGCTAGCTAAAGCCTTGCTCTTTGATCCTAACATGTTCGGAGTGGCTGTATTTTTTCCCTCAGGAAAAGGTACTCTGTTCATGCTCAGATGCACGTTAGCACATATGATGCACAGGTATGACAGGGCTGTGTCACAGTGGCAGGATCTGCACCCCCTTCCATGTACACACTGTAAGGTCTGTATATGAGTCCAACTGTATACATGGAACACTTGTTTCCATTTGTTGGGAATCCTTTCCCCATGAAATCTTTCCTGCCACGAAATGCCCCCCTCTTTCTTTTTTGAAAATGGAAATTGACTGCCTTCAAGTCGATCCTGACTTATGGAGACCCTATGAATAGGGTCTTCATGGTAAGCAGTATTCAGAGGGGGTTTACCATTGCCTCCCTCTGAGGCGGAGAGGCGTTAAAACTTTTCTGTTCTGGTAGGGGAACTGATACAGCTCAACTCAATGTTAGAGCATCTGCCTTGCATGCAGCAAGGTCCCAGATTTAATCCTGTCATCTCCAGGTAGGGCTGGGAGAGAATCTTATCTGAAGCCCTGGAGAGCAGCTGCCAGTCAGTGTTGACAATACTGAGCTAGATGGCTCAATAGTCTGATGCAGTATAAAGCAGCTTCCTATCTTCCCATGCTGGGCTGATGATTGTTTCTAAATGTAGTAGACTCTCTTTTTAGAATGTCTTTACCTGCTGAGCCTGTTCCCGTCTTTCTGCTACTGTTTCATTTCTTTGAGGGATTTCGTTTTTAATTACTGCAAGCCACCCTAAGTGATGCAAATACATCAGAAGAGTGAGGTATACAATTTCCCAGTAATAGAAAGTAAACAAACAAACTCTGGAAAAGTGTGCAATTCTGAATGTGGGATCTTTTCCACAATAAATACAGAATGAAAAGATTCAGAAAAGTGAAACCAAAAGTATCAAGGAGTCTGAGCAACATCCTGATGAGGAACGGTTGCGGCATTTGGGGCTTTTTATTTAGGAAAAAAGGCAAGTAAGGAGAAGACATGTTAGAGGCGTATAAAATTAATGCATGGTGCAGAGAAAGTGGATGGAGAGAAGATTTTCTGCGTCTCTCATAATACTAGAACCTGGGGTTATCCAAGGTTGCTGAATGTTGGAAGAGTGAGGACTTGTGTGAAAAAGGAAGTACTTCTTGCGTTAAACTATGGAATTTGCTCCCACAAGATATAGAGATGGTCACCAACTTGAATGGCCTTAAAAGGGGGTTAGACAAATTCCACGTTTTGCAGGTTGCTGAATCTCAGTTGCTGAGAACTGCAAGTGGGGAGTGTGCTGTTGCATTCACTCAGGTTCTTCTTGTGGGATTCTCATTGGCATCTATCTTGCTAATGTGAGAAGAGAACTCTGGACTAGATGGACCTTTGGCTTGATCCAGCAAGGCTCTTCCTATGTTCTCATGTACAAAGGATGCACCCCACCTGCACACTTTCATTGCACCTACTAGTCACATGTGAGAAGGGCTCACGTGTTGAGTATATGCTGAGTTTTGAATGGGCCCATCATTCAAATGGTAGAGCATGCGCTTCCTATGGAGAACATCATGGGTTCATTCCCCAGCAGCTCCTGTTAAAAGGTTCCCAAACTTTTTTCCCGCACAGACCACTTGAAAAGTGGTAATGGTCTTGGCGGACCCCTAAATGATTTTTTCTGCCAGTTGTAGCAATTGTGATGCACAGCACTAGATGCTGCATGATTCCGAATTGCAATACAATAAAATTCAACAGAAGAATTAAAAGAAGCAATAAAAATACAGGAAAAACGAATATGAATATTAATTGCAGAAATGCCACGGACCTCTACTCTAGATGGCTCCAGTCGATCAGCCCTAGTCAGCATGGTCAAAGGTTAGGAATGATGGAAGCTGCAGTCCGACCATATCTGGAGGGTATGATACTGGCTACCCCTGCTGTATGTAATTAATCCATCTGAAGTGCATGAGAAAGAATGAGACAGATGTGGGGGGAGGTATAAGGAGAGAGAAAAGGGGGATTAAGTGGCAGTACAGGAAGCTGCCATACTCTGAGTCAGACCACTGGTTCATCTAGTCCAGGACTATTTACACTGACTAGTAGTAGCTCTCCAGGGTTTCACATTAGCGTCTCTCTCAGACCCACCTGGAGATGGCGGGGATTGAACCTGGGGTCTTCTGCATGCAGAGCAGATGTTCTACCCACCAGTGACAGCTGCTCGCTCCATGTCAGTGGGGCAGTGGAATCCGCTCTGGGTTTTAGTCCGAACTTTCCAGGAACTATCCAAGGTGCTTGAAAGTTTGGACTAAAACCCAGAGCGGATTTCACTGCCCCACTGACATGGAGCCACCAGCAACCACTATTACCCACTGAGCTATGGCCGTCCCCCAAAGGGAAGATTTACAGGAAATTTTTTTTAGTGGCATGAGAAAGGAACTACTAGGGAAAGGGGGAATAGGGAGAGAGAAATAATGAGTTGTATCTAATGTTACTACTCAGAGTAGACACATTGGAATTAATGGATACAATTAACTTAGGTCTATTCATTTTAATGGATCTACTGTGAGTAGGACTAACATTGAATATAACCCACTTATCCCTAATCATTTTGATATAATTTGCCATGTATTTGGAAACTTGTACACTCCAGGCGCTATTGGATGAAACCGATTATCTAGATCCATTTCAATCGGGGTTCAGGCCTGGTTTTGGCACTGAGACTGCCTTGGTTGCCCTGTTTGATGACCTATGTCGGGAGAGAGACAGAGGGAGTGTAACTCTGTTGATTCTCCTTGACCTCTCAGCGGCTTTTGATACCATTGACCATGGTATCCTTCTGGAGAGGCTTGCGGAATTGGGAGTTGGAGGCACTGCTTGGCAGTGGTTCCGCTCCTACTTAGCGGGTCGTCTCCAGAAGATAGTGCTTGGGGAACATTGCTCGACACCGTGGGTTCTCCAATGTGGGGTCCCGCAGGGTTCGGTTCTGTCTCCCATGCTTTTTAACATTTATATGAAGCCGCTGGGGGCGGTCATCAGGAGTTTTGGAGTGCGTTGTCATCAGTATGCTGATGACACGCAGCTCTACTTCTCCTTTACATCTTCTTCAGGTGAGGCAGTCAATGTGCTGAACCGTTGCCTGGCTGCGACAATGGACTGGATGAGAACTAACAAACTGAGACTCAATCCTGACAAGACTGAGATGCTGTTGGTGGATGGTTTCTCTGATCGGATGGTGGATATATACCCTGTCCTGGATGGGGTTACACTCCCCCTAAAGTAACAGGTGCGTAGTCTGGGAGTCATCTTAGACTCTTCCCTCACACTTGAGGCTCATGTAGCCTCGGTGGCCCGGAATGCGTTCTACCAACTTCGGTTGGTAGCCCAGCTACGTCCCTATCTGAGTAAGGAGGACCTCTCATCAGTGGTACATGCTATGGTAACCTTGCGTCTGGACTACTGCAATGCACTTTACGTAGGGCTACCTTTGAAGACGATTCGGAAGCTACAGCTAGTGCAAAATGCGGCAGCCAGACTGCTAACAAGAACTAAGCGGTCTGAGCATATAACACCTGTGCTAGCCCGTTTGCACTGGCTTCCAATATGCTTCCAGGCCAGATTCAAAGTGTTGGTACTTACCTATAAAGCCTTATACGGCGCGGGACCACGATATCTGTCGGAACGCCTCTCCCGATATGAACCGGCCCGTACACTACGGTCTACTACGAA
Source organism: Rhineura floridana (assembly GCF_030035675.1). Taxonomy (NCBI): domain Eukaryota; kingdom Metazoa; phylum Chordata; class Lepidosauria; order Squamata; family Rhineuridae; genus Rhineura; species Rhineura floridana. The sequence goes on along the minus strand of NC_084487.1, from coordinate 16,935,984 downwards.
GGCCCTCCTCCGGGTTCCGACTCATAGGGAAGCCCAGAGAGTGGTTACAAGATCTAGGGCCTTCTCAGTGGTGGCCCCCGAACTATGGAATGGTCTCCCCGAGGAGGTGCGCCTGGCGCCGACACTATCATCTTTTCGGCGCCAGGTTAAAACCTTTCTCTTCTCTGAGGCATTTTAATTCCTGTTAATTGTAAATTATTATATTTTGATTTTAGACTGTACAGTTTTGTGTACAGTTTTGTGTTATTTTTATTGTATTTTTAATGTTCACCGCCCAGAGAGCTGTTGCTAGTCGGGCAGTATATAAGCTTAATTAAATAAATAAATAAATAAATTTTGTGACATTTTGATAGGCCCAATAAAGGTATTGTCCTAAGATGGATTCTGGAACTGTTCTCATGGGCTAACATGACTCCCTCATACTTTCAGTGTTCTAGCAATATATCATAAGCTAATTTTCAATAAGGTATGAGAAAATGTTTACTGGCCCTCTGTTGGTACCTAACCTTTCCCTTATCTTTTAGGGAGAAATATAATGATGGTGATGATGCACCAAATCCTTTCTTCACAGTTGGAACAGCCCTAGTCAGCATGGTAAAGTTGTTCTTTATAGTAGCAGCTATAGTAGGATAAATTGCAGTCTGCTAAAAAGGCACTAACTTTAGAGGCGTTTTTGAGCAAATAAATGAGCTTGCAGATTTAATTCAAGCCCAGTCAAGCAGAGGCTTTTTGCATGAGAGAAGTCACTGATCAGGCTCTGCTTCCTCCAAACATCAATGGCTGGTGCCTGCTGTTTCCAAATTTCTGTTGATAGACGCCCATTGTGTTTGACATGGCATCTTTACCCTGGAATGTTCCCTGGGGCCGCAGCCACAGTTGTATACCTTGGTCTCTTCTCTTGCTGCTAGGTCTTGACAGGGCAGGTAGGAACGGGATCATGGGTAACTTTGTCAGCACGTGGGCCACTCTGGAAATATTTTGGGAGACAAAACTTTCGGCCTGTTCCTAACATTGAAACACTTGCCCAGACTAACAGAGCAGGTGCCCAATTTCAGTCAGTGCATCTGCCAAAGCTTTTGTACAACTCCTCTCCTAAATGGTTGCTTGATGACTTGACGATGAGGTAACGTGATGAAAAGTTGTCCTGTGTCTACAGCTGAGGAAAATATTTGAAATGCTGCAACACATCCAGATTCACCACTCAAATGTCAAATAGTGAAGAGAAAGAAAAAAATAATTCAAATTTGCATCTTGAATGGGAAATTTTACCTCAGAGTTTGAAAGGTGGTTGCTTTGGCCTTATTTGGGCACTCTTGATTATTTTTCTAGTCATTAAGCAGGAAGTCTCATAATGTCAAATACTGGGTCATCTATCAAATGCTGTCTCATTCAAAATATTATTGTCTGTTTTGTTTTTGATGAACTTGTTTATCGTTATTTTGACTGTTTATTTTATTTTATGCCTAGTATCTATAGTGAGAAAGAGTAAGCTATACATCTTTTAAACAAATACATAAAACAATTACAGGTAAACTCTATAATTTTAATACTATTGCATGTCATCTATCCAATACTCTTGCATGTCAGCCACCAAATATGGAATTTGTGTTTTCTTAACCACATATATGTTCCCCCCCTTTCTTTCACTCAAGGCAGCATATGTAAGATTTCCAGGTAGTTATTATTGAATAATGTGCCTTCAGACCATGCCAAATACCATGTTGGCATGTTGGCTACCAACATCTGTCAGATATTAAAGGCAATTTCTTGTCAACTGTCAAATACTGTCAAACAGAACTGTCACATATCAAATGCTGACATTAAATATCGGATGTCAAATATGCAATTAATATTTGGCAAATGTTTGAGTATATCAAGAATATCTGGAGCTTGTTCAGCATTAGGCTTCACAATGGAGAATTTTTAAGTAGAATTTTAGGAGACAATTTTTTTTTCAACACTTCCCCACTGTCTGACTGTGAATCTTATATTGTATTAAGGAGGAAATGGATATTTTTATTTATTTATTATTTAATTTGTATCCCGTCCTTCCTCCCAGCAGGAGCCCAGGGCGGCAAACAAAGCGCTAAAAACACTTTAAAACATCATAAAAACAGATTTTGAAATACATTAAAACAAAACAGTGTTAAAAACATTAAAAAAAAACATACTAAGCAATTCCGACACAGATGCAGACTGGGATAGGTCTCTACCTAAAAGGCTTATTGAAAGAGGAAGGTCTTCAAAAGGCGCCGAAAAGATAGCAGAGATGGCACCTGTCTAATATTCAAAGGGAGGGAATTCCACAGGGTAGGTGCCGCCACACTAAAGGATATTCCATCCTTTAAGGACTTTATTTTTTTCTAATTACTTTCCTGGTTTGGAAAAAACAGACCTTTAAAAAAGTCTTGGCTAATGTATGTCTGATTGTTTTCTTGATGGCTCCTTTTGCCTATTTAGCTAGCACCATTTGACTACAAAACTAGCAATCTCTATTTTATTGTATGAGTATCCCCCCCCCATACAGTATAATAATGTGTGTTATCCCTGTAAATCCAAGGTCCTTTACATCTGGAGGATTACAGTTACTGATTCCAAGACATAATGGTCTTGCTCTACCTTTCTCTGCCCTAATTGGTTCCTAGACTTCTGGTTGGTGTTCCTACTTCCAGAACAGTATTAGAACAACCATACACCTTTATCACAAGCTCCGTTCTTTTTGTTGAAACACTGCAGAAAAATACCTTTTCAGTTTCCCTCCTTGACCCATTCCAGGTGTTTGAGACAGAGGTACAAAATGAGTGTATAGCATGAGCCACTTCACTGAGTAGGTAACATGAGGCTATGGATCAAACAAGACTCCTATAACTTCTACCTTCTACCTTCTGCCTGAGTTGCTTCATGCTCAAATTTCCATAGCTTCTAGATGCAACTTGTCCCCAGCTCTCGATTTTGACATCTGACCTTAGAGACTCTAGACTGGAGTCTCCCTCCAGTCCTGGGTTCAGTATGGCTCCCCATCACCCTGGCCTGGCCCCGTCACACAAACCATCAACCCGTATTTCATTGCACTCTCAAGGTTGTGCTTGCTGAGCATCTATTCAGATGAGGAAGTGCCATGGCTCAGTGGGAGAGCATCTGCTTTGCATGCAAAAGGTTCCAGGTTCAGTTCCTGGCATCTCCAGGTAGGATTGGGGAGACTCCTGTCTGAAACCTTGGAGAGCCACTGCCAGTCAGTGTAGATGATGCTGAGCAAAATGGCCAATAATCTGACTTAGTATATTATTATTTACTATATGACAGCCTCCTGTCTATTCATTTTTGTGAACTGTGGGGCATGTACCCAGACTTCTTCCAAGCAATGTTTTGGCAGCTCCTGTCAATATGCAAAAGAGATCACATATAATTTACTTTGATTTTCTCTTGCAGAGGCTTGAATACTCATCACATTTACTTGAAATTAAATTGCACAGAGGTGTGTTTAGGATGACTGCTGTTGAGGTGCTTGTTGGCTAAGAGTTCACTCACATGGAATGTATTAACCATTCCATTGTTTCCCTTTGCCCATTTTGTTAAAAAAAAAGGAAGGAAAAATAATAAGCATGCATATGAAAAATGATAAGTGATTGATGTGTTCCCAGAAACTAATAATTAACAGATTATTATGTCCCAGAATGAATGACAGCTGAGACACAATTTTTATTTATTTAGTCTCATAGTAGCTTTTTTATGATTAACAAATAAGAGTTAGGGTTCTGTTTTTGTTTTGTTTTTTCCTCTTTCAATTTCAAAAAACCACATTGTGAGGAAAAAGTGTATGAGTGAAAAAGTTCACCTTGGCTATTTGTTCTCTAGATGTATCCATTGTTTTATTTTATTTTTTGGAGACGAATCCACAGCTCAGTTCCAAGTGTTCACTAGGATTTGGACTTTGATCTTCAGTTCATCCCTCTTTCTTATGCTCTCTGAGCAAAGCAGGCTATGTGTCCTGTTTTAGAGAAGGCAGCCCTCTATTTGACAGTCTGTCAGAATTCAGCCTTCTATGCGAAGGTGTCTACTGTATCTGAAAGGACTGTCTGGTCCAAGTCTACTTAGACCAGACAGATAAAGAACCATAAGAAGGAAGTGAAGGTGGCTTGAAATGGTCCATTCAGCACCTGGAGTTGGACAGCAGAATGAGCAGGCACACAGGTCCCCTGGTCACAGCCCTTCCCACTTGCATTTTTCTACTGAAATTATAGGAATCATTTCTATATTTGTATCTGTGCATATCATATGAACATTTTCCTTTGCTCTTTTTTTTTGGCAAAGTGTAAGTGGCCACCATAGTGTCATGTAATCCATTTTTTATGTTGCTGTTTTTTGTTGTCATGAGCCCTGTGGTTCCATCAGGGTCTGGCCTGGGGTGGCAGTCTCAGATGGAGGAGGAGGAGGAGGATGTGATTGAGTCATGGCAATCAGGGATGGAGGGCAGAGGTTCTGCCCCTTTGACTCTGCCTATTAGGGAAGAAGAAGCAGAGTCACCAGCTCTCCCCTCCCCTCCTGTGGAGCAGAGAGCCTCATAGGGTCATTGGAAGGAATTCGATCAGCCAGAGGCGTATGACTGCACAAGAGATGGAGACAGAGTTGGAACCTGAGCAGCAGGACACCACCCCAGCACCAAGAACCAGTGCCACCTAGGAACACACATACCCCCCTGAGAAGCATGCATCTGCACATGAACCATTCCCTTAAGGGGGGAGGGTCTTATGAGTAAGGGCACCCTGCCTCGCCTTTCATACCTTGGCAGGAGAGGTGTGACAGCTTGTTGAGACATCTTCATTGCTTCTGTCTGATTCTGAACATCTGATCTGGATCTTAAATGCTTGTATCGGGTTTTCTGTATCCTATGCCCGCTGCTTCACCTGTACTGCTGCTCTTTTGAATAAAGCTTTCTCTCTTACTTCCAAGTAAGAGCCTCTGTTGTCTCCTGGGATGGGAGAAGGGATGGCATGATTTGTTAATTTTGGTTCTCTCAGTTTCTCATTTTTCCAATCTTAACTTTGGTACTCCACATTTCTGCAACAATTTGTGATTTTCTTTAAAAAAATCTCATGAAAATGCTTCAACATTTTAGTGTGAATTTCTCCTAATAAACCCGTTTTTGCATGCTGTTTTGACTACTGTACATGCATTTTTGTATGCTATTTTCACTCATATATTCATTTTTATGCATACTTTCCCATAGCATATGCATTTTTGTAAACATTGGTTGGTGAATTACATTGCAAACTTTGTGAAGGATGGCTGTGTTTCAGGTCTCATATTGTTTCAGAAAGTGCAAATTTGATAGCATTACCATCCCTACCAACCTTCTCAGGTGGGAGCTCTGTTGGTAGTTCCACCATCCTCAGAAGAGCAGGGAATGACAGTCAGGGCCAGGTTTTTTTCTTTCTTTCTGTGGCAGCTCCTAAACTGTGGAATTCCTTCCCTACAGAGGTGCATCCAGCTTCTTCTTCATTGTACAGCTATTGCCATATGCTAAAGACACACCTCTTTATCCTGGCCTTTGATGGTTAAGGTAGTTTTGTGAGACCCACTTCTTTTGCTGAATTTACCCTCTTCTGTTCCATTTGGGATTGTTTTGTCCTTGTGTTGTCCTTGTAACTGTTTTATTTCTTTTTAAAAAATAATTATATCGCCTATTGTTGCAACCCGCCCTGGGACCATGTGGTAAAGGGTGGGTTAGAAATCTTAGAAATCAATCAATCAATACTATTAAGTCACACAAACATGACATAAAAATGAGCATAACATATTTTTTTAAAAAAAAATAGTGAACAGAGAGGTACAAGCCATTGCTTCAAGGTTTATCCAGCAATGTTTCATCTAACGTTGTTGTTGTTGTTGTTATTTTCTTCCCCAGCCTGAGTTTGCCCAACATCACGTTTGTATAGTTCATGTCTTCCGTACACAGATAGGCAATTATTTTTCAAGATTGATAGCCGAGACGATCCATAATGAAGTCTATCTCCCACTGTTGAAGGAAGGATTTTGATAGTCCTTTCTTTTTATTTGTTTAGGCCAGCCTTTCCCAACTAGCGGCCCACCAGATGTTGTTGGACCACAACTCCCATCAGCCTCAGCCAGCATTGCCAATGGTCAGGAAGGATGGGAATTGTGGTCCAACAACATCTGGTGGCCCACTAGTTGGGAAAGGCTGGTTTAGGCGATGAAATCATGAGACACAGTGTAGGGATCCAAACTATCCCCCACTGCTTTGACTTAGTTGAATCCTGAGCGTCAATTTTTCAGCAATTGCTCTTTGCCGTAATTCCTGATACTGGTGAGCCAGGGTTAAGCAGTCAGCTGTCTTCCAAATGTTCACTATTACCCATCCAGCTGCTCATATCATAAACCCCATTAAGTCTCTGAAGGGCAAGTCATGCATTGTTGAGCTATCAAGAGATCTAGGTGCTTATGTGCACCAACTCTCTGTGCCTGGCAGTAAAGGCCAAAGTCTTGTCTTTTCCACCCAGATGTACCTCCTTCCGACAGCGTCTCTGCTTTCTCTCCCCTTTTGGGGATGCTCAACCCTGGGTTCTTCTCTAATCTTCTCCTACATTCAAATTGATGGAATGGGGAAGGGGCATAGTTCAGCAGTAGAGTGTTTGCTTTTCTCTCAGTAGGCCCCCACATCTCCAGGTAAGGCTGGGAATGTTCCCCACATGATACCCTGGAGTGCTGCTGCCAGTCAGTGTAGACAATACTGAGCTAGATGGACCAATGGTCTGAATCAGTATAAGGCAGCTTCCCATGTTCCTGTGATTGTGCTACCCGTTGGTCCTTTGTGAGTTTGTCTGACCCTTTTGTTGTTGTTGAAAGATGTCTGTGCCAGCCATCACCACAGCATCTTGAGGCAGTGATTTCCATGAGTGTAACATATGAGTTGTGTGGAGCACATCCTTTTGCCTGTCCTAAATTTTATTAATATACTTACTTACACATATAGCCCACCTTTTGTCATGGAATTGAGGGCCCAGCCCTACGACTAGGAAGATGGAGGCAGCCTCTTCAGCCAGCAGATGTTGAGTGTTATGAAAAGGCAGCAGGTGGTTAGTTATTTAATTTATCGTTATTGCGTTTCCACTGGAGGGGCTTTTTGGATTTGGTGCTTCCAGTGCCAGAGTAACTTGGGTGGCTGTGGGTCCTATGCACCTTAACTGGGAGGGAGTGCACCATTTGCTGCTCTACCTGGGGCAGCAAAATGTCTTCGGCCAGCCCCAATGGAACTCAAGGTGGTGTACATGTGGTTCCCAGTTGATCTCCCATCCGGGCACTGGCCAGTCCCAACCTGCTTAGCTTCAGCAAGATGGCGGCCTCATGTGCTTGAAGGCCATTCTTGGGGAAGAGCCATACTTCATTGACTTTGCATGCAGAAGGTCCCAGTTTCAATCCCCCACATCTTCAGGTAGGGCTGGTTAAGATACCCTGTCTGAAAGCCTGAAGAGTTGCTGCAAGTCAGAGCAGACTTTATTGAGCTTGATGGATTAATGATCTGATCATCCGGTACAAGGCAGCGTCCAGTGTTTCTGTATCCTTAGACCTTCTGCTGATCAGCTGCATTTGGTGACTCTGAGTTCTAGCAATATGAGAGAGGGAGGACAAAAGCTCTCCCTCCAAATGCTCTATGTATAAATGGGATACTGACCCATTCAGAAGACTGAGGGTGGTGTTCAACTAAATAGTTGGGCGTGTAAGGAATAGCGCTAGTGCAATGGGATTTCCCCATCTTTTCTTCATCCAAGTGCACTCTGTGCCATCCCCAAATCTGCTCTGGAGAGTGGGAGGAAAACACAAAACAGATTTAGGGGCACATGGGGGCTGGAGGAGAGGTGGAGAATGTTCTATTGTTCACCTTAGTGCTATGTTGAATACAAGCAACCCTGAGCTTCAAACCCATCGTGGAAAACTCCAACCGTTTTTCACCCAGATCTTGAAGCTGGTTGTTTGACTCTAGCTTTGGCTCATGGGGTGAGAAACTGATTTTGCTCCTATGGGGAAGTAGATGAAAAAAGGTCTCATACAGTTAAAAAAAAAAAGACAGGCAGTTTAAAGCAGGTTGTTATATCCTGTGGACTTGGTACTGTCAAAAAAAGGCAAAGCCCATGTTTGAATAGAAATGCCTTCTATTTCTTTTGGGAATTTTCTGCACCAAAGTGTACCAACTATAATTATCCATAACTATGCAGGCTTGTTTTTAATGCTGTTTTATAATTACAGGTCTTAATGCTAGATTATACAAAGTCATTTATAAATAGTCAGAAGAGAAGGACTTCGGAAGTTGTGAACCTGTGGATTGCTGTAAGATTGTGGCAGCTGATGGGATTTCAGCTGTATATACATATAGATGTGGTGTTAGCTGTGTAATGATTGATGAATCCCTTAATTAATTCCCCAACAAGTTGCGATTTATAGCCCCATATCTTTTTCTCCTGACACATCGGCGTTTGTCACTTTTAGAGACATGGCTAAGCCAGTTGTCTCACACACACCCTGCAAGCTTCTTTGTGGGTTTCTTGAAATATTTCTGGAGCATTTTGCTAAGTATAACAAGATTAGAGCTTTATGATTTTATGGTATAAGCAGTTGGGTTGGGATTGAGGGTGGCTGTGTGACAGATGAGAACACCCTTCTGAATATGGGGGTGCTCTGTGCACCTGCTTTGGGATGTGATGTCTCGGAAGAAAAAATCATTGCAAAGTGAAAGAACCAAATCAAAAGCGCACAATCCACTGAGACATTCAAGGGTGCAGACCCCACTGCTGAATGAATGGGAGATGTGCAAGAGCAGCACAATTTGCTACCACCATGCTACAATCTGCTTGCCAGACAGGCTTTGTGGGCCAGCCAGATGGCTGACAACGTCCCTGCTTTTGCAGACTCAGGTGGGCAGCAAAAACACGAGGTTTATCAAAGGGTCAACCTGGTGTATTTAGCTTGGTAGGCTGCAAATTACTGTATTGCTAATGTAAAGGTAGAAGTGGGACCTGCAACAAAATGTTGCAGTGCTAGAGTGCTCCTGCTCAGGATTCCAGACACTCCATTCCCTCTCCCCCTCTGGTTTTCCATTTTTCCTCCAGCATTTGATTATAATAGTGGGTGGTATTCAGCTAAGTCCTACTCAAAGTAGACCAATTGAAACTAATGAACCTAAGTTAGGCACTTTCATTAACTCCAATGGGTCAGCAAGTAGAACTAGCACTGACTACTACCCAGGGTATGGAGAGCAACTACCTTGTTAAAATTAAAAGGCATGTGCATGTAATTGTTTTGGAGGGATTTCCCTCTGGGGAAATTTGTTGTATTCCAAAGTAAGATATCGCGTTATGCTCCTAGAAGTATTCCCACTAAAGCATTAGTTGCTTGAGCTATTATTTAAACAGAATAGGGTGAAACTTCAAAAAGTGGAAATATCACAAGGAAGCCATTGTGAGATGTGATAGGCTTCTTCATGTAAGCATAAAGTGCATTGAAGTATATATGTTGACAGAATTTGATTTCAGAGTGGATGCCAGAATTTTTTAGTTGAGGATTAGAAAGTGACTAAAACGATTCAGTATAAGTCCTGTTTTCCCCTCCCCACATTTTGTTAAAGAGTTTCATGTTTAGCCACTGGACAGTGTCTCTCTGGGGCTTTTTATATTTTATAAACATAAAAAAGTGTTATTCCATAAAACACAATGTGTGTTCATTGCTCTATGTTAAAATTGCAATAATATCTTTTCCTCCTCTCCTCCTCCCTTAAAAGGCAAGGGCTGCAATGCATTTAGCTATCTCAGAGAAATGTACCTTTAGACTGTTTTCTCCTTTCAGACCAGGAATGGGAAACCTGTGGCCTTCCAAGTGTTGCTAGACTCTAATTCCCTTCATTTCTTACCGCTGGCCATGCTGGCTAAGGCTTATGAGAGTTGAAGTCCAACAACATCTGGAAAGCCACAGGTTCCCCATTCCTGTTTTAGACAATAGATGATGGGCACCCTCAGCAGAAGTAGGAATGGAATATATATATTCTCGATGAATGCATTTTAGAACATATTCTACCCTAAAATACACATTTACATGCATTTTGGTACTTTTAGAACCAAGAACTGTATCACAAAATGTGGAGAAGTGCAAAATCCAAAGGATAATTATTTAGGTATCGATCTACACATTAGTCCCGGAGGTGCAGATCCAGTCAGTTGGCACTAAAATTCACAGAACAGCAAATTCCTCAAGTATCCCTAATAGAAAGGAATAATCATACAAGGTTTTTTAAAGTCTCTACTTATATGTAACAGCTCAGCTTCAAGGAGCAGAACAGCTTCAAAACAGGTCATTAGGAACAAAATAAGACCCCATTAAGGGCTGGTTGAAGGTGCTGTTTGTTTCTTGGCCCAGCTGAGTGTATTTTAAGTCCAGTTTTGCCAAATTCTATGGGCATGCTCCACGTCACAGTGCCTTTCTCTCCCCAGCACCCTCCGTGGTTCAAGAGCGTATTGGGCTTTTGAAACTGAGCTTTTCAGCTGCGAAACAGAAAATCAACATTGCTGTTATTAGAATGTTGTGGATGCTGGATTCTTTTGTCTTGTGTCCCCCAAACACGATGCAACCTTATACACAGCAGTCATGGCTTTCATGAATAGCTGTTTTTATAACCCTCAAGCCACTCGCTCTGAAGTTGCTTCATTGAAGCCAGTTGATTTAGCATCGTGTTAACAGTCAAGGATTTTCAGCTCAGTGCCTATGTCTGTCTGTCTTTCTGTCTTTCCTATCTGTCTCATTTGCCTACAAGGGACTCAGTAAGTACTGAACTTCATAAGAACATAGGATGCTCCCTTGGTCCATCTATCTCAATATTGTTTATATTCACTGGCAGTGGCTCTCCAGGGTTTCAGGCAAGATGTCTCTCCCCTTCCTATCCTGGAGATTCAAGGGACTGAACCTGAGACCTTCTGCATGCAAGACAGATGCTCTACCACTAAGTCATGTCCCTTCCCCATAAAAAGACCTGGAAATGTTCTTTTAATTCATGTTTGTAAGCCATCTCAAAGATCTAAATGGTGGAAATAAATCTAGGTCTTACACTTACCCTGTTTAACCAGAACCCATATAGCCAGCCATTTTGTTGTAGGCTAGCTACATACACACCATGCTTTTAAAACACATTTCTTTCTTCTTGGGAATCCTGGGAACTGTAGCTTGTTAAGGGTGCTGGAAATTATAGCGCTGTGAGGAATAAATCACAGTTTCCAGGATTGTTTGGGAAAAGCCATGAGCTCCGAACAAGCACCTATGGTCTCTTTGGGCCACGGTCCTGAGCTATAGTATTCTTACTGAATTCAACCTTGCACTGACACAAGCAGAGTCCTTGGTCATGTTGACATTAGTCATATGCATGTATGTATGTTCATTTATAAATCATTTCATAAGAAGTATCTTAAAGCAATTTCACAACACAATAAAACAGTTTACAACAACTGCATATATAAAAACCATTACTATATTTATAAAAGCAGTTAAAATAATTATATATATATATTTAAAAACAATTTGAAATCCAAAACAGAAATGGACTGGGATAGAAATCTCCATTTAGAAGGCTTGTCAAAAGATGCTAAAAAGGCAATAGACAGAGCACCTGTCTGATATGTAACAGGAGGGACTTCCAAAGGGTAGGTGCCACCACACTAAAGGGTTGATTCTGATACTGTGTGGAACAGATCTCCTAGTAAGATGGTATCTGCAGGAGGGTCTCTCCTGCAGAATGCAATGATCGGCTGGGTATATAAGGGATGAGATGATCTTATAGACATCCTGGTCCCAAGCTGTATAGAACTATGTATATGAGTATGAACAGGATGACGCCAAGGGCTTGTATGTCATTGATCACTCAGCACTGAATGGCATTGTGTCAAAGTTGACACTGAATGATAGGGAAGTTATCTCTGTGGTAGCTGCTTTGCTTGATCCTACTTGATCCTGTAGTCACTGAGAGATGAAGACACACATGTAAACTGGCCTTTTAATCTGTGTTGAACTTACGTGCTCAAATATATGTGCGCACAATGGCCACTGCTACTAACTTTCAGTGGCATAAAAAGTTTGAGCTTCAAACACTATGTTTTTCTTCCATGGCAACAGCAAAAATGTGCCTTTCTCTCTCTAGCCACATTCACACCATACATTTATTCAACTGCTATTTTACTTTAAAGAGGCATGGCTTCCTCCAAAGAATCCTGGGAAGTGTAATTTGTGAAGAGTGCTCAGAGTTGTCAGGAGGTCCCTATTGCCCTCACAGAGCTACAGTGGCCAGAGTGGTTTAACAGTCAGCCCCTCTTCCCAGAGGATTCTGGTGAGTGTAGCTCTGTGAGGGGAATAGTGGGTCTCAACAACTCTCAGCGCCCTACACTTCCCAGGATTCTTTGGGGGAAGCCACACCTGTCTAAACTGGAAGAATAGTAGAATAAATGTATGGTGTGAATGTGGCCTCTCTCTGTATAAAGGGAATGAGCAAGTCAACAGCCATGCATACTGGGTGGATGTTGTCATTTGCAAACTCTTCCAAAAAAAGAGAGAGAGAACCAAGTCTCTTCCCCCCCCCCAAATAAAATAAAACAGAATTGCATTTCATTATGTTGTGCTCTTAGGTAATTTTCCCCTCCCCCCGTGAACGGGTTTAAGAACCCAGCATACAAGAGAGTGCTATATTAGCGTATTATTCTCACAACAAACAGGCACTGTTCTGTTGCTACCTGCTTGGCCATTGTTCCCAGTTGTGTGTGCTTTGCAGTGGTATTTGGATGGTTTCCTGCTCTCCGCCAGCACAAAAAAGGCATTTCTGTTACAATGGCCCCTCACCACACAATGACGGCATTAAGGATTTATGTGGAGGTTTCATTATTTTCTCCTCTTTTGTTCCTTGTAGGATGTCTTCCAAGCGACCAGCCTCTCCGTATGGGGAAACAGATGGAGAGGTAGCCATGGTGACAGGCAGACAGAAAGTGGAAGAAGAAGAGAGTGACGGGCTCCAAGCCTTTCACCTTCCTTTGCATGTGAGTTATCCCAACAAGCCTCATTCTGAGGAATTTCAGCCAGTTTCTCTGCTGACGCAAGAGCCTTGCGGCCATAGGACTCCCACCTCTCAGCAAAACACAATGGTAGGTCTCCTCTGGGCTCCTATTGTGCTGTTGCTTTTGCCTCCACAATAGCTTGGCATCTAAAGACCTCTCCTTTTGTGCAGTGCACAGTTTTGCCATCACATGTACGGAACACATCACAATAATGGGAAAACTTTGACCTCACTGGACCGTTTTTCTCCTGGAACCCCCTTCTTCCAGCAGTGAGTCGTTCCATCAAGGACCAAAACTCAACTTTTGTCAGTTCTGTAGGTTAGACTTCCAGCTCTCTCCTTGCATCCTATTGAGCTGGAAAGCAGTTGTAGAAATCTCTCAAAGTCAATCAATTGACTTACAAAAAAAATCCCCCCCCTGGGTGGCCACACAAAACAACACAAAGCCTACCAAAACAGATATAATGTGTGAATCATGAACACACAGATTTCACTCACTGGGAGCATCCAGACATGAGCACAATTTGTATGTTAGCGGATGAGATAGATTTCCCTGCAGGTACGCGGAGGTGCAGCTGATTCTCGCATCTCTCATTCTCCAAGTGTGGATCCTTGCGTGGCCAAACTCCAAGTTGACAGCCATCACTGCCTCTTGTGGGAGCAAGTTGCATAGTTTAACTATATGCTGCGTGAAGTACTCCAACATTTAGCTTCATTGGATGTCCCCAAGTTCTAGTATTATGAGAGAGTGAGAAAATCCTTTCTCTATCCACTGTCTCCACACCTTGCATAGTTTTATGGACCTCTCTAAAATGTTATAGGCCTCTCTTCTTATTTGCCTTTTCTTTAAGCTTAAAAGCCCCAACTGTTGTAATAGATCCTCCCAGGGGAGCCTGAGACCTCCAGTGTCACATCAGTTATGGTCCTGAGACACATGTTTAAAAGATGTCTGAAGAGGTTTTTTAAAACTTTCTGCATTAACTAAGGCTATGCACTGACTGCACGGGAATGCTGAACCGCATGGGGCCTGTTTGGATTGACTTGGGATTTGGTTGGAGCATGTTAAGGCAGCCCTGGATCAACCCATGTCAGATCAGGTCCACCCAGAGCAATCCAGGCTGTCAAAATAGGGGGGGAGTGACCGGGGGTTGAGAAGGAGATTCACACAGGCAACCTGCATGCATTTCCTTCTCCCCCACCTCTCCTTAAAAAAAGGTAAAGGTGTCCCTGCACTTATAATGCGAATCGTTTCTGACTCTTAGGGTGACGTCTTGCAACATTTACTAGGCAGACCGTATATATGGGGTAGGACTGCCAGTTCCTTCCCCGGCCTTTCTTTAACCCCCAGCATATGCCGGGTACTCATTTGACCGACCACGGATGGATGGAAGGCTGAGTGGACCTCGACCCCTTTTCCCAGAGATTTGACTTCCTCCTTTCGTTGGAATCGAACTCCGGCCGTGAGCAGAGCTTCGGCTGCATTACCGCCGCTTACCACTCTGCGCCACGGAGGGTCTTCACCTCTCCTTAATGCATGTTCAATCAGGGTCTAAAACCCTAAGCAAACACTGTGCAAGGCCCCAATTTGGGTTTGGGCCTGTATCCAGGTCAGGTCAGGTCAGCCCTGGAGCATCCCAGGTCAGAGTGGCACTGCTCCAAAGTGTCAGATCAGGCCCTGAATCAGATTGGGGAGGACCATGCACAGTCGTTGTATTAGCCCATTTCATGCAATCTTTTTTAAAGATACCCCAAACTTGTGCAGTATTAGTGATGTGCCATCTTCAGGGTATTTTGTTGTTGTTGTTGTTTTATTTTAACCTTTTGCTTATTTTATTTTAAAAAACGGAGGGGGGGGGAGACACATGCAGTTATGGCAGGAAAAAAATTGAAGCATTTTCCAATTCCCCCTCTCCCTCCCAGTTTTCTGTATCTAAAGGAAAGAAATCCTTCTGCCTGCCACTTCAGATCAAATATGGAGTGTTAATGATTTTCTTTCTTGGATGAAGTACCTTTTCTGAAGAATAACCTGGAAGGTGGTTAAGGGTGTGTGTGCATGCTGATTTATCTTAGAATGACAGAGGAGACAGTGTAGCAAACAGAATTAGAGTACATAGACCCAATATCCTAGTCTGTACGTTGCTAGCTGACATCCTGCAAGTAAAGATGCATGTTGATGGTCAAGATGTATGTTGATGGCTGTTCCAGGAACACATACGCACAAGTGGTGGCACTAGGGGAAAAAAAGAGGAGATGCAGGAGGGATAAAGTGCATTTCACGGTGAAGGTGAGCTTTGCTCCCATTGTTAAGCTTCTTGAAAAAAATAAGATATGGGGGGGAGAAACTACTTATCTGGGGGGAGACACTTACCTCCCTCTGGTGACTCCCAGTTCAAGCCTCAGTTTACCCATCTACAGTAGTGTAGTGTCAAGATTTACTGGCTTGTGAACTGCTGAGGTTTCAGCTATCTATAGCAGCTAATGTGAAAATTATTTTGGGGTCATCCCTTCTGCAGGACACAACTATCTCAGTTTCTGACCTCTGTAGTAAATCAGGGTGTCTTGGCTATGTCTGTGCCAAATGTCTTGCTTGTGAAGGTGTCCCAAACTATGCTGATAAACCCTGTGAAATGAAGGGGGTGAGTGGGAGGGATAATCGGGGTGCTTCGAGGTGATGTTTATTGTGGGATAAGCGATCCTCATACCTGGAAATGCCTCATCTGCACTATCAGTTTCAAGCAGTCATGGCTTCCCCCAGAGAATCCTGGGAAGTGTAGTTTTCCAAGGGTACAGAGAGTTGTTAGGAGACCATTCACAGAGCTACAATGTCTCAAGAGTGGCTTAATAACCAATCCCTCTTCCCAGGGAACTCTGGGAATTGTAGCTCTGTGAGGGGGAAAGGGGTCTCCTAAAAACTCTCTGCACCCTTTACAAGCTATAGTTCCCAGGATTCTTTGGGGGAAGCCATGAGTGTATCATAGTGTTTTTTTTAAAATGCATAGTGTGGTTGTGACCTTCCTTTCTTCTCAGGTCTTCCTTTCCTCAACACCATGTCTCTGCCAAATGTTGTTGCCTGAATTACAAGCCACTGCCTACTTTGTTCAACTTCTTTTAACCACCCTGTCTCTTGACCAAAGATCCTAGCACTCCTCTTTCGCTCTGATCAGCCCCACCTTGCCTCTGCTTTGCATGCAGAAGGTGCCATGTTCAATCCCCACCACCTCCAGGTAGGCCTGGAAAACCCTGGAGAGCCTCTGCCAGTCAGTGTAGACAGTACTGAGCTTGATGAACCAACGGTCTGACTCAGTATAAGGCATCTTCCTGTGTTCCCTACCTCCTCTGCTAGGGCTTCCATATGTCCTTCTTTACAAAGGACAGGTCTCTACTGAAAGGCGCCCTCTATTTCATTGGTAGTCAACTTGGTACCTGTCAGTTGTTGCTGAACTACAACTCCCATAAGCTTCAGCCAGCCTGGCCAGTGGTCAGGGGTGATGGGAACTGTAGCCCAGAAACATCTGGAAGGCACCACATTGGCTACCCCTACTTTATTTGAAGATAAAGAACCCTAAGAAAAGAGAGCAGGAGACTTCCTGAAGATGCCCATCCCCAGTTAGCACCTGGAAAACAAACAGAGCTAGCACGCAGGTCGCTGGCTCTGAGTCACCCCCACTATGCTGAGATGCACTTCTGTTTAAACTGTAGTAATTATTTCTAAATTTGCATCTACACGTATAAATTAACATGTGCATTTTTTCATGCAAATCTGTGGCGTCTTGTTTGGTGATGCATTTCCTCTTCTTTGGATGCATAAGTGGTCACCCTGTCCTCTGCTCTTTTACTTGTGCTGTATCCTCCACCTGTTTTTCCCCTCAGGTTTATCTTTATTACACCTCTGAGCCTCCCTGTTCCTTCCCTACAACCCAGTACCTCTTCCCACTCCTCAGCCTCTCCCTGTGCAAAATTTTAATTCCAGACAAACTGACAACTTTCTTTTCACTCAAAAATCTGGACTGCAAGCGGTTTGGTTTCCTCAAACAATTGAGTGTTATGTCTCCACACCAGCTCAGCTAATCAGTGTTAGAGGCCTCATTGTCACAAGGAGAATACAATTTTGGTACATGTAATCTGGCTGGTAATTGCATTTATTTAATGTTATCTATTTGAGACATTTCTTACCTGCCCTTCACCATAAGGTCCCAGGGCGGGTTACGACCGTATTATAGTCATTTCAATCTGCAAGCATGTTTGGGAGTGTCTGTGTCAGATCAGGTCGATCCACTGCACAAGGTGGACTCAACAAATTAGCCCTCAAGAAAGATCCAACTATTTTCTGGCTATTGAGGGAAAACCCACTATCCATTCTTGGGCCATTAGCCAGTAACCTGCTTAACAGGCTTGCCTTGGCTGGCAGGTTTGATCATGTATCCATATAGCAATACAAAGTATTTAATTTGCTGCATAGAACAATACTGGAAACAAGCTGGATACATTCTCCAAGGAAATTATGACTCCTGGCCACATAGACATGAAGCAAAACAAACACAAGACAACAATACTAAGCCAACTCACCTGTATAAGAGCTCCAGGATTGTGTGTGTTGTGTGTATATAGTAGGTAACTATGGCCTTCCAGAAATGGCTGAATTACAACTCCCATTACCCCTGACCATTTTCTATGCTGGCTGGGGCTGACTGGAACTGAAGTCCAAGGTGGTCCTCTGGTTCCCCACCCCGATAGATAGTTTTCATGCAAATTCAGTGCTGCTTTAACCTTGATTATGAGAACGGATCATCATGTTAAACTATGGAATTCACCCCAACGAGAGGCAGTGATGGCCACCAACTTGAACAGCTTTAGAAGAGGATTAGACAAATTCACGGAGGGTAAGGTTATCGGTGGCTACTAGTCATGATGGCTGTGCTCTGCCACCATAATCAGATGCATATGCTTCTGGAAACCGGTTGCAGTTGGCATCAGGAGAACAAAATTGCTCTTGCACTCAGGTCCTCCTTGTGGGCTTCCCATTGGGGCATCTGGTTGGCCACTGTGAGAACAGGATGCTGGACTATATGGGCCATTGGCCTGATCCAGCAGGGCTCTTCTTGTGTTCTCATGGATCACCCAGAAGGGAGGCCTGAAGTTTGAGGGAGGGTAGGAACCTGAAGCAGGGGGAGCCATTCCAGCTAGTCCTAGCTACTCTCCGCAAGTAATTGCCTCCACATGCCATTTACATCCCTGTCTGCTTCTAAAGTCACATCCAGGGTGGGGGGTCCTCCATTAAGGTAAATGGGACACAGCCTTACCAACCCCACTCTGCCTTCCTCCCAGCCAGCTCCCATCTTCCTGCCTTCTTCCTTAAAACCCATCCAGGGGGGTAGCCCAGCCAATCAGCTACCTCCTTCTTAGTCTCAGCATCGCCTTTGCAGAACTCAGCAGAGGGGAGGTTAGGTACAAAATTTAGTTGGCTCTGCCTGCCATTGGTTACAATTCCACCTACTTCTGCCCTGCCAGTCCCCAATGGCTATCAGCCAACACTGAAATCCAGCTGTTCAGTAGGGCCAAGGTGAGATACAAAATCTGTTTCCACACATGAATCTCTGTTGCTGATAGAGAGGAGGGATAGTGTCTCTCTCTGTGTGTGTGTGTGTGTGTGTGTGTGTGTGTGTGTGTATATCTATGGTCTTTGATTATACTAAGGAATAATACCGAGTTTTCATATTGTATTTGTGAGTGTTCGAAGAATTCCATATCTTACTTGATTGTGAGCCAATGGGTTGCATGCAATTAAGTTACATTAAGTGGGGAAGGGCTGTAGCTCATGCCTTGCATGCAGAAGGTCTCAAGTTCAACCCTGGGCATCTCCAGGTAGGGCAGTGAGAGACTCCTGCTTGAAAACCCTGGAGAGCCACTGCCAGTCAGTGCAGACAATATTTAGCTAGATGAATCAGTGGTTTGATTCGGTACAAGGCAGCTTCCTATGTACACTCAGAGTAGACCCAAGTTAAGTGGCCATTAATGTCAATGGGTCTACTCTGAGTAGGGCTAACACTGGAAATAACCGAATGATGCATGGTGGTTAGATTGTTGGGCTAGGACTGGGGAAGCTTAGGTTCAAATCTCCCCTTAGCCATGAAGCTCTGCATCAAAAGACACGTCCAGTTGCATTTCTTCTTCTTCTCAGCCTCATCCTATCTCATAGGATTGTTGTGGAGATAAAATATGCAGTGGGAGATCCACATATGCCGCCTTGGGCTCTTTGGAGGAAAAAAAATGAAATGGACTGCAAGACAGGATTTAAAAAACCCTGAAATCATCATCATCATGTTGTGATTCTTACAACAGCCCTGTAAGGGAGATCAGAATTTTTTTAATCCCCCATATTGCAGATAGAGGCTGAGACTGAAGAAGGGGAACTTGATGAAACCTGCCTTGCAAGTTCATAGCATGGGGAAGCTCTAAACATGTGTGTATTTTGAGGAGGGGAGAGATGTCCTCACCTGAAGTTCAGTAGCTTACCCCCTCTGCTCCCCCAGCAATCTGCATGCTTAATAGAGATTTTAAAAAATAAAGAGGGAGACGTTGTGGGGGAGGAATGTCAATTTCTATTGTACCTTTTGTGCATCTAGCTTAGGATAGTGTTTTTCTCCCCTCCTTTTAATTGTGATGGGACAATGCAGAGTGTTATGAACACCAGTGTAGTTATTGTGCCAGCTCTAATAATGAGAATTTTCATTGTTTGGGGAAAGCCGTCTCCTACACTCAAGACAAAAGTGTAATTACTTTTGAACGATGTGGAATGTGCTCTGCTTAAATTGCATGGTGAATAGATTTGCAAAGGCTCAGATATAGCTTGCTTAGATGCCATATGGGCAGCCTGGCAATAAGATAGCATAGTTAGTCCGTAGCATAATTATGCACTTCTGCATACGCACAACGCGCGCACACACACAATTTCACAGTTTAAGCTCAATGCTGTAGTTTCTGTAAGAGGCAGGCCAGCTTCCCCAAACAAGGCCAGTTCAGTTAAAATAAAGTGAATAATGGGGACAAAAGTTTGCAATTGTCTTGTTTCAATGTCTTTTTTATGCTAAATTGATATTTATCTTATGATGGAATTATATTCTTGCAAACATTGTTGCACTGAATGTCATCGCCAGAGTAGCACTTGAAAGCTGCTTCCATACATATAATTTCAAGGCTTGAAAACTGGCATTTGGTATTTCTGCGTTTCAGGGTTTACATATACATTGTCTTACAAAATTACCCCTGGGACCCTCTGAGTAAACAAGGCTATCCAGGTTGCATCAAGAAACAGCAGAAATTATGTAACGCACCGTCAAACGTACAAGGTTTCAAATTCAGCTTTTACATGCATTTATATTCTGCCTTTCCTCCCCACTCTCCCACTTTTATCCTTGCAACAACCCTGTGAGGTAGACTAGATTGAAAGATGAAGTCTTCATCATGGAGTGAAGAGCATCTGCTCTCTTTGTGTTGTGACCCAGGACAGGGGGGAGGGCTTGCAGGAGGAAGACTCTGACTTGGGCATGGGGTTGAGGGAGGAAGGATCTCAGCACACCCAAATCCCAACTCCTCCTGTGGAAGACCAGGGAGAGCTGTTAGAGGTTGCTTCTGAGGGCACACCCCTTTCTCTTGTGCCCAAGAAGCAACCTGATCCACTTGCTGATTGCCAACCAGACGCTCAGCAGTTTCTCATGCCTACCCAGTCAGCTAGCCCCCCTCATTTGGAGGGACACGTTGAGGTCCAGCCCTTTCCACCCGCTCTCGCAGAATCAGAGGCGCGAAGAGCAACGGCCGGCGGGGGTTAGGAAGAGCCGTCGTTTGTGCGAAAGTGAAACCTATTTAAGGGGGTGTTAACAAGGAAGGGGAGCTGAGTCAATGTCTATAACCTGAGGCTTGCTTAGCCAGCACTAGTCAGGAAAATAGTTCTTAGAAAGCATAGTTAGGTGAATGAATCGAAAAGCTTTTGATATAACTGTAACTTTAATAAAAAGAGAAAACCTTATTGAACCATGTGCGCCTGCATTCCTCGGCTCTGGACGGGACACTTTGATCTTGTGAACAGTGACAAGATCAAGGCAGCTGTAGCCTCCACTCACCTTGACCTCTCTTTGTGGATAATGTTGTGGATAGGGCACTAAGGGAGAGGGTAACTAAAGGGCCAGTGATGCATCTGGCCCGGAACAATTCTACTCAGGGAGGGGGGTCCCCCACTGAGAGCATCTTGCCCAAGTGCTGCACAAAGCCTGAAGCAGGCACTGGTGTAGATTTGGACAAGGATTTCACCAGTCCTAGTCTGACACTTAAACCACTACAGTGGCAGCTGGTGGCTCCATGTCAGTGGGGCAGAGGAATCCATTCCAGCTTTTAGTCTGAACTAGGGATGGGGAAGAAATTCAATTTAGTTTGCATTTCAAGCTGAATCTATCAAATTCACACTTTCTAAAACAATATGAGAACCGAAACACAGCCACCCTTCAAAATTTGTATTTATTCTAATTTTGCAGTGCAGTTTGCCAACCAAACAATGTTTACAAAAATGCATATGTTAGGGTTTTTGTTGTTGTTATGTGCCTCCAAGTCGACCATGACTTATGGCGACCCTATGAATCAGCGACCTCCAAGAGCATCTGTCATGAACCACCCTGTTCAGATCTTGTGAGTTCAGGTCTGTGGCTTCCTTTATGGACTCAATCCATCTCTTGTTTGGCCTTCCTCTTTTTCTACTCCCTGCTGTTTTTCCCAGCATTATTGTCTTTTCTAATGAATCATGTTCTCATGATGTGTCCAAAGTATGATAACCTCAGTTTCATCATTTTAGCTTCTAGTGATAGTCTGATTTAATTTGTTCTAACACCCAATTATTTGTCTTTTTCGCAGTCCATGGTATGCGCAAAGCTCTCCTCCAACACCACATTTAAAATGGGTTGATTTTTCTCTTATCCACTTTTTTCACTGTCCAACTTTCTCTTCCATACATAGAGATCGGGAATACTATGGTCTGAATGATCCTGACTTTGGTGTTCAGCGATACATCTTTGCATTTGAGGACCTTTTCTAGATCTCTCACAGCTTCCCTCCCCAGTCCTAGCCTTCTTCTGAAATGAATATATGAGTGAAAATAATATACAAAAAAGCATTATATGATGAGAAACTGCTTGCAAAAACTTGTACATTAGTCAAAACTTCCTACAAACGTGCTAATTAGGAGAAATTTGCACTAAAAGGCTGGAGAATTTTCATGAGGAATTTTCTTTTAAAAAATTAGCAAATTGCTGCAGAAATGTGGAGTGCTGCATTTTAGACTGGAAGAACGAGAAACGGAGAGAACAGACACTGACAGAACTTTCCATTCCTAGTCTGAACTTTCAAGGAGCTGTTCAGACTAGCTGTCAGTAGCTCTTCGAAGACCTGTGACGAGGGTCATTCCGAGGCCTGCTTCCTTAGGAGCCAGGGGTCAAACGTGGGACCCTCTGCATGCAGAACACACCATGATGTGCATATTTAAAAGCCTTAATTTAGTGCTGTTCACAAGAGCAGCAGCGTGTGGGCCATTTGGATCAGGAGGCAGCGTGAGGGGAGGGGGTCTAGACATTTTCCCCATGCTGCAGCCCTGATCAGGCCGTCACCACCACTGAGCTGCTATTAGCCAAAGAGGGGGGAACTTGCACACATTTCAAGGGGTGAGCCAATCTGGATTGGGGCTGTAACATGTGAGGAAAGGGACAGATTCCCTCAATGTGTGCTGTAGCCCTGTTCCAAATCTGCCTCCCTCCATTCCATGGTTTCTTTCACACACATAAAGTTGTTGTTGCTGTTGTTGTTGTTATGTTTATGTTTATATCCCGCCCTTCCTCCCAGCAGGAGCCCAGGATGGCAAACAGAAGCACCAAAAACATTAAAACATCATAAAAACAAACTTTAAAACACATTAAAACAAAACATCTTCAGAAACGTTACTTAAAAAAAACTTTCAAAACATCTAAGATTAAAAACATTTTTAAAAAGAAGGTTTAAGAACTTATTAAAAAGCAATCCCAACACAGATGCAGATTGGGATAGGTCTCAACTTAAAAGGCTTGTTGAAAGTTCCAACATGATACACAGTTTGACCTCAAGGCTGGGACCTAAGCTAGTGGAAACTGTATGATTCTGGATCTCGGAGCCCTTTAATTGATCACATTTATTTATTTATTAAATTTATATCCTGCCCTTCCTCTCAAAGGAGCCCAGAGTGGCACCTTTTGAGGTACCAAAGGGAAGAAAAGTCTGGAACATTGGCCAAAGGATGAACAAATTATTCTATATCTGGTCATTATCATTTTTTCATGTGTTCATTCATAGATTCATCCATCCCTATTTCCACATTATCTGCATTAAAAATAATCCACTTATTTTGAAACATCTCTCACAATATGCATTTTAAAAGGGTTTTTTGTGCTTTCTTTCGCTGCAGTAGAACATTCAGGAAGGGTTAAAGCTGGCAGATATCTAAATACTGATACGCACATTAGTCTTGGAGGTGTGGATCAGGTCGGTTCACACTGGAATTCACAAAGATTTCGCATGGAGGGCTGTAGCTCTGTGACAGAGCATCTGATTTGCATGCAGAAGATCCCAGGTTCAGTCCCTGCATCTCTAGTTAGAGCTGAGAGAGACCCCTGTCTGAAATGAGTGTTGATAATTCTGAGCTAGATGGACCAATGGCCTGACTCAGTATAAGGCAGCTTCCTGGGTGCAAGCCATCCCTGCCTAAGAACATAAGAAGAGCCTGCTGGATCAGGCCAGTGGCTCATCTAGTCCAGCATCCTGTTCTCACAGTGGCAGGTGCCTATGGAAACTCCACATGCAGGATTTAAGCACAGGGGCACTCTCCCCTCCTGTGGTTTCCGGCAACTGGTATTTGGAAACACACTGCCTCTGACTGTGGAACAGCCCCTGTGATTGGGTCTGCTGTGTGAACCCTCTGGACTGGCTAGGAGTTTTGATTGGTCAATAGGACTGCCCTTTCCAACTTCTGTTTCAAGCTGCTGACCTTCATGGAAGCCCCTGCATCCTATCTCCAAATCGCCAAGCAATTGTGAGTTTGTAGCTGCAAATTGTTGATTAAAAAGGAAAACAGGAGGCAGGAGACAATCGTGATGCAAGATGTTTGACATTGGTCTTTGCTGTTTACTTTAAAAAAAATGGGGGACATCATTACGGACTTCAAACAATAGTTGAGCAGACTAGCCATGACAGGCCCCTGCAGTGTCATGTTAGGCGTCTCTGAGACGTTTGGAGTTCACAAGGGCAAATGTACTGGTGAGCAAGGGTGGGGTTGGTTGACAGCCTTTTGTTTAGGAGCAACTCTGTGTCAAGCCCTGGTGTCTTTTAAAGAGAGTCATTTGGAATCAGTTAAGCAGAAAATAATCACCTGAAAAGCAAACACTTTGTGTTATAAATGTGCTGGGAACCATATATTTTCCATTGTTTCCAGCTATACAGGCACACACCTGGGGGAGGGGGGGGACAACTGAATGACTTCATACCAGAAAATATTTGTGTTTGAGTCTCTTGTGTCAATACGAGCAAACGCCTGGTTCACTTGGGGCAGCTGAAACATTGTGTACAAACCTAACGAGGTGGAAACCTTGCACCTTGACGTCCATTGGAATATTTTAATAGCCAATTTTTGTGGCAGTTCTAACTTTTTTTCCAGACGGGTGAAAGTCAGCAAGAAAGTTTCCAAATAGGCCATAGAACCGAGAGGGACTGTTCTGGCCCGCTTTATGGAAGTGATAGCAGGCTGCTGAGATAATTAGTTAATGGATGAATATAGATATTATGGACAACACAAGGTTGCCACTGAAAAGGTCAATTATCTCTTCTCTGTAATGCAGTATACTTCCCAGTGTCATTATATCACATTGTTTCCTCACCCCAGTTTCACAGGATGGCTGCCTTTGTTATGATATCATTAGGGGTGTTCACATGCTACATTAAATGAATGTACAACCGGTGTACATAGATACTTGAGCTATACATTTATAAGGCTTGTTCACATGTTACACTGAACACAGGCACACGCTGTCTCTACACATGTACAAGTGTTTATGTGAAAGAGTGCCCACTTGTCCATTTGTGTAGCTCAACTATTGTGTACACAAGCAGACAGACTGTACAGTTCTTGAATGAAATGTGTGATCACCTCTGCAGTTATATACAGGTAGCATTCCACAAGTGTACAGTCTGTGTGTGCAATAGTTAAGCTGTGCAAATCAACAAGTCTGCATTCTCACACAAACACTTGCACATGTGTAGAGATAGTTTACACCTGTGTTCAGTGTATTATGTGAAGAAGCCTATTGGATAACTGTACTTAATCATAATGGATGGGTGGAGGGACTTGACATGGCATTGCCATTTTTAGCAGCATGAGTGCCAAATTTCCTTTATCACTCTCCCTCCTTCAGTCCCATAGCCAAAAATGTCATGGCGAGGGGGCCTAAAAGGATGGGAAATCATTACAGAACAACCAGCACAGAAATACAGGTAGTTAAAATAATTAAGGCTTTGTGATTGTATCACTTCATAGGGAGCAATTGTGCATAGTACTGTGTGTATACTTTATTTATAGTAAAAGTTGCAGAAAACTTAAAAAAAATAAACAGAAGGTGAATATTCAGGGAGGGGCCTGGAATATCCTCAAGGAGCATCAGACACAATCGGCCTCCCCCATAAATTGGAAGACCCAGTCTCTCTCTCTGTCTGTCGCCTATTGAAGACCTTCCTCTTTCAACAAGCCTTTTAAATAGAGCCCTTACCCCAGTCCTCATCTATGCTGGGATTGTTTTTTAAGATGTTTTAAAAAAATGTTTTAAATGCTTTTTTAAAAAGAAGTTTGTTTTTAAGATGTTTCTGTGATGTTTTTGAGATGTTTTTGGTGTTTTGCCATTTGTTTGCTACCCTGGGCTTCTTCTGTGCTTCATATACATATGGGCAGGATGGAAAAAAATACCTTAATTGACTCTTCTTCAGCAAACCATCTGACCCTGACCAGATCCTCTAGGAAATTCCTTGTAGACTTAAGTGCATCCCAAATTGCCCTTTTAAACTTGCATTTGTGACTGTGGGCTTGCATATTGAGGGTTATCTCTCCGTATCCCCACCCTGCAATAAAAAGGGTCAGTTCTGACAATCTTGGCATATTTCCTGCTGAGATCACAGTATTTTAGACATTTCATTGACCACCCCTTCCCTATGCTAAGGACAAGACCTTCAGAAAGGCATCCTGTTCCCTGCGGCCAATTAAGAGTCTTCGAAAACGCAACACTTTTCTTCCTCTCTCCTGCATCAACAGAGCTGTGAAGTCCCGCGCTGTGTTCCTGGTTGCCAATAAAAGTGTGGTGTATGTGTAAGGAGATGAAGCATCCCCTCATGTTAAGTAAGGCCAGCAACCTCCCAAGAACTCTATGAAGCTAACATCACAAGATAAAGCAATTGACCCGAGTTTGTGTCTAAATTAACTGGGGATGACTTTGCCACATATTCCCAAACAATGCCATCATTATCTGTGGAGAGGGGGAAGGGTGTTTGCTTCAGCCACCCTTCCCTATGCTTTGGAAAAAAACTCAAACCAGCCCTAAAGGGGTGTGTGTGTAGACCTCTGGAAACAGGATTATCTGTTTGCCAGCTGCAGATAGGATAGAGGCGAAAGTCACCGTGAATGCTTGCTGATAATATAGACTAAGGGCAAACTGAAAAAACTTTGCATCCACTAATTGTTACTATTGCTCTGGTGACATGATATCCTTTTGATTATTCAACATCCTAATCCTGTTAATAATTAATCGTATCTTTTGAAACATAATGAAGGTGTGTTATGCACAATGAGGATGGCAAAGAGAATCGCCCCTTCTCCACTGGATCTACAGTCCAGGTAAATCGAAGGGCTTGGACTGAAACCAATGTTTAGAGTTGCTTCCACATGAGCCCCTTTTCCTCGCAGTTGTCATCCTTTGTTGACTCACTTTTCACAGAAAATCCATGTGGTATTGCTGCTGGCCTGTTGCTTTCCATTGTTTTCTGACTAAGCTCCCAGTCTTTCTTCCCAACCCAGATTTGTGGGGATTGTTCTTTCAGTAATAAAATGCAATTGCAGCATCAGCCTGTCCAGTGTGGTTAGGGCAAGCACTATAAAGTCTTTTTAGGGCTCCTGTGCCTTTAAAGTGAGCCCTTCTTCTGTGCAAGCCCAACTCACTTTCTTGGTTCCCTTCAATCCCCACTGGGGATTTCACAGAGCTTGGAAAAGTTACTTTTTTGAACTACAACTCCCATCAGCCCAATCCAGTGGCCATGCTGGCTGGGGCTGATGGGAGTTGTAGTTCAAAAAAAGTAACTTTTCCAAGCTCTTTTGTAGCTCAGGGCTGTCTGTCAGCGGTAGAGCATCTGCTTTGCGTGCAGAAGGTCCCAAGTTCAATCCCTGGCATCCTCAGGTAGGGCTGGGAATGTCCCATCTGAAATCTTGGAGAGCTGCTGCCAGTCAGTGTCAACCATCTGAACTAGATGGATCGACGGTCTCATTCCATATCAAGGCAGCTTCCTGTGTTCTTAATGAATGAAAAATGGAAATGGACTATCTGAATTGCCCCATTTTCAATGTATCTTCCCTGAGAGATGGGGAGCTGTAAGAACTGATTTCCTCTCATTATTTCATTTCCTTTTCAATTTTTTTTAAATGTGAAATATCAGCATGAAAGGGAAAAAAAACCCAGCAATTAAAATCTCCCTTCTGCCTCCTTCTCTCAAACCCCAGCACAAGGAGAGGTTATTGTTTATAGTGTTGGGATGTTGTATACTAACGGTGAGCAGAGTGCACCGGTGCACCATTTCTGGGGCATGGGGAATATTACCAGCACAACAGCCCTTCTTCTGGGACCAGGTCCAGTTGTGACCCAGTATCAGCAGAAGCCTCTATGTGCCGTTATGCTCAATTTTTCACACTGATTTCTACCTACCTTTGGATAAGAACCATAGCTAAGTGGTAGAGCATCTGTTCCAGGTTGTCCGCATTCTTCTTGAAGTGTGGTGTCCAGAACTGGACGCAGTATTCAAGATGAGGCCTAACCAGTGCCAAATAGAGGGGAACTAGTACTTCACGCGATCTGGAAATTATACTTCTCTTAATGCAGCCTAAAATAGCATCTTTGTCTATATAAATATGCCTGCATGTCCATATCCATATAGATATCCACACAAAAAGAGTGGACTCTAAATGAAGCAGTCATATTTAAATCATGCAGTCGGCACTCTTGCTTTAATTCCAGCTTACTTCCTGATCTGTGTTTAATCCAAACATCCAGGCTGCCTGTGTGCATATCTAGCTTTACACCTTGGCCCCGTGTGTGCCGTTTCAATGGTTTACCTTTTGGCATGTTGCTGTGTGTGTTTTATCCGGAGCTATGCGCTGTAGGGAAAAAAGATGTAGATAAGAGGGGAGATGAAGAACAAGTATAGTTTAAAAACTTGGAATAAATGCAGTATATTATATCATCTGTCAGCTGTTGTACTGAGAGACGACTTACCTGTTACAGTGAAGTTTCTCATGTGGCCCTTCTATGGGGAAAAATAGATGAATAGATCTGTGACATCCTTGTTTCATGTCTTACCCTCAGGCTACTATCTCTGTACACACAGCTCTCATTTGCAATATGGCAATAATAACACTGACCTGCTGTACTGTGTTTTCGTAAGGTTTACTGAGGTTGGAACTGCACATTTTAAGGAGGGACCATGCTTTGTGGCAGAGCAGATGCTTTGTGTGCACAGGATCCTACACTGTCCCTGCCATTTCCAGCTGAAAGGAACAGGCGACAAGTAATGGGAAAGATTTTTCCTTGCCTGGGGCCCTCAAGAGTTGCTGCCTGTCAGAGGAGATAGTCTGGGAATCTGTCTCAATGGAAGACATCTTTGCATGTCTGAGAAAGTTTCAGGACTGTCATTTAAAATGGCAATCCTGTTGCAAGATACCCGCCTTCCTCTTTGCAATTGGTAGTACAGCTAGGGATGGGGGAGAAATTTGGTTCAGTTCACACTGAAAAGTGAACCAGTGAGAGAACCAGTGTGGTGTAGTGGTAAGAATGTCGGACCGGGAGCTGGGAGACCAGGGTTCAAATCCCCACTCTGTCATAAAGCTCACTGGGTGCTCTTGGGCCAGTCACTGTATCTCAACCTAACCTACTTCGCAGGGTTGTTGTGAGGATAAAATCAGGAGGGAGGAATCATGTTTGTATGCCACCTTGATCTCCTTGGAGGAAAGATGCAACAAAAATGTACAAATAAATAAACCTATCTAATTCTCACTTCCCAAAATAATACATGAACCAAAACACAGCCATCCGAATGAAAACAACATGCAAAAATGCATTCTCTTTGGGAAAATTGCTTGCCAAAATGTGTGTTAGACAAAATTGCCTACAAAGATGTGTGTGGTAAGTGAAATTGGCACTTAAACGCTGCAGAACTTTCACGATGACTTTTTTTTAAAAAACAACAACCATAAACTGCTGTGGAGATGTGGAGAGCTGAATTTAAGATTAGAAAAAGGAGAAACAGGGAAACCAAAATCAACAGATTTGCCTTTTCCAAAGTCCAGCTTATCCCATGCCCTAATGTTCCAATGCTGAGTGTTGCCATGCCTGCAGCAGTCAAATATATTGAACAGAAGTGTGATCGTAGGTGGTAAGCTCAACTGCACACGTTATAGAAGAGAAGGCGGTACTCAACACGGAGCTGCCATTTTCTGTGGCAGGCTCTGCTCCTTAGAATAGTAGTTCCACACATGGAAGTCCTTGAACACCCTGAACAATGTAAATTCTACAGTTGCAGTCCTGTCCATCCACACTTAGGAGTCCCATTGAGCTCAGTGGAGCTTACTTTTGAGCAGGGATGTTGGAGAATGCTGATGAAAATGGGCATGGGAGTGGAAACTGCCGATATTTATGTATTTGTTCCATATCCAGAACGGAAAACAATTCAGCAAATACAATGGGTATTTACTGCTGCCGCCAGTCTGCAAATGATACATAATTGATTGCATTCCCTCCCCACAATTTGCATTGTGTTTCCTTTCTGTTGAAATCAGTGGGTTGGAATTACGTAATGATTATGTAATTAACTATATAAATTATGTAAGTTACGTAATTCCGCTACAGTGAACAGCGGGACAAATTGCTTGTTTTGGCGGAAGATGAACTTCAGCGGAACGGAAACAGTGCTGTGTGCAACTAATACAGGGCAAGACAGAAAACAATGCCTTTTTACATCCCTCCTTTTGAGTAAAAATGTTGAGTGTTGCACTCTCTCTATAATGATCTTTTGCTGTCTCACTGAAAATGTAATCATTTTTTTCTTGATGCTTAGTGCATATTCTTCCCTCTTCTGCAGTTCTCTCTCTCTAAGAGTTATATAGACAGAAACATTTTTGCCTTCCACATTTTTTCTGCTCTTCATGCTGAAAAGACTACCCACCTGACAATTTTTTTTAAAAAAAACACACACACTCGGAATTCTATCCAGCTTTAAACTCTTATGTTTATAACCCCAAATATCTCTAAAATGTCTTTACCTAAAACACTTTACTGTCTTTATTACCAGGTTTATGCCAGTAATAATATTCGCATCAGCTTTCTTAGGGATAATCTTTCGGCAGAACCTTCGCAAGAAAGGCTTTTGAAAACTATCATTCCTGGGAACGCAAATCTCAAAACATGAAGCATCACTATAATCTCCCCTTCTGATAATTTAACATGACAGATTGAAAAATACAACCGATATGCAAGTGGGATCAATGGATTATCAAAGTCCTAAACATCTCTGGAGGGGCGTGTGTGTGTGTGTGTGTGTGTGAGAGAGAGAGAGAGAGAGAGAGAGAGAGAGAGAGGGAGAGAGAGAGAGAGAGAGCTGGAGGGGGCCCATTGGCAAGAGAGAGAGAGAGAGAGAGTGCTGGAGGGGGCCCATTGGCATGCATAAGACACTAAGTTTGCGTAGCTTATAATGCGGATCCGCTTCTTTCTGACTGGAAGTGAGGTTGAGAGGGAGAGAGCAGAAGAGATTTACATGAGAGAACTCTGGGGGCTTTGTCATGGCTATTGTATAAAGTGATATACAGTACAAATCGACTCGAGCATGTCCCTGGATAGCAGGCGGTTTACAGCCTCTTCCACTAGAGATTACTGCTTTATCTTGTCATACTAAATTAACGTGGCAGCACACTGTTAAACAGTGGTGACCTCTTCATCTGTGGAAATTGCTGCCTAGAGGAAAGATAGTATTTAAGACTCTCTCTCTCTCCATTTTTCTCCTCTGTGTGCCCCAGAGAGTTGTGGGGGTAGGGCTTTAGCTTGGGAGGGGGAAGGGGTGGCAGATAAAGATGAGAGGATGAAGAGGATGCTTTTAACATTGTGGTGAAAAGAACTAGGTGCTAATTGGGCCTTTGTTTAATTAATAACTGTGCCGGAGCAGAATATTGAGCTTTTGTTTGGTCAATTTTTATGGAGATGATGTGCCCTGTTGAACGGGAAGAGGGGGAAAAATTGAATATAGATCTGGTTCTTTATATATGTATGAATTTGTGGTGTGTTTTTTTCTTTTACTATTCTCTTTGCATTGAAATTTAAATGCCAATCAATCAGTCACAGCTATGCTGGAATCTCTCTCTCTGTTTTCCGTAACAGAGCAAACTGTAGTTTGGGGGATGTTTTATGTTAGGAAAACAGAGTTAAGAGGGAAAGGGTTAAAATTCCCCTTCCCCCAAGACCACTATCCTAATCCAGATTCTCCCCCTTTTAGGAAAAATAAATGAATAAATGGATATTCTGATCCTAGATTTCCAACATCTCATCTAAGTTTCGCCCTAATTGCTATATATAATAGCCAGGTCCATGGCTAGACTTGAGGCAGTTTAAAGTATCTCTGCTGTACATGTATTTAGAAAAAAAAATAGATGTAGTTATGGATGTGTATCCTGATTCAGTGTTTGTGTATATAGAAAAGGATGTATTGCATGGATGTAACCATGTAATGCTCAGGTTCCTTGTGTGCATGCAGACCTTGCATGAATGGAGCTTCTCTGTAAATTTTGATGGAGAGGGAACCTCTCCTTGCCAAAATATGTGCACAGAACACTGTCCCCTCCACTGAAATGAATGGGGAGGCATTTGTGCTTGGCAAATTTATTCTTTTTGCGGTTGCAGGCAGGCGGGGGGGGGAATAGGAGGCTGGTCATCCCCAGTGTGTCATCATACATGACAAGTGGGCTGCATTCAGCTTGAATACAAATATTTTATTTTTATTTATTTTACTTAATTATTACTACATTTCTATCCCACCTTTCTTCCAAGGAGCTCAAGGTGGTGCACATGGCTCTCATCCCTTTCTATTTTATCCTCACAACAACCTTGTGAGGTAGGTTAGGCTGAGGGACTGTGAGTGGCCCAAGGTTGCCCAGTGAGCTTCATGGTCTGAAGGCACATGAGGCCACCATCTTGCTGAAGCTAAGCAGGTCTGGGTCTGGTCAGTGCCTGGATGGGAGACCTCCTGGGAACCACATGCATGCCACCTTGGGTTCCAGGGTGAAAGAAAGGTAGGGTATAAATATAACGAATAAATAAATAATAATAAATAAATAAATGTCTGAGTGGGGTTTTGAACCCTGGTCTCCCAGGTCCCAGTCCAACACTCTAACCATTGTACCACACTGACTATATGTTTATTCCAAGCCATTATGTTTAAGCCTTTCCC
Source organism: Rhineura floridana (assembly GCF_030035675.1). NCBI lineage: Eukaryota > Metazoa > Chordata > Lepidosauria > Squamata > Rhineuridae > Rhineura > Rhineura floridana. The sequence goes on along the minus strand of NC_084487.1, from coordinate 16,903,091 downwards.
CTGCTATATCTCAGGAGAATAGGGATGGATTGAACATCCTAATTCCATTCCATTTCAGTCTTTCTGGTGGCTGAGTCATAGGTCCATTCTGTCCTGCTTTGTGTGGATTTTTTGAAAGGGTGTCTGAAAGATCCACATTTAAATTGTCTGCAGTTTGTAAACACAAAGGTACGGAGGTGCGGAGGGTGGCAACACAAGAAGGGGCCTCATTAGTGGTGGCTTCATATTTGTGGAATGCTCTCTCCAGGGAGGCACCCCTGGCACTGTAACTATGTATAGGTGCCGGGGGGGGGGACACGACATTTTGATTCACCTAGGCCTTTGGGGTTTAATTTCCTGTTTGTTTTTAGTGAGGTGGGGAGGAGTTGGATTTTGTTTTTATGTAGTTGATGACTATTTTAGGATGTTTTAATTCTTATATTTATATCTGTTTTTAATGTTGTAGGTTGCTTTGAGTTTCAGTTTGAAAAAATGACTAGTAAGCATAATAAATCGTCATCACAGCAAGCATTATCACAGTTTCAAGGGCACATTCCAGACAGGCAAAAGCACCAAAGAGGGCGCAGAGGCAGTGAGAGGTCTGAGGTTCCCAAACTCTCTTTTAACTGGAGATGCAAGAGGTAAACTCTTTTGTCACTGAGCTATGATCCTCCCTCTGTCTCCCCCCACCTCAGATGATACATACATGTGCACCACGCCAGGGATAGCCTGGCCTGCTCTGATGGAAAGATTTCCTCTCTGTGCTTACGACCCCATGAATCAGAAGGCTGACCTGGCTGGAGAAGAGTCCCTGAGAAATCTCGTTTACATTTCACACATGGATGGCTCTGTTGTGAAGCCACCTTTAGGGAATAGGGGACATGGCAGAATAAGTACAATATGGTGGACATCAATTATAGGTAATTAAAATATGCTAATGACTTGTAGCTCATCCCTTCTGTGTTCGCTGTTTCTTCGTTGCTTTATTTCTTTGTTGTTGTTTAAAAAAAACTTTCTTATGATTAAGATTTCATTCATTCATAAACTATTTTGTTTCTGGACTTTTGGCACATAGTAATTTGATAAATGGATTCTTGTAAGAGAAATGAACAGGAAAAAATGGTGGTGGATAAGGTTTTGGTCATAACAACAATAAGAAACCGACTTAGACTAGAGAAGCACTCTGTGTGTGTTGTTTTGCTCTGTAGTGAGAAGCTTGAGGATTGCATTACAAATTGTCCCTTAGCGACTTCAGATTGACTTGGGTAGTGTCAAAGGCTGGGTCATGCAGCAGTGATTGTTATTCCTTATACACTGGGCAGCCCTTGAAGACAGTTTGGATGTTGCAACTAGTACTGAATCCTACTGCTAGAGTTCTGACTGGTTTATCTAGGTAGAGCCATGTTACGTCTATTCTGAACGAATTATATGGTCTACATATTTGTTTCTGAGCCCAATTCATTGGAACTGATCCTTACCTTTTAAAAAAGACTTGGGACCATTCACCTTCTCTCATGCCAACCTGCCTGGGCGCTAAGATCTTAAGATCTAAGATCTTCTCCAAGTTCCATCTGTAGGAGAGGGGCATTGTGTACCCAATGAATGCATGGAAGCAGGATCACCCTAGTTGACCCTCCCTCCCCAGCCTTCACATGGCCACTGGTGAATCTATCAATTTTGGTTTCTCTTGGTTTCTTTTTTTTTGTAGTCTTAAGTTAACCCCTCCACATTCCCACATGTTTGCAATTTTATTTTATCTTTTAAAGAACATCCCCATGAAAATCCATCAACATTTCTCCTAACATATGCATTTTTCTATACAGTTTTGCCTAATATACTCATTTTTGCAAAGCAGATTTCTCTAACATAATGCATGTTTGCATTGTGTTTACAGGGACATTTTCATTTTTGTGTATGCTGTACCCTACTATATACATTTTTGGACACATTTTTTGTCTGAAGAACTGCATTGCAAAAATGGGATAAGTGAATTTTGAAAGATGGCTGTGATTTGGTTCTCATATTGTTTCAGAAAGTGCAAACTAGGTAGGAATTTGCCTTTAAATATGAGCTAAATAAAATGTATCCCCCATCCCTAGCCATTGACCTCAATTTCCATGCAAGGCACAGCATGGATAAGTATAGTCCTTGTGCACATACAAGTGTTGGCATAATCTGGAACCCTGATAAGCATGTGCAGGACCTATGCACACAGAACCTGTCCTTATGCATTGAAGATGTGGAAGCTCAGGGTGGGACCAGCAGCTGTTTCAAGACTGGGAACTGGGTGAGTCACCATGATCCCCTGTGTCTTAATATATTCTGGGGGGAAATGGCAGCTTCCACTGATGCCTGCCATTGAAAAAAATAGTGGGCGCTCACTGAAAGGAGGTCACAGGCCCATCGGTGAGTGACCCATAGTCTCAAATGTGAGAGGCAGTTTCACTCTGTCATAGGAACATAGGAAGCTGTTTTATATATAGTCAGACCTTTGGTCCCTTCAGCTTAGTATTGTCCACACTGACTGGCAGTGGCTCTCCAGGGTTTCAGACAGTGTTCTCTCCCAGCCCTATCTGGAGCTGCTAGGGATTGAACCTGGGACCTTCTGCGTGCAAGACAGATGCTCTACCACTGAGCCACAATCCTTCCCTGTCTTTCAGAATGACACCCTCCCTCTCCATGTTCAGGCCTCATCTGCACCATACTTTTAAAGCACTATTATACCACTTTAAACAGTCATGGTGCCCGCAAAGAAATCCTGGAAACTGTAGTTTGTTAAAGGTGCTGGGAGTTCAGAGACCCCTGTTCCCCTGACAGAGCTATAGCTCTCAGTGTGGTTTAATGATCCATCCCTCTTCCCAGGAAACTCTGGGAAGTGTAACTTTGGGAAGTGAGAAGAATAGGGGTCTCCTAACAACTCTCAGCACCCTTTACTAACTACAGTTCCCAGGATTCTTTGGGGGAAGCCATGTCTATTGCAGTGGTACAATACTTCTTTAAATGTCTGGGGCGGATGTGTTCTTAGTTGGGGAACTTTTGGGCCAACAATACCCTCAAGTCTCTTGGCCTCTGTCCCCAGGCTCTGCCAAGAAATGTTGGCAGTTACTAGAATTTTATTGTTGTTGTTGTTGTTGTTTCCAGAGTTGGCCACCCTGTTAGGCAGAATTTTGCAGTCTTTGACTGATGCTGGACTTGTTGCTACTGAGGTTTAGTCTTAATGAATTGCTGTATGCAATTCTCTGTTTAGGTGGTTTTATAAATGGTGTGTATTTTAATTTTTTGTAAGCTGACTTGATCGTCTGTTTTCTGTGCTGAAGGGTGGGATATAAATATGAAAGTAAACGGGTCTTATTATTAGAAGTGGGTTAAAGTCTTTATGTACAAGGACAGAGATCCATAGGCCTGGAATTGCCAGAAGATTTGCCCTGATATTTTAACTATTCCCAGTCTAGATGATGGCATTTTGTTATTAGGGCTGTCAGGCACTCTATGTACTTTTGAATTGTTTGTCACACAAAGACACACACACACACTAAAGCACATACACTTTTTAAAGAGAAGGGGGAGAGAATGATATTTAAAATACCAAACTTTTGGCAGAAGACTTCCAGATGGTTTCTCAGGGTGTTTTTTTTTAAGCCAACAAGATTCTCTCTTTTAAAATACAAAAAAGGAATCTGTGAGGAAGGAGGAAAAGGAAATTCTTTTCTTTTTTTTAACCACCTCCTACAGTGTTGAGCTATCTTGCTTGAAATTAAGCAAAGAATCATCTGGGTCCTCCAAGGCATCTTTTCCAAAGAAGTAAATTACCAGCATTATTAAAAAAGAAAAGAAAGGATATATTTTTTCTTCCCCTATCAAAATTGTAGTGGATTTTCCAACTGCATGGTTTTGGCTTTTAATTAAGAGAGAGGCAAAACCATTTAATTCATTTTTGATATTGCACAGGAATAAGATTAATTGAGGCTGTTGCCCGTTGTGGGTTCTCGCAGCAACTGGGTAGCGTACTGTTCTAGGTGCCTTCTTTCAGAATGACCCTTTAGAATCAGGGGTGACTAAGCCTATGCCCCAGATCTGTTTTACCCTGCATTACATCTTGTTGGGAATGGCACAGGTATTTATTATTGATTGACGATTTGATTCTGAAATTTGTACCTGCATTATAGTATGCCTACCAGGCTAATTATTTTAAGAGAGATTTGCCTTTTTTGCTTGCAGTTGCAGCCTTGCAGTTGCTTGCAGTTCAGGAGGTGGCCCTGTTCTTGCACTTTTGCAGGAGGAAAGCAGAGAAGTGGCTTTAGCTAGGCATGGTGGGGATGCCAGTTTGTAAGAGCTGGCCCTTCTGTGTTGAGTATGTTCACACTGAACACTTGCAAAGGTTTTTCGTTGAGGTTTTTCATGTGATTAATATGAACACTCAACACCCCACATTTATTTTTTGGGTGATAAGGAGACATAAGCAGCGTCCTTACATTGTACTGCCTGACAGTCATGTGGGGCTAAAACGTCTGAAGGTGGTGGAACTACCAAAAGGATCCCCTCTGCTGACCTTAACAGCCAAGAGGATCTGTAAGGAAGGAGGCGGTTTTTCAGATATTTGGAGTCTAAGTTGTTTAGGGCTTTAAACTCTTAATGTGATCACCTTTATTTGGGCCTTGAAACAGTGGAACTGGCAAAATGAGGGGGGGAGAGATCCAATGCAAGCAAATGTAAAGTCACCACACATTGGGGCAAAATTTCCAAAGCTGACATACACAAAACAGTGGAACTGTTTCAGTACTTTTTTGGGTGAGTGTAAAAAATGAGGTGCTTTTCAGACTTTACATGTATGGACAAGATAAGGCAGTTGATCTATGTGGAGAAGAAAAGGATTATTTTTTTTTAGCTCACAACACTTAATAGCTGAAGAAAATGTTGAAAAGCCCACGATCTGACCAGAGGCACAATCCTTAATACTCCTCTCAATGTCGCAGAGCCGGAACAAGTTGCCTTCAAGATATAACCAATAGCTCAAAAAGGATATCTCCCAAATTAGGTGGATGGGCAAAATGGGGGGGGGAGATCCAATGCAAGCAAATGTAAAGTCACCACACATTGCGGCAAAATTTCCAAAACTGACATACACAATATAGGGATCTGCATAGGATGACTAATCAGTCTTTGGGCCATGGCAGAAAGAACAATGTATGTGGCCATTCAGAGAGCAACAGCAGTGAAAATTCCATGGTAGAGATTACTAGGAAATTGACAGAAAAGAAGAGTCATTATCTTTTAAGTCTTTTCATGAATCTATGGTGACGCAAAGATTCCAGTACACTATATCACAGAGTACCCTCAGGGGGAAAAAAAGCACAGGGCTGTCTTAAAGCAGGGGTTATGTGTATTGTAAATAGAACCCCACCCTCCTCTTCCCCCTTTAATTGTTGCTACCATTTGCTTTCTGGCCAGGCAGAGACCCATTGAGTGAGTAGGCAATGACCTCTGCTGATCCTCTTTTGTCTACTGCCTCACCATTGCCTGAGCTAGAGTCTGAGGCAGGTGAACAAGCAGGCTGCAATGGTGAAGAGAAGGAGCAGGCCCAGAGGGACCTTGCCAGCAGACCCCAGCTAGGATGTGGCTCCTTGGCAGATGCCCACCCAGGTTGACCCTTATGCCAGCACTAGTCCATATAAAATCCATTGTCATTTACTAGGCTAGCAGCACAATCCAAAGTTATATCTTCAAGATGAGCAAGATTGAAATAGGTGTATCTTGGCCTATCCCAGTTCAGCTGGGGAACTTGAGCTGGCGGAATGTACACCAACAAATGCCACCAAAAAGGGATGTTCTGGGGTGGGATGGGCAAGAAGAAATGTAGACCAATTCCAAACCTCTTTCAGCTCACTCGTGACCTGGCAACCCAGTGGAAGTTATATTGGCAAAAAGGATGGTGTCATCAAACTCTGTTTTCAAGGCTTGTTTTCCCACTGCCAGGCTTGGACTAGCTCAGCCGGCAGTAGACCCCCTCCTGAATGGAGTTTGGAAGAGGGGGAACTTACACCCATGTATGTTCCACCAGCTTCCTATATTTAGGATTGTTCTATAAAACTATTCCCAATCTAAAATGTCTTCTAAGGGTTATGAGATTGTTCTCCATTTTGCAGGAGGAAACCGTATACTTGCAGAACGACCCATTTTCAAATGTCCTAGCTCCAATTAAGCCCTGATTATTTATATAATTATGTGTTCCAAAAAGTTCTGAAGAGCTACACTTGAACAAGATTGTTTAGGAAAGTAGGGAGGGTACGTACGTTAGGTCTTGGGTAAGTTACAGTGGGCTGTAAGGACATGTAATGGAACTGGAACATTGTTTCAGATGTTTAATGCAATACTGGTGGCTTGCTAATAAGAATCACTTTGTTTTATTACACTTAACCTCTTTCTCATTCAAGATTCATCCATTCCTTTTGGGGGAATCCATTTTTTTATGCTTTGATAAATAACTGATGTCATGAAGGTTAATGGAGTGTCAGTCTCTTTATTTACTCTCATGTCAGAAGTGGGGAGCTCATTCTTCATGACCAGTTGACCTCAACACTTAATGGGTGGCTATTGCCAGAGCAATTATGGCAAATGTGCCATTATAGGGTCATATGCATGGAGTCAGACCAAAGATGCTCACATCAAAGAAAGATCCCACAGACACATACATAATCACCTTCATTTGCAGACTTCATCCAGGATTGGAAAATTAAGCCGTACCTCTACTGGGAGAAAGGGCGGGATATAAATCTAATAAATAGTTAATCAATAAATGCCCATCCTCCTCCCCTCGCCGTACTGCACTTGAAGGGCCAGCAATAAAAAATATGTTAGAGGCAGTAATCAAGGGCCAGGGACACAATCTGCAGGACACTGAAAGGTGGATTGAGAGGGCTAGTGAGCTCTGCCATGGATTGAGAACTCAACTTGTCCTGTCAGTATAGCTCCTTCCTTAATTTGCATTGTTTCACCTTGGCTTCTGTTTCATTGTCACTATATGGTATATCAAAGAGACAGAATCCAGGAACTATCATGCATGTACTTGAGGGAAGAGTTGTCACTTTGGCCTGCGTGGAAGCCTTATAGATGATGAGGTTGCCTATAACAGAAGATGCCTGCAAGCAGGTAGACTTATGTCTTGGACTCTGCTTCTCATGGGTTGCCCAAAGCTTGGCAAGCTCAGTTTGGCTATGGTCTAGGCAGAGAGTTGTGGAGACCAGAAGAGGTGTGCAGAAGCAGATGATTAAAAATGGCACCTGCTTCCATGTGGTGATGCAGGGTGCATGTGTAAGCCACTGTTTAAAAATGGGAGCACATATTTCCAAGGAATGGCTTACTCAGGTGTTCTGCTTTCTTTTAGTCACTTGAAAGCTGGCCACTTGCTCCGTATGATTTGTCCGTGTTTCAATAGGAAGTGACTGACTTGATCTTCCATATTTGCTAATTTGGGATCACACCAACCCTGGTTTGCATAGTGCAGGAGAGAATCAAGCAATATCCAAAGCAGGTTTGCACTGGATCAGTCGCCTGGTGTAATGTATAGGAGTTCTTACAGTGCAGGAGTTCTTACAGTGCACACAGTGCTTGACTTCTGGTTATCTAACAGTTCTCCTGGTGCAGTTTCTCTCATCCCTACATACCCTTCATTGATGTTCCAGGAGACCAGCGGCTGGAACACTCAATCCCAGTCAGACCAGAAAATCTCATTGCTACCCCAGTGCAAAAGTGAAGTTGCTTGTGCAATGCATAAGTACCCTTTCCTTTTGCACCTGCAGAATCCACCTTTATTTGGATGGTTTGCTCTGATTTGAGAAGGGATTAGGACCCCCCTGGAAAGGAACTCAACTTCATGGATAATAAAATTGTTTGCCTGCGCATAATCAGGACAAGAGCAGATCTAGCTATAATGTTTGCATCTTATTTCTGCTGCTCCTCTGGATAATTTAATTTATGCAGGCCATTGTGTTTTAAAAATAAGAACCGACGCTGGGACTCATCTTAAAAATGGTTAATTTTCTTTAAGTCCACTTATATCTACCTTTTACATGTGGTGCATGCATCATGCATGTTCTGTGCATAGCCATTAAAAATGAAAGTTAGGCGGGAAGGGGGTGTAAATCTCTGACAGGCCACCAGATCTGCCATTAAAAAAAAATAATTAAAAAGATGAAGTATGACTCTTGTAACCAAATACCCTGCCTTTGTGTTCGCCCCCTATCTGTGCTCAAGGTCTCTAGGTGCTCAATGGGAGATTTTTAATTATTTTTCTCTGTTTGATGTTGCTAAGTATAATGAATGGATTTCAGAGGGGTTTTTGTAGAACCCTCGATGCGTATCAGTTCAATGCTGTTAGGCACAGCAATACCTGGCTGGATCAGACCCTGAGATTTGCTCTTTATAGATCTGAAGACCAGAAACACCAGATTGTTTAAAGCCAGGCTCTATTAGTCAAATCACACATCCCTGTCACAGCTATGTGCTTTCCTTCATTCTTGGGGGCAGGGAAGCAGAGAAAACTCTGCACACCTTTCTGGATTTAGCCCAGCTAGCTCTGCAAGGGTTTATTCTCATATCTTGGCATACCTATAATAATAAGGAAATGGGACCTGCCACATAACATTCAGTGCAAAGTGCTCCTGTTCAGGGAGCCAGCCAGCCAGCTATGTCTTTTTAAATAGTACATCATTTTTCTTCTCTCCCCCCAGTTTTCCACTTTCCCCTAACTTAATGTTCTGTGGCCATTGAACATGCTCAGTCCTCAATGGGCTGTTTTAGTTGTTTGTTTGTTTGTTTGTTTGTTTGGGTGTGTGTGCTCCCTTAGGATTTCCCCCCTACATACTTTTTTCCCACTTTTGCAAACCTTGTAGTTATTCTGAGCAAGCTCCTGCTACTGCCCTCTTGTTGCCCATTTTGGCTACAGTCCTGTCGTCACTCTCCACTTGATTTTGTGATTAGAGGGAGTGAACAATAATAATAGCCAGGGGGCATCCCTGCCATGTCAAAGCCCCTAGATACAGGAGCAGGCAACAGCAGCTGGTGGCTCCATGTCAGTGGGGTCTTGGAATCCACTCCAGGGTTTAATGAAGCACCTTGGACAACTCCTGGAAAGTTCAGACTAAAATCCAGAGCAGAACTTACTGGCCCACTAACATGGAGCCGCCAGCCACCATTGGGAACATGTTTCATGACAGAAGACACGAGGAGGTTGAGTGAAGTACAGGGATGCTTGATAAATTCAATCTTGGTGAGTTCCAGTATCAGCTGACTTGATTCACATCCCCAGGATGGAATGGACTCATGGGTTGTGGGAAACAATGTTATTATGCACTCCCCAGATGTTTTGACACACTTCAAAACCTGGCCTGGCAACCAAGAGGTCTTCTGTATCTTTAAAAGTTGTGCAGGGGGAAGGGAGAATTCCACCTTGTGGTTTTTCCTGTTACAGGGTTGTAAGAACACTTGCACTTGGCTGACTTTCTCTTCTCCTAAAGATACAGGATCAGTGTCAGGGATTGAACCTGGCAACCCTATGAGAGACAGTGACTGGCCCAAGGTCACCCAGTGAGCTTCATGGCCAACCAGGGATTTGAACCCTGATCTTTGAGGTCCCAGTCCAATACTCTAACCACTACATCATGCTGGCCCTTTTGTTGAAGGAAGCAACTGGCTTGCCCTCACTGCTAGCTTTTTCAGTCCCCCTTTCTTAGCCTGTTGCTTCATTCATCCACCAAACAAGAGTTTCATTTGACATTAAGTGAGGTGGAGTTTCTAGGAAGAAAAATCCCCTTCATGAATATTTCGGAAAATGCACCCACCCACCTGCCTGCCATTATTGCCAACCACACATTGTGTTGAGAATCTTGAGAGGCTATTTCTGCTAAAGCCTCCCGAGATCAAACAGATTTATGAGTGAACCCATGCATGCCAAAGTGATATAGACCACACATGGATATTTTGCCACTATGGTTGGACCAATGTATCATTTGTGGTTTTTCTTAGTTCCTCATATTTCTGTTCTTAAGTTTAGTTTTTTTGTATTTCCCTGTCAGTGTGCATAAATAAAGTCTACATGAAAATTCATATATATTTCCATGTGTATTTCCCTATATATTCACATTTTGCAAGCCATTTCCCTTAATATATTTATTTATTTATTTATTAAATTTATATCCTGCCCTTCCTGTCAGGATGGCAAACAAAAACACTAAAAGCACTCTAAAACATTAAAACAAAACATCTCCTAAAACATATTCAAACAAAACAGCTTTAAAAACATATTCAAATAAAACAGCTTTAAAAATATCTGAAAAAGCAATTCCAACACAGACGCAGACTGGGATAAGGTCCCTTCTTAAAAGGGTTGTTGAAAGAGGAAGGTCTTCAGTAGGCGCTGAACAGATAACAGAGATGGCACCTGTCGAATATTTAAGGGGAAGGTTTCCAAAGGATAGGTGCCATAACACTAAAGGTCCGCGTCCTATGTTATGTGGAACGGAGCTCTTGTTGAGATGGTATCTGCAGAAGGCCCTCACCTGTAGAGCGAGTGATTGATTTGGTATATAAGAGGTAAGACAATCTTTCAGGTATCCTGGGCCCAACCTCCATAGGGCTTTGTACACAAAAATCAGAACCTTAAACTTGGCCCGATAGCTAATGGGCAGCATAATGCATTTTTGTATATTGTTTTCAGTAAGCTGAGCATTTTGTGTGTGTGTGATTTCCCCTAATGTATGCTCTTTTTTGCACACATTTTTTAAATTAAAATTTTGAAGAACAGAGGAGTTTCAGTCCATATATTTGTTTGGGAAGTGCAATTTAGGTGGGCTCTCATTAAAATATCAACTGAAGGAATCCCTTACCCATCCCCATTCAGTACCAGGCTATGCTGTATGACTGATATTTTTTTGGGGGGGGGAGAATTTGTTTTAGGGAATGAAAGAGGGCTTCTTAAAATTGTTTAGAATAGATACACCAGGCTTTGTATGGGAGACTGCTAAAAAGAAAAAGGAAAGAAAAGCAATAAGTAATAAAAAAGAGAGGATTAGTTACATTTTAAATTCAGCTCCTGTCAGAAGAGAGAAATAATAGGAAGAGAGGTTAAAAATATGTTATCAGTAAGAATTATGAAATGAGGCTATGCTTTTAAAATTACAATTTAATGCAGATAGGAGGAAAATAAATGCAAAACACAGATAATCAGGGGAGGAATGCACTTGGAAAAGAAGTAATGGTGAAAAAAGATTTAGGTGTGACAGAGCAAATTAGATGTGAGCCTCCTCTAAGGCATGGAAAGGAGAAAAGAAGGTAACGAGGAGGTAATTGTCCTGCTTGTCATAGCTTCTGGTCAGATTACATGTAAAATATTGTGTTCAATTCCCAGGCACCTCAAAAGATGTCAACAAATTGGAGGGATTTCAGACGCGAGGGAGAGAAATGATGAAAGGGCTGCGGGAACTCATTTGGGGAGAAAGATTGAAAGAGCTAAGTATGTATACAGAAGGGGCTAAATGTGGCAAAAGAACTGCCTGAAAGGATGTCAACTCGTAGAGACACCAAGGAGGGAAAAGAAGGTGGTTTCAAGGGCTGAAAGGCAACATTAAGAGGAGTAATAGCATCAAATTAAGTCCAGGAAAATTCAGCATGAAGAGGGGAGAGGAATAGTCTTCTCGTCATGTGGTCTAGCCTGTGTAACACTGGGCCTGCTTGTACTAGATGGGATACCCTTCCTTAACTCTATTTCATTTTTATTTGTTGCATTTATTTCCCACCTTTCCACCAAGGAGCTCAAGGTGGCATTCTTAGTTTTCCCCAGTGCTTTTTTCGTAAAAAAAATAAATAAAAAATGAGGTGCTATGAGTATTCCAAACCTTGATAAAAGTGCCATGGGTGCCAGCACAAAATGGTTGCCATGGGCAGCAAAAAAGAGATACCAGTATTCCACACCAGTGAGTACTGCCACAAAAAAACCCTGGTTCTCTCCCTCTTCATTGTATCCTTACAACAACCCTGCGAGGTAGATTAGACTGACAGGCAGTGGTTGCCCCAAGGTTACCTGGTGAATTTCATGGCCAAGTGGGGTCTCCCAGGTCCCAGTCCAACACTTGAAGTGCTTCACCATAATGGCTTTCCCATGTGGGCCCAAGCAGCCCACACACCCCATAGGTGCCACAGCCTCCAAAATTAACAGATTGCTTGGAGCCCTTACTTATTTGTACCTCCTCTTGTCTTGTCTCCCCTGAAGCTAACAAATCATGGAATCATAGAATAGTAGAGTTGGAAGGGGCCTATAAGGCCATCAATTCCAACCTGCTGCACAATGCAGGAATCCAAATCAAAGCAGCTTTAGTCAACTCCTCAGGTCCATCAACTGGGCTTTATCCCTGGCTCTGCTCAAGGTTCCTGGTCTGCCAATGGATGCTTCCCCTTTATCTCACTTCCAGTTGACAGCAGCTGCCAGTAGCTGACTGTCTCAGAGAGGCTCTCCCTGGGGAGAAAGCTATACACACTCAAAATCATGTGGAGAGAATGCAGGGGAGACGTGAACATGTGAGCAGAACTCCAGTTTATTCAGGAGTTCACATGGGGGCTTGAAAAATCTCCACATGTAGAGTCTTTCTCACGAGCAGCTATGCACTGGTCCAGGTAATTTGTACCCAGGTACAGAATAATGTGAGAACACCCCTATAGGAAGAGGCCTTTGTGGTGTGCTGGGATTCTGCTGGCAATCAGGTTAGGAGAGTAAAGGAAGGACTCTTTAATGCAGGGAGTAGTTCATGTGTTGTCTTCCAGATGTTGCTGGAGATGGGATGCAACAGATTTATAAATGGGCATATGGGAACCTGGCATGCACCAGAAACAGACTGATATATCCATCTCTCTTCTGTTGTGCCTGCCCATCATCTGTTGTCTAAAGCAGGAATGGTGAACTTGTTGCTCTCCATATAATGTTGGACCCTAACTCTTATCAGCCTCAGCCACCATGGTCAATGGTCAAGGATAAAGGGGCCTCTGGTCCAGCAACATCTGGAGAGCATGACATTGGCTACCCTTAGCAAATGAAAGCTTGTGAATTAAAGAGGCAAGTTTTGAAATACAGAGAGGGCTTGGGTGACAGTGAGACACAAAAGACAGATTATCTAGAGCGGAGGTTCTTAGCCTGTGGTACATGGACCCCTAGTCCATGGATGGACTTCAGGGGGTCCGTGAACCAGGTACAAAAAAAAATGCAGTAAAATATATTTGTGGGGGTCCATAGCTTTCATCAGATTCTCAGATGGGTCCGTGACATCAAAAAGGTTAAGAACCACTGATTTAGAGGGTAAGTGGAAGGGGAAGTTGGCTTTTACCGCCAATATTTTGAATAGTATTATAACTTTGCTTCATGCTTTTTCCTTTTAAACCAACACAAGTTATTTTAGAATACAATGTAATAAATGCTTTATAATGATAACCTAGTGTGTCTTCGGTTTTGACCTGTCCTTCTCCTATTTATTTTTTTAATAGGACCACAACCCAACTGGAAAAAAGAAACAAATTGGTTAATTAAATGAGGACTTATATTTATTTATTTAAAAATATGTATAACCTGTCCACTATCCAAGGATTTCACGGCAAGAGTACACTGTCAAGATAAGACATGGATAAAACATTAAGACAATAAATCATCTTAAAACATAAGTGATGATCATTACAAATCAAGCAGCAACATTAGCTACCAAATGCTTAAGTAAACAGCCAGATTTTACCTCAACTGAAATGAAAGCAAAGTTGGCTCCAGGCAGATCTTAGAGGCAAGGGCTTTCCACAAGGGAAGAACCCCTGAAAAGAAGGCCCTGCAATCTAAGCACACCTATTAACACCCATTGAACTCAGTCGTACTTTCTTCTGAGTAAACATGCTAAAGATTGTGCTTTTTTATTTAAAATTGCATATGGGTAAAAGTTATGTTTCTGGAGCAAGAAAGAAGCATTCCTTGTTTTTTAGATGACGTGCACTTGTGTCACGGCAGTCTTCTTAAAAGAAGCTTTTCCCTCTTCAAAGATAGTGTTTGCCATCTGAGTTGTTTTATAAGGTATCTTGAAGATTCAGGACGGACAAAATAAAGTACTTCTTCATTTTGTGCATAGTTAAACTATGGAATGTGCTCCCACAGGAGACAATGAGGGCCGCCAAACTGGATGGTTTTAAAAGAGGTTTAGACAAATTCATGGAGGATAAAGCTATCAAAGGCTACTAGCCATGATGGCTATATTCTTCCTTCATGGTTGGAGGCAGTATGCTTCTGAATACCAATTGCAGGAAACTGCAGGAAGGGAGAGGTGCTCTTGCGCTCAGGTCCTGCTTGCAGGCTTCCCATGGGCATCTGGTTGGCCACTGTGAGAACAGGATGCTGGACTAGATGGGCCACTGGCCTGATTCAGCAGGGATCGTATGTTCTTAATAATAGTGTTTTTTTTTTAAAGCCACCTGATGGTTACTATTTTTACTTCATTGATCTAACAGATTTATTAATTAAATTCTGCAGGCCTATTTTCAGGTGTATGGCTGTTCCAATCTTTGGATAGATTTTTCTGATTCTGTTCTATAAATCTTTGATGGGTTGGCCATGCCCGGTGTTCCACTCCACCTGTCCTTTGAGTATTTATTAGTGCTGTGCCATCAGATTTTTAAATTACCTTCTCCCCATAAGAAAGAGTCTGTTTCTTCCTCACATTTTCAGAATGGATACTAGTTATTGGGAGTCACAAGCTGGGGGAGTGCTGTTGCACTCAGGTCCTGGTTGCAGACATCCCACGGCCATCTGGTTGACCACTGTGAGAGCAGGATGCTGGACTTGATGAGCCTTTGGCTTCTTATACTCTTACAATGCTTGAGAAACAGGGTTGTGCTTTCCTTACAGGATGGCCAAGAGGTGTGTGAGAGTGTACAATCATCTCTCAGTGGTCTGCGACCTTTGAGTCTCAGTACCTGGGAAGGCTGCAGAGTGCAGGCCAGCAGAAAGCTTATTTATAGAATGAACGAAAAGACTGCCACAAACATCCTTAGCCACCTTCCAGGTTAAAAAAAAAGCCACATCCACCCATGAGAATTTCACCAAAATTTTAATAATATTTGAATGCAGGAGCTTCCCCCCCCCCCCAATTGATTGGTGGGGAATGGTTGGCAAAAAGTGGGAGAAATGTTTGGCACAGCACTAGTATTTATAAAGAATGTCTGTAATCAATTTCAGAATGGACAAGTGGGCAGTTTATTCTTGCTACAGATTTCCATTCCTTCTGTTTACTCCTGTGAACTCCCCCCCGTTGTAATGATCAACTGGGCCCCATTGAAAAGAAAGGGATCTTGATTTCAGCTGACTCATACGAGGAAAATAGACAGTTTTAAAACATTGGGAATGGTATACTAAATTCTCTCAAAATCTTTGGCAGATTGTTGTTTAATCTTTAAAAGGGCATGTTTGTGCAGAGGTTTGTAGGATTGTTTGAACAAATAATTGACAGGCTTGAAAACTGACTACGACTGCAATCTGTGTGCCCACTTCCTTTAGAGCAGGAGTTCCCAAACAGTGGTCTGCGAGCTTTGTTCAAGTGGTCTGCAGCATGTGTGTGGATTTGTGGTTAAATACGGGAGACAGCACATCCACCACATTAAATGTTTATATTGATTTTACTTGCATTTTATTGCTTCTTTTACTGCTTATATTGTATTTTGTTGTATTACAATCTGAATTATGTGGGATTTATATTCCAATACAATAAAATACAATATATAAGAAATAAAAGAAGCAATAAAAATACAATTAAAAATCGTACAGCATCTAGCACAGTGCATTACAATTGCTACAACAGGCAGAGAAATCATTAAGTGGTCCTCTAAACCCTCAGCAATTTTCAGGTGGTCTGCGGGGGAGGCGGAGTTTGAGAACCATTCATTGAATTCTAATTTATCTGCCAAATAAAAACTATGAGAGTTTCAACTAATTTATAAGGTCAGTTTCAGGCATTTTTAAAAAGCATATCTGCAACAGTCTTTGCCTGACTGTAATGCACAAAAACATACACCAGAGAAGTGAAACTGACAAGTCTTGACTATCCCAAACCTTGTCTATTTCATCAGAGAGGCAGCATCTCAAACCAGTCAGTCATTACCCAACCAGCAAATGCAAAGGAGCATATTTGATGATGGTGTTGTTGTTGTTGTTCAAAAGGCAAGTATGTGCAGAGTAATATTTATTTTTTCACATGGAGCGTCCAAAGATAGCAAAGGACCCTTAAAAAAAAAAAAGGCAACCCTATGCACACTGCCATTTCCACAAATTCTGGAAATGTGAGCTGGAAAAATGGCAGAAAGCAATATTTTGGTTCCATTGTGTGTCATGGACAACATTTACCAGAGCTACTAAATGGGGGGGGGCATTTGGAAGCCAGTGAAATTCTTTCCCACCATGTGATATCATGGAGAACGTTGTCTTGGGGGCAACTACACACACAGTGGCTCTCCTGTCATGTGCATCCGCCTCTGTGCATCCACAGTCAGATTTAGAGTGGCCACCACACCGCTCCCTGATTGTATGAATTGGCCCAATGAAAGCTAACTAAACAATGAATGAAATAATTCAGGTTTGGGGGGAAAACACAGATAATTAAACTCAACCTCACCAGACATCATAACTGGAAAACTGATTCTAAGATTTTTTTTTTCCTGTGAAGACCTCCTAGACTGCTTCCGCAAAACCTGCCTATCCATTCATTACTGTCCTCAGATGGGCAGTTATGTCCATAGATTTCTGGCTTGTAATTACCCAAATACAGGCAGCTGGATTAACTCAGGTCAACGAACAATTCAGTGCTCAGTCTGTTTGTGGGAGGGTGATGGGGAGACGGCAAAGAGAGGAGAAAGCTTATATTAAAGTTAGTGGTGGCTCTCAATCTGTAATTTGTGGTCTGTAAAGTGTTTGCTGGTGGTCTTCAGAGAAGGAGTTAAGAATTTACATGTTGCTTCCAGCTTACATCTAAAAACACCATATTTGATGAAGTGGGGTGATGTCAGGTTTGAATTTCAATGTTTTCCTGATTGTTTTAAAAGTTTGTATATTGTACAACATGACATACAAATATGCAGACTGGGAAAATTAGGAGACCAGTTGCTTGACAGCTGAAGAGAATTGAAGGTGGTATGGCAGAGTCACAACTGACCATGGTCTAGATTCTCATTACTTCTTCCTGTTATTTTCTCTGATCAGTGAAAATGATCCATCAGACAGTAGTGAGACAGGCAGGGGGCGGGGGAGAGGGGATGAGTGTATGTAGCCTCTGTCTGCATGTGTCCTATAGATCTTAGTTGTAATAAAACTTGCAGATATTTAAGGTGAACAAATTTTCTTTATCTGGAAACATAATTATACAAAGCAAGAGAACAATTGCTCACAAAAAGCTAAATCCATTATCTGAAACACAGATTATGAAATCAACAGTCCTCCTGAGCCCAAAAGGGAAAATTAGACAAGTCTTGTTTGCAAACTTTGTTGTCAGCCAGTCCAAGTATTATTCTAATCCATGAGTTGCACTTCAGAGCTGCTTCTTTGCAAACATGTTTTATCCCAAAGTGAGAGAACCATCACAGCAAATGGGAAACTTGCAAACTACACCTTGAAGGACATAGCCCAGCAATTAAAACCAAGTTATAACAAATAACAACACACACACACACACACACACACACAGGGCTTGGCCCTGCTCATGTTGCTTGCCAACTGTGCCCCCAGCAACCCCACCCACCCCTCACCATCCCTCTACCCCCTAGACCTTGCCACTCCCATACACACTAACCCAGGAACAGGGAACCTTTTTGCCAAGTTTGCATGGAATCCCCTGCTAAAATGATGGGAAAAACATCTCTTTAAGAAGGAGATTCTGATTTACACATCTCCCTGATTCAGGGAGGCATGTGCCTGAGAATCCTCCACTGAAAGGGAGGGCTTTTTCCTTATCATTTTAGCAAGGGATCCCATGCAGGTTTAAATGGAACCCCCTGCTAATGGTATCTCCTGCTAAAACAATCTGAAAATGGTCCCTTTAAGGAGGAGATTCTGTTCCACACTTCTCAGGATGTGCCTCAGAATCCTCCACTGAAAGGGGTTTTATTTTCCTGGTTTTCCCTGCTAAAACAATGAGGGGGGAAAGGACCCTTTCAGCAGGAGATTTTTGATCCTCAGACTCCCCCGCTGAAAG
This sequence comes from Rhineura floridana, assembly GCF_030035675.1. Classification (NCBI taxonomy): domain Eukaryota; kingdom Metazoa; phylum Chordata; class Lepidosauria; order Squamata; family Rhineuridae; genus Rhineura; species Rhineura floridana. The sequence goes on along the minus strand of NC_084487.1, from coordinate 16,884,861 downwards.
GACGGGTTTTAGACCTCACGCACCAGGAAGAGGGAAATGGAGATGGGAAGTGGAGGCAGGTAGGCATCCCAGGTGAGCAGCAGAGGAGCACTAAGGAAAGGCTGGGGCAGCTCCTTGGCAAATGTCCTGCTCTCCGGGTGCTTCCTTCCTCCTTGCCCTTCCTCTGCTATTTTGTTGCTGAGGTAGGCAGCCCCGGCGGCAGTAGTGCCTTGCCTGGGCCACTTGCTGCTGCCTCCATGTTCTGCTGCCTCCCACTGCTGCGGCAATGGCCCAGCAGCATTCAGAAAGCATCAGTCACACTGTAGCTCACAGCACCAACAGTTGGTAGATGCCACTGCGAATTACAGTGCAAGGACATCCTATAGAAAATATGTATTTCCCTATTCCCAGAGATGGGTAACTGGTATCTGGCCAGTGGGGTGAATCCTGACCACCACCATCCTGCTAGGACCACTTTAACAGATAACAGGGGCATGATTGATAACATCAGGTGACAACTTCATAGGGGCTCCCTGTCAGTATGAATCAGCGAATCGTCGCTGTTAGCAAGTCTTGCTTGTCAAGGAACAATTGGGCATGCACTTTAAGCTCCCAATTGTTCCGTTGCAGCCACATCTTTACCTGCCTCATAGCTGATGACACATAAGATAGCAGGTGTGGGGCAAGTGGGCCTCACAGGCTAAATTAGGGCCCCTCACGGGCCTAACTGACCATACACCTAAATAAATATTTTTTTCAGCTCGCCTGCAGAACATGCTTCAGCTTCCTCTTTCAAGCTCTCAGCTGAGTGATTCCACCCCAACTTGATCATAGGGGTTACATATACTCACTGCAGACAATGATGGTTCCATCAGAGAAGAACTCTCATCTGTTTCCAGCCTATGTCCGGAAGGACAAAAATCATACACAGCATGAATAAGAGCCAAGCGTTATATGCTCTAATAATTTTATATATTTTTTCCAAATAAACCATTACTGTGGTTGACATAAACTGGGAGGTGTGATGTGATCATAAACGGGAAAGGAAATCTCTATGAGACAATCTGTCTATTAAAGTCTACATGCCATGCCATGGAAATGCAAACACTTGAGGCGTTACCCATATTCACGGAGTAGACTGTGAGCCAATTTCTCCGTGAATATAACACTACAAGCCACAGGAGGAGTCAAATGAGCTTCACCACTTTACTGTCTTTGTTATTCCGGGAATCCTGGATGAGATACAGAGAGGTATCTTCTTAATCCTGTGGTGGACCTTGGTGAGCTTAAGCCTGGAGTTATCTTCTTTTCCATTTGTTCTTATGCTGCAGTTTATTTGGACTTTAATGGATCTTCCTCCAGCAGTTTTCACTCTGTTCCTATGGTGACAATAGCTGGCTACTATTGTGTTGGTGGTTTTCACCTAACTCTCTCTCTCCCTTCCATTTTTGTAAATGTTGGACAATGAACATCAATGGGCTATTTCTATTTGCGTATTCATATCTCAAGCTTGGGCTTGTGGTGGGCCTATATTCAATGTCCCTCAGCAACTCAGTGACTCATGGAATCCTCATATTTTGGCTAAACATAGGCTGCGTTCCTGAGAACAATGAAGCCCTGCAGGAGAAATATTGGAGAAATTCTCAAGTCTCAGGGATTTAGGATCTGATCAAAGTCTGGTATAGATGAGGAGGTGGTGAACCTGCAGCCTTTCCGGATGTTGCACAACTAAAACTCCCATCATCCCTGGCTTTTGGCCATGCTTGCTGGGTTTGATGGGAGTTAGAGTCCAGGAACATCTGAAGGGCACCAGATTCAGGAAGACTGGCTTATTGAAATGTTTGTGACAGTGTAATCCATGAAGCCATATGTCTCCTCTCTGGTTTGAATTATGTTGTTTCAGGCTTTCTTCTTCATTTATATCAGGAATTGAGGACATCTTTGGCTCTCCAGATGTTGTAGAACTACAACTTCATCATCCATAGCCATTGGCCATGCTGGCTGGGGCTGATTGGAGTTGGCGTTCAACAATTGGTTGTATTCAACAAAGTCCTCCTTGGTGCAGATGCATTGAAATAAATGAATCTAAATCAGTCATATCTATTAACTTCAATGGCCCTAGTCTGAGTAGGACTAGCAATGAATACCACTCAGTACTTGGAGGACCACAGATTCCACACCACCATGATAGATGGACAGATATTTTCACAGAACTCCAGGGACCATTGTCCACATTTGTCCTCTCAGCCTGCTACACTCCTCGCTTATCATACCTACCATGGTCCATTGTCAAAACCTTCCCCTTTCTTGATTCCTGTCCTTCCCTTCCTTTATCCCTTTATTCCAAGCACAGTCCCAAGGTACGGCCTAAAGACACGAGGCCACCATCTTGTTCAGGCAAAGCAGGTCTAAGCCTGACCAGAGCCTGGATAGATGGCTGTCTGAAAACTGCATGTATGCCACCTTGGATTTCATTTCATTTATTTATTTATTAAACTTGTATACTGCCCCATAGCCAGTTTACAATGGGCTGTTTACAATAACTAAAAACAAATACAATTTAAAATGCATCTTTTAAAAAACAATTTAAAACACAATTTAAAAATTTAAAACAATATAGAATAAAACAATATGATGGAAGAAAGGGAGGATATAAATGTAAGAAAATAAATATAAATAAATACTCACCCCAAAATGCATGGAGTATGGATGTTGCTGCGGGTGGAGAAGACACAAGTATGCTTTGCTACAAATAAAACTTTGCTTAAGTGAGTCACTTGAAAGCTTGGCCTTGTGTGGCTTGAAACAAGAGCTGTGGATGTTTTGCTCTACCCTAACCTGACTAAGCATTGGTCGAAGCAGCTAGCAAGCACAACCCAACCAACTGGGCAAAGGAGTACAATAGACTTCAGCTGATTGCTCTTTATGGTGCTTGGGAAGGCATTTTTCAGTCTAGTCCTGACGGGCTGTTTGGCTGGCTGTGTTGCCTTCTCCAGAGCGTTCCTTCTGTTGGGTGGTACTTGTGTGTTTTGACCTTATTTGATTTATTTTGGCTATAGCTAATTGACTGGCTTGCTCTTTTATCACAGCTTTAGCAGAAGTATCATGTGGACATGAAAAGTACCGTTGACATGGAGAGAATGTGAAGGTGCTCAGGACGTCCATCTTGGTTGAGATGTTGCATGGCAGGATGCTCAAAGGCTGGCTCAAGAACAGGGCTGTTGTCCAGGACAGTGAAAGTATCCAAACCCAGCCGAGTCACGGGCAGTTTGTATGGGCAATAAGGAGGATAAACCTATCAGTGGCTGTGTTCTACCTCCACTGTTGGAGGCAGTTTGCCTCTGAATACCAGTTGTTGGGAATCATGAATAGGCAGAGTAGTGTTACCCTCAGGTTCTGCTTGTGGGCTTCTCATAGGCATCTGGTTGGCTACTGTGAGAACAGGATGCTGGACTAGGTGGCCCTTTGGCCTGATCCAGCAGGGCTCTCCTTACATTCTTAAATTGCCAGATTGTCACAGGCAGTTCATCTGAGGAATTCATCTCACAAGTCCCTCTCATAAGAACATGGGAAACTGCCTTATACTGAGTCAGCCCGTTGGTCCATCAAACTCAGTATTGTCTACACTGTTTGGCAGTGGCTTTCTGTGGTTTTGGGCAGGGGTCATTTCCAGCCCTACCTGGAGATGGCAAGGATTAAACCTGGGACCTTCTGTGTGCAAAACAGATGCCCTGCCACTGAGCTATGGCCCTCTCCCCACAAGAGGAATAGGATTCAGTTCTTCAGGTGTAGCTCAGGAATGGACTGAGTGGCACCTGAGGGACATCATGCCTAACTGTCTATGTCAGTCTTCTCAAGCAGAAATAGGATACGCATGATAAAGACAGTAGCAAAAAAAATCCCTTTTATTTTAAAGGGTTTAACATGTATCCATTATTTTCATCCGCCTGAATGTACTTTTTGGCTTATGAAAAGTGGCTGAGAGATAACGGTCAATGTGAGTCAATGTACAATACTGTATGAAGTTCTAGCTGAAACAATGAAAGAAAGCATACTATAGAAATATTTCTGAGTAATATCCAGAGCGTTCCTGTGAAATGAAGTTTTAGCATTGCTTCCTGAATGCAAACAAGACAAAAAAATCTTCCGAATACAGTACACCTTTTTTAACTCTCTCTCTCTCTCTCTCTCTCTCTCAATATCTATTCTGAAACTCTTACAAAATGATTTCTCTTTTAGGAAAGGGATGAGAATGCTGACTAATCGTTCGGGGGGGGGAGAGAGAAAAAATATCCAGAGCGAGGATAAAGTCCATTGTCCAGTGATACGACTTTACCTGTCAATCACAAAGGTGACAAGGGGGCTAGATTAAGCAAAGCTTCATCAAGATTAACAAAGGGAGATTATTGACCTCATCGGGAAAGGGCAGAAGTCTGTTTTATCATTAAACCTTGGATGTTCCGTCACCGATGGCGGGGAAACCTGTTTGACAATTTGAATAGCAACTTCCGCTGTGGTTAGCGCTGGATGGACTCGGAACAGACCATTCTTGCGTCCATCTCTTTCATCCTTAAACTGTCAGGGGGAGGGGGAGGGGCAGGAGGAAGGCAAGGGAAAAGTAGTGTTACCCTTCCAACAGGATAGAAGTGAACGTCCCTGCTGCTCTTTAAAGCGAGAAAGAATTTGAGTCTGGTATTGTGGTAAGTCGAATGTCAATTTGCAAGGGGGAAAAGGCTGCTTTGTTGTTGTTGTTGTTGTTTGAGCTGTGTGGTGTCCTAGCACCCATTAGCATGAGATTCATGATGTAGAAGAACGACCCTGAATCTCCCTGCATGGAAACAGCTGCTAACCTCATAAAACTGTTAGAAGGATTAACACAGCCAGGGACTGAAATGTAATCAAACTTGAATAGGTGAACGGATCCCTAGTGGAGAAAATATTCCTGAAAATTGGGAGTGGGCAGAGAGAAGACAGTACCATATCGTTTGCCGTAGAGCTGGCAACTGAGGTTTCCCACGTTTCAGCAGTCAGTTGAACCTCAGAAAGTCTCTCCTTCACATGCACCCTAGTTTTTCATTGACGCTCCTCACAAGTTAGTCTTGGGGTTTAGGGATGGGAGAGTCATTTTATTCAATTTGCATTTAAAGGCGAACTTCCCTAATCTGCACTTTCTGAAACAATTCAAGAACCAAAACACAGCCAGCCTTTGAAATCTGTACTTCTCTGGATTTTGTTATGCCGTGTTCCAGCCAAAATATACAACCCATGCAGAAATGCATATGCTAAGGTAAAATGTGCATATAAATGCATATATTACTGAAATTAACATACAAAACCGCATTTTATTAGGGAACGTTGCTCCACAAACCTTTGGATATTAGGGAAAATTGCCTACAAAATGTGTGTATTAGGGGAAACTGATATTTAAAATGAGGACTTTTTTAAAAAATCGCAAAATGCTATGGAAATGTGGAGAACTGAAATTAAAATTGGAAAAATGAGCCACAAAGTTTCACCTGTTGTAGTTGAAGGCTCTTCCACAGCCCGCTGTGCTTTTCTTTTTAATAAATATTAGCTAATTCATTATTATTCTGTGTCTTTGCCAAATGCTTGCTAGAAACACTTGCTTAAACCAAGACATATTTTTTTCTGAGTAAATGTCAGAAAGTTTTGGAAGAATGTTTTGGTGAAATGGTTACTCTAATTCATCCACCCCAACTTTCCTTATTAGGCATGTTTTTAAATTGCTTTTTAAAAATGTCTTTTCAAATGTGTATATTTGTTTTTAATGTTTTTAGTTGTTGTAAACTGCCAAGAGAGCTTCGGCTATGGAGCAGTATACAAATGCAATAAATAAATAAATAAACTTTCCTTATGCAGCCATGAACCAGAATTAAAACCTCTACTAGAATAATAAGCACACAGGGAAAGAGTTAAGAAAAGTTTTATTGTGATTTCACTAACCTGATTGCAATTCCAAAAGTTGGCACAATGTTAAATGTCAAGGAGAGGCTAATATGCTAAATGATCCTAATATGTGCTCAAAGACAAGAATGCTTTTCCCACTGCTTCAGACATTCCCCTACACCCATACCTTTTTGAGCTCCCCCATCCTTCTGCAAGCACTTGCTCAAGAAATGCAAACTAGTGGAAGTTGATTTAAGCACATACTCCACCCCCACAGTTTACCTCATATCTTCAGACAATAAGGCAAAGTTGCCATGGGCCAAACTACATTGCCAAAACATTTTTGCATTGAGCAAGGGGTTGGCAGGATGGCTTAGAGGACCCTCTCCGTGATTCTATGGAATAGATACAGCTGTTCCTGGGCATCAAACTACATGCGGAAGATTTAATATTTGAATTATTTCTTGTGTTAAAAAAATCCCTCCATGTCTTTAGAAAGCTAGCATGTGAGGGGAAAGGGTTCTACCTAAGTTGCTAACTTTCTAGCTGCAGGGTTTTTGTTTTGTTGACATGGAGGGGTATTCAAACACATGAATACCCATATGCATTCTGAATGGCTCTGGTCCAATAAGGGCTATTCCATATGCTCCCTCCCTCCCGTATGTGTAGTCCAGGTTTCTGCTCACTTTAAGATACTATGCAAATAGAAAGCCAATAAAGTAACCAGATCACCTATCTTCTGGTGACCAAAGGAGCAACAGTTACTGATTTCTAACAACTCAGCACCAAAGTATCTGTCCCAAATATCTAAAAGACCACCTCTCCATCACTACAGACTACAATTTCGGTTCTCTTGGTTTCTCATTTTTCCAATGTTAAAATCAGTTCTCTACATTTCTGTAGCAATTTCCATGTAAAAAAACCCTCATGAAATTCCTCAACATTTTAGTGTAGATTTCTCCTAGTAATTTTGACTAATGTACAATTTTTGCAAGCCATTTCTCCTAATATAATGCATTTTGCATGTTATTTACTAATATATTCATTTTTATGCACCCTTTCCCTAGAATATGCATTTTGGTAAACATTGTTAGGTTGAAGAACAGCATCGCAAAATTCGGATAAGTGCAAAATTCGGAAGGATGGCTGTGCTGGTTCTCATATTGGTTCAGAAAGTGCAAATTTGATGGTTGATAGTTGATCATTTTGAATAACTGAACAATTACATTGCTGTAACCTGCCATGGGGCTTTATAGTGAACATGGTCATAAGAAATCCTGGCTCCCTGGTAAACCTGTGGTCTTGCTATGCTCAGATTACAGTTCTGACACTAGATAAAGACAAGGGCCATGTTACTGCAGCTGAGAAGAATAGTGGATCACACACTATATTTTATCTAGAGCAATTTCTAGAATGCAGACTACATCAAGATCCTATTTTTATTCAAATGTATAAATCTTGTTGTCTAGTTTGTCATAACCCTCTTTTGCACATTACAAATGGCAGTTGTGAATTGTGACTTGACTTGCTAAAGGTTACCCACTGAGATAATGGCTGAGCTACAATATGAACATCAGTCTTTCAGGCCTAGAACTTCATCCACTGGCTCATGATTTTGCCAGATGTTCCCCTTTGCAAAAGGTCTGGACATCTGCAACTAGAAACAAACAGCAGAATCCTTCCATCATGGCAATTACTGTCTTTTGGGATGCATTGCCTTCTGTTTTCTTTCCCCCTTAATTTTGTTGCTTTATTGATTCATAATATGTATATACCACTTAATATGCTGGATCCCTAAGATGTTTTCAAAAATAGAAGGCTTTACAAACCATAGGATTTCCATACCTGCCTAATCATAATGGGGAGAGAATGAAATAATATAAACTGACTACAGGGAAGCACAGATAAGGGCAGAGTTTTTCAAGCTGCTTTTTTGAATGATTATAGGAAGAGAAACTCCTGGGCAGCTTCATAGAGGGACTCTTCTTTCATTTTGATGGGCCAAGTTTGATAAATGTATATCTCATGTTCTGCATTGGCGCACCTTTGTCTCTGGGGGCTGGTTAAGAAACTGCATAATTCCCTTATACCCAAAGATGGACAGAATTTGCAGATTCCATTGGATCACCCAGTTCTTTAGCACTGTGGAAAACAAATAGAATCTGATTTATGCTACCTTCTAGGCAAGCAGAAGGAGCCCATTCAGGTCAGTTTCCAACATTTTTAGAAGCTTCATGCCCAGAGTTGGTACACCTCTAAATCCCAGACACTGAGGAAAATCAACAGAGGAAAGCTGTTGCCTCTTGCATTCTAATGTCCATTTCACCAGGTCAGGAGAGTGGGAGTTTGGACGAGAACTGTTGCTTCAGCAATGAAGCAGCTCAGACTTTGAGAGCTCACCGCTAATATAGGAGCTGGAGGGTTGACCTCTTCCAGGCTCTCAGACAGGCCCTGATCCAGGCAGTTGCTTTCACATGTTTCCTCTTCCTCTCAAGTAGCCTCCCATGCAGCTAGACAGGCACTTTGCCAGTAGCCCTGAAGCTCCTGCCTGGCTCACCAACTCCTCTGTTCCTTTGTGTCTGGGGGTGATGGAGGAGGGTCTGAGAACTGATCAGAAACCAAGGCAGGAGGTGTGGAGACCTCCAGTCCAGGGGAAAGGTTTTTTTGACCCAACAGCTCTTCACTGGCAGTACGGAGATCAGCTGAGGAGGTTCCTATTCCCCCCCCCCAGACACACACACACACACAACTAATCTTCTGAGAAGATTTCAGATTCAAGGTCTGGGCAGGTCAGAACTCCGGCATCTGATGATATTCTTCCCAGAGGAACCTAGATGGCAATTATTAAAGGAGAAGATGGATGAGATGGACCTTTGGTTTCATGCACTGGGGATGTTCTTCAGTGATGCTGCCATGCGGAAGGCAGAGTCCATACTGTGTAGATCAGCACTTAAAAAACCAACTAGAGAAGGTTGAACCTAGAAAGGGACACGTGTGACAATTCAACAAACAAATATTCTTGTGGCAGCCTAAAAGACATTGAGCTGTATCCAGGAACATATAGAAACACACAGGAAGCTGTGGTCCATCTAGCTTAGCATGGTCTACACTGACGGGCAGCAGCTGTCCGAGAATTCAGGTAGGGATCTCTCCCAGTGCAACTTCAAGACTGGGCTTGAATGATCAAAGGGTTCAAGGATTAAATCTGGGACCTTCTGTATGCAAAGCAGATGATTTACCACTGAGGTGCAGTGCTTCCAACTAAACTGTACTCAAAGTAGACCTATTGGAATTAATGGACCTTAGTTGGTCATGTCTCTTTATCACAATGAGTTGTAGTCAACTAACTTACTCAAAGTAGACCCATTAAACTGAATTGCCATGGCTAACAGGTGTATTCATTTCAATGGTTCTACTCTAAGTAAAAGTTAGTTGTAATACAACCTAATGTAGTTAGACTTAAGTTGGATACAACCTTTATGGAGGAATGGAGGAATCCAACAGTAGCAAGCGGACTTCCCCTTGTGCAGCAGTTCTCTTTTTCTCCAGTGCACCTCCAAAATTTGTTTTGGAGGGCCCAGAGAAAGCTGAAGGAGGAAGGGGAGGGAGGCAAAGTCCCGCTGCATAGGCAGAAGAGGTCCATTCTGCTTGTACATAGACAGCATTGGGTAAAACCCTTAACAAATATATTGCATGATAGGTTCTGTAGGTAAGTGCTTAGTTCCTCAGATCCATGTGGAGATTGTCAACACAATTATAGGCCAGTAGTAGAAGAGATAGTTTAAGATACACAAACATCAAGAGAGCTTCCAAAGGAGGGGAGGGGGGTGGAAAGCAAATCAGGGCCAAAAGGAGAGAAGGGGAAGATGCTTGAAGTATCTGAAGGCGTGAAGAAGGCTGGTCTCATCAGGAGAGACCAGAATGTCTCTATTAAAAGTCAAATCCATTAAAATAGGTGAGAATATTCTTAGAGACTTTAATGAGCGCCAGATCTCACCTTTGTTGGAGGAATGTGCACGCTTGTGTCATTGGAAGTGCCATTTGCAAGCATCATTAGGACCACCTTTGCGCCAGAAGTCTTCTCTTTAAAAAAGTGTTTTTTTAAAAAAAGAAATAAAGAAAGAAAGATGGAGAAGGGTGGGGGGAGAAAATAAATAGAAAGATCTAAATGATCTGATCCGTAAATAGAAGATAGTTACTTAAAATGTGATTGGGGGTGAAAGGGGTGAGGAAGACACCATTGTGCAACAGGGCACTGGCTATTCGATTATTGTTTCACTTGTAAGAAGAACGAAACATCCTGACATTAAGCACTTGCAGGGGGGGGGGAAGGAAGCAGATGAAGAAACAGGAAATTAATAGTTCTTAGGCGAAAAGAAAAGAAAAAAGCCCCCAAAGGTTGAACATAAAAAGCTGTAAAGGAGCAAACAATTAAAGGTAATCCATACTGTTGTTATTGGAAAACCTGTGAATGTTAACAGTTCTCATTTGGAAGGGATACACACACACACACGCACCATATATAGTTTCTCTCCTGAACGCTAATCTTTTCTCACTTCAGCCTGTAATCTTAGTTTATCCTTGATGGAAATGCTTTGTTCTCTGTGTTTTTGATCCTATATTTCTGCTTCTTCCCTCCACACTTTAAATAAAAGTTTTGACATAGGAACAAACAGCAATGAACGCAAAAGAACAAAGGAATGTTTTTATTTTTCATCCCCTGTCTTCTCCTCTTCATCTGCTCACATGCGGGTGGTGTATTTCTTTTGTCAAGTAGAGGTGTCTCATCTGCTCTCATTTCTCTTTCAGGAAGTTGATGGCAATAAAGTGATGTCTTCATTTGCCCCGCACAACTCATCTACCTCGCCCTCAAAGGCAGAAGAAGGTGGGCGTCAAAGTGGAGAGTCCTTCTCCAGCACAGCACTGGGAACTCCGGAAAGGCGCAAAGGCAGCCTGGCCGACGTTGTGGACACTCTAAAACAAAGGAAAATGGAGGAGCTTATCAAGAATGAACCAGAAGGTACGTTATTAGGAACACATAGAAGCTTTCTGTCTCTCCCCGCCTCCTCCCCAAGTTGAAGATGCACAGGACAATGCTGAGTATTGAAGGGCCCATCTCCTCAATTTTCTCTTCCCCTACACAGTGTTTGGAAGTAATGCTAACTCGTCGAGCTTAAGTTAACCTAAAATAGAAACAAAGGCTCCAGACTCCTCTCGCGGCTATGCTAGAGGAGGAGGTGGAGCACTTGAACCTGAGGCACACTGAGACTTGTCCTCATAATGCTGAACCATGGTATAAGTGTAGGGATGTGAAACCTGTGGCCCTCCAATGTTCAGGAGTGCTGGAGGTGTAGTCTGGTAACATCTGGAGGGCCACAGGTTTCCCACCCCTGGCTTTAACGTTATGTGCAAATGAGGCCCATATTTTGTACGTTTGTGTTCCAAATACAGAAACAAATGAATTTGTATTCATTCTTCCATCTCTCCCCCTTTCCCCCTCACACTAACTTTATGGATTGTAAGACACATGTCTGTTGATTTCCCTGTTTGTTTTAGTAGGTTGTCTTGATCACTTCTGGGAGGAAGAGCGGGATATAAATGTAATACATAAATAAATAAGAAGGTTGAGCCAAATCATATTCCTAATGTTCCTGATGATGATGATAGGTTCTATTGGGGTTTTCAAAGTAATTTTAGTTTGAATCAATTTGTTTTGTATGTTTCAATTCGGTGTGTCATCGCGGATGCCTTTGATGCAACATGAGTATTGTAATTTAAGTGATAAATATTAAATATCACCTCCCTGACACCCAGGTTTGAAGCTAACTATAGTACAGCCCCCTAGGAGCACACAGGCACTGGTTGTGTCCAGTGATACTCCCAACCGGGAACAAAACATGAGGGGCGTTCAAATTCTGCATTCTGTGCCCAGGCATCCTTCATGATGGTTCACTGTAGCAGCTCCACTGCCAGCAGCTGGCTTCCAGATGTCACCTATGTGTGTGGCATCCAGCACTGAGGGTTCACCAGGCTTTGGTGCAGTTGTCCTATTCCTCCTTTGCCACTCCTCTCTCTCCATCTCTGTGACATTGGAGATAGGCCTCTCTAGGAACCACAGAAGGCTTCCAGGGGAGATGTAGAACATCTTCCTATCTTCTCTGCTACACACCCATTTGTCTGGTTAACCTTTGTGCATATTTATTTTAGGCTGCATTCCAATACCCACTTTCCTGAGAGTAAGCACCACTGAACTCAGTGAGGTTTACTTCTGAGTAACTTACTTACATGCATAGGATAGTACTATAACCGGCTCATTTTCTCTCTAAGTCAGCCTTCTTCAATCTAGTGTTTTCCTGGTGTTTTGGACTATAGTTTCCACCTGTCCCATCCAAAATACCTCAAAGACACCAGGTTTGGGGAGGTCACTCTAAGTCCTCTTATGAAACTTATACCTCTCAGATGTTTTACTTTTCCAGGTGTTTTTTTTTTTGTAAATAAAATTTATTTTAATTATTATCCACATTACATTCAAAACAACATAGATAGCAAGCATATCTTACAAATCAAAATATTTTGCAGGAAGTTATTACCTTAAATTCATTATGAAAACCAAATGATTCTGGCAGCAACTGATAGTTATCTACTCAAATCATTTTGATGTATGTACATTATGAATTTCCACCAAATGACATCAAAAGCCTGTGCTTGTACTCTACCGTGCAGGTACCACAGATCATGTGAAATTTTACCTAACACTGCTATATTCCATATATTTCTATATCACACATCTGGGTCTAATCCTTCCAGCATCTTCCATCTCTGTACTACTGTTCAGCATGCTGCCATTAATGTTTTACTTTTCTGTTGCATACAACATCCCCCAACTTCTGCTTATGTGTTGTGCAATTTGCCCTTCCCAGTTATTTTACATCCTTGCATGCCGTTAAAAAGATCAACTGGTTCTGTTCTAGCAGTATTCAGGAACATTGCTCTTTTCTGTTTCATATTCTCTTTCAACTTAACTGGTTACCTTCATGCATATGTTACAAGTTCATTTGAAGATTCTGAAGCATTACCCAAAAACTTCAGTTCTTTAGGGAGCTGGAGATATTTTATCTCCAGATTTCCCTGTAATCTTCACATTGGTCTTTCTTTGAATTGAACTTTTCTTTGATGTCTACTGCTGGAACTGTGTTATGTTGTGTGCTAAATTGTGATTGATTATCCATCAGAGATAGTTTTGCCTTCTAAGACTGTCTGGAACCAAATTTGTGTTGGAAACGGACCTCCTTTAATGGGACAGCTTACTCTCTCATTAGTCTTGACTATAATAGTGTAGGCCAGCCTTTCCCAACTAGTGGGCCAGCAGATGTTGTTGGACCACAATTCCCATCTTTCCTGACCATTGGCAATGCTGGCTGAGGCTGATGGGAGTTGTGGTCCAACAACACCTGGTGGCCCACTAGTTGGGAAAGGCTGGTCTAGGCATTGGTGACTTCAAGAGTGGATTACTGCAGTGCACTCTATGCAGGGTTCCCCTTGCATTTGGTCTAGAAGCTACCGTTGGTACAGAATGCTGCAGCATGATTGCTGGCAGGAGTGAGAACCTATCAGCATATTATACTCCTCCCTGCTCAGAGATCTTCATTGGCTGGCAATGTGTTACCCGGCCAAATTCGATGGGTGGTATTCAATGCTAGTCTTGCTTAGAGCAAACCCATTGAGGATAGACATCACTAACTTAAGTTCATTAATTTCAATGGGTCAGCTTTGAGTAGGACTTTGTTGACTACAGCTAAGGTGTTACTGTTAGCATACAAAGGTCTCAACAGCTTGGGACCAGTTTACTTGAAGGTTCTCCTTATCATATATGTTCCCATTTGACCGCTTTGTGTAACTGACCCTTTTACAATGAACCCTTTTGATTCTTCAGTATGGCTTCACCCTGCCCATTAATATTAGCAGGTGCCTTCACTGTATCATTTTCAGCTCTTGCTAATGCTCCTTTTTTCCCTTCAGAAAACCTACTCAGGCATATAAATTTACCTTGCAATTTTAGCATGCAAAAAATTGTTTTAAAATTATTTATTTATTTATTTAAAATATTTCTATTCCGCCCTTCTACCCTGTAAGAGGGCACTCGGGGTGGCTTACAAAAATAAAATCAAACACGTACATAATAAAATTGTAAACAATAAAATCACAAACTATTAAAATACATAAAATACAATTAAAATACATAAAATACAATTAAAATACATAAAATACTATAGATAGATAGATAGATAGATAGATAGATAGATAGATAGATAGATAGATAGATAGATAGATAGATAGATAGACAGACAGACAGACAGACAGACAGACAGATATAGATAGATAGATGATAGATGATAGATAGATAGACAGACAGACAGACAGACAGACAGACAGACAGACAGACAGACAGACAGATATAGATAGATATAGATAGATAGATGATAGATAGATAGATAGATAGATAGATAGATAGATAGATAGATAGATAGATAGATAGATAGATAGATAGATAGATAGATAGATAGATAGATAGATACACACACATACATATATACGTATATATAGGGAGTGATGCTAAAGGGGACTACAAGGGTAAAATTTAATGTAGAAGGCATAAAATCAGTGTCAGCCTCTTTTTACAGATTACAGATCTTATTTATACTTAAATATTTATGTTCACTGGTTTTCATCTTTGCTCTTATCAGTTGTTAAAAGAAATGAATATCTTAGATTTTTCATTGCAAACCGATTAAAGGTCTTTTATTAAGTAAGTGGTATATTAATTTTGTTAAATGAAACTAAGCACCAGACAAGGTCCAGGTAGAGGTGGCATGGAGCAGAGCAAAACTACTGGCTGTTAGAGCAAAGAACAGAAAACAGTGAGCCAGGGCAGACAGTGGGTTTGATTTGAGTATTTCAGACCTTTGGAGAGCTCCTAAGGATAGCAGGAGATGATTTGCCAAAGTCCCAAGGATTATAGTAGGTGTGGGAAACCTTTGGCTCTCCAGATGTTGCTGAACTACAGGTGAGAGATGGCCGATGGATCTATGTCAATGGGGCAGTGGAATCTGCTCCAGGTTTCAGTCTGAAACTTTGAGGAGCTGTCCAAAGTGTGGAACCTGTTTTTTAGGAATAGGTTTTAGCACCTTGGACAGCTCCTTGAAAGTCCAGGCTAAAACCTGGAGCGGATTCCACTGCCCTGCCACTGCTACAACTCCCATCAGCTCCAGCAAGAATAACCTATGGCCAGGGTTGGTAGTTCAGCAACGTCTGGAGGGTCAAAGGTTCCCATACCTGCACTTCAGAATACTCCTATCCCTATGCAGAGTCCGATGACTTCCTGAGCTCTGCTACTCAACTGAAGGGAGTGGTGCTCTGGAGCTATGCCTATGACAGCATTGGGTGGCCCCAGATTTTGTCTTTTGTCATCTCTGATGGCATCTTTGCAGAGAATAACCAGTGCTCAAATGTGCCATGCCCATGTTTGGAGTCCAGCAATTTCTAGTTGTTATCTTTCTTCTCTGAGAGATCTCCAAGGTTTTTCCACCTTGGGATTGTGATTCAGGGATTGTGATACCTTTTAAAGATATGAACGTGGCAGAGGGTACTTGATAAGTGGGTCATTATCTGAGAGATCTCTGGATTAGGCCACAACAAACCCACCACGTGCTTGAATCAGCCTTCTGTTACATTTGTGAATTGTTGACTATTTGCCCCTCCAAAAATAAATGGCTTGAGGAGACCTTGTTTTGCCTTGTGGCATTTTGGCTACTCTCCTTTTGAGTAGGAAGCTGCTGTTTGGGTGGTGTTCATCTCATCACTTCCTTAGTCTTAGTTCTCTAGACATTAGCACATGGAAAATAAGGGGGGAAGTCATCAGGGGAGACAGCATTTTAGTGCATAGTAGCTGTGAAAAAAATAAGTTTATTGAAATGGTACTTCAACTGGAATGGATGATGGATTGTGAAATTAACAAAAATAGAGCCTGAAATACTTCAGAATTTTTCACACCATTGTTAACACCAGTCCAGTTTCATCCCTTATAGAGTTTGGCTGGAATCCAATTGTACTTGTCAGCTACTTGGACCATCTAATTTTTTTCAGAGAAAACTAGTCACCATGGTGACTAGAACAGTGGAATTTGGGTTATAGCCAATATTAGTTCTACTCAGAGTAGACCTATTGAAATTAATGACTAACTCGGGTCCAGTGGGTCTGCACTTAGATGCCTGCCCCCTATTGCTTCCTGCCCACTCCTCTTGAGTTATTAATGGGGCTGAAATGGATGGAGAAGGAATCTTGGTGTTAACAATGCAGTCAGTTTTGAAAAAAAGGAAGATCAAGTGATCAAGACTGCATGAATGGATAGATAGATGAAGAGAAGATGAAACAATCCATGTAAAGTCACAGGCTGACCAACTCTTGGAGATGGGCAAATATGTCAGTTTCAATTTCTCTTGGCTTCTCATTTTTCCAATCTTGAATTCAGTCATCAGTCTGCGATTTTTTGTTGTAAAGAAAGAAAAGTCCACATGACAATTCATCAGCATTTAAGGGCACATTTCTCCTAGTATGCCTATTTTTGTATGCAGTTTTGCCTCATATAGTGCATTTTTGTATGATACTTTCACTAATACGTGTTTTTATACATATTTGACTCTAGTGTATGCAATTTTGTGGACATTATTTAACTGCGGGACTGGATTGCAAAATCTGGAGAAGTGCAGATTTTGAAGGATGGCTGTGTTTCATTTCTCATATTATACTGGAAATTGCAGATTTGGTAGGTTTGCCTTCAGCTGGATCAAATTTCCCCTACACCCCTAGTAAGAAGAGTCCGCCTGGGTCACATCTGAACCATAGTGTGGAAGCTAGTTCTTAGGTAGGTCACTTATGTGTGATGCTGCTCTAGCACAGATGAGTTGGTATGGAGCAGAGAGGAGGAGGAGGAGGAGGAGGAGGAGGCGACATAAGACAAGAATATAGGCTTTTTCCAGCAGCCTGAGGGCTTGCAGTGGTAGGGGCCTGGGATCTCCCCCAGCCCTGGCAGCCTCTTTTGTTTGTTATTAGTGGATTTTGCTGGCTAGCTAGCTTAGCTTGGATGGAGGGTTTAGAAACAACCCAAGCCTGAGGAACTGATATTCTGCATTATCCTTGGGTATGGTTTCCATCGGAGAGGAAATGTGAGGCACGCCAAAGTTTTTGGAGAAGCTCATTGACAGGGGAACCTACCAACAGAGCACTCCCCTCCCTTGTATCCACACGCGGGTGTGATGTGATTGTAAATTAGCCTGTGGTATAGAGCGAGGCCCACAATAAGTTTCTGCTGGGAAACAATTGCTTTGTTTACTGGCCATTTATACTCCATCCCCTCCTCCTTCCTGGCCCTCCACCCATCCCATAAAAAACCCCGACATGTTAAATAGATTTGGAACTTTCCTCTTCGCAGCGTCACAGATCATGATTGCTTTGGCCATAAGACTTATGTCATAACCTTTTGCTAGCAAAGGAACTTCTGGAGATGAGGCCCGTATTGTGTCTCTAGAGGAGTTGATGGAGGTGACAGGGGGGAAGGGAGATGGGAAAGAAGGGAACAGGTTGTGAGAATACTGGGTTGAGTGGGAAGCCCTGCAAGACCCGAGAGACTCCATTAAGCAAAGGTTACAGTTAGACATAAGAATGGTAACAGAGCTTATGCATTATCTGAGCTCTGCTAAAATGAAAATGTATAGCACAAACAAAAGACCTACAGCTTTGTGAAGAGATGAGGGAGGGGGTAGGGGTGGGGGTGGAGAAGAGAGAGAAGCACAGAACATCGGGGCTTTTAAACAAATGTATGCAACAGAAAATCTTTTCTTCCCTCTAGCCATTGTCCCATTGTCTTTCAAAGGCCATTAAAATGAACAGCAGGTTCTGATGAAAATTTCATTAAGCTCTAGTTAAATCATTATGAGGGTGCCATATTCATGCCTCGTTTTTTTTCCCCTCATGGAGAAGGAAAAAACCACACAACAACCCTGAATAGAAAATGAGGTGGATTTTATCCCAACTTTACCTCCTCCCAATAAAAATAATAATGAAAGTTGGGAAGTTGGAAGAGGAAGGTTAAATGGGGATGTTACAGAAGGAGAGCTTATTAGCACACCTGCTCCGGAGGGGGCCAGGTGGTGGGAATGAGACAATTAAAAAGTGGGGAAATGGGCGGGGGGGCCCCTGATATCTGCATTATACGATGCCTTCCCCTCCTTTTCTCAGAGTGATTTTTCCCCTTTTAGAAAATGGCTAATTCTGCATTCATTCTTGTGTGGGGTGGAAGAATGGTGGATTAGGAAAGGGGGGCTCTGTGAAAATAAGTGATTTACAATGGCCCCTGAGGTTTACTTTTTCTAGATCTAAAAATAATTTTAAAAAGCCAGATAGTCCCACCAAAGGAGGGGCCTCTTTGGTTATGAAAAGGTATACATTTTTCTCAGTGCACAGAACAGCAATTATAAAAAAAGGATTAAGTTCTGAATTTGATCAACCTGTAAAACCCACATTCTGCCTTGGATAAGGGCATTTCAGAAGGATTCAGTTCCAAACAGCTTTCCTGTGTAGTTAGAGGAATTCAAAAGCTGATAGTCAAATGATTGCACTCTTTGATCCAGAGTGTACACAGACATCATATGTTGCTGAAATTCATGCAATAAATCTAATCAGATGTCAAACCTGCACTTGAGTAACTGCTCATTCATTGATCCCACATAGCTTAACAAATGGCACTGAAGTGAGGACTGTCACTCATGTGTTATTTAGCTGTCTGTGTCATCCTGCAAAGTGGAAGGATGATTTTATGATAAATCAGTTTCAGATACGTAGTTGATATAGGCATTTTACCATGCAGATCTGAAATCAGGTTCAGATATGCATGGTGAAATGTCTGTATCCACTACAATCCATTGTAGATAGTCAACATGTGCAGGGTTTTTGTTCTTTTGTTCACAGAACATTCCTGAGTCCACTTTTCCTCTCCTTCTATGTTTTCTTTGACTTTTCTGAAGACACAAGCTTTGAACAGAGCAATTAAAGCATTCATCTATATCTCATTGAAATCAGTAGTGCTAAACACAGTGCTGGGCTAAGTTCTTGATGCTCACTGGACTGGATATAGAATCATTCAAGTTTAAAGTGAGCCCATTGAAGTCAAGACTTGCTCAATTTGCATTGATTCAAATAGGGCTATTCTAAGTGTGACTTAAGTTTGTATTCAACCCATTGGGTGGTGTTCAATGCTAGTCCTGTTCAGAAGAGACCCACTGAAGTTAATAAACATGACTAACTTAGGATCATTAATATCAGTGGGTTTACTCTGTGTAGGATTTAGTTCAATACAACCCACTGATTCCTAAAGATTCTGGGTTGTATCTAAGTCATACACAGAGTAGACCTATTGAAATCAACAGGCTTAAATTAGTCAAGTCTATTGATTTCAGTACATCTGCTCAGAGTACAACATAGTTGAATACCCCCTTATGCTGCAATCCTAAACACATTTATTAGTTGAAATTACTTCTGAGTAAGTATGCATAGGATTGACTGATTGCAACGGCTCTGAAAATGCAGATTGATTGTACACTGCTGACTTTGGAGATATTTTACAGCATTTGTATGGCTGCTTGACTGCACACTCAACTCCCAAATGTTCAGTGTCTGCTGAGATTATACTCTGCACACTTCAAGGTTTTCATGAGTTGGCATCGGCGATTGAGTGCTGAAATGCCCATGTATGATGAAAAAACAAGATCGGAGCATGTAGCACCAATGCAGTGGTGTTGCATTATAGCCATTAAGAGGTGTCAACTGAACTTAAGAAGTTTTCATATGGAAGAGTGCTTCCTCATTGCATAAGCCATAAAACCAAACCATTTGCATTGCGCATAGCACTAGATGCGAAGCAGATGATGAGGTACCCGCTGAAGATGACAACCTCTCCCAACAGAGAAATATGTGATACAACCAGGGATGCTCCAAGAATTCAGCCTTTGCAGACTACAATACAGTAAACATGATCCACACCACCTTGTGCTAATGTGTGGATCAAAATTTAGTTATCTGTTTTCCATTTCCTGAATATTCTGATACAGTTTTCCACTCAAACAATGTATTTCAAAATACATTAAAAATAGGTATTTTGAGATAAAAAGTTAGATATGTGAATGTTGTAAGGAAATATGTTTAAGAACACATATTTTTTAAAAAAATGTATTTTCATGAGGATGGGGTGTGGCTCAGTAGCAGAACATCTGCTTTGCTTGCAGAAGGTCCCGGGTTCAATTGCCAGCATCTCTATTTAAGACTGTGAAAGAACCCTGTCTGAAATCCCAGAGAGACTCTGCCAGTTAGTGCCGACAATGCTGAGCTAGAGAGATCAGTGTAAAGCAACTTCCTATGTTCCTATGCTAAATGTGATGTTTTGTTTTACTTTTGGTTTTGGTTTTAGATCACAGATTAATGTAGAAACAGGATGGAATGAACTTTTGGATGAATGCATGAGAAAGTGACACAGACCAGAAATTCACCCATCTGTAGATGTGGTCTCATCATGTTGAGTGTTTCCCTGCCCCTCCCAGTAGCAGCCAACAATTTGGAGGGCTAGCAAGGAAATAAGGACATGAAAAGAGTCCTGCTGAATCAGGCCAAAGGCCCATCTACTCCTGTTCTAGAAGGGCTGTAGCTCAGTGATGGAGCATCTGCTTTGCATCCAGAAGACCATCCAGGTTCAGTCCTTGACACCTCCAGGTAGGGCTGGGAATGTCCCCTGTCTGAAAGCCTGAAGAGCCACTGCCAGTAAGTATCAACAATACCGAGCGGCATGGATGAATGCTCTGGCTCATGATAAGGCAGCATCCTACGTTCCTGTGTTCTCACATTGGTCAGCCAGATGCCCATAGGAAGCAGGGCCTGAACACGACAGCGCTCTCCTCACTTGCAATTCCCAGCAAGTGGCATTCAGGAGCACATTGCCTCTGACACACTATAATGGCCTACATCTTGCATTTCCCTAACTAAATATTATGAATAAAGGAGGGGAAATGAGATATGGGTCTGCCATTTTCTGTGGCAGACCTATGATCTGCATCACATCTAGTTCTGTCCTAAACCTGCACATTAAAATTTGGCTGCCACTCCAGAAACCCTGTATTTGTACATTTAACTGCTACACGTTGGGATATATTTTTCAATGCATCTGATGACCAAATACTATAATTTTCCATATTGCAAAGCTCAGAATATACCAGTGAAGTTATATCCAATCAAGAAAGTGGTATCTTACCAACCAAAGAGGTATGCTGAGAGGATATGCTTCAGAATTATGTGAAAAATAAGGATAAAACACTAATGTGTACACTTGCATGATGATGTTATCTGATGACTAATATTTGGACCAACCAGGTGTGGTTTCTAAAATCAGTTTAAAGGAGTTGCTCAAACTATGGCAAGCTACAATTTGATTAAGACAAGAAGTCATAAATTAAGTCTCATGTTTGAGAGGAGGGTGGAACACACATGTCCTTAGGGCACATTCATAACAGGCTCATCTGAATTAGGCCAATTTGTCTCATTGATGACAACCATTTCACCAACATAACTTGTCAGTTAGGGTTTACACTTTGGATAGAATGGTATTACCATTTGGAAAACCATTTCCCCTTCGAAAGCGTCATTTAATTTCTTACAGATTTTTACAGATGCTTTCTTTCATCCAACTGTTCACATGTCCTTCTCTTGCTATTCGGGATGGAAAGATCTGCTAATTTCAGTTCTCTCTTTCTCATTTTTCCAATCTTAAATTCAGTTCTGTGCCAATATGCATTTTTTTAAAGAAACAAATCACATAAACATTTTTCAGCATTTTAGTTCAAATTTCTCCTGCTATATACATTTTGGATGCACTTTTGACTTATGTACACATTTCTACAAGCAATTTCTCCTAATATAATCCATTTTGTATGTTATTTTCATTAATATGTTAATTTATATACACATCCCCCCCCCAACATGTGCATTTTTGTAAACACTGTTTTATTGGAGAACTGCAACACAAAATTCAGATAAATGTAAATTTTGAAGGATGGCTGTGTTTCAGTTCTCATATCATTTTGGAAAAGGCAAATTTCATATATTTGGCTGCAAATGTGAACCAAACTGAATTTCTACACCATCACTACTTGTTATTTTATGCTTTCTTGTAAGATCTCATGTCCATTGCAGCTTACCCCCTCTCTTTCCTTATCTTGCACTTTCATTGTTTGGTTTCTACTTACTGCGGGCAGATAGCGCAAATCTAAGCCATTTCAGCCAAGTGTTATTGCGGACATAGAATCTGGAGAGTTTGACTTATTACTGTTGCACTGTACATCAGTGCTGCTTTAGCATTCATACCCCCAAAGGCGTAAATCTATTACTGAAGTTGCCCAGTGTTATAGTAAAAGAAGCATTCTCTCATTTCGAATGTAGATTTCAGGAAATTGAGAGTCAGTCCCGTTCTATTTCTGGTGTACAACAATGAAGATAACGGAGTGGGTCTGGAGAAGTCTTATAGGCAGTGACAGACCTCCAGCCCTTATGCTGTGGGTTGCCTGTTGACTGCAACATTTCTCTTCCAGCTAAAATCATTAGTGGGAGAAGATACAAACATGCTTTCCCTCCTCCTATTTTCTTAAGATACCAGAGGATGGCCTTCTGCGCAGTCCTAGAAGGCAGCTGAAACCCTGGGCATGACACAACATGTAAAGATCCCGAAACACTCCCTTTTTCTTTGTTCTTTTTGTTTCTCCATAGAGTATTTGTTTTACTGGAGGGCAGGATTTATTTATTTATTTTTACTGTATAGCCGTTGATCTCTTTGCAGAGAGTGAAATGTATCCAATAGGAATTCTTTAAAATCACACTTTGACCTTTTGCAAAATAAAATAAAGTCTTTACTTTTTAAAAACTCATTTGCATACTCATTACTACTGTGCTTTCTAACATTGTAGGATATTTGTTTTTAATCCCCTGCTATACTGGCTGGCATCAGATCACCAGGATTTCAGGCAGAAGGCTTTCCCCAGCTCTATCTGGAGATGCTGGGGATTGAAACTGGGACCTTCTGTGTGCAAAACAGATGGTCCATTCCAGAGTAAGGCCCCCATTTGTTAAATTAGTGCCTGTCGTAGGATCCCAGGACCTGGATTCCTGCCCTGTAAGGCCAGAGATAGTGGTAGATTAATAAATGGTAGAATTACCATTTTGATTTGGAAGTATTTCTCTTCCAGCTAAAATCATACCTTTCTTCCCCGTTAAGTTCCTTAGAAACTTAACTTGAAGAAGGTAATCGTACAGAAGTGCAGCCTTTGAAATACCAACATAGGCAGCTGCCTTATATGAAGTCACACCAGTATTGTCAACACTGACTGACAGCAGTTCTCCAGAGTTTCAAGTAGAATCCTTTCCCCAGCCTTTTCTGGAGTCTCTGGGGATTGAACCTGGGACCTTTTGCATTCAAAACATGTGTTCTACCATGGGAGCTCCTACTGGTAGGAAGGGCGGGATATAAATCCAATAAATAAATAGTAAATAAAACCCCTTCCCCTAATACTTATTTGAACAGACATTTATATTACTTCTGTAAGTGCTGCAAACAATATCTGTCTTTAATACACCAAGCTCTATTTCTCCATAACATCTGAATCAGGAGAGGCCGTGCAAGCCCTGGACTGCTGCCTGGACTTGGTGGTGGGCTGGATGAGGGCCAATAAACTGAGTCTGAATCCTAGCAAGACAGAGGCGCTGTGGGTTGGTGGTTTCCGAGTTCGGATAATTGGTCAGTTGCCTGCTTTGGATGGGGTCGTACTCCCTCTGAAAGAGCAGGTCCATAGCCTGGGGGATGCTCCTGGATCCATCTTTGTCGCTAGAGGCCCAGGTGACCTCAGTGGGTAGGAGTGCCTTTTACCAGCTTTAGCTGGTGAGACAGCTGCGGCTGTTTCTGGACCAGGAGAGCCTGACCGCTGTTGTCCATGCACTGGTAACCTCTAGGCTGGGTTATGGTAATGCGCTTTATGTGGGGCTGCCCTTGAGGTTGGTCTGGAAGCTGCAGCTGGTGCAAAATGTGGCGGTGAGACTGCTCACTGGAGCAGGGTATTGCCAACATGTCACCCCCCTGCTGAAAGAATTGCACTGGCTGCCCATTTGCTACTGGGCCAAGTTCAAGGTTCTAGCTTTGGTGTACAAAGCCATACGCAGCTCAGGACCAGGATACCTGAAAGACCGTGTTACCCCTTATATACAGCCGATCACTGTGCTCTGCAGGTGAGGGCCTCCTGCAGATACCATCTTATCAGGAGGTTCATTCTGCACAATATAGGAAACAGACCTTTAGTGTGGCAGCACTTACCCTGTGGAATTCCCTCCCCTTGAATATTAGGCAGGTGCCATCTCTGCTATCTTTTCGGCACCTTTTGAAGACTTTCCTCTTTCAACAAGCCTTTCAAGTTGAGACCTATCCCAGTTTGCATCTGTGTCAGCATTGTTTAATATATTTTTAATAATGTTTTTAACCCTTTTTTAACGTTTTTTTTTAAATGTTTTTAATGCTGTTTTGTTTTAATGTATTTTAAGATCTGTTTTTATGATGTTTTAAATTGTTTTAGTGCTTTGTTTGCCGCCCTGGGCTCCTGCGGGGAGGAAGGATGGGGTACAAATTAATTAAATAAATAATAAATAAGCTGGGGGTGTATAACGATTTTATGAAGCGAGCGAGAAATAGAGAGAGAAGTAATTATTATGAGCCTAGAAATGAACACCACTTTGGTCTTACCATGCATATCCCTATCGAGAATTTTTGTTAAAGGTCACGTTATAAACTAGAACACCAAAAGGACTTGATTTCCATGAGTTCTGATATCTCTGTGGTTGGGAGAGGCGAGGGAGAGACCCCCACATAATAAACAACCATACCGGATTTGGACAGTCTTAGTTGGAATGAGAAACTGCACATATCCCCTGATACTTATCAAACTTTTTAATCACTCTCTCTTGTTTGGGAATCAAGAGGTCTTCCTCTTGCATAAGCCATCAGCGTTCCAAAGGAGATCATTAATGGACACAAGAAGAGAAGGTCCTTTGAAATAGCTGCACACAGACACACACAGACACACCTGACAAGGTGAAGAAGGAAAAGGAGGGGGTTATTTAAGTGATCAGAACCTGGGGAAAAGCCTCAGGATACTCTAATTGGCTGAAGTTTAAGTCTCTTGTTTGGTTGGTTCATCCTCACCATCCTCTTTGACTCACTAAAGAGGCTTTGTAAATGCTTTTCCTCCTGAAGGACAAACAAGGGTGCTTTGCGGCTAAGGGCTTTCAAGTTTGGCTCCCCCACTCTCCTGCTGCTGGGAAGGGTGCTCCTCCACGGCAACTTTTTCTTCTTCTGTGCGGCTTATCCCCAGTGGGAAAAGAAAAAAAACCCAACAATATCAACCTAGGTCTCTTCTTGTAGAGCACGTCACCTCCGAGCACCTTCTTCAAAAGCACCACCATATGGAGATGCACAAACACACAACTGGTGATTAAAAAGGAGGTGGGGGGGGAGAAAGAGAGAGTTAGCGAGAGATTTAGAGAAAAAAAGAAGTCGGGGATGCACGCCTGTGTGAAAAGGAAGCCCTTAAATGCTGTGGAGGTAGTGATCTTTGTTATCAAGAGTTTTGACATGATGATAGACGGCCTGTAGTTTGAACCCCTGCCAGTCCTTCCTCTTTCAAATAGGTTTATCTATTTGTCCCCTTCAAGAGTTCTCCCTCCCATCCCAAGGATTGAACACTGATAGTGAAAAGTTGGTTTTGTTTGATGGCAGGGTCCCCCTCCTTACCCCTTCAATGTTGTTTAGAATCCTTTCCAAGTCTCTTTCTTTACATCCTCAAAGGTTGGGAGCTTTTGTAGGTTCTGGTTTTCGGTTGATAAAAAACACCCTAAGATGTTGGTACAGCATTTTAAAATGCAAAAGAAAACTAAAGGGGGTCGAGTAAGAGAGTTTGTAGTAAAACTTTGCTTTTGGCTGAAAGGCTGGTTTTTGTCTCTTTTCCTCTGTGTGATACTACCAGAGTGGTTTCTTACAGTTCAGCAATTAATTGTTAGGGCTGCTTTGCCCGGTTAAAGTTGACCTGAGTGTGTAATTTAATAGATTAATCCAGCCTTTCCCAACCAGTGTGCCTCCAGATGTTGATGGACCACAACTCCCATCTTTCCTGACCGTTGGCAATGCTGGCTGAGGCTAATGGGAATTGTGGTCCAACAACATCTGGAGGCACACTGGTTGGGAAAGGCTGGATTAATCAATTAAAAGTGTATCTGATTCTGAGTAACAACAAGGGGTTGGAGGATCCAGTGTAGGCTTGCATTATCATCATCATCAACATCATCAACAACAACAACTGTATCATCATTATAAACAAGTACTTTTACATTTACATTCCACCAAGGCGGTGGAATGAAGGTGGTGTATATGGCTCTCTCCCTCTCCATTCTGCCTTCACAAGAACCCTGTGAGGTAGGTTTGGCTAACAGACAGTGACTGCCCCAAGGTCACCCATTGAGCTTCATGACTGAGTGGGGTTCCTTGGTCTCCTTGGTCCTAATCGTACCCTCTAACCACTACACCACATTGGATCTCTAAAATGGTGGCTGCTGGCCACAGTTTTTGTTAAGAACATAAGAGCAGCCCTGCAGGATCAGCCCAAAGGTGTATCTTAGCCAGCATCCTGCTTCTTAGAATGGCCAACCAGATGTCTCCCGGAAGCCCACAAGAAGGAGATGAGGACAAAAGCCTACTCCACAGCAACTGGTAATTTAGAGATATCCTGCCTGGAAATAGTATACAGGCACAATGACTAGCAGCTATCGAGCAGGCAAATTTTCTAGTTGAATGAAAGTTCCCCTAATTAATCTAATGTGTGAATAATTAATGTTGCACCCTTATTAATTAGAGCTTAAATAATTATTAATCTGGTCTGGACAAATCCTGGATCCTGAACCAAATCGGGCCAACTGGATCAGTCCAATCCGGGATTTGTGTGGAGTAGGTCAGGGCAACCCTGGATTGGGTTGGGATCACACAAAGTAGGGCTGAGCACTAGATTCAGCTGAGGCCCAAACCAAATCATGCCGATACGGGGGGAACTGGGCATCACTTGAGTTGGGTTGAGAGAGCCCCACATTGCCATGGGTTGGGTGGTCCAGAGCGATCTGAGGCTGTCAGGGGGTGGGGTACAAGGAGGGGCAGGTATCAGCCAGGAAGGAGAAACCTCAGAAAGAGACTAGGGGAGGTGGGGGAGTGGATTCCTTTGGATGTGGGGTGTGGGCTTTCCCGAATGAGTTCTCCTTCTTGACTAGCCTCTCCTAATTGCCACCAAACACCCCACCCCATAAAGCAGGATGGAATCCTTTGGTTACCAGCTGGCAAGCAGAAGATTCCATTTTCAGGGTGTTTCTCCTTCACAAGAGGCTGGCCCTTATCCCTTATATACACAGTCGATCACTGCACTCTGCAGGTGAGGGCCTCCTGCAGATACCATCTTATCAGGAGTTCCGTTCCTCACAACATAGGAAATGGACCTTTAGTGTGCCAGCAACTATCCTGTGAAATTCCCTCCCCTTAAATATTAGACAGGCACCATCTCAGTTATCTTTTCGGCACCTACTGAAGACCTTCCTCTTTCAACAAGCCTTTTAAGTAGAGACCTTATCCCAGTCTGCCTCTGTGTTGGAATTGCTTTTTAATGTGTTTTTAAACCTTTTTTCTTTTTTTCAAAAACATATGTTTTGAAAGTTTTTTTTTAAAAAAGTGTTTTTAAAGTTGTTTTATTTTAATATATTTTAAAGTCTGTTTTTATGATGTTTTAAAGTGTTTTTAGTGCTTTTGTTTGCCGCCCTGGGCTCCTGCTGGGAGGAAGGGAGGGAAATGAATGAATGAATGAATGAATGAAGAAGCAGCACCACACAGGGTAGAATCCTCCTCTTGCCAGCTGATAAGCAGATGATTCCTTCCTGCCCGGTGCAGGCTGCAACTCCTTTGTGAGTGCCTTCCCCATAGGGAAAGCCCTCACAAAGGAGCAGCACCCTGCAAGATCAAACCCTCCTGCTCTCAGTTGGGGGTGGGGGAGGAGGTGCATCATCTCCTAATTCCCCTCCCTTCCCAACTGTATGTTTAAGGAGGGTTTAGAAACCCTCTTTAAACATTAGCCTGCCCTGCAATTGATCTGGGGCCAGATCCAGAGTGGGTGGTCCCTCGGTTGGAACGGAAAGGATAGGACCATTCCAGGGGCCCCAGCTTTGGTCAGGTGGTATGCACAACCTGAACACAGAGTCACCTGGAGCTGTCAAAAGAGGGGAGAGGATATTAAATGTGTGGTCAGGCAGAGAGGGATGAAGAGCAGATGCAGGCAAGACTTTCTGCCTGCATTGTGCCTTTCTCCTCCAATCTTGCCACCCAACCACATGTTCTATCAGGAGCTTTAAGTAACCCCAATGACACAAGTGATCAGAGGGGTGAGGAGCGGACGTCTTCAAGAGGAGTCTGGACTGCTGTCTGTTAGGGATTCTCCAACTCTGGATTTCCTCCCTGGGGGGCTTGGATGAGATAGCCAACAAGGCCATCTCCAACTCTGTGGCTCTGTGGTCTTTGATGCTCACCGGACAGCCCATCAATGTGGGAACCCAGGCTGGTGACCAGCGAGAAGCAACTTTCTTCTCGTTGGCTCCAGGGTTGTACAGTGGCCTTCTAGAGGTGGTTTCTCACAACGTATCTCCGATGGCTTTCAGGAGCAGTTGCAAGGCTTTCTTCTTCTTTTTGGAAGGCACTTGCCAGCTTGAGGATCATATTTGTAACAGAAATAGCCGTGGATAATTTGGTAGTTTTATTTGTCCATATTTTTTAAAAAAACTGCTCTGAAAGCACCTTTGTCGAGGAGGATGTTGTTTACTCCTTGCTTTTGGCTTATAGCAGGGCTGGGGGACCATTATCTGCCTGAGGGCCGCATTCCCTCTTGTGGAGCTTTCTGGAGGGCCGCATGCCAGTGGTAGCAGGGCCAGAGGTAAAAATGTACAGAGTAATGAATATAGATTTTACCTTTGCATGGTATGCTACATTCCAGCCACACAGAACAGCTACATTTCCAGATAGAGGATTCCACACACCTCTGTCTCCATCCAAGCAAATGAGAAGCATTATCGCATTGCATAGGCGCATGCC
Source organism: Rhineura floridana (assembly GCF_030035675.1). NCBI lineage: Eukaryota > Metazoa > Chordata > Lepidosauria > Squamata > Rhineuridae > Rhineura > Rhineura floridana. The sequence goes on along the minus strand of NC_084487.1, from coordinate 16,855,673 downwards.
AGCTGAGCAAAAGCACTCAAAGGAAGGTACAGAGCAGAGCCCGTGAAGTGAATGCCCCAAGGCGAGGGCACGGTCTGGGAAGAGTCCCAAGGAGGCCTGAAGGGCCACACCGAGGGCCGACATTTTCCACCCCTGTATTATCACATCTAGTAGCCATGATGATGCAACTTAATATCAGCTCTTCCTTCCCAAATGCTCCTGCCAACGGAACATCTTTCCCAGCAGTGACCTGGCCAGAGGCTCATTTCACATGGAGCGTCTTTTGACAGGAGCCGTGAGCTTTTGCAGCCTTGCTTTTCCAGGTTGTCTTCTGAGGCGCCTATGACCTGGCATGTTAATGCACAAATATTCGCCACAGATGGTGCCAGCCCTCTCTGCCCCCTCTCCAGCTTTTAGGGGACGCCGTTTATGCAGGAGTGAAGAGCCAGCCACCTGTTTCCCAAGCCTCTTGTCCTGCCTATTTAGAGGGCTGCGGGACCCTCGGTGAATAATAACCTTCTCATCTGGCCTGCGTTGATCCGAGGCATATCTGTCAGCAAGCAAAAAGGGTTCCTCTCCACCACCTACACACACACACAAAGCGCCTCTTCCCCCCCCTCTTCCCCCCAAGGCAGTTGTCATGACCGTGCATATTAAAATTAATCAGACCTCCCAAGGCTGTGTGGCTGTGTGTTTTTCAACATGAAGAAGTGGCTATCAAGCGCTTGCCCTAATTAAATAGGCCTGCTTGGCTTAGCTCTAGTAGGTGTTTGGTCTCTTTTCCCCCTAATAGGAGATGCTTACGGCAGAGGCACGGACAGTGCTACAGTGCGCGGAGGGCTCACTTGGAAGTTTTCTGTGCCACCTGTGCCCAGCACACTGAGGGCTGGAGAGCTCCCTGGATTCTTCCCTAATTGCCCTGTTTGAGGAGGGAATAAGCAGCATGAAATTATGGCCAAATTATGGCCAAATAAGCGAGAGGAAGGATGGGTGGAACATGAGAGCTAGGACGAGCATTCAGGCTGACTTGTTTGAAGGTGATTAGGGTGCCCTCTCTGTCCGGTGCAACTTGCTTTTGGAGTCAAGTCTGTTTCAACTGGGCTGCTGCTTTCTTTCCTTAATGTGTGTGGAGGCGCTTGCATGAGCAAAGACTGGGGCTCTGCTCAATTCATGCTTGCTTTATGAACTCCCGGCTGGTTTACACCTGCATAGCCACAAGCATAGATGTCCTATTGGTGGAATACCAAGGCTTGAATCCAAAGTAGTGCTAAGTCTTTCGTTCCATTAGGGCAAAGATTTACACTTGTGCAATAAGAATATAGGGAACTGCCTTAAACTGAGTCAGCCCACTGCTCCATTTAGCCCAGTTTTTTTGTCCACTGGCAGAACCTCTCCAGCCTGCAAGGTAGGTTAGAAGAGACAGCTGATAAGAGGCCGAGGTCTCCAAGGAGTCTTCATGGCTGATTCTCCGCCACTACTCTGAGACTCTGATCACCTACACTATGTAGGTGATCAGTCTTTCTCCAGTCACCGTTCTAGATGAGCAGGCAATTTCAGGTGAGGATCAGTCAGTACAAGTGTGCAAGGCTCTGGCAGTAAATCAATGCATTTCAGACCTGGGTTGGGAGGTGTCTCACACGGGCAGAATCAAAGAGAACCCCTGAACCCCTTTGGGGAAGGACCAAAGCTCATAAAATAATTACACATCCGCATCTTGCCATGATAGAGTAGAATGCTGGCAGTGCTGATAAAAGAAATATGAACTTCAAATAACTGTTAGGGGAAGGGCCTTAACTCAGTAGTAGAGCACATGCTTTGCATGCAGAAGATCTCAGGTTAAATCCCCAAGATCTCCTGGTAGGGCTAGGAATATCCCCTGCCTGAACCCCTGGAGAGCTGCTGCTGGTCGTGGTTGGTAATACCGAGCTAGATGGACCAATGGTCTGACTCAGGAGAAGGCGGCTTCCTAGGTTCCTGTTTTTAAAGTGGCGCTTCAATATGATTTCTCTCTTTGTGTTTTGCTTCTAAGCAAGTTAAGAAGGCGCTCTTCAAGATCAAATATTGCTAGGGCAATTCTTCCCTCATAAATCTGCTTACCTCTTCAGACAGCCTCATCAGATGACCCTACAGAGCAGGAATCCCGTTCCTGGAACTCCAAGGCAGAGACTAACTTAACAAATGAGACCCTAGCTTAGTTGTAGACCATGGGTTGTCTCAGAGCTTGGAAAAGTTACTTTTTTGAACTACAACTCCCATCAGCCCAATCCAGTGGACATGCTTGCTGGGGCTGATGGGAGTTGTAGTTCAAAAAAAAAAGGTAACTTTTCCAAGCTCTGGGTTGTCTCTGAGGAAGTCCTACTCAGTGGGTCTACCTGGTGCAGGGCTACCGTCGGAGACAACCCCATATGTTTTGCATGCAGAGGGTGCCAGATTCAATCCCCAGCATCTCCATATACAGCTGAGAAAGGGCAGTAGCTCAGTGGTAGAGCATCTTGTTTGCATGCAGAAGGTCCCAGGTTCAATCCCTGGCATCTCCAGGTAGGGTTGGGAAAAATCCCTACTTGAAACCCTGAAGCGCTGCTGCCAGTCAGTGTTGACAATCCTGAGCGAGGTGGCCCAATGTGTTTGACTCGGTATAAGGCAGCTTCCTCCTACGTTCCTCTGTTTTGCCCAGGTTACTGTTTGTTGTTCTAATATCAGAATACAAACTGCAGTAGGGGTGCTTATGAAATGAAAAACAAAGGGTGGAGGGTGGCATGGGGGATGAAACCGGAGGGGGAAGTGTGTGCAGGGAAAACCTTTGCGAGTCAACACAGCTTTCATCATACCTATTGTTCGGTTTGTTTACTAGGTGCTATTCAATATTCGGTTCAGGGGGGAGAAAAAACAGAAGAGGGGAAGACTTTGCATGTTCCTCAGAGAAAGAGAAACCTTTTCTTGAACTTCCATCCGTCTGCTTTTGTCCTGGAACAGAAGCAACAATGACAGCAAAAGTCCCCCCGCCCTCTATTTGCCATTATCCTTTTGTTGCTACCTGCCTCTTGCTGAAGATTCCCCCTCCTCTTCTTCCTTTGGCATTTATGATGATTATTACTGTTCATTGGAGCTGATTTGACATGTGCCCATATTTTTATGAAATGCTATTGACAAATGTCCCTTTTGTCAGATAAAACAGCACCAAGGGATCTAATGGGGAAGGTTAACTGGGCTCTCGTCCATGGCACCCCTGCCCTGCTGCGGAGATTTTGTTTTTATTTTCCTCTGTTTTCCTACTGGCTTTTTCTTTCTTTCTCTCCCCCCCCCACCGCCTCCAGAAATTCCTCCCCCACCTCCTCCCCAGTTTGTTTTATTTAATCAGAGGAGTGCAGTAGCCTCTAGAACAGAAAACCCCCTCTGTGCCTCCTTCTAAATAATGTGCTGTTAGTGCTTGTGCGACACAGCACACGACTTTCTGAAATGTTTAGCCTTGATTTAATTCGTATTTAAGGTCTCCCCTCCCAACACATTAATATAATGTCAGTGTAGAATGCATTGCGCGCCGTAATTACTGAAGAGAGCAGTAGTTGGGGGAAAACAGACGGTAATTGAACACATGGCTGTTTATTACAACAGGACAGTGCTCCTGCGCTGGTATTTAGGACATTAATAGGGAAGAATTGATTTGTTGTTTTAAGATGAATTCAATCACTGTTACTTAGGCCTTTGTTTGCTGTGGCCGAGTTATGCTTTGTTTGTATAATGTGCCCGAGAGGTTTTATCCACCACAGTGTGGCATTAGTCATGTGGAGGGTTTGAGTGCGGAGAGCCTTTTACGTGAACAAAGGAGATTTTTCTTTGGGCTTGTATTTATCTTCCCCTCTTAGTTTTGTTACCCTCTAATCTCATGCCTCTTTCTTTCTTTCTTTCTTTCTTTCTTTCTTTTCTTTCTTTCTTTCTTTCTTTCTTTCTTTCTTTCTTTCTTTCTTTCTTTCTTTCTTTCTTTCTTTCTTTCTTTCTTTCTTTCTTTCCTTCTTTCTTTCTTTCTTTCTTTCTAAAAACAACAGTGCAACAACTCTATCTTGCCTCCCTCTCTGACTGCTTTTCCCTGCCTTCTGTCTTTTCTAACTTGAGAACGGAACTTTGAATGACAAGGTGCAAGGCAGGGTGCAACACAGAATGGTCCTGCCAAAGTCTGTATGAGAAATCAGTTTAGAGGGGAATAAAACTCAACTCTATTCCACATTTGGGATGGGGACGAGGGGAATGATTAATACTAAAGAAAAACAAAGCTGTATGTGTTCTGCCAATGCAAGTCTCAGAGCAGTCAAGACAGCACCTTTTGCCGGTCTTAAGAATGCAAGAGTAGCCCTGCAAGATTAGACCAACTGTCTATTTATTCTAGCATTGGGGGTTTTGACAGTGGCGGCCATGTACCTCTGGGAAGTTCACAAGTAGGTTGTGATTACTTTTCCTTCTTTATCTTCAGTATCCAATATTAAGAGGAATACTCCCTCTGAACATGGAGGCACCATGAAGCTATCATGAATAATGGCCATCCGGTATCCTGTATCCTAGCTAACATTGCTTCCCAAAGGACCCGTGGAAAACAGGCCTTAGGGCTGGTTCATACACAATGTCAGCAATCCTTTACTTGTGGCAATGTGTAGAAACCCACCTTATAAGACTGTTGTTAGAATGAGATGGTAGGGATTCTGAAATATGGCAAAATAGGCTATGCCACTTCAGACTGGAAGGAGCTGATCACCTTCATGAACATCCCCCCTACCCAACTAACACCTCACAAATAGAAAACTAGCACAACAAGAACAGGTTGGGCAAGAATATTTCTGATGTGCTACTTTTCTCCTTTCATGTTTTTGTTTTTTAAAAAATGCAGGGAACTGTTATTTGTCTCCTGCAGTCTGAAATGATAGAATCCTGAGATGAGAGAGTGGAGATGAGAAACAGGACACATTCCATCACCCCCTGGAGTAGATAATACCCAGCTAGCTGGCCCAAGTGTCTGACTTTGGCCCCATCTGCTCTACACATTTAAAGCAGCATCATGTCATGGTTTCCCCTAAAGAATCCTGAGACCTATGTTAAGAGTTTGTTGAGAGTTGTTCAGAGACCCTTATTCCTCTCTCAGAGCTACAATTCCCAGAGTTCCCTGGGAAGGGGATTGATTGTTAAATCACTCTGGGAAGTGCACATTTTGAAGGATGGCTGTGTTTCTTGTATTCTTCCAGAAAGAGCAAATTGGATAGGTTCGCCTTTAAATGCAAACTGAATCAAATTTCTCTCCATCTATGAGAGCGAGCAAAGAGGTGTCCCCTCATCTTTGACTTTGGACCCATTGATTGCTTGTGTGCAGCCCCTGCCAAACTATCTTCAGGAAATGTCCCCAACGGGAAAAAAAATGTGATCCTCTGAAGTAGGAATCACTGGTTTGATAGGCAGCTCTTGGTGTGATATTTTGGTAGGCATAAGCAGTCTGTGTGAGGCTGCTAACCTTTATGAAGGCATTGCCATTGGGCTTCGCCTATATATTTAACTACCTAAAGTACACAGAGAATTTTGGCTATCCATAATTTCTGAGCACCCTTTGCAACCTTTTTTTTGTTTTGCATCTTTTAAAAAAATCTAACTCTTCCTTTTTTTAAAAAAAATGCCTTGTTAAGTCTGCCAAAATTTCTTTCTGCTTTCCCAATGCAAGTATTCGATCCTTTCTCAAATTACAGGTTATCTGTCACTGTAGTTCCAAGGTTAGGATGATCGTAGGTTTTTGTGTGGCATGTGGTTTTCTTATTCCTAATCACAACAGAGAACATCATGAGGGAGCCCTCATCAGTTTTTCTAGGAGGCCGAGGGTGTGGGGGGGGAGGCATCATCTGCAAAAAGGACATCCCAAATTTCAATGTGCTACACTTAGGAATACGGGAGAAATTCAATTCATTTAAACCCAAACGTACTTAATTCACAGTTTCCAAAACAATATGCAAACCAAAACACAACCATCCTTTGAAATTTGAACATCTTTGAAGTTTGCAATGCAGCTCTCCAGCCAAGCAATGTGTCCGAAAATGAGCATACTTGAAGAAAGTGTATATGAATATGCATATATTGCTGAAATTAACATACAGAAATGCTTAATTTCAGTGACCATTGCATTCAGGAGAAATGAGCATGAAAATGCTCACAATTTTTCATGAGGACTTTTTTAAAAAACTGCAAACTGATGCAGAAATCTGGCAAATTAAATTTAAGATTGGATTGAAACTGGGAGAAATTGAAATTGACATTTTTGGGCATCCAGCCTAGCTATGTTATAGTCTCGGCTTTTATGCAAGCAATATTATGGGACTGTATTAAATGCTAGTCTTACTCAGAGTAGACTAAGGATGGAAAGATCTGTCCCTTTTGGTTATTTCAGTTTCTCATTTTTCCAGTCGTAAATTAAGTTATGCATTAATTTGCATTTTTTTTAAAAAAAAGTCCTCATGAAAATTATTCAGCATTTTAGTGCAATTTTCTCTTACTAAACACATTTTGTATGCAGTTTTGACTAATGTACACATTTTTGCAAGAAGGTTCTCCTGATATAATGCATTTTGTATGTTATTTTAACTAATTTTCATTTTATGCACATTGTGCCCTAATATATGTATTTTTTGCAAACATTGGTTGGAGAACTGCATTGCAAAATTCGGACAAGTATGAATTTTGAAGTATGGCATTTTGAAGTATGGTATCCAATGCATTGTTGAGATGACATGGTAGAATTGCTTAGGGGAGGGGTAGTGAACCTGTGGTCTGGATCCTACCTCTCGAGCCACTCACAATGACTCACCAGTCCATGGAAAAGTGAAATCCCTTTGCAAAGGTGGCTCTTCTCTGTCTGGTGCAGTGCAATTGCTTGGAGGTCTTAGAGCTTGAGAAACAGAAAGAACCCCTCCTTCCTGTTTCCTTCATGCTAAGACTTCCTAGCATTGGTGCCATGGCAGAAGAAGAAGAGGCACTTGTGAAAGGTAAGGAAGTGGGGATTGGGACTTTCCTCACCAGCACAGCATGGAAGGAAGGAAATGCAGTCCAGAGAGTAGTTTACTTCTGCATCACAGTGCTGGGCTAGGAGAAAATGAACCTCTCTTCCCAGCACAGCACTGTGATGGGGAGGGACCACACTGTTCACCTGCGGAAAAGCAGGGCAGCTGTCTGAATGTGTGCATGTGCCTGTCTGTGAAATGTATGTGTGTGTTGTATATGTGTGGTGTATGCATGGTCTCTGTGTGTGGAGAGAGTGCATGTATTTATGCATGCAGTCCAGTAGGTATCTGTTGATCACACCCACAGTGGCCATGCTGGAATGTGGCCCTCAGAGGAGCAGCTGACAATATGGCCCTTGGGCTGGAAAAGGTTAGTCATTCCCTTAGCTTAGGATGTCCTTTAGTCATCTCTGGGAAGTAGCGCTCTTGGGCTGCTCCGTTGCAATTCCTCTTGTTGCTCTCTTGTGACTTGTGATGAGCTTTTTTCCTACTGCACCAGCAGCCAGCTCACTGACCGCCCTTGAACTAGTCAAGTAATTATTTCAATCATATACTATTAATATAAGATTATGAAGATTTTAAAGGAACCAATTTTTATTTTTCATTTCTTTTTATCTTTTCTCATCTATTTCTTTTTTAAAAACTACCTGACTCCATATTAAATCCCACATGCCCAGCTACACAAAAACCTATTTCACACTGCACAAAATGCTTCTAGCTGAATGTTAGAATAAACACAGCTCTGAAGCTGCCCTATGGGATAAACATGGACCCCTGTGTTGAGCAGAGGGATGGACCCGATGGCCTTATAGGCCTCTTCCAATTCTACTGTTCTATGATTCTAAACTAGACCTGTAGGGAAATCTGTGACTGGAACCCATGACATATTTTTTCTTGTTCACAAGGACTTTAGCTCAGTGGTAAAAGCATTTGTCTTTCACACAGAAGTCCCAGGTTCAATCCCTGGCATCTCCAGGTAGGTCTGGGAATGTCCCCTGCCTGAAAACCTGGCGAGCTCTTTTTGATCTATTAAGCCTTATGCAGCACAGGACCTCCATATCTCAAAGACCACCTCTCCCTGTGCATTCATCATCAGAGGCTCCTCTTCATGTACTCCCTCCATGAAAATGGACCTTTTCAGTGGTGGCCCCCGGTTGTGGAATGCTGTGCCCAGGGAGGCATGCCAGGTGCCTTCTTTATCCATTTATCTTTTCATTCAGTCCTTTGGCCCTTGATGTGGGCTTGTCTTAGTTATTTCTTTTTGTTTGAATTTCAACCTTTTATATTGTATGTGTTAAATCCATTTTACATTGTATGTTTTTAAATCTGTTGTAAGTCACCTAGAGACCGTTGGATATGAGGCAACTAACAGATGATGATGAGGATGAGGATGACGATGATGATGATGATGACAATGATGATGATGATATGTTCCCACTCAGTGGCAAGAATACTGAGCTAGTTGAACCAATTGTCTGATTCAATATAAGGAAGTTTCTTATGTTCCTAAAAAAGGAGCCAGATGTTGGAAGTGCTATGAGAACTCTATACTCAAATATAGACAGTCATGGAATAATTGGGGGGGGGACAAAATCAAACTACACAACCACTCATCCTACAAAAAGAATTAAAGCATTAAAGAAAAGGCTTAGTTGATTCCTACAGCACATGTTGGGCAAAGGGAAATTCTTAGCTGTCTTTGTTAACAGGTGGGGAGAATGCCCACCAGATCCTTTCAAAGGCAGAGAGGCAGTTTTGTCAGAGCATGCATTATTCATGAATGTCTACCTGATAGGGAGGAGTCTGAATGAAAGGGCAAGAGGGACCGGTCTTAATGAGGAAGGTTGTTTTCACAAGTCCCATCGCTCCTCTGCCCCTCCCTGCTAAAAAAAGAAAGAAAAGTATTTGAGGGGAAAAAGTGTTGGTTTTTAGTGACTATTACTTTAGAAGCTGTTTTGATATCTTGCCATGGGATGTATGCAAACAAACTAAGGGAAGGGGGAAGGAATTTGTACCATGCCCAGGGCTAAGAAACGGACCATTAGTGTTATGGCACCTACCCTTTGGAATTCCCTCCCTTTAAATATTAGACACTATCTCTGTTATCTTTTCGGCACCTGTTGAAGACCTTCCTCTTTCAACAAGCCTTTTAAGTAGAGACCTTATCCCAGTCCGTGTCATGTTGGAATTGCTTTTTAGCTTTTTAAAAAAGAGTTGTTTTAAAGATATTTGTAAAGATTTTTTGTTTGCGACCCTGGGTTCCTTCTGGGAGGAGGGGGTGGGATGTATATTTAATAAATAATACATAAAATAATAATAATTGAATCAGTCAGTTTTGATTTCCCCCACTTTCTTTCCAATCTTAAGTTCACCAAATATCTGCATCAATTTGCTTATTGTTGTATTTTTTAAAAAAAAAGTCCTCATGAAAATTCATGGGTGTTTTAGTGGTCATTTCTCCTAGTATACACTTATTTGCATGTAATTTTGTCTAATGCTCACATTTTTGAAAGCAATGTTTCCTGATATAATGCATTTTTGTCAGTTATTTTCACATTTCCCCCTAGTATACTTATTTTTGGATGCATTTTAAAAAAATCTTTTTTGAGAGAGAGCTGCATCACAATATTTGGAGAATTGCAAATTTCAAAGGATAGCTGTGTTTCTGTTCACATATTGGTTTGGGAAATGCATATTAGGTAGGTTCGTATTAAAATGCAAACAGAATAGAATTTCTCACCTGTTTGGACTGTTGTCCAATGGGCTCAGAGTAGCATGCATTGAATTAATGATATTTCATTCTCTCAGAAGTCTTCTGAATGTCTGCTAAGGACTAGAGATGGCCCACGATCACCCAGTGAATCTCATGACTCTGTCATGATTTGGACTGGGGTCTCCCTGGTCTAAAGTCCAACACTATTCACTGCACTGCATAGCCTGATTGGACAATGCTCAAAGTAGCGCCCTCATCCAAAGATGGGCCAGATAGCTCTTATAGCAGGTGTGGAGAACCTTTGGCCCTCCAGATATTGCTGTCCTACAACTCCCATAATCTCTCGCTGTTGGTCATGCTTGCTGGGGCTGGTGGGAGTTGTAGTTCAGCAGCATCTGGAGGGCCAAATGTTCCCTATGCCTGTTTTTTAAGCATTGGACTTTGTCTTGATGATAAGGCAGTCATGTACTGTGCAGTGTGATTAATTTCTATCATGTTAAGAACTGAGGCCGCAGCTGGTCTCGAGTTGGTAACCTGAGGGATTTCAGGCAGGGTTTCAACCTCCGTGCCACCAGCCAGCTATGGTCAAGGATGGAGTCTGCTGGTCATCCAGCCAAAGAAGTTTCCTTACATCACATCAAGAGAGATCAGGTGATACTCCCTGACTTTGAAAAAAGCTTCAGCAGTCAGCCAGTGCTCTCATGGCTCTGGATAGATACAGACACTTTTGCCATTGCCATATACCCCTGGGCCTGTCATAAATAGATTTTCACAAGTATATGATGAAAGACAATAATGTTGGGAAAAACAGAAGGGAGTAGAAAAAGAGGAAGGCCAGACAAGAGATGGATTGATTCCATAAAGGAAACCACAGCCTTGAACTTACAAGATCTGAACAGGGTGGTTCATGACAGATGCTGTTGGAGGTCACTGATTCATAGGGTCGCTATAAGTCGTAATCGACTTGAAAGCATATAACAACAACAAATGATGAAATGATAGTATTGTATGCATCACTAGCAAATGCAGCAGTGAGGTCTTGAAAGTTTAGTGCACTTTGTATGCCTGGCCGCCCCAAGCATAAGCACACTTAGAGTGAGTGATTTCCCCCGTATATTACTTTTTAAACAACATCAGGCAACAAGGATCTTTAAGCAATTCCAGGTAGAGTTCTCTGCCAAGCCCATTGCATCCCATAAAGCTGCCAGTTCTCTAGCTTAATACTGAGTCTTAGTGAATTAACACGAGACTCATGGTGATCTAGGACATGACATTTGCCAGAAGTAGAAACTAAAATTAGAGGCAGACTTTTGGCTGTGAGATCTGCTTCAGGCTACACAGGGCAAGTGAGCTGGGTTGGGGGATGTCAATTACAGGCTCAAGGGTTGCTGGATGGGCAGATCGTCCCCACAAGCTGGGCATTTTTGGTGCCTGAGATACGTGACAACCTCTTACTTTAAATACTGCACCCCCCCATGCTGAAGCAGCATGATCAGACTGTTTCCCTCTTGAAAGCTACCAAATAAAAGGTCCTTACATAATGAGCATGGTGTCTTCTTCTGCCTTTGCTGTGGTAAGGGGAGACACCCATCTCAAAATATACAGTGGAAACTCAGTCAATCGTGTGTCCCCCATTTCAGGCATATGTCCACCTCATGTCCCACAGTGTCTGAGGAATGGCATCTCCCCTTCCACTGGGACTGGTGGGGTGGAAGACAGGGAGCCAATGGTAGGCAGAGCAAATGGATTCTAGTTTTGTCCCCATCCTCCTCCTCCCTGCTGAGTTCAACAAGGGCAATGCTGAGACTAAGGAGGAGGAAGTTGACAGGCAGAGCCACCCTAAAGGCAGGTTGTGGTTGGTGGGACAGTGCCCCATTTGCTCTATTAGACTGGCTTCCACTGTCTCTTAAGTGTTTTCCAGGTCAGACGCTGCTACTATTGTGCATACATTGTGAAATAGCTCTGAGTTTGATTTCTTTTCTTCCAGAAGAAATGAACCAGTTAACTTTTCCAAGATATTTATTTAAATATGTTTAAAAGGTGTTTTTTTTTGCCTTTTTTAGATTAGGATCATAGAATCGTAGAGTTGGAAGGGGCCTATAAGGACATCAAGTCCAGCCCCTGCTCATTGTAGGAATCCAACTTAAACATACCCGACATGTGGCTGTCCAGCCACCTCTTGAATGCCTCCAGTGTTGGAGCATCCACCACCTCCCTAGGGAATTGGTTGCACTGTTGTACTGCTCTAACAGTTAGGAGGTTTTTGCTGATGTTCAGCTGAAATATGGCTTCCTGTAACTTGAGCCCATTATTCCGTGTTCTGCACTCTGGGACGATTGAGAAGAGATCTTGGCCCCCCTCTGTGTGACAACCTTTCAAGAACTTGAAGAATGCTATCAGATTAGGAGTGTTCACACATGACATTTAATGAATGTACAGTCTATATACCTGTGTACAAAATAGTTGAGCTCTACACCCATACACTTATTCACATTTAATGTTCCACAAATGTAAAGTCTGTGTACAATGTACAATGGCCTATAGCCAGCCTAAAAGTTCAGAGGGGGCACCAAAAAAAGTTGGGGGGGGATTTTTATTCTGTAATAAATTTATTTTTTTAAAAAAAATAGGGGGCAGAAAAATTAGGGTCACCCTAGCCCCCCCCCCAGCTTTAGCTCTGGTGTATACTCTTTCACATAAATACTTGTACATGTGTAAAACTCTTTCACCTAAATACTTTTACATGTGTAAACACAGATGGTACCTGTGTTCAATGTAAAATGTGAGCAAGAAGATTGTCCTTTTTTTTTAAGGTGGGAGGTACCATAGCTCGATGGTAGAACCACACTTAAAAAGTTCTTGGCTTCCCACCATCATCTGTAATAAAGAGGGATGTTGGGCTGCAGAGTTGAGTGTTTGACCTCTGCCCGAGACCCTGAAGGGCGGCTGTCTGTCACTGTACAAAGTTTTGCCCACATATGTTAATTCTGTTGTCCATATGACTTATGGGTTTACAGTTTGCACAACACCATAGATCAGCCTTTGCTACCTGTTACCCTCCAGATGTTGTTGGACCACAACTCCCATCATCCCTGACCATTGGCCATGCTGGCTGGAGCTGATGGGAATTGTATCCACAACATTTGGTGAACCAGACTCACCATCCCTGCTTTAAACGATGGGAGTTGAAGTCCAAAACATCTTCAGGGCACCAGATTGGTGGAGACTGTCATATGTGAAAGGTAAAATTGTACTGATTGACATCTGTTTTCCTCAAACAAATAGCACATCATGTAAACATTTGGGTTTAGGTAGAGGTTAAGCAAAGAGTGAAGAGTTACTCCATAACTAGAGGATGCATCAGGTACTATCATGTCCAAGGGTCTGAGATCCCAGGAGTTCTCTAGCGGGCCAAGAAAAGACAGAGAAGCAGCAGTGAATGCATGGAGGCAGGGAGGGCTAAAGCCTAGTAGTCGTTTAAGAGACAGGAGGAGGTGGAAAAAGTTGTGTTTCTAAAAATACAAATGCATTTGACATCAAGTATGAGTTCCATTTTGGTTAGCATTAGTCAGACTTGAGAAACGATGGGCGAACAAGACAATACCCGTTCAAATATTTAAAAAACAGGGTATGGCAAGAAGCTGGAATTCAGGCATTGCTCATGATCACAGGAGGCAGGAGAAGAGGGGGTAGGTTAAGTACAGGCAAGTTATATAATGACCCAAGTTAGGCCACGGTTCAAAGACAAAACACCCATTTTTAAGGTCCTCATTAGCATACAAGGATTATCTAAATGGGTGTGTCAGTGTAGGGCAGGGCCCGCCAACATGGTGCCCTCCCAGTGTTGTGGACTGCAGCCCTATCTGCCCCAGCCAGCATGGCCAAGGCAAGGATGATGAGAATTGTCAGGTTATTTTGTACTGTTTTTCTGGTGCTTTGTATTTTATTGTACACATTGCTGTACACCAGCATGCTACATTGTATAAACTGGTGTTACAGAAATACTTTTATAAGTAAATAAATATCTGGAGGCCACCACATTGGCTATCCCTGGTTTAGGGAGTCATGCCACCTACCTCCACGCTAGGTGCTGCTGTAATTTCTATACTATCCCCATAAGAAACATGTGCATTTGCTGCATAGGACTAGATGCCATCTTCCTCTAGGAACATAGGAAGAACATAGCAAGCTGCCTTACAATGAGTCAGACCCCTTGGTCCATCTAGTTTAGTATTGTCTACACTGACAGGCAGCAGCTTTCCAGGGGTTCAGGCAAGAATCCTTCCTAACCCTACCTGGAGATGCCTTTGGAGATTGAACCTGGGACCTTCTGCAGACAAGGTAGATGCTCCACCACTGAGAATTGGCATTTCCCCTAACTCTCCCATTTCAGTTTTTAGTTCAAGTTCACTTACACATTACTCCCCCCCCAAAAAAAGCTCCCAACAAAAACAACCAAAAAGGAAAACCACAAGATACGAGAAGGCACATAAAATGTGCATATGCTAAGTTACAAGTATGGATGAAAATTTAGAGATCATTACTATCATTTCAATAGATATATCATGTGTCTCACCTAGCGATGAGAGAAAAATTAGATTCAGCTTGCTTTTAAAGAGCAGGCTACCTAATCTGCACTTTCTGAAACATTATGTGAACCGAAAACCAGCCATCCTTCAAAATTTGCACCACTCTGAATTTCATCGTGCAGTTCTCCACCGCAGGAATGTACAAAAATGCATATGCTAAGAGAAAGTATGCATAAAAATGCATGTATTAGCAAAAATAACATTAAAATGCATTATATTTGAGAAATTATAAATTTTAGGGCTAGTATGCTATGCAAAAATGTGTGTATTAGGCAAAACTGCATTCACAACTGTGTACATTAGGAGAAATTCACATTGAAATACTGATGCACTTTCATGAGGACTTGTTTTAAAAATTGCAATTGACATGGAAATGTGGAAGACTGAATTTAAGACTGGAAAAATGAGAAACAGAGAGAAACTAAAATGGACAGATTTCCTCATTCCTCGTCACAGTCAAAGAACAAACCAAAACATACCAGAGCCAGGAAGTCCATTGTTACTGAGGCAAAGCACGGTTCAAATCAGGAATTATTTTATAGCTATTCCTGCCTAGGAAGGCTGAACTGGCCGGAGCCAATTTGGAGCCTGAGAACAATTCATTGCCCAGGTAGATGCTCCTCACTGCTGTTCCTGATAACTCACCACATGAGACAGCCGTATTCAGAGTGGAGGATTCTGGTTGTGGCTTCAGTGGCACTAAGAGATTTCTCTTTGGGCAGGGGATGGTGTGGGTGGCATTTGTCCATATTTAATTCAGAGATATGCAGTGCTATACTCAGTCCTACCTTTCCTGTCTCTGTAAATATATGCCAGAGTTGTGATGTGGGGAAGCACTGATTTACATGGGATAATCTTCTAATACAGGGATGTTTTTTCTGCTGGAGCAGAATATAATTCCTCATGGACTCAGGAAAAAGAATTTTGGCCGGCCTCAGGACCTACCAAGGGCTGTAGATGTATGACCTCAAAGTTCAGTTCTGTTCTTTAAGCTGCACAGTGGCTCTAAACTCTGGCTGTCTGCTCCCTACTCTGTCTTGAGCTGTCTTTGATGACCGCAGGACTCCAAAGTTCACCGGGAGAGGAGAAAATTGGAGTCACGCATGCTGAGTGGAGGGAAGATACTTGCCTTCAGTTTGCTAGCCTGAAAGCTCATCAGAGAATAATTAACATTCAAAATACCAAGGTTCTGCTTTCCACATTCTACTTCAAAAGTCAAGTCTCTACTTGGACAAAGATAATAAATGAAGGTGGCAGAGCTGGGCTTTTCTCTTTAAAAATGAGGCTGTAAATCTGCTAACTTCTCAATGGCGGGTCAGTAAACAGAAGGGAAGTATCATAGTTATTTGTAAAATTGACATTTTTTTCAGCAGTGCTCCAGTGCTTTTAACCACACCATGAACCCAGAAGCTTTTTATTGACATGGAGCTAGGTGATAGGAAGGCATTCCCCATCTGCAGGCTGAAGTGGTATTGCTACCACCTCATTTGGCTGCAGGTAGAGATTAGGCTAAATAGCCATGGTATGGTCAGAGATGGTGGTCTTCCAACTCTATGGCAGGAACGGGCAACATGCACCCTTCCAGATTAGTGCTGTCTGCTGTGACAAAATTTTCTCCTGTGCTTATTTTTTAAAGAAAACATTCTTCATCAATTAATGAGAAAAGAAAATGCATGCAAAAATTATTGAAAGGGAGAAAAATGTTTGGTGAAATTCTCATGGGTGGAGTGCAGGTTTTTGGAACTGCACCATTAATCGTAACATTGGATGTGCCAAGAGGTGTTTGTGAGTACTCTTGGTTAGGCTCATCCAGATGACTTGTTTACTGAGCATTCATCCTGATTTGCTTGCACAAAGCTTATGTGGGGGTTAGACTGTGTCCAGTCTTTACGGAGCATTCATTCTGATTTGTTCATGGGATGGTTACATAACAGTGATCATTCATCCTGCGTTCATCCTGATTTCCTTGCAGGATGTTTACACATCTTCCTGTTGATTGTTTATTCATCCCACACTTTTCAATGCATTTCCGTGTCACTTTCCAAAATGCAAAAAGTAGGTTTTTTTAAAGTGAATTTGTTGTGCTAGGGTGACAGAGTGCTTTAAGCCACTTTATCTGTGTTTGGATCCCTCCTGAAAAATACTGACAGTCTGGAGGCACCCTTTCATTCTGCAAATCATCTCACCAGTGGTCCACACTCTGCAGCCTTCCTGGCTGTCTGTGCTTCAATAAAGCCTCAGGGGAAGGCGTCATGTGGTAACTCCTCCCATGGGGCTTTTTCAGATCAGGAAGGGAGGCTTCGGAGTTCTGGAGAAATGTTTACTGGAAACAGAAACACATACACTACCCTCAGCCACCTTGCAACAATAAGTTAAGCTCAAAACCAAAATACCTGCCAAAATAAATTCTCAAGTGCTCCAAGAATTAAGGAGAAAAATACATGCCTTTTTCAGAGAGGAAGAAAACTTTCAAGAAACTGGAGGACAGATTTTGGGACAGCACTGTTCCAGATATTATTGGACTACAGCCAACATGGCCAAAGATCAAGGATGATGGGAGTTGTAGTCCAACAATAGCTGGAGGGTAACAGGTTCCTCATCCCTGCTTTACATATTTTTCAAAAACTAACTCATTCTTAGAGTCAAGGAACATCCATCAATTTGTGCATTTCACTTATGTATTAAAAAAAATCTATGAATTATACTTTACAGGATGAGGTGGGATGCAACTGTTGCTTGAGGTGTGTGTGTGTGGGATTCTTTGTGACACATGGTTAGAATTTCAGCTTAAGAGTCCCCACTTAGCATTCAGCCTAGTTATACCACTAGATTAAAAAATAAAAATAAAATAAAATCCCCTTTACAGATTCTTGATAGCATTTCAGAAATTGAGAGAGAGAGAGAGAGATGAAAGATGTTGCACCATATCAAGAAAAGAACATTGTCTCGAAATGGCCAGAAGGGAGAATTAAAATTGATGGCAAAGAGATGCTTGCAGCTCTCTTAGGAGAGAGAGAGAGATGTAGACATTAACAGGTGTTAGCAGCTTTAAACACACATGCAGAACATGTTCCTCAAGTGCCCACACTGGCTGTAGAGAAACTGGTTTTTAAGTACATCAGAATTTATGTTGGAAGGCAAAGGCTTCAGCGTCCAATTCCACCCTTCCTTGTCACTGAGAGATTCAAAGCTGAGACAGATGGCTGCTACTTTAGATGTGTGCGTGGGAGAGAGGAACTTCCACATGTGATTTCTTTTTCTTCTTTCTTTTTTTACCATTTGGTAGTAATTAGTTTGTTGTATAAATTAACATTAACTGATCCATTCTTCAGGCATTGTTTGCAATTATCTTCTTTGAGCCTGTGAGTTGTGTAAAGATTGTGTTTTTTTTTGTTGTTTTTTTTAAAGGGAACAAACTGCCTCTTATTTTATCCAAGGAGAGGAATCTATCATTAGGCGAAACAGAACCATAATCATCGTTGTGGGCTTGACTGACAAAAAAATCTGAAAGGACAGATTGAGTTAAATAAAGAAAAATATATTTTTTCATAGGAAAAGGAGTTCTAAAAATGCACTTAGATGATATCTGTGTCTTTTAGATCAAAATATAAATTGAGAAAATCGGAGGAACATAGTTAAGAGTGTGCTGGTAACGAAGTGGTTTAAAGATATGATTCTAATGCTGCCCAGGCATTATGACCAAAACAAGAAATATTCATCTGCATTGGGGGCATGGGATGCTGTTCTGGCCTCCTCCAATATCCCTGCATGTGCCAGCCTGTCCCCAACCCTCCTATATTGGACACGGAAAGTGTGAAGGGAGTCATGCTCTCTTGAGCACAATACTTTATATGAATGGGAACCCTGATGAATCAGAGCTCCCAATCAAGCAGAGGTGTTCAAGTGAATGTGGGTAGAAGCCTCCTCCTGAAATTCCCATCTCAACCGAGGAAGTTTGGGCACTGAGTGGGTGAGCCTGTGGATGTTGAGGGCCAAGGCCAGTGCGCTTGGCCCTGCGACCCCAACACAGAATATTTCTTTGACTTGAGAGTTCAAGACCCACCTCAATCTGATTCACACAGCCTTTTCTTACGTGAGCAAGATGACTTGTTCGGTAGATTTAGCTTTTGCGCGTTGAGTCCGTCTTGTGGCCTGCTCCAACATATGGTGCCGATCATGTTGTGTCTGGTTCAACCTAATTTTGGAAAGCATGTCAGGATTTGGTGAGTCACAGTCAGATTTTGTGTGTTCACAACACTGGGTTCAGCATGTCAAAATAAAAGAAAGACATCAGGAGAGATTGATTCACCATCCTAAATACATTCTTGTCAATTGTCTTTTGGTCTCCTCCATGAAAGCAACTCCCAGTTCATCCATCTGTAAATGCATGCCTGCACCTGGAACAGTTAAGGCTATTCATCACTATCTGGGACTGTTGACCTACAGAGCAATTCAACTTGATGGAGGCTGGTGGGAGCAAAGCAGAGCTGGCAGAAAGGGCCCCCACATCCACCTGCCACCCGTGGAGGGGAGGATGCTGGCTGTGCCGGCAGGGCATGGCGGAAGGAAAGAAAATACATGTTTCCTTCTGCTACTCCTTTTCCTGGCATACCAGCTGCTGTGACAGAGGGCTGCAGGAAGGAGCCAAATGGGACTTGGATATTGTGCAAGGCCTCCCCCCCCCGACACGCCCCAGGAACGCCCCTTTTGCAGACCTCCTGCTGGGTTCCTCCAGCTCCCCTTACGCCAGGCTTCCCCAGCAGACCACCAATTGACTCGGCTTATGGCAGTGTAGTCCGGGTGAGCCACGATTCAGCTGGCTCAGCCAGAGGTCTGCCATATCCAACTCACCTCAGCCTGGCATAAATAGCAGTTGGGTGGCACCCCTAGAATTCTAGAAGTCCTTTAATTTAACCATTTTGACTGTGGCTGTTGTGTGACTGCTGGGCAATGAGTGAAACTAAGAAAAACAGGGAATCTAATTGATACCCTCAGAGAGAGTTGTGCAGACTTTTGAGGAACTACTATAGCGGTGGAAGGCTGAGAAGGCAAGCCTTTACTGATTCATGCAATCATTTAATTAAGATTGACATTTATTTATTTATTATTTAACAGAATTTATATACAACTTAATCCTCTATAATCTCTAAGCAGTTTACACAGAAGAAATTCATCAACTGTGATTTCCATCACAAGGACTCTCAAACCCAATAGCCTAGTAATGGCCACACATATCTGTAGGAAGTGCTAATCTGCTCACAACTGAGAGGGCTACCTCAGTTGATACAAACACATTGGCTATCTTTGTCTCTACCTCAAATTAACAGCTCTGAAATATCATGCTTTGTGAGTCCCAGCTGCCACAGCCGTGGGTACCACCTTACCCAAAATTCTTACGCCCTGCTTTTAATTCATTTAAATACAGGGCTGAGACAAACAGAAGGACATGTTTTGTGAACTTGAAAGGTACCATTTTGTCAATTGTTTGGGGGTAGCAGAGCTGCAACATGCTGGATAAATGATAGCTAGTTTAGAGGGAGGGCAATGATTCCTGCCCTCACTCTGATTTGCCTTTGTGATGTCATCATACATTTGAATCTGAAAAGTTCTAATGTGACATCATATGGTACTTATGTGATTTTTTTTCCTTTGGTTGTTGTCAGGAAGGAGCCCCTATTTTAAATGGCACTGAAACTGCAGATCAGGGTAAGAAGCTGCTGTGAACATTGCATTAAACTTGTGTGTGTGAGAGAGAGAGAGACTTTTTGCATATACCCAAAGCTCTCTTTTTGCTTTTAATATTTTAATGAGAAAAAATTCAGCACATCCCTGTTTAAATGTATGTTCCTAGGCTTAACCCAACTCAGGTTAAATAATCACCTTGGATTCATTGTGTAAATGGGCCAAATACTTCTGGAGGGTGATCAGAAGGGACTTGTAATGGCATTCAATTGAACACATTTACAAGTCTCCTTCCGACCTTCCCAGTTAAGGTCAGAAAGTTGGAGGGTGCATTTTCCTGAATTTGTAAGGGTTAACTTATTTTAAGTTGTCAATGGCATGGCTAAAAGTTGTTGTTTTTGTACTTTAAAAACAGCGTTGCAGTAGGTTGTACCAACAGTGAGGCTCTCTACACTCCTAGAAACCTTCGGGAAATTCACCTATCTCTGAAATCAGCCAAAATTGCCCACCCCCACTTTTACAGAGGATGAATGGTCCCATGGAAATAGCAAGGGGGGATGAAATTTGCTCCACTTTTACTTTTGAGTTCTCCCCTGTGTGGTTTTTTTTTTCAACTCCCTGAAATTACGAAACTAGAACAGAAGGGAGTAGACTGAGTTAGAACATTTATTACCCCTGGTATGCTCATTTTTGCATCCAGGGATGTTTGGTTTAAGAACATAAGAACATAAGAACATAAGAAGAGCCTGCTGGATCAGGCCAGTGGCCCATCTAGTCCAGCATCCTGTTCTCACAGTGGCCAACCAGGTGCCTGGGGGAAGCCCGCAAGCAGGACCCGAGTGCAAGAACACTCTCCCCTCCTGAGGCTTCCAGCAACTGGTTTTCAGAAGCATGCTGCCTCTGACTAGGGTGGCAGAGCACAGCCATCACAGCTAGTAGCCATTGATAGCCCTGTCCTCCATGAATTTGTCTAATCTTCTTTTAAAGCCATCCAAGCTGGTGGCCATTACTGCATCTTGTGGGAGCAAATTCCATAGTTTAACTATGCGCTGAGTAAAGAAGTACTTCCTTTTGTCTGTCCTGAATCTTCCAACATTCAGCTTCTTTGAATGTCCACGAGTTCTAGTATTATGAGAGAGGGAGAAGAACTTTTCTCTATCCACTTTCTCAATGCCATGCATAATTTTATACACTTCTATCATGTCTCCTCTGACCCGCCTTTTCTCTTTTGTTTGTTTTATAAGCTGAGAGTGTCATTTAAAAATGGTACCCCCACTTACAGTCTAAAGCAGCACAGTCTGCTCTCTGGACTACCTCATTCTAGTCTTGACTACCTCATTCTAGTGAACGTGCAGGATCTTGTTGTCTCTGAGCCTTACTTGGTCCTCTTGCAGCTGGCTGGGCTCTTGTCTCTGTCCCACCTCTGTGATCTACTGCCTCATTCTGCTGCAAGTGTAAATGGGATCAATGGAACTAATTCCTGAGTCTGCATGAAATGATACTAGATGAAGAGGAGAAAAATGATTATATTGAGTGTAAGGGCTTGTTCACCTTTGGGTTATGCTGTCCTGGTCGACAGCAGTATGGCAGCGCAAATGAGGTCCATTTGATATCAACTCTTGCATTTAGGAATTGGACTAGATGCTGCTTTAAATGGGTTATAGATTGCTACTTCAATAGCTCAGGCCACTCTGCAGTGTTTCGTATCTGCAAAAGATCTACGACATTTGTGCCACAAGATGCGCATGGCAAGACATTGATCCTGCTACATCAAGTGTGGGGCATCTTTGGCCCTTCAGCTGTTGCTGAATTACAACTTCCATCATCCCTGGCCATTGGCCACTCTTGCTGGAGCTGATGGGAGTTGTAGTTCACCAAATTCTGGAGGACCAAAAAGTGCCCTACACCTGAGCTACATGTCTGTCCTCTGCAGCCAGGTATTGACAGTGATACACAATCATGGATAACAATACTATCCCCGGAATAAAATAAAAATTGGCTCTCTAGAAGCTCTCTTTATATCTCTCTTTTGTGGTATCTTAAAAAATGGACTGCCTTCAAGTTGATCCCGACTTATGGTGACCCTATGAACAGGGTTTTCATGGTAAGCAGTATTCAGAGGGGGTTTACCATTGCCTCCCTCTGAGGCTAGTCCTCCCCAGCTGGCTAGGGCCTGCTCAGCTTGCCACAGCTATACAAGCCAGCCTCTTTCTTGTCCACAACTGCCAGCTGGGGGGCAACTGAGCTCCTTGGGACTATGCAGCTTGCCCAAGGCTACATGTAACCCCTGAGCCACTCACTGTGGGGGTGATCTTTAGCTGGCCCTTGACAACCAAGAGACACAAGCAGGGATTTGAACTCACAGACTCTGGACTCCCAGCCAGGCTCTCCTCCCCACTGTGCTATACCAGGGGTGGTATCTTAAAACAAGCGCATAACAGCCAATAAACTAAGCTGTGTAGCTTGGACTGGAAAATATGAGCCTGAAATCCTACAGATAGTTACGCAGCTTAAACCCGATTTAAACAAATTGGGAATTTAAATAGCCTCTACAAGGTTGCAGTTGTAGGATACAATTCAGCCAAAGTTAAAGAAACAGGAGCATAGGAAGCTACAGAGCCAGTGTGGTGTAGTGGTTAAGGTGTTGGACTATGACCTGGGAAACCAGGGTTTGAATTCCCACATAACCATGAAGCTCACTGGGTGGCCTTGGGCCAGTCACTGCCTCTCAGCCTCATGAAAACCCTATTCATAGGATCACCATAAGTCGGAATCGACTTGAAGGCAGTACATTTACATTTTTATAGGAAGCTGCTTATACTGAGTCAGTCCATTAACCATTATCAAGACCATTACTGTCAACACTGACTGGCAGTGATTGCTCTCCAGGGTTCCAGGCAGAGGACATTCCCAGCCCATCTTGATATCAGGGACTGAACCTGTGGCTTTCTGAAAACGCTTTACCACTGAGGTACAACCATTCATGATTTTTCTATAGTAACATGCTTAATTCTCCCACTGAAGCCAATGGGACTTTTGGCTAGATCATGCCCTTCGTTATGCAAATCCTGAGCCTCATCATTTTCTTTGTGTGCAAATACCAAGTCACCTATTGTACAGTATAGGAAAAGGTTTTTATCTAGCATACAGTATCCATCTGTTCATGCCTTATAGGCAAGTTTTTTTAAAAGAAAAAAATATGGGCTGTGGTTGCTAGAAGAAGCTTCGTCATTTGAACTCAGAAATTAATCCCATTTCAGATGCAGTTAAATTGCTGTTTAAAATTGAATCAGATTTTTCCATTGCCTTCTTCTGTCCTTCAGATCATATGGGGGGGGGGGGAATGCAGTGCCAGAAAAACAAATCTTGACAAAATCAACATGCTATCACCAAAGTGAATGATAGCAGAACTTGATCCATTTTTAAAAATCCAACAGTTTCATGGTTTAGTTATTAAGAACACAAGAACAGCCTCCTAGATCAAGCCAGTGGCCCATCTAGTCCAGCATTCTGTTCTCGCAGTGGCCAGCCTGCCTGTGGGGAGCCCGTAAGCAGGACCTGAGTGCAACAGCACTCTTCCCACTTATGATTCCCAGCACCTGGTATTCAGAGGTGTACTCCCTCAGACAGTGGAGGTAGAACATAATCATTGTGGCTAGTAGCCATTGATAGCCTTACCCTCCATGAGTTTGTCTAAACCTCTTTTAAAGTCATCCAAGTTGGTGGCTACCACTGCCTCCTGGGGGAGCAAATTCCAATGTTGTGATCTGGTAGGCAGATCATTGGTAATCTTGATAAGGTGAGTCTAAGGGATTACCAGATGATGAAGCATTGCAGAAGTCCGCCTTTTAAAAAGTATTCCTGTACTGTGCTGCCAGGCTCTTTGTCCTTCAGAGAGCTCTCAGCAGCTCGTGCAGGGCTCCAGGTGGGCCATACCTGCTTAGTTTCATCTGCCTGATCCCTTATATCCCTGCCCAGTCACTGAGGTCTTCAGAGGAGTCACTGATAGTGGTCCCCTAGGGCGCGAATGCATGGCTCATATCCACCAAGGTGCTGTGTGTTCAGTATTGTGGGCCCAAGCTTATGAAACTCCTCTCCAGTTGAAGTCAGACAGGCTCCCTCCCTCTTAAACGTCTGGCACCTACTGAAGACTTATTTTTTCCCAGAAGGCTTTTTGAACTTTGATTGTATAGTTTTAACTATTTTTAGTCATTATATTGAAACTTGTCTACTTCTTAACAGTACGTGTGGTGGACCCTCGGTGCCTGCCTGTATCTACCTTTCTATCTAACTGCAACACCACAAAGGCTCTTAGAGGGCTTGTATCAGGGATGGCATCACTGGCCAAGGTCCACACTCCAGCGGTTAATCTCCAGAGCTCCCTGGTCTTGCTTTCTCCATGCTCTTCTTGGCTGTTCACCTGCCCCCTCCAGGACCATGAGCAGCAGCCTTTACTTGCCTTCACTTTCACTTGCCCAGACCTCTCCTTCTATGCAGTGTACAGATTGAGCCCACAGGGAGAGGGTCAGCAAATGGTCAGTGATGGCCAGTAGCAAGTAAACAGAGCCCACTGAAGGCATCTTGCTCAAGAGCCTTCCAACACTGGCTCTTGGTTTATACATTTGTTGCTCATTTGAGCAGGCGCAATCTCAAACTCAGAGCTTGGAAAAGTTACTTTTTTGAACTACAACTCCCATCAGCCCCAGCTAGTATGGCCACTGGATTGGGCTGATGGGAGTTGTAGTTCAAAAAAGTAACTTTTCCAAGCTCTGCTCAAACTATGCCTGCTTGGCCCCTGTGTCAGGGGAGCAGCCAGACCTCAGAGCTGGAGCACAGACTCTGCACGCATAAAGTTCCAGATTCGTTCATCTCGGCTTGCAGGATATTGCATTTCAAGGTGCAAAGACTGGGCCTGAATCCTTGGAGAGCTGTGAGATGGACTAATCCAGCCTTCCCCAACCTGGTGCCCTTCAGAAGTCACTGGACCTCAGCACCCATCATCCCTGATCATTGGCCATGGTAGCTGACAGGTCCAGCTCCAGGAATGCGGGAGTCCTTGGGCATTAGCCTGCCCCTGGCCCCTCTGCTTCCTTTCCGCGATCCCACAGATCGCAAGATGAGCTTCCGAACCACCCGCCATCCCCAGCGCTTCACCTACCTTTCTCTGCTGTTCGTGCAGGGTTGCCATCAATAAAGATGGCGGCCGAGGTTTCCGTAAGGGACTGAAGCCTTTGCCGCCATCTTGGTAGATGGCATGCAGCGCGCGCATTGCTGCCATCAACCAAGATGGCGGCAGAGGCTTCAGTCCCTTACGGAAACCTCGGCCGCCAACTTTATTGTTGGCAACCCTGCGCAAAGAGCAGAGAAAGTTAGGTGAAGTGCGGGGGATGGTGGGCGGCTTGGAAGCTTGTCTTGCGATCGACAGGATCGCAGAAGGGGAGCGGAGGGGCCCTCGGGCCAGTGCCCAACCTGGCCGCCCTTTGGAACCGGCCCTGGTAGCTGAGGCTGATAGGAGTTGAAGGCCAACAACACCTGGAGGACTCAAATGGCTGATTCAGTAGGTGGCAGCTCCATAAATGGGAGAGGATCCTGCTTCAACTATGGCAGGACAAACTGCTGCATTAATTGGACATATGGGGTGAGTTACTCACCTTATGCTTTGCTTGAAGTGACCTGCATTGGCCTTTGACCTCTGATCTCCAAAGGAGATGTGCCAGATGTCAGGGCTTGACCCAGACAGTTCAGTTTTCCAGCTTCTTCCTCCTACCCTTTCACCCAACTAAATCCAGCAATGCCTATTCCAAACACTACTTTAGGATAGAATGTTATTAATTGCTCAGATAGGAAAGAAGCATTAAGAAGATTAAAACCCTCAGTTTTGCCGAATATTAATTATCGTCCATACAGTTTGAATATCCTTTCATCTACATGCTAATGCTTATTTTCCTCAGATTTTTCCCCCTCCTCACAGTAGTGAGATCAGGAGACAGGATGGTAACGTGGAAGAGCACATGCTTTCTATGCAGAAAGTTCCAGGTTTAATCCCCAGAATCTCCAGGGTTTTTCTTTTTCTTTTAAAGAGAGAATCAGCAGATGATGGGAATTTTTTGTACCTGAGACCCTGAAGAGTTGCTGTCAGTGAGAGTGGACAACAGTGAGCTAGATGGGTACATAGTCCAGTCTGCTATAAGGCAGCGTCCTATCGCAGAGCTTGGAAAAGTTACTTTTTTGAACTACAACTCCCATCAGCCCCAGCCATGCTGGCTGGGGCTGATGGGAGTTGTAGTTCAAAAAAGTAACTTTTCCAAGCTCTGGCCTATGCTCCAAGAACAGGAGTAGCCAGTGGGGCATATTGTTGGACTCCAACTGCCCTCAGCCCCAGCTGGCCTGACCAATGGTCACCTACTCTAGAGGATATTTAATCAAAGGGCATCTAAACTATTCCCCTGTACTGAAGTGTAAACATTCCAACCTCAAATCCACATAACTTGTATCATCCACATTCAGTATGTTATGAGGCTAGTTCTCTAAATTGGAGGATCTAGATTAGATTTTCCCCCTCCAGGTACATTAAAACAACAAGTTGAAATCTACTTTCCCAGCTGGATAAATAACCTCTGCCCTTAACAAACTACAGTTCCCAGGATTCTTTGGGGGAAGCCACAATAGATAAAGCAGTAGCATAGTGCATTAAATGGATGATGTGGATATAGCCCATCTCTAAGGAGCATCTTTAACTCTGCCAAGCCCACTAGGTACCTGCTGAGCGACAATTGTTATGGACAATATCAATAGACCTGAAGTATGAGGCGTGAATGACAAATGCACAATCCCTTTGCTTAAAAAATAACATTATTACAGTTGTTATCTCAGCTAATAAAAAAGTTCTTTAAATGTTCTTTAAATAAATATTCTTTTGGCTTTTTCTTTTTAATCTAATCTTGATTTCTCCTCTCCAGAGTTTGAAATAGCACCTTTGGCGTAGGATATTATTTTACTAGCGCTGGATCCAGGATAGAACTAACTGAATAAAACAATCCTCTCCCCATTTTCTGAAATGATCCTCCTTTATTGACAGAGAACTAATGCATGTCCCTATTACCCAGCTGCAGAGCATCACTTGTATATTATTATTATTATTATTATTATTATTATTATTATTATTATTATTATTATTATTATTATTATTACCACCCTTTATATACCCACCTCCAGTTCCAAAAAAGAAACAGCAAATGAAAGTTTGGCTTATTTATTTTTTAACAAATGGAATCCAGATCAATCTGATGTCCTCAAAAATAGAAACTTGCCTGGAGAGAGCACCTTAAATTTTTATTAGTGATGAGATCATTTTTATTCTGGTGTAAACAATGCAGGGTTTTTTTAAAGCTTTTTCTTTTTTTTACACACCCTGAAGACTGTGGGCCTCTTTGCATTTTGGTTTCTTTTGGTTCCGGAGGGTGGGGGAAAGAGGTGTAGGCTGGGGAGGGCAAGCAACGTGAGCGAGCCTGGAACAGAGGAGGGCTTGAGCACTGAAAAAGCTCAAAGAGAATATATTAATTAACCCAGGAGGATTGCTGCAATGTGCGGGTGAGAATGCGTGGCTTTGAAATTCATTGATCTCCAGCCATTTCTTGGGTTTGGGTCAAAGACCTTGGACAAGGTGGCGGGGGAGGAGTCCAATGGGAACCAGATGTTCAAAGCCAGTGGAAGAAGGTGGCTCTCTGGTTTTGCATCATTTGCCTCCCTAGCCCTTTTTTCCTTTTCGGGGAACTATGACATTCTTTTCTGAAGTCCCTCTGTCCTTCGAAAATGCACACAATTGCATAATATTCTGGCTCCGTTACTCGCCCTCCACCCCCCCCTTGGCCTACCTTGCCGAATGGCCCTGGAAGACTAAACAGGTGTTATCTACTTTTGATTTCAGTGCATTTAAATTAATCCTGTCAGCTCAGCTGTTAAAACAACTGTCATCTCCAGCTGTTAGTAATTTTCGACTGGGCACTTTTACAGGTTGCCAAGTTTTCAGAGGCTGCATTGTGGATGTCTCTGTAACCGCTAGAATAAGAGAGGGGGAAAGAGAGAGAGAGAGAGTGACTGACTGACTGACTGACTGACTGTGTGTGTGCACACATTTTTTTCCTTTTTAAGGGGAATGTGCATTCAAAACTATTTTAAAATCAATTTCCTGTCGTCATGCCTCGGACACGCTAAAGCCAGCATCTTCAGTCCAGAGTCTGAAGTAAAGGACTTGAGTTTAGTCTTGTGTGTTTCAGCCTTCTTTTTAATTTAATTTTATGTTTTATTTTTGTGTGCTTTTTTATGTGAATGAAATGAGTCCAAGACAGAACATGCAAGGTAGGAGACAGGTTTTTGAATTTTTTTCCCTGAGGGGTGGTGGTGGAGGATTGCCTGAAATACTATCTGTGTCTTCTAGCTATTCCCCTTCCATTTTCTCCAGCTGAAATTAGAACCTGTACCTTGCTCGTTTATTTATGACAGCCCACATTTTCTTTTCAGAGTTCAGGATGGCATTCATAGCCCTCCTGCCCATTTTATCCTCACAACATCCCTGTGATGTAGGTTAGACTGAGAGGGAATGACTAACACAAGGCTGCCTAGTTGGGATGCGGGAGGAATTCGGTTCACATTTAAAGGTGAACCTCCCTGATAAGAACTTTTTGAAACAATACAAGAACCAAAACAAAGCCATCCTTTGAAATGTTCATTTCTCTGAATTTTGCAGTGCAGTTCTCCAGCCAGGTAATATGTACAAAAATGCATTTACCCGGGTAACCTGTGCATACAAATGCATATATTAGTGGAAATGACATACAAACATACATTATATTAGAGGAAATTGCTTTGCAAAAATGTGTATATTAGGCAAAATTGCATACGAACTGCATTTGTGGCACTGACACTTTGGAGTTCCCTCCTCTTAAATATTAGACAGGAGCCATATCTGTTGTGTTTTCGGTGCCTCCTGAAGACCTTCCTCTTTCAACAAGCCTTTTAAGTAGAGACTTTATCTCACTCTGCGTCTGTGCTGGAATTGTTTTTTAAGATGTTTTTAAAGATGTTATTTTTTTTAAAAAAAGAATGCTTTAATATGTATTTAAAGATGTTTTGTTTTAATATGTTTTAAAGTCCTTTGTTTTAGAGTGCTTTTAGCATTTTGGGGTTTTTTTTGCTTCCCTGGGCTCCTCCTGGGAGAAAGGGCAGGATATGAATTTCATAATAACAATAGCAATAATAGAAGTTCACACTAAAATGCTGATGAATTTTCATGAAGATTTTTTTTTAAAAAAATCTTCAAATTGATGTGGAAATGTGGAAAACTGAATTTAAGACTAGAAAACTGAGATACCCATCCCTAGGGCCCAGACAGCTTTGTGGCTGAGTGGGAAGTTCCAGGCCAGCACTCTTAACCCAGCAGTAGCCAACAGGGTGCTCTCCAGATGATGATTGACCCATCATTCCATTGGCCATGCCACCTGGGGCTTCTGGGAAGTGCAGTCCAACAGCGTTTTGGAGGACACCATGTGGGTGATCCCTGCCCTAACCATTTCACCGTAGTGGCTATATTTAATGCTAATCCTGTGTTATCCTTGTGTTTATTATACCTTCTCTTCCCTCCTGCTCTCTCCCCACTGCAAAACATTTAGGTTTTCTAAGATAGGAACCATAAATCCCTCCCTCCTGCTTTTCTGTCCATTTGCTTACATTGTGCTGTAGAAGTGAATAAAAAACCGGAGGTAGCGTGGGCTGCGGCTGTTGTCTTCTACCTTGTCCAGACATGTGTTTCAGGCCTGGCGGTATCTCCAGATGCTACTTTGGCTTCTTGAATGACTGCCGGGGTTCTTCTTTTTGTTGTGTTTAAGTCTTAGTTAACCTCAGTGTCAAATGACCTGGAACTGGGCCAGAGGAAATGTTCCAGTTACTGCTTTCCACTGCCCTGGGGAACATCAGTAGTTTCATACAGTATTGCCACAGAGTTTGAGATAGCCTCCAAATATTCCTCTGACCTCTTAGACTACATCAGGAAAAACTTCCTAACTGTTAGAGCAGTATAGAAGTATAGTTTCCAAATCACGTGAAGTACTAGTTCCCCTCTATTCGGCACTGGCTAGGCCTCATCATGAGTACTGCATACAATTCTGGACACTGCACTTTAAGACGGATGCAGACAAACTGGAACAGGTTCAGGGGAGGGCACCAAGCATGATCAGGGGACTGGAAACCAAGCCCTATGAGGAGAGACTGAAAGAACTGGTCATGTTTAGCCTTGAGAAGAGAAGACTAAGGGGAGATATGATAGCACTCTTCAAGTACTTGAAAGGTTGCCACACAGAGAAGGGCCAGGATCTCTTCTCGATCATCCCAGAGTGTGAGACATGGAATAATGGGATCAAGTTACGGGAAGACTGATTTTGGCTGAACATCAGGAAAAAACTTCCTAACCGTCAGAGTGGTATGACAATGGAACCAATGATCTAGGGAGGTGGTGGCCTCTCCAGCTCTAGAGGTATTCAAGAAGCAGCTGGACTGCTGGGTATGCTTTAACTTGGATTCCTGCATTAATCAGGGGGTTGAACTCGATGGCCTTATAGGCCCCTTCCAGCTCTACTATTCTATGATTCTAGGGTTTGCCACCATCGCACATATCTGATGAGGTAAAAAAGAAGGAAAAATGGGGGGGATTAAGTGATCAGAACCTGGGGAAAACCTCGGGATACTTTAATTGGCTGATGTTTAAGTCTCTTGGTTCATCCTCACCATCCTCTTTGACTCACTAAAGAGGCTTTGTAAATGCTTTTCCTCCTGAAGGACAAACAAGGGTGATTTGCAGCTGAGGGCTTTCAAGTTTGTCTCCCCCACTCTCCTGCTGCTGGGAAGGGTGCTCTTCCACAGCAACATTTTTTCTTCTGTGCAGCTTATCCCCAGCGGGGAAAGAAAAAAACCTCAACAATATCAACCTAGGTCTCTTCTTGTAGAGCACGTCACCTCCGAGCACCTTCTTCAAAAGCACCACCATATGGGGATGCACAAACACACAACTGGTGATTAAAAAGGATGCGGGGGAGAGAAAGAGAGAGTCAGAGAGAGATTTGGATAAAAGAGGTTGGGGATGCACTCCTGTGTGAAAAGGAAGCCCTTAAATGCTGTGGAGGTAGTGATCAAGGGACTCGAAACAAAGCCCTATGAGGAAAGATGGAAATAATTGGGCATGTTTAGCCTTGAGAAAAGGAAGACCAAGATCTCTTCTCAATCATCCCAGAGTATAGGAAACAGAATAATGGACTCAAATTACAGGAAGCCTCAGTTGAACTTCAGGAAAAACTTCCTAACTGTTAGAGCAGTACGACAATGGGACCAATGACCCAGGGAGATGGTGGGCTCTCCAACATTGGAGGCCTTCAAGAGGCAGCTGGACAGCCATCTGTTGGGAATGCTTTAAGCTGAATTCCTGCACTGAGAAGGGGTTGGCCAATGGCCTTATAGGACCCTTCCAACTCATGGTATGCGCAAAGCTCTCCTCCAACACCACATTTCAAAGGAGTTGATTTTTCTCTTATCCATTTTTTTCACTGTCCAACTTTCACAACCGTACATAGAGATCAGGAATACCATGGTCTGAATGATCCTGATTTTAGTGTTCAGTGATACATCTTTGCTTTGATGGTTAGCCTTAGCAGTGGTTAAAATGTAATATTTAACTCTTGTGAGGAGAGACAGAAGGATGGGAGAGGATCAAACAAGTGTTTGGTTTAATCTTTATCTATGATTTTCACTATGGTTTAAATTGGCCCATTCCTGTTTTGGGTCATAGTCTCCAAATATCCAGAAGGTCTCAAAATCTTTCCTTACAGAACACTGTTTTATTAAAAAAAATTAAAGCCCTGTTGGGGCATTGTCATGTGTGAAAGTAAAATGTGTAATGTGAGCAGGGAAAGTGAGAATGAGAGATCTAAGCTGGGGGTGTCAGGACTGTATGCAGAGTTCTAAATTGTGTGACGAGCCTCCATGAGCAGACCTTCACATTCCACAAATGGGAAGGGGACAGGGGTGGTGATGGGGTGCAGCTTAACATTCACCTCCCTACTCACATATAGGTTTTGCAGAGGAACACCCAGATAGGGCACATATAAAATCCCATTCTGTTCCTTAGAGCAGGGATGAGGTACCTTTTTTCAGACCAAGGGCTGCATTTTGAGGGGCCACGTGCCAGTGGTGAGCACGGTCAGAGGATAAAGTGGGTGAAACCGCAAATACCAATTTCATCTTTGTGTACTTGGCTATTATCCTCCATCCAGGCAACCGGAGTTCAACCAGAGTTCAAGAGCACATTCCAGCCTGGCAAAAATACTCAAGGAGGGCATGAAGTAGGGCTGGTGAGGGGTGTGGCTGGAGAGGGGGTATAGCATGAGGAAAGTCCTGAGGCTAGATAGCCCTAGAGGGCCCCATTAGTGCCTCAGGCCTGAGGCTCCTCACCCCTGCCTTTGAGGTTACAATACTGGCCAATGGACACATCAGTCCTTAACGCATATACTTTTTTGAAGCAAGTCCCTTTGATCTGAACAGACCTTTCATCTCAATTAGTTTGCTTAGGCTCATAGCTTAACCAATTGGGGCGATGGAATGCCCCTTTTAAAATGGCAATTTGATTCATTGTTTTTTCCTTTATAGACCTCTTAAATCTGACTAAGATGCCCTGTTAAATCTTATTAGGGTTAGCTCTCACATGAAACTGATTAGTTAGAGAGACAGGCATTTGTTGCCAGTTGGGTTCCAGAGATGATGAGATTGAAAAACCTATAAGTTGGTATCTTTTATACAGACTGTTGCTGTAAAGAGATTTGACTGAAGACTTCTATATACCTCGGTGTGACACTTAATTACTTTTGATTTTGTAAAAAATGTTATCGATGGGAAAGTCCTCTATTTGTATGTGTCCTCTATCTGAAGGGCTGTTCAGTCCAAATCTGGTTTAAAGATAGAGAACCATCAACAGGGAGATCAGGGGCCTAGAGGTTTCCCAGTATAAGTGAGCACCTGGACAGCAAACTGAACAGGCAGACATGGGACCTGTTCACAGTCTTCTCCAACTATGGGGAGATGTATTGTATTTCTATTTAAATTATACTATTTAATTCTAAATTGGCATATGTAAACTTAATGCCAATCTATATCCCCTTTGCCTTTCTTGATGATTCATGCCCTCATTTTTCCAACCCAGAGTTCCACTGACATTTCTGTTGAAGAGCAATTCAAGCAAATAGTGCTGTAAACCACCCACAGAGCTTTGGCTATGGGGCATTATAGAAATGTGACAGACAGACAGACAGACAGACAGACAGACAGACAGACAGACAGACAGACAGACAGACAGACAGACAGACAGACAGATAGGGTGGGTGGAGTGGGCAGAGAGGAGGTCTCAGGCAAAACATTTGAGGAATTTTGATGGAAGCTGAATGTGTTTGATGAGATTTCCAAAATCATAAGGATGTCCCTATGTTGTCATTGGATTTCTCCTAAAATGAATGTCGGATGACAGTCAAATTTGGAAGTTCCTCCTTAGGAGCTCTTGATAAGACTTCCTGCATTTCTCAAGGAGTTTTTGCATATGGCTAGCCCCATTTAGGAAGGGCAGAGGTGGGGTGTGCCATCCCATATTTCAGATGACATATAACTGCATTATAGGAATACTTATATCTCTGGCCTACACACTGATTCCCCCAGCAACTCTTAAATGACAGATCCTTAAGAAAGTTACCAAGGGAAGTTACTAACTTCACTACATGGAGGGAGTTGTTGTCACCCATTACTACAGATGTCACTGGCATTGTTTAATGGAATAGTGCATAATGCTCGCACAACCATATTCCACAAAGTAGTTCCAGTAGCAATGAATGTGCTAGCTGGGGTGTGGGGGTGAGGGGTGGGGAGGAGGGATAGCCACCTTTTTCCAGAGACAAAATTGTTGTCCAAATGCTAGGAAGATGTAACATCCCTGTATCAGAATACTGGAGAGTATGAAAAACTGACATACCACACTTAGTTATAGCTGCTTAAGCCCACTCAGTTCATTGGGTCCAAGGATGTGTAAATGGATGCAGAATCATAGGGCAACATGATCAACAGTAATGCTGGCCATCCACATTCCTGTGGGTTTTGAAGTCATGTATTTTGTACACCCTTGAAATAAATGTCAATCCGTAACCAGGCAAGAACGAACACAAGAAAAAAGAGCGTTTGGGATAAAATGGCGGCATGCAATTTGAGTAACTTGTAAACATTGTGGATTAATTGTGGCTTTCAAATAATTTTGGCTGAAATGAGCAATACTTAAAAGGATTTGGTGGACCTTTGGATTCTGCTAGGTAACACTTTGGGGCTTCCATGCTGTCCTTTCATGTGGGTGCTTGCAAGGCTGCTGCAGACTATTAAATTACACCCTCCCACCCATTCTGTCCTGCCATGACTCCATAGTAGCATTTTCCATTTCTTCTACACTGTTGTCACAGTGGAAGACATTATGAAGCTTAACCACACTTATTTATTTATTTATTTATTTATTTAATACATTTATATACCGCTTATGTTTAAATAAAACTCTAAGCGGTGTACAACAAGTCCAAACATTTTAAAACAACAACTACAAAAAACAATAAAATACAGTTAACTGAACAAAACATCCTCTTTAGTATCAACGTAATATAAACATTGCATAAAAATTAAGTACAAGAAATATAAGGAAAAAATCATAATATACATAATAGACTAAACAGAATATTCCCTACGATTTAAGGGAAAACAAACATGTTAAAACAAGCTTATTTTAAAGCATAATAGATTAAACAAATCAGATTTCTTAATCACAGTATAATAAAAAGCAAAACAATTAAAAAATGTTTTACTACCACTGGGAAAAGAAAAAAATGTTTTGTTTACTCAAACACACCTTTACAAAATCAGCACATTCATATTTAAACATATCAACATTATAAACCCACACACGCACACTTACCTCAAATCACACTCTACAAGCACTCACATAATTCAACCACACATCCTAAAAACAGCACACTCACATGTACACCCATGACAACCACTCAAATCTACATATAGCCTAATAATGCACACACATATTCTAAATACAACATTCATACCAAACTCTTATACCAAATGTTCCCCCTTGTCTCTCACTCAAGGGGCAGAAACTATGCCCACCAGGCTCTCACCCTGAGGGTATAGAAACCACTTTTTCCAACATTGTAGTCAATGACACTTCCCTCATCTCTCAACTGAGGAACAAAAACCATTCAAATCTCAAATATTCACCCTAAAGAAAGGCAGGCTTTCAATCACAACAGCTCGTTGGTTTGCCTTCTCTCTCCAGCACTTGCAGCAATGATTTTTCTTGGCGGGCAATGGATTCCAGACTCCAAGACAACTCCAAGTGCGATGCTAAGTGCGCACTTAGCATCACAGTTTGTGCAATGCCGAGGCGTGCACTGAGGTGCTCCCCTTTATATACCTGGAGCAGAAGAAAAGCATATGGCAAAGTTGTGGGCAAATGGCAACATCTGCAGCAGCACACACAGTCCTTCCAAACACACACTTCATTCCATGTTAGATCTCCAGGGGAGCCATTTTGGATTTCACAAAGGGGAGGTATCATCTGACCACATGATCAATGGCAGTATTTTTCAGAATTTTGGGGAACGCCGTTTACATTGATATGTAGAGATTCCCCATACCGTATTAGCTGATATCAGATTCCAAGTCAGAGTCTTATCTTTATGATGTACCCACTGTTTTAATGTAGTCAGCAATTCAAGAATTGGGCCAGCCATTAAGTCATACCTTATCATGGCTACAGGTTCTCTGAGTGTAACATCTGTAGACAGTGGTGGCTGGTGTCCATTGGGACTGGTAAGGCAGAAGGCAGGGAGACTGACAGAAGGTGGAGCTGGGGCCAGTGATGGGCAGAGTCAACTCATTCTCATTTTGTCCCCATCCTCCCCCCTGCTGGATTCTACAAGGGCAATGCTGAGACTAAGGAGGAGGCGGCTGGTAAGCAGTGCCACCCCCGTGGAAAAGTTGTCAGGCAGGTGGGGGCTGGCTGAGGGCAGACTGAGGTTAGTGGGGCAATGCCCCATTTGCCCTAATGGACCAGCCTCCATTGTCTGTATAATAGGCAGAAATCAAAGTGAAGCTTCCCCTGACAGAGAAGTATTAGATTTCTATCTGAATGGCAGCTGTTTATAGCAGAGCCACTAGAGCCACCTTCAACTTCTCCATTTAAGAGATCTTTGGTGGCAGAACAGGAATGACCTCTATCAGAGAGTGTCAGGTTTCAGAATCAGAACATGTTTTTTAATAATGTTTTTAACCCTTTTTAAGGTTGTTTTTTTTAAATGTTTTTAATGCTGTTTTGTTGTAATGTATTTTAAGATCTGTTTTTATGATGTTTTAAAGTGTTTTAGTGCTCTGTTTGCCACCCTGGGCTCCTGCTGGGAGGAAGGGTGGGATACAAATTAAATAAATAAATAAATCCCCTCTGACCAGTGTAATTACATTTGCAGGGTTGCAGATAAGACTAAATCAGGTCTTGAATCAGAATCTCTAAAGTTCACTTCTTACAGATGTGAATGACTTAATTGTACACACCACAAGATCAAAAATTTGCGTATTCCCTATCCTCTTAATGTAGACTGTAATACAACCATTGGGTCAACCAGTAAGTCATAACTGTATCATTTGAATTATAGTTGGGAACTTCTTTACCAAATACTTTGCACTGGTCGGGTATAGCCACCATACTGCCTGTGTGCTCCTATTTACTTCAGTACGTTAATGAAGGGGTAGCCAATGTAGTGCCCCTACATTGTTGGACTCCGGCCCCTGTCATTCTGACCATTGGCCATGCTGACTGAAGCTGATGGGAGTTGGAATCCAGCAACATCTAGAGAGCATCCTGTTGGCTACCCCTGCCTTGATGTCAGCCATTCCTTCGGTACAGATAACCTGGGTTTTACCACTTCTAGAGCATGTGTTTTGCATACAGAAGATCCCAGGTTCAGTCCCTGGAGTCTTCCATGTAGGGCTGGGAAAGAACTTGTCTTACCTACTGTCTGACAATGCTGACAATATTAGGTAGACCATCGGAGTAAGGCAGCTTCCTATGTTCTGAGTGTTGATGGGGGATTTCAGATTTGGACGCTCCCTCATGCCCAAAAGGCTCTCTGCAAGCAAGTACTCTAGGAGAAGACTAGTGATTTTGTGGCAGTGATTCCAATCCAACCTATAACATCTGCAATATTCTTGACATGACTCTCATCTTCTGAGTCTCCACATTACTACCCAGCAGGCACGGGGAACATGAATTAGAGGGTGTAGACTCTCAGTATGATGGAGGTGACTCACAAGTATGTATGATGGAGGTGACAACTTGGAAGCATTTCCATATAGGCTGGGAAGACATTAATTGCTGTTCCCAGACACTCCCCATGATTTTTTAATAGAGTTGCAAAGGTGTTAGGACAAAGTTGGGGAACCCTTTTGATCCTGAGGGCCACGTTCTCTTCTAGGCAACCTTCCAGGGGCCACATGCTAGTGGTGGGTGGGGCCAGAGGCAAAAGTAAGTGGCGCAACAAATGTTACTCTATCCCTTCTCTACTTACATGCTCCTTTTCTATCCTTCATCCTGGCATGCAAGCAACATGAACAGAGTTCAGTTCTAGCCAGGCAAAACACACAAGGAGGGCACAAAGCAGAGGCAGTGAGAGGTGTATCCTGGGGGGAAAGGGTGTGGCCTGGGGACAGTCCCAAGGGCCAGACAGAGAGGCCTAGTGGGCCACAGTTGGACCCCAGGCTCGAGGTTCCCTATCCCTGTATTAGGTGATGATTGTAACCTGAAATCTGCACCAGACTCCAGATCTCCTTACTCCTTAAAAACAACTTTTTAAAAAAGTGTACAGGGCAGTGTGTCCCCCTGCAAAGTGCAGTCCCAGTGAGACCTTAGCCATCCACCATCTTAAGTTGTAGATGACTTCTTTACACATACAGTGTGTTGGGCCCTGAAAATTCTGCTTGCACCGTGTAGCTCAGAGTAACCCCGACACCAAGAGTCAGTGTTGGTTTTCTTTTTCTTTTCCTTCTCTGAAAGTTGACCAAAATTTGCATCTAGATATAGACTTTAGCATATGCAGATTTTATGCAAATTCTTGTCACGGGCCCATGTCCCCGAGCCTTTTAATTACATACCAATGCCCCTAAAGAAGTACCTGAAACCCAGTTGATAATGATTGCTGCCACATCTTACCTCTTCCTCGTGCTATCTTTTTTGATCTTACCCGGTCTCCCCAAACGAGATACCATCCAACAATTCTTAAAGAAGTCTGGATCAGTGTTAGGACTTGGCATTCACAGGCCCATTTCTAATTAAGTTCTAATGTGGCACAGTGAGTTGTTGTGTGGGCGAATATTGTCACATGTACACTAAGGCCATCACTCAATGCGATACTAATTAACCAAGTTTTCATGAGAGGTGACAAAAGGAGAGAGAGAGAAAAAAAACACCATCCTTCCAACTACGTTCTGGTATTTTTATCTTAGCTGAAAATATCATAAATATGAAAAGTGAGAAATCTTGACATTCTTATTATTTAGAGAAAGCAAACTCTTCCCCCCTTCTCCCTTCTAACTTCCCCCAATTTTATTTTATTGTCCACTCTTTCCCATAAATGTGGAAATTGCCAGGTGAACCAGAACCTCATGCACACAAAGACACTTTCCATGAACCTCCATGAAAGGGAATTGTGTTGCCCCCTGCTCACAGTAGGCTGCAGAAAAGGTTCGCCCTGTGGATGGTTCTCCCTGTCCAAACAGATAGATGCTTCTTTCTCTGTGCCAATCAACTTGGGAGGATGATGCTCTGCATTCACCCTTACCCCACCATTTCACAAGAATGCAACATGCTCTGATTACAACATGCACGCAACCCTGCTGTCCTGTTGGAGTCCCAGTAGAATCATAGGTTAAGCAGAGTTCTTATCTAAAAAAATGTAACATGAACACCGAGAACTGGGAAGTCTTGGCACATGAACGACCCAAATGGAGGTCGGCTATTATCAAAGTTGCTGTGGACTTCGAAGAAGCACAAACACAGGACGAACGGGACAAACGAGCTAAGCGGAAGGCATGTCAAACAAATCCTCATCGCGACCATCTTCCATCTGGAAACCTACGTCCTCACTGTGGAAGGCTATGTGGATCCAGAATTGGCCTCCACAGTCACTTACAGACCCACTGTTAAAGACCTTATCTTGGAAGACAATCTTACTCAGCCACGAGTGATCGCCAATGATGAATGATGTCTTGAAGAGCAGGGGTCAAGTATGGTGACTCCCAAGCAAGTAGGGGTCACCAGGCCAAGGCAAAAGAACACTGAGCAGAACCTTGGAGAGCTCCCTGTTGCCAGAGTTGGCAAATACTCTCCCGGAGTGAGCTGTTGCCTCCATAGTGCGCTGCAGCCATCTGTGGCCTTGTGAAAGCTGGCCTGATACCTCCTGTTAACCCCACTCCCTCTAAGGAACTATCTCTCACCTATTCTGCAGTTGTTGGCTTCTCCATCTTTGGAAGTGGTACAGACTTCCTGGGAAGATTGTCGTTTGAGCCAGAGGACTTGGCTAAGCCCACATCTGAGCCGGATTGTGGATCATGGCTCAGTGCTCAATGTATAATCATGCATAACATAAGACTGAGCCGAATCAGAGCAAAAGGTCTTGAATACTCTTGCTGACGAGGTTGGTAAAATGGAATAATAAAGGGTTGTGTCCAGTGCTAGTCCTACTCAGAGCAGACCCTTTAAAACAAAGCTATTTATGGCCATTTACTTCAGTGGGTCTACTGTGAGTAGGCCTAGCATTTGGACACTGTCCAGAGAATTCAAACGGCCCTTTGAGGTCATCTGAGCCAACCCTGTGCCCAGTGCAGCATCTACAGTGCAGGATGCAATGACAACAGCCCTGTCAAGAACCCTGTTCAGCCTCTGCTGTAGTACATCCATTGAAAGAGAGATAGGAACACAGGAAGCTGCCTTATACCGAGTCATATAGCTCAGTATTGCCTATACTGGCAGCAATTCCCCAGGGTTTCAGGCAGAGTTTTCTCCCAGCACTACCTGGAAATACTGGGGATTGAACCTGGGGCCTTCTGCATGTAAAGCAGGTGCTCTACCACTGAGCTATGGCCCTTCTCCAAGGCAGTCTTGAACAGCTTTTACATTCTCAGATTATGGTGGGTCCTCTCCATGCCACACAGCCTTCTGCCATCTGTTTCGGCTCAGCCTTTGAGGACAGTCTCCATCAGGGCTAGCCCTACCATTAGAAGATGCTGTGAGGCTGGGGCAGTGGAGAGGTGCTGGAGGACAGAGTTGCACATATCCTGTCCTGTGTTGTCTTTCCACTAAGACAGTTGTGCTGTTTGTTTGTTTGTTTGTTTATTATTTGATTTGTATCCCGCCCTTCCTCCCAGCAGTAACCCAGGGCAGCTGTTCCATAATCGGTGTTGAAGCATAAATTGCAAGCCTGTTTGGCTTCCTTATGTGAAATTGCGGTGGGGTGAGGTGAATCTTGTTCTTCACTTCAGCATCAGAATGCTTTGGGTGGATCTGGTCTCATACTCCATTGGTATGTGGGTACTCCATATGATTTATGCATGAATACCAACATTGTTCTTTGTTGTTTAGTCTCCATTAAAAACAAAGTATGCATCTAGCATGTTGGCATGCATGCATAACCCATCTATAATGAGTTTCCGCCGGGCCGTGAAGACCTGGCTCTTCAGGCAGGCTTTTGGGGTGGGCTAGATTTTATTATTCTTCTTTCCAGATTTTTAATGCTTATTGTATTCGTATGTTTATTTTGTACGTTGCCCAGAGTGGCTGGATAGCCAGCCAGATGGGCGACTAAGAAATTCAATAAATAAATAAATCCATTTTTGTCTTTCAAATACACAGAAGCAGTGAGTGCAAATAGATCAGGATCCAGCTTCTGCATTGGTTACAGCGGATTTATATGTTTATGCTCTCTTTACAAGTGATGGGCTACATATGTATTGGGATGGATGAATCTGTCAGTTTCAATTTCTCAGTTACTCATTTTCCCAATCTTAAGTTCACTCACTATACTTCCACATCAGTTTGCCAATTTTTTTTAAAAAAATGTCCTCATGGAAGTCAGTATTTTAATGTGCATTTCTCCTAATATACCTATTCTTGCAAGCCATTTTTCCTAATGTAATGCATTTTTGTATGTTATTTTAACTAATATATGCATTGTTAGGCACACTTTCCCCTAACATATGCATTTTTGTACAGTTTTTTGTTGTTGTTGAAGTACTACATTGCAAAAAAGAGAAGTAAGAATTTAAGTGGGTAGCTTCCTTTTGGTCTACATATTGTTTCAGGAAGTGCTAATTGGATAGAGTTGTGTTAAAATTCTAACTGAACACAATTTAGCCCCATCCCGACTTATCTATTCCATAGTCCCTCAAGTTATCTCTACTAAAGTACAAAATATACTGAGATGTCACCGATGACAGCAACCTCTTCACTATATCACGTGAGTTCTAAGCTTGCAAAACAGAAGTGTGCATAACAATACATATATTAGCAAAAAATTCTCCTCATTAATTTTGATTATTCTCCATCAAATTTTCTCCATGAGAAAATTTTCAACAATCATTTGAAAATTATCAAAGGGAAGGAGTAATTTCGGTGAAATACTCATAGGTGGAGTATAAGGGGGCTTTTTGCACTTACCTTAATTTAGAGAGGCTAAGGTGAGTGTCATTTCCTTCATTCTACAAATCATCTCATCAGCAGTCTGTACTCTGCAGCCTTCCTGGATGCCCATGCTTCCATCAAAGCCCAGGGGAAGACATCATAAGGTAGCTCCTCCCATAGGCCTTTTTCAAATAAGCAAGTATGGGTAGCCGGGCAGGCTGCAGAGAGTTGGAGAAATGTTTACAGGAAAGAAAACATAGATACCACCCTTAGCCAGTTCATGATGATAAGGAAAGCTCAAAACCCCACCCCACCAAAATTCTAAAGAAATTCTGAAGTGCCCTGAGAGCGAGGGAGAATAGTAGAGCCCTTTTTCACAGAGGAAGTAAGCTTTCACGAAATTGGAGTACAGATTTTAGCACAGCAGTAGTTCAAAAGCCTGCTCTGAAAATGGAAATGGCTGCCTTCAAGTCGATTCCGACTTATGATGACTCTATGAATATAAATCTTTCCCTGAGACCTGTGCATCTTCCAGAACAATGATAGTGTCCCTTCAATTGATAAGTATGCAGTCACTACTCTGAAAATATGTAAAACATTTTAGTTGTTGAATGAATGACACTGGCTCCCCATTAGCTACTGGGCCAAATTCAAGGTGCTGGTTTTGGTGTACAAAGCCCTGTACAGCTTGGGCCCAGGATACCTGAAAGATCATCTTACCCCTTATATACACAGTTGATCACTGCGCTCTGCAGATACCATCTCTTCAGGAGATCCGTTCTACACAACTTAAGAAGCAGACCTTTAGTGTTGTGGCACCGACCCTTTGGAATTCCCTCCCCTTAAATATTAGATGGGCACCGTGTCTGTTATTTTTCTGGCACCCACTGAAGACCTTCTTCTTTCAACAAGCCTTTTAAGTAGAGACCTTATCCCAGTCTGCGTCTGTGCTGGAACTGCTTTTTAAAGCTATTTTTAAAGCTGTTATTTAGAATATGTTTTAAAGATGTTTTGTTTTAATATATTTTAAAGTCTTTTGTTTTGAAGATGTTTTAGAGTGTTTTTAGTGTTTTTATTTGCCACCCTGGGCTCCTTCTGGAAGGAAGGGCGGGATAGAAATGTAATTAATTAATTGATTGATTAATTAATTAATTAATAAGCAGCAGCAGCAGCATTGGGACCAAACTCAGACACAGGCAGTGATTCTCCATTTGTATATACAGCAGAGGGTGGCAGGAGCACTTTTTTACGTAAAAAGAGATGCACTACTGAAAGGAACTGAGCCTCTCCGCCACCCCACAGCCTTGCTGCCTGCACTTTGCTGCTTAAGTATATTTGCCAGCTCAGATCTCTTCTCGTCAGCCAAGGAGGAGAGTGGAAAGGTGATGAGGTGCAGAGAGGTAAGGTGGGACTCTTTTTTTGCATTAAAAATAGATTCCCATCCCCTGCTTTGTACATGATGAGGGCAGACAGGAAAACAACAAACTGTTGCTCTAGTCATGTTTAGTTTGCCCTAAGCTTAGAGATGGGGAAGAAATTAAATTCAGTTCATATTTTAAAGGCAAACCACCCTGACTGGCAAATTCGGGGTGGGTGGGTGGAATGAACCAAAACAGCCATCCTTTAAACTTTGCACTTCTCTGAATTTTGAAACCCAGTTCTCCAGCCAATTAATGTATACAGAGATATATACTAGGTTAAGGTGTGCATAACAATGCATATAGTAGCAACTAAATAAACAAATTACATTATGTTAGGGCAAATTGGTTTGCAAAGAATGAGCATATTAGGCAAAATGCATACAAAAATGTGCATATTAGGAGGAATTCACATTAAAATGCTGATGAATTTTCACAAGGGCTCTCTCTCTTTTTAAGTAAACCAAAGTGGAAATATGGAGAACTGAATTTGAGTTTGGGAAGATGAGCAATTGAGAGAAAGAGAAATTGTCACATTTGTCCATCCTTAAATGAGGGCCTGGGGGGTAAAATCCCTTTATAGGATTCTGATGGTGAGATGCAGGATTGTCTAGGCTGCAGCTGAATGCTCCATTTGCAACACGTTTGGAAGAATGGCATCAGCTCACACCAGCTGGTTGGTGAAGAGAGGTTATAATCAGGCCCTATACTCAGCACAGGATTCAACCCTTTATGCTTTGCTTCTCTGGAGGATGGTATTGCATTCTCCACTGCCCCTGATGATGAAAAATTCCAGGGGCAAAGCTACACGCCCCACTTCCTGCTGATGAATTTTCATGACAACTTTTTTTAAAAAATTGCGAACGGATGTAGAAACGTAAAGAAGTGAATTTAAGATTGGAAAAATAAGAAACTGAAAGAAACTGAAATTGACAGATTTGCCCACCCCTCCGCTAAGCCATCTGGTTTTCTTAGTACTAATGATCTTTATGGAATCTATCTCTGCCAGATTCCACCCTGGATTGTGACGTTCTGCTTTACCCAATATGTTTATTGGAGTGTAGCTCAACAATGCTGGAATCCATTATTCTTCCAGAATTGCCACAAGCTGGTTGAGGGAGGTTTCTGCTCCCTTCCTGTGTTTTTTCAAATGAAAAAAGTATATTCACAAAAGGTTTTATTTGGTTGTATCCAACTAAGTTTTACTCTAAGCAGACCTATTGAAATTAATGGACCAAAGTTACCCATGGCTATTAATTTCAATGGGTCTACTCTTAATAGGATCAGCATTGGATACAACCTATTGTTATTGTTATATTTATTACCCACTCTTTACCCTAAGGTCCAGGAAGGGTTACAACAATTTATAATACAATATTAAACACAGCTTAAAACAAACTACAATCACAAAAATGGGGGCGTCCTAAAAATACACATCTCAAGTG
Organism: Rhineura floridana; assembly: GCF_030035675.1. NCBI lineage: Eukaryota > Metazoa > Chordata > Lepidosauria > Squamata > Rhineuridae > Rhineura > Rhineura floridana. The sequence goes on along the minus strand of NC_084487.1, from coordinate 16,811,026 downwards.
TCAAAGACCAGAGTACAAAAGTGAGTCTTCAGCATTTGCTGAAAACTATATAGTGAAGGTGCCAGATGCACCTTTGTAGAATTCTACAGCTTAGGGGCTGCCACAGAGAAGGCCCTCTCCCATGCCATGTCCCCCAATCTTTTAGGACAGTGGAACTACCAATAGGACTGTCTCAGCACCTGAGTGGGTCTGTAGGGAAGGAGGCAGTCTTTCAGATATTTGGGGTCTAAGGCTGGAACCAATGCATGTCTACTCAGTAGTAAGCTCCATAGGGGTCTATGGGACTTATTCCCAGGTAAGTGTGTATTGGATTGCAGCCTGAGTCATTTAGGGCTTAAATCTAAAATAGCTGTGCAAATCCACTTTTTAAAAGTGTTTACACTTTTAAAAACAGGAAATTGGTGTGTGTGTGTGTGTGTGTTTTAAAAAATCCAGTTTTCCAAAGGAGTGCAAATGGTGGGAGATTTTGTGTTTTAATCACTGTTGTGAAGGTGCATGTATAAAATCTCAAAATCTGGAATTCCTGCTGAGACTTAGGGTGGAACCAAAGGGATATCAGAATATCAGAACAATTACAGAGTGGCACTGATGGAATCCACTCATCTCTAATTACCTTTGTCTGCCGCCTTTGATATAAGACACATGATTATTATTACAATTATTTATAGCATAGCCCGCCTACAATTATTTATATCCTTCCATGGAGGCTTACAAGAAACATTAAACTAGAGTTTTTAAAAATTATAATAGTTAATTATCAACATTCAAAATTATCAGGATCCTTCCCACAGGGCAGTTGATGGTAGATGGCCATCAAGGTGTGCAGAAGAGAGAAGTCTTGCTGGAGTAGCCTTGGAGGTGGTGGTGGGGTCTTCATCTGCAATATATCCCTGGAATCTTTCTCACAGGAGAGATGTTGGAAGATAGGAACTGAGATGGTTTCCATCTGCTCCCTGCTCTAAGTATGATAAACATTTCTATGCCACCCATCAATTAAATATTTTTTGCAGCAGTCTCATGAAAATGCAATGAACAACAAGCCAAAACAGCAACACTTAATCCAATGACAGGGCATCTCCATGTGTTCTTTGCTAATGGTCTAGTACAAGCCTCCAAAAGTCAACAGAATGATGGAGGCACCAGAAAGCCTGACCATATTTCTTCATCCTGTGCAAAGCCACTCTATGGCCTGTACTGGGCAGAACATTTACCTTTCCCCTGAACAACTTTTAAAGATACAAAAGACCTCTGGGCCTAGTCTTCTGCATCTTTAAAAGTTGTGCAGGGGGAAGGGAGAATTTCACCTTGTGGGTTTTCCCATTACAGTGTTGCAAGAACACCTGCGCTTGGCTGAATTGCCTCTTCTCTTAAAGATACAGAATCATTCTCAGGCCCTGAGCCTGGCAACCCTAATTTCTCCCTGTGTAGATGACCAATGTATCATGCTATAGATCTAGATCTAGATCCCTTCATCAATAACATGTAGACTGAATGTGATAGGAATAGAGGGTAACGCCTCATCTAAGCAGGCAGTTATATATATATGTATGTAACATTACTCCAAGCTATAGTAATCTGGATTTATGCGCATGTAGTTTTATCTGTCTTATTTTCATTCTCATACATATCTATGCTGCTGTTTGGACATGAAAGATTTGATTTGTTGGATGTATTCAAAGGAGGGAAGGAAAAAGCGATTTCATGTTTTATTATATTTTCCCCCTCCCCTGTAATCTTCTTGTAGACCTTGAAATTGAAGCTGGCATATTTGTAAATATGATTTTCTTTCTTGGGTCTTTGGAAAGTTGACGGCCTCTGTAGCTAAATTAACCTATGATTTTCAGCTCTGGAAAAAATATTCATAGTATGGGATCAATGTAAGTATACTTCAGAGCACCAGGTGAATGATTATTCCATTGTATTCTTCCTTGCGAGTCTTTCTAGATGCTAATTGTCCTTCACTGAATGAGACACACGCTAGCATACGGATGTAAAGAACTGTTGATAAAAGGCCAGATGCTGATTGAAAAGACGGCCAGATTAAGAACGCATATGGGTTTCAGAGGAACTAAATTTGTTTGTTTGTTTGTTTATCTGGATTTTAAATCACCTTATTTTAATATTTTTGGGCTTTGAATAAAAACAATGAAGTGTGTGTGTCTATATCTATATGTATATACACATGGGTTGTATCCAATGCTAGCCCTTCTCAGAGTAGACAAGGAAATTGATAGGCACGACTGGGTTAGATACATTAATTTCAGTGGGTCTACACTGAATAGAACTTAGCTGGCTACACCCTATTGTATCTATACTGTAGTTCATCTGAGATCAGTGGAAAATGTATATAGACACTGGTGAGTAGGTGAGTAGATTGAGTGGTGCATACACACCATACATTTAAAGCACATTTAAAAACATCACTTTCCCCAAAGAATTGTGGGAATTGTAGTTTACATCTCTTAGAGTGACAATTCCAAGCACCCTTAACAAACTACAGTTCCTGGGATTCTTGGGGGCGGGGAGTCATGTACTTTAAATATATGGTGCGTATGCAGCCTGCATAAACAGGTAGCATGGACTGGGTTTATGCCATTGCCAGATCAGCATGCATACATTACGATATTGGACAATGTGCATAGCTGGACCATTTTAATTTCTATGTTCATATTGCCTAATCTCTGTTTGCACAACCTTTTTTTTTGAGGGACAATGCAAATTACCTGGGTGATGTATGAGATTAATGTAGATCAATATTCTTCAACCCTGACTCCCCAGATGATGTTGGACTATGTCTCCCATCATCCCTGACCATTGGCTAAACTAAGCTGGCTAGGAATGATGGCAATTGTAGTCCAACAACACCTGAGGACCCAACCTTGAGCAACACTGATGCAGAGCATGTGCATATTTATTTGGTGTGTATGTGTGTGTGTGTGTATACACACACACAAACAACATACATACATACATACATACACCCTACATATTAAGCACAGCACAATATCTGGAGCAGCTTATAATTAAATGTAAGACCTTAAACTAGACACAAACTAGTCTAGAAACTAGTCACAAGAATCAATTGTTTTAAAAAATGGATTCCATCACAGCAGAGATTAAAAATTGAACAGGCAGCAAAATGACCCATAAAATATCCATACTTTGTTTAAATAAGAATATTTGGTGGGTACTGAGGTTCAATGGGGGGTTGTGTGCATGCTATGTTAAATAAAGACAGTATAGTATCAAACACAAATGGGTGCTGAAACAAGATAAACTTCACCCTTTGAATATACTGAAGGTTGCAGAGTATTGGACCTCCTGGGGTCCAGTGTTCTTGGAGACAGTACTGAAAAAAGAAATCAATCATGTGTCTCCATCTTTCGCACCTCTCATGATAAAGCGACATGGAAAGGGCCTCTGCAAAAACTGAACCAGACAATTTTTGAAACTTCTGTATCTTATGATTAGCATGCATTCTCTGTCACCCACTGGTCGTTCTCCATATTGACTGGGCAATGTGTTAAAAAAGATCCCCTGCCAGCATTGTTGATAGATGCATATTCTCCACACTTTTGAATGTGTGCAATCACAGGTATTTATGCTGAACTCACATTGAGCCCAACAGAGTGTGTATGTAAAGAAATTATACATACAAACCAAGGAATAGTTAGTGTGCTTGATTTCTATTAGAGATTTTATAACTGGAAAGCTATCTATGGCCCATATGTGTACTTCACGGACCAGGATCTAGAACCTGTAGAACTTTGCCTTCTTGGTAATCACGGCTTCCATTTTTTTGAGAGGTATAAAATGAAGCAAAACCCAAACCAATTCTCCAGACCTCATGGTCTGCTGAATCCTCCTTTTGCTAGCACTATCAAAACTCTTTTCTGCGCCTTTAGAAGTCCTTGGATGTTTGTCCTCAAGAAGGAATATCCAAATTTGCCTGAATATTTCAGTTTAGGCAAAAGCCATGGGCCTTCCCAGGTCTTACTGATCTATGATTCTGTACTTGAAGGGCTGGTGAGCTTTCCCTTGCTGGAATTCAAATGGAGGCTGGGTAGCATTGTTGGGGATGCTCTAGATCTGGATTTGGGTTAGATTAGGTGGCCATTCCAGCACTCTCATTCTATGAGTGCTAATGCACAATAGGACTTTTACTTTTTCTGTCTGAACAATTTACATCCTCCCACCCATACCACTTTTGAATGTCTGCACAGGCTCACTAGTTCAGTTATCTGTATACTATGATAGTTCTCTTTTAGTTGGCTCTGGACGTTGACTTCACGTGGAGGATTGCAGTTCTAAATGCAGAAAATGAAGCCCCCCTTGGGTGAGCGTAGGGATGGAAAGTTCTGTCACTTTTGATTCTCAGTTTTGCAATCATAAATTTGGTTCTCCACATTTCTGCAGAAATTTGTGGGTTTTTTTTAAAAAAATCCTCACGAAAATTATTCTGCATTTAGTGCAAATGCCTCCTAATAAACACATTTTTGTGTGTAGTTTTGAATAATGTTTGGAGTAACTGCAGGCAATTTCTTATAATATTATGCATTTTTGTATGTTATTGTCAGCAATATAGTCATTTTAAAGCACATTTCCCCTTGATATATGCATTTTTGTAAACATTGGTTGAAGACCTGCATTACAAAATTCAGATAAGTGTGGAATTCCAAGGATGGCTGTGTTTGATTCTCATATTGTTTTGGAAAATGTGGATTTAATACATTCAACTTTAAATGTGAACTGAAGCAAATATCTCCATCCTAGGTGAGCTGAACTAATCATTTGATTCTCTAAATCCTCGTGAAAACATTTGGTTTCTAATATAAAATATGGTATATTACATATATAAATAGAACGGTATCCAACTAACATTACATCAGTGCAAGGATTTCTGCTTGCATAATGGAACTTCACCACTCCTGTTCCTGCATGCATCATGCATCCTCCCTGAAATCTGCTCCAAAGGATTGGGGAAATCTTCAGAACAGATTTAAGGGGTTATGGTGGGAGGGGGGGAAGAGACGGAAAAAGTTCTGTTGTGCAAGTGGAAATTTGTGCTGATGGAGCAAGTTAGTTGGATGCCACTCGTAGTATATATTTTATTTATTTATTTAGACTATTTCTATACCACTTAATATATAAAAAGATCTGTAAGCAGTGTACAGAAAAGTATATATCTTTCCAGAGAGAGAGAGGGGAATAGAACAGAATAGAATATTCTGTTCAGAGCCTGCTGTGGCCAGCCTTTGGAATTTAGAAGAACACCTTAAATACTGGGCTGAATCCCCTGAATATCTTATTTAATTAATTTGTTAATGTAATTCTTGTATATATTCATATTCTTTCTGAATTTGTCTCATCCATTCTTGTTGTTGTTGTTGTTGTTGTTGTTATGTGCCTTCAAATCAATCACGACTTACGGCGACCCTATGAATCAGCGACTTCCAATAACATCTGCTATAAACTACCCTCTTCAGATCTTGTAAGTTCAGGTCTGTGGTTTCCTTTATGGAATCAATCCATCTCATTTGGCCTTCATCTTTTTCTACTCCCTTCTGTTTTTCCCAGCATTATTGTCTTTTCTAGTAAATCATGTCTTCTCATTATGTGTCCAAAATATGTTTCATCCTTTTAGCTTCTAGTGATAGTTCTGGTTTAATTTGTTCTAACACCCAATTATTTGTTATTTCCGCAGTGCATGGTATGCGCAAAGCTCTCCTCCAACACCACATTTCAAATGAGTTGATTTTTCTCTTATCTGCTTTTTTCACTGTCCAACTTTCACATCCATACATATAGACCAGGAATACCATGGTCTGAATGATCCTGACCTTAGTGTTCAGTGTCACATCTTTGCATTTGAGGACCTTTTCTAGTTCTCTCATAGCTGCCTTCCCCAGTCCTAGCCTTCTTCTGATTTCTTGACTATTGTCTCCATTTTGGTTAATGACTGTGCCAAGGTATTGATAGTCCTTGACAAGTTCAATGTCCTCGTTGTCAGCTTTAAATTTACATAAATCCTCTGTTGTCATTATCAACTTCTCCATCTTATGCTACCAATTATATAATCAATTTGATTCCTATATTGATCATTTGGTGATGTCCATGTGTACAGTCTTCATTTTGGTTGCTCAAAAAATGTGTTTGCAAGAAACAAATTATTGACTTCACAGAATTTGATGTCTTTCTCCTCCTTCATTTCTATCTTCTAAGCCCCATTTTCCCACAGTTCCTAGTTCTTCTATGTTCCCTACTTTTGCATTCCAGTCCCCCATGATTATCAGTGCATCTTGTTTTGGTGTGTGATCAATTTCTTCCTGTACTTCTGCGTAAAATCTCTCAAATTCCTCTTCTGCATTTGCTGTTGGAGCATAGACTTGGATAATGGTTATGTTAATAGGTTTCCCATTAAATATCAGTGATGTAACTCACTCAGATCTTGCGTTATAGCTCTTAATTGTTTTTGCTACATCACTTCTCACTATTAAAGCAACCCCGTTTCTTCTTAATTTCTCATTTCCTGCATAAAATATTTTGTAGTTGCCTGATTGAACATGTCCCATTCCTGTCCATTTTAATTCACTCATGCCAAGTATTGCAGTGTTGATACGTTCCATTTCTTGCTTGACAATTTCTAACTTTGCCTGGTTCATGCTTCTGTTGTGTGTGTCATACAACTCAGGACTCTCCTTTCGCATCTGTGTGCATCAGCCTCTAAGCTTCCTTTCGGCTTTGACCCAGCTGTGTCATTAGTCACAGCGCTACTCGTACTTGTCCTTTGTTCTTCCCCAGTAGCTCGGTGAGTGCCTTCCGATCTGGGGGTCTCATCTTCCAGCACCATCTTGTGATGCATTTTGGATACTCTGTTCATAGCGTTTTGGTGGTAAGAGGTATTCAGAGGTAGTTCACCATTGCCTTCCTCTGAGTTTGGATGCATCTTAGTCTGGTGTCTCAGCTTTGACCATTCCGGCTTGGGTGCCCCTGCTAGGAGTCTAGTGTCTTGGCCTAGACTCCTGATGGCATTGCTCTCAGCTTCTTCAACACTCTCAAACCCCCTCACCACGTTAAGGTGTGCATCCTAGAGGGGGTCATCCATTCTTAGCAACAAAAAATAATTGCATATTGTGCTCTGGAGAATGATCGGTTTTATTCAATCAGAAACTTATAAGGTAGATCAGTATTGTTTTCATACTATTGATTGGTGTGTGTGTTGGGGGTGAGGGGAGCCATGATAGACAAAGGTTTGTTTATTTCAGGGCTATGTAATGAACTGGTTGGAGACCCTCCTGGTTCACAGCTTAGGCTGCACTCCAATACACATTTACCTAGGAGTAAGTCCTATTGAACTGAATGAAGCTTACTTCTGAGTTGACATGTATTGGATTGCAGACTCTTACGCACTAGTATGTTACATTAGATCTATGAAACCATGGCTATATGGATTCTGATTCTTTTTGGACACATATCACTGGATCCAATGACATATATAATTTAATCTAGTCTATTTGGACATGCATTGCTGAATCTAGCAAACAGAACCTTCCAGATCAGTGTGATGGTCTTTTTGACAGCTAGTAGCATAATATCTCACAGGGCAAGTGACTGTGGCTTTTCCAGATCAACAGACAGCCTTACTAAGAAACTCTGTGATAATAACACATTTGATTTATTGACAACAACATTGCCTTTTTATGAATGACTCTAAATTGCTTTTGTTATTGTTCTAGGAGTTTCCCTAGTGAGACAAATAGTGGTTTGTGTAATTGTCATGTTTTCAGGTAATGGTGTTTTGTTAATTGGATTTTTTTTTTCCAAAAAACAAAAGGTCACTGAATTGAATATACATCAATTGCTACTCTTATTCACCAGAGCAACTCTTTCCCCCTGATATGGGAAGGGTGTGTGTTCTTGGGTCCCTCTGTGAGAATTTTACAGGGAACTCTGCCATGGGGTTTCAGTTAGGAGAACAATAATGTTCCCTGAAAAGTTGCTCGTTATTTTATACCACCAAAATATCAGTCATTATGGGGAACCAGCTATGTATGGAGATCTATTTGGTGAAGGGCATGTGCCACCTAGTGTTAGTAAGTAAGTCCATTGATCTATCTAGTTCAGTATTGTCTATGCCGGCCTCCCCCAAACTTGTGCCCTCCAGGTGTTTTGAACTACCCATCTCAACATCTGAGGGCAACAGGTTGAGGAAGCTTGGTCTATGTGTTTACATATAATACTGAGCCATAATAGAACAAGGAGGTTCCTGGAGTGAAGATCACAGCTGCAACACTTGTCCCTGGTTCTGCTGCTGCTGTGCTACCCAGGAGTAACCCATGGTATGGAGTGTAGCCACAGCCTTCATTCCAAGAACCGGCACATTTCATTGTTTGTGTTACGCCATGGTCTGGCTTAGCATAACCTGCGGACCAAGTCACCAGCAGTGTCTTTCTAGGGTTTCAAACAGGGGGTCCTTCCCAGCCCTAGCTGGAGAAGTTGGTGATTTAACCTTTTTTCCTGCAAAGCAGGTGCTCAACCACTGAGCCATGGCCTTATCCCCTTCTGAGAGAAGACTGAGGGGAGATATGATAGCATTCTTCAAGTACATGAGAAGTTGTCACTTGGAGGGCCGGGATCTCTTCTCGGTCTTCCCAGAGTACAGGACATGGAATATTGGGCTCAAGTTGCAGGAAGCCAGATTTCGACTGGACATCAGGAAAAACTTCCTAACCGTTAGAGCCATATGACAATGGAACCAATTACCTAGAGAGGTAGTGGGCTCTCTGACACTGGAGACATTCAAGAGGCAGTTGGACAGCTATCTGTCAGGAATGCTTTGATTTGGATTCCTGCATTGCGCAGGGGGTTGGACTTGATGGCCTTATAGGCCCCTTCCAACTCTACTATTCCATGATTCTATGACCCTCTGCAATGTTTACTTTACTTACTTACAGAGCAACCCAATGTAGGGTCAGCAGGGCCAGCCCCAACTGGCCGAGGGCCCCTGTGGCCTTGAGGGGCCCCTGACGGGCCCCTCCTTAGGGTGGGAGAGTAGTGCTCCTGTTCTGCGGTCTATAGTCGCAGCGGCTCCCAACCCTGCCACAGATCAAGGAGAGGGAGCTCCCAGGCACTCCCATACAGATAGTGCAGGCTTCAGTAAGCCCACACACATGCCCCACATGCCTCTTCTGTCACCATGAATGTTGTGTGCACTGTGCATCCGTGTCTGCCATCAACCAAGATGGTGGGAGGGCTTCCCTAAGGGGCTGACGTCTCCGTCGCCATCTTGGTTGATAGTAGGCATGCGCACACAGCATTCACAGTGATGGGAGAGGTAGTGGGACAGATGGATGGGCACCGCAGGCCAGGGCAGGCTGGTGCCCAAAGGCCTAGTCATGCCAGGTCCTGGCCCTGAGGGTCAGGAAGAGGTGGAGTCTCCATTCCATAGCAGTGCTGGGTGGGATTGATAGGAGCTGTAGTCCAAAACATCTGACAGGCACCAAGTCAGAGAGGGCTGATCTAGACCAATGTTGTCTGTTGAGACTGGCAATGATTCTCTCCCAAACCGATCCATTTCCACACAGGTATACATGTAACTCTTGAATGTGCAAAATCTCACATGGTCAACCAGGAATCAATAACTCTCATTTGAATCAAATCACGCTGACTCTGAGCGCATACAAGTGGGACCTGGAACAAAATGTTGCTGCATGGAGTACTCCTCCTCAAGACGCCAGCCAGCCCTTTTACAAGATGTTCCATTCCATTTCTCTACCCCAGTTTTCTACTCTTCCCTGGCACCACACAACAGTCAGTATTCTGTGCCCGATGAGCATGTTCAGTCTGTTTTTTGTTTGTTTGTTTTCCCCAAATTTAGTTATACTTCTGTCGATCTTGGGGTTTCCCCAAACCTTCTGATACCTCATGCTCGAATGTGGGTGGTGGCATTTTGGCTACATACATGCATTTGTATGCTTTTTTTGCCTAATATACCCATTTTTTATAAAAGCAATATTCCCTTAGGGCAAATTTGCATGCATTTTTAAAAACTAATGTATGCACTTTATGCACACTTCCCCATAATATATGCATTTTTGTACATGCTACTTGGCCAGAGAACTGCACTGCAAAATTCGGACAAGTCTGAATTTCAAAGGATGGCCGAGGTTCAGTTTGTGAATTGTTTCAGAAAGTGCGAATTAAGAACATAAGAACATAAGAAGAGCCTGCTGGATCAGGCCAGTGGCCCATCTAGTCCAGCATCCTGTTCTCACAGTGGCCAACCAGGTGCCTGGGGGAAGCCCGCAAGCAGGACCCGAGTGCAAGAACACTGTCCCCTCCTGAGGCTTCTGGCAACTGGTTTTCAGAAGCATGCTGCCTCTGACTAGGGTGGCAGAGCACAGCCATCATGGCTAGTAGCCATTGATAGCCCTGTCCTCCATGAATTTGTCTAATCTTCTTTAAAGCCATCCAAGCTGGTGGCCATGACTGCATCTTGTGGGAGCAAATTCCATAGTTTAACTATGCGCTGAGTAAAGAAGTACTTCCTTTTGTCTGTCCTGAATCTTCCAACATTCAGCTTCTTTGAATGTCCACGAGTTCTAGTATTATGAGAGAGGGAGAAGAACTTTTCTCTATCCACTTTCTCAATGCCATGCATAATTTTATACACTTCTATCATGTCTCCTGTGACCCGCCTTTTCTCTAAACTAAAAAGCCCCAAATGCTGCAACCTTTCCTCGTAAGGGAGTCGCTCCATCCCCTTGATCATTCTGGTTGCCCTCTTCTGAACCTTTTCCAACTCTATAATATCCTTTTTGAGATGAGGCGAACAGAACTGTACACAGTATTCCAAATGCGGGAGCACCATAGATTTATACAATGGCATTATGATATTTGCTGTTTTATTTTCAATACCTTTCCTAATTATTGCTAGCATGGAATTTGCCTTTTTCACAGCTGCCGCACACTGGGTCGACATTTTCATCGTGCTGTCCACTACAACCCCGAGGTCTCTCTCCTGGTCGGTCACCGCCAGTTCAGACCCCATGAGCGTATATGTGAAATTCAGTTTTTTTGCTCCAATATGCATAATTTTACACTTGTTTATATTGAATTGCATTTGCCATTTTTCCGCCCATTCACTCAGTTGAGAGAGGTCTTTTTGGAGCTCTTCGCAATCCCTTTTTGTTTTAACAACCCTAGGTCATTAATGAACAAGTTGAAAAGTACAGGTCCCAATACCGATCCTTGAGGGACTCCACTTTCTACAGCCCTCCATTGGGAGAACTGTCCGTTTATTCCTACTCTCTGCTTTCTGCTTCCCAACCAATCCCTTATCCACAAGAGGACCTCTCCTGTTATTCCATGACTGCTAAGCTTCCTCAGAAGTCTTTGGTGAGGTACCTTGTCAAAAGCTTTTTGAAAGTCTAAGTACACTATGTCCACTGGATCACCTCTATCTATATGCTTGTTGAATTCTAATAGGTTACTGAGACAGGACTTTCCCTTGCAGAAGCCATGCTGGCTCTGCTTCAGCAAGGCTTGTTCTATGTGCTTAGTTAATCTAGCTTTAACAATACTTTCTACCAGTTTTCCAGGGACAGAAGTTAAGCTAACTGGCCTGTAATTTCCGGGATCCCCTCTGGATCCCTTTTTGAATATTGGCGTTACATTTGCCACTTTCCAGTCCTCAGGCACGGAGGAGGACCCGAGGGACAAGTTACATATTTTAGTTAGCAGATCAGCAATTTCACATCTGAGTTCTTTGAGAACTCTCAGGTGGATGCCATCCGGGCCCGGTGATTTGTCAGTTTTTATATTGTCCATTAAGCCTAGAACTTCCTCTCTCGTTACCACTATTTGTCTCAGTTCCTCAGAATCCCTTCCTGCAAATGTTAGTTCAGGTTCACCCATCTGTGAAGACAGATGCAAAGAATTCATTTAGCTTCTCTGCAATCTCCTTATCGTTTTTTAGTACACCTTTGACTCCCTTATCATGCAAGGGTCCAGTCGCCTCCCTAGATGGTCTCCTGCTTTGAATGTGTTTATAGAATTTTTTGTTGTTGGTTTTCAGAGCTTGGAAAAGTTACTTTTTTAAACTACAACTCCCATCAGCCCCAGCCAGCATGGCCACTAGATTGGGCTGATGGGAGTTGTAGTTCAAAAAAGTAACTTTTCCAAGCTCTGGTTTTTATGTTCTTAGCAATGTGCTCCTCAAATTCTTTTTTAGCATCCCTTATTGTCTTCTTGCATTTCTTTTGCCAGAGTTTGTGTTCTTTTTTATTTTCTTCATTCGGACAAGACTTCCATTTTCTGAAGGAAGACTTTTTGCCTCTAAGAGCTTCCTTGACTTTGCTCGTTCACCATGCTGGCATCTTCTTGGCCCTGGCGGTACCTTTTCTGATCTGCGGTATGCACTCCAGTTGAGCTTCTAATATAGTGTTTTTAAACAACTTCCAAGCATTTTCGAGTGATGTGACCCTCTGGACTTTGTTTTTCAGCTTTCTTTTTACCAATCCCCTCATTTTTGTGAAGTTTCCTCTTTTGAAGTCAAATGTGACCGTGTTGGATTTTCTTGGCAATTGGCCATTTACATGTATGTGTAATTTAATAGCACTGTGGTCACTGCTCCCAATCGGTTCAACAACACTTACATCTCGCACCAGGTCCCGGTCCCCACTGAGGATTAAGTCCAGGGTTGCCGTCCCTCTGGTCGGTTCCATGACCAACTGGTCTAGGGAATAGTCATTTAGAATATCTAGAAACTTTGCTTCTTTGTCATGACTGGAACACATATGCGGCCAGTCTATGTCCGGGTAGTTGAAGTCACCCATTACTACCACATTTCCTAGTTTGGATGCTTCCTCAATTTCATATCTCATCTCAAGGTCTCCCTGAGCATTTTGATCAGGGGGACGATAGATCGTTCCCAGTATTAAGTCCCTCCTGGGGCATGGTATCACCACCCACAATGATTCTGTGGAGGAGTCCGCCTCTTTTGGGGTTTCGAGCTTGCTGGATTCAATGCCTTCTTTCACGTATAGAGCGACTCCGCCACCAATACGTCCTTCCCTGTCCTTCCGATATAGTTTATATCCAGGGATAACCGTATCCCACTGGTTTTCTCCATTCCACCAGGTCTCGGTTATGCTCACTATATCAATGCTCTCCTCTAAGACCAAGCACTCCAGTTCTCCCATCTTGGTTTGGAGGCTCCTAGCATTAGCGTACAGGCACTTGTAAGCAGTGTCTCTCTTCAAGTGTCTTTGGCACTTGTGGTTTGGCCTGTGGTAATTTTGCTCTTCTGAATTGATATCCTGTGCCCCTGCTCTCACAATGCCTACTTCTAGGCCTACCCCTTTTAAAATTTCATCATTTCTTTGGTTTTTATCCCGGGGGGAGGTTTATTCCGAACCGGACCTTCCTCAGCTCCTGTCAGGTTTCCCCCCTTAGTCAGTTTAAAAGCTGCTCTGCTACCTTTTTAATTTTAAGTGCCAGCAGTCTGGTTCCATTCTGGTTCAAGTGGAGCCCGTCCCTTTTGTACAGGCCCGGCTTGTCCCAAAATATTCCCCAGTGCCTAACAAATCCAAACCCTTCCACCCGACACCATTGTCTCATCCACACATTGAGACTGCGAAGCTGGGCCTGTCTGGCTGGTCCTGCTCGTGGAACCGGTAGCATTTCAGAGAAAGCCACCTTGGACGTCCTGGCTTTCAGTATCCTACCTAGCAACCTAAATTTTGCTTCCAGGACCTCGCGGCTGCATTTCCCCATGTCGTTGGTGCCAACGTGCACCACGACCACTGACTCCTCCCCAGCACTGTCTACCAAACTATCTAAACAACGGGCGATATCCGCAACCTTCGCACCAGGCAGGCAAAACACCTTGCGGTCTACACGCCCATCACACACCCCACTGTCTATGTTCCTAATGATCGAATCACCCACTGCAAGGATCCCTCCACCCCCTGGAGATATATCCTCGGCACGAGAGGATAGCTGCTCATCCCCCAAGGAATGGGTCCCTTCTAAGGGATTGTTTCCCTCTTCCTCAGCTGGATGCTCTCCTTCCCCGAGACCATCGTTCTCCATAATAGCAGGAGAGCTATCATCGTTGGAGTGGGACACAGCTATAACGTCCCTGCAGGCCTCCTCCACACACCTCTCTGCCTCTGTCAGCTTTTCCAGGTCCGCTACCTTGGCCTCAAGGAAATGAAGTCGTTCCCGGAGAGCCAGGAGCTCATTGCACTGAGAGCACACCCACGACTTCTGTCCAACAGGCAGATAGTCGTACATGCTGCAGGCGGTGCAAAACACTGGAAAGCCCCCACACCCCTGCTGGCTTCTTACCTGCATAGTTTTGTTTAAGGTTTATTACGTCAATGGGTTGGAGACTGCGGTTTAGTTGAGGTTACAGAACGGATGGGCAGAGTGGGGGGCCCTGGCCTCCTTGCCCTGCTGCTGAACTCGCTCTGCTGCTGAACTCGCCTTGATGCTTTGTCAGCTGGGGCCTTGATGCTTCGTCAGCTGGGGCTCCCTCTAGCTCGTGGAGCAGGCTCTCTCGCTAGGGTGCTCTGACTTTATATGTGTGGCTGGTTCCTCCCAGCTACTGCTGCCAGCCAATGATGTGTTACTTGAGGCTGATGGCTCAACTATCAGCTGGGGCTTAACTCTTTAGGATTATCTCAGGCTTCCTTCCTTTGAAGGCAGGAAAGCAGGCTTCCTTCCTGAGCGAGGGGCGGGGCTGTTTAAGCTTTTGGCTGCTTTTAATCTAAGCAAGGGGCTGCGACTTCCAGGCAAGTCTTTTTTGTTTGTTGTTTTCCCACCTAGAACAGCCTGACCTTTCTTTAACCTAGGGAAACAGAGCTTGTGGTTGTGTTTCAGGAAGGCTAAAGCTGCCCTTTTTAGCAAGGTCTGAGCTGACTCCCTGTATGTATCGATGGAGTTTCCTTTTTCCCCTTCTCCCTGACTGGAATTTAGCCTTGTTTACAGTGTCCCCTGAAGCTTTCCTGCTAGGGTGGTGTTGAAAACTAGCTTTCTATAGGCTTCCTTCTCCTAGGATCTGTCTCCTAAGATATAGGTTCTTTCAGGATTTGGCTCCTAGCTCAGGGTGACTTTGGGCTGCCCTTATTACTTATTGCTCTGAGCTGAATTGGTTAAGGTCACCCTTAAATGCAAACTGAATTGAATTTTGCCCCTGTTCCCTGTGTGTCACTGTAGCGTTTCATGCATTTGATGAGAGTCCCTGTTAAAAATGTATTCCCCTCCACCGTGAGAATTTGTTCTGAAATGCAAGGAGCATGCAATCAGTCTCACTCTAAGCACCTGAAGTTTCCTCTCCCCTGCACCAACTTAACGATGAGCACACCAAGAACTGAGTTTGCTATTAGCAAAAACTAATGGATGGTATGTTACGATATAGAAATATGGAAAACTTGCTGTGGCTTCTCCATTACTTCTCTCAAGTGAGAAGCTGGCACAGCTGGGTTTTTTTTTTACAAGTCAGCCCTTTCTGCCTATGTGAATTGCCCTTCCCTCCATATTGTTTCACAGTTATCTGTTAGTAACAGCAGTATTATTATACACAGATTAAAAGCCAGGAGGCTTTTAGACTCCCTGACAGTTGGCCAGAGCAGAGATTAGAGATAAAAGTTAATCCTGTGAGGTAATAGCAAAAAAGAAAAAAAAATAGTACAAAGACATAAGATGAGCCGATAATGGTTTGTTTAGGTAAGGTGGCTTCCTTTGCGAGCATGATTGGCTCATGCTCTGTACGGGCCACCTCCGGGCGATAGCTTCTCAAATCTTTTCAGGTTTATAACATCTCACCAAGGAATGGAGGAAAGAAGTATGGCCTGCCAACTGGGATGGAAATAAATAAATAAGGACATTAAATTGTTGGAGCCGTGAACAGAAGGCATCGGGCTGTGGATGATGTGTTTACTTGTGTAACTGCAAGGCTGCCAGTCAGTTAACACCTTGAATTGAGGAAGATTAAAACAGTTTCCTCAGTGTGGACTTAAAAGCATCGGGAGAGGGAAGGAGAAAGTGTGCTTCCATGTTGTAAAAGAGCAAAAATTGAAAACAGGCACTGTAGCCTTGATTGCCATGACTTTGGGATGCAGATGGCTTGGGGTGTATTGCAAATACAAGGGTGCTTGCAAATGGGTGTTTATTTCAGGATGGGTGTTCAATATGCAGACAATTTTTTCATGGCATTGTTGGCATGAAAATGCCAACCTGTATCTTCTCCTCGTTTAATCTGGATTTACTGCTTCTGATTTTTTTTTTTAAATTAAGAACTATTTCTTTATTTATTAGTTCTTAATTTTTTTTAAAAAATATATCACTAGGAGCCCAGGGTGGCAAACAAAAGTACTAAAAACACTTTAAAACATCAAAAAAACAGACTTTAAAATATATTAAAACAAAACATCCTTAAAAACATATTAAAACAAAACATCTTTAAAAACTTTTTTTAAAAAAGAAAAGCTTTAAAAACATTTTTTGGGGGGACATCTGTGCAAGCTGAGCCCTTTTGATAAGTTACTTGCACATGAAGGTTAAGAATGCTGGACAGGAACTCAGGACCATGCATTTAGCCCTGCACCCAATGTCACATTGTTTCTCCGCCTCCACCTTCATTATTTTCAGGGTAATGTCTGCAGCAGGGAGCCACCTCTGTTTGTGGAGCTCCCCGCATGATTTAGAACTCTTGCTAACTGCTTCCATACACAGAGAAGGCTACCCAGTGCAGACATTATCCTGAACAGGATGACAGCAAAGGTGGGGGGCAGCAGCATGACTTTGGGAGTCTGCTTAATCCATGGACTGGAACCCCCATTCTACATGCTTACCCTGTACACGTAATGTGTGTCTTGATGACATGAAGTGCATTAATCTTCCTCTAGAGGCAACCAACTGGGATAAAAGTCTATATTTGGAATGTTTGTTGAAAGATCATCTTCAACAGCCGCTGAAAGAACAATAGGGAAGGCTCCTGTCTGATATATAATGGAAGGGAGCTCGAAGGGTAGGTGCCACCACAATAAAGGCCTGATTCTGACATCATGAGGAATGGACCTCCTGGTAGGAATGTCCTCTCCTGCAGAACACAGTGACATCATCATCATCATCATCATAATTTAACAAAATGGTTGGGTAGGTAGGGATAAGACTATCTTTTAGGTAATACTGGTCCCAGGTTGTTGAACTACAGCTGACTGGTGCTGGTGGGAGTTATTATTATTATTACATGCATATATCCCACCTTTCCTCCAAGGAGCTCAAGGTGGCATATAAAGGTTCTCCTCTTCCCCATTTTATCCTCACAACAACCTTGTGAGGTAGGTTAGGTTGAGAGACCCAAGGTCACCCAGGGAGCTTCATGGCCGAAGGGGGATTTGAACTCTGCTTTCCCAGGACCTATTCTGACGCTTTAACCATTACACCATTCTGACTGTCCAATACTGGAGTCCAGCATCACCTGCAGGGCCACAAGCTAATCACCCCTGCCCTAAGCCTCATTTCCCTCAATATCTGCACTGAATCTGGCTAAAGATTATGCTCAATAATTACATTAACCAAATCAAACAATATCCTGCTACAAAAATCTTGGCAAACTCTGCCCTTCCCCAATCCCATGAGTTGCTTTCTCCCCCAAAATTCTGCAGCCTTCCACTGGAATCCAACCAGATTCCATCCTGCTGAGTTCCAGTCTGGAAACTGTTGCAGAGCTCTTGAGCTACATGGTTGGGGCAAATCCCTAAACCTGGGTTGGGGGCTTACAGAAAGAGTGGCAGTCATTTTCATGGATTCATTTGTATGAAAAATCCATATGGACTGCTTTCAATTCGATCCCGACTTATGGCTACCCTATGAATAGAGTTTTCATGCTAAGCGGTATTCAGAGGGGGTTTACCATTGCCTTCCTCTGAGGCTAGTCCTCCCCAGCTGGCTAGGGCCTGCTCAGCTTGCCACAGCTGCACAAGCCAGCCCCTTCCTTGTCCGCAACTGCCAGATGGTGGGCAACTGAGCTCCTTGGGACTATGCAGCTTGCTATGCTGGATCAAGCCAGTGGCTCATCATCGTGTTCTCACAATGGCCATCCAAGTTGGTGACCATCACTGCCTCTTGTCGGAGCAAATTCCATTGTTTGTTTGTTTGATTGATTTATATCCTGCCCTTCCTCTTAGTAAGAGCCCAGGGAGGCAAACAAAAGCACTAAAAACACTCTAAAACAACATAAAATCAGACTTTAAAATGTATTACAACAAAGCATCCTTGAAAACATATTAAAACAAAACATCTTTAAAAACATCTTTTTTAAAAAAGATTAGTTGAACGATGCACTGTGTGAAGAAGTCCTTTCTGTTGCCTTCTCCTGAATCTTCCAGCAGTCAGCTGGATGTCCATGAGTTCTAGTGTTACATTGTGGCTTAGTGTCCTTTGCGCATCAGAGTGAAAATCTCAAATATTTCTCATGTTCTTTCTACTTTCTCTCCTCATTATTTTTCTGCCATTCCCCCTTTGTAGTCTGACTGGGCTATGACAGAAGGTAAATGGGACTTGCCTGCTGCCAAAATTGTAGTTGGAATGTCAGCTTCTTCACATAGTTAAGATACTCATTAATTTCCTCCCCTAGCCAAAGGGGATGCACAGTTATTAGCTTGTGTTTTGTTTGTATGGAAAGAACAAGGGAGCTTAATGATCTAAGGAGGGATGGGGGGGAAATGAATACGGAGCGTTATGTATCTGTCGTATAAACATTTGCCATGTTGATTGGAGAGAATCACGGCAGCACAATTAGACCAACATGTAGGTTTCATTCTTCCAACAGTTGCACAGAGTTGAAAATGAACATCAAACCTTTCCAGATCTCACAGCTTGAGATTTATTTATTTGTGTGTGGACAAAGACAAAACTGGCAAATCTGAAAGCAGATTCTGGTGTCCCAAACCAAGTTCTGCAACTTTTTTTGTCAGCTGCACACTTTCTAATTTGAGATTGCTTCAGTGTCGTCTTAGCACGTCTGGAAAAAGGATATCCCTGCTGCCTTCAGGCCCTCCCAGAGGTCCAGAGAGGCTAGGCCACTTCCAGCTTTTGAAACCCCTAGCCATACTAAAAATTTTAAAAATGGTGACAAATGAAAACAAAATAAGGAACCAAAAAAGAGAGAGTTTTTTTATTGCACAAATGCTTTTCTAGCCGTTATATGTGTGTGTGTGCAAAATACACTAATTGTGCACAGTAAGGAGTAGTTCCACCACCATCAGACATTCAGGAGGGCAGCAGCCCAGGAAAGGGCATTCTCTTTGGCAATCCCTAAGTTGTGGAATGCCCTCCCCACAGTGGTGCATCTGGAACCTTCTCTATGTAGGTTTTATGAGATGCATGTCTTTACCCTGGCCTTAAGATTTATATTTTATTTATTTATTTATTTGTTAAATTTATTAGTCGCCCATCTGGCTGATTGTCCAACCACTCTGGGTGACGTACAAAATAAAAACATACAAATACATTAAAATATTAAACATCTCACAATAATAATAAAACCTAACCCACCCCAAAAGCCTGCCTGAAGAGCCAGGTCTTCAAGGCCTGGCAGAAGCTCATCATAGAGGGGGCATGGCAGAGATCATTTGGGAGGGAATTCCACAAAGTAGGGGCCACAATTGAAAAAGCCCTCTCCCTAGTCCTCACCAGTCTAGCTGTTTTAACTGGTGGGATAGAGAGAAGGCCTTTTGAGGCTGATCTTGTTGAGCAGCATCGCTGCTGATGCTGGAGGCGCTCCTTCAGATAGACTGGGCCGAAACCATGTAGGGTTTTAAAGGTCAGAACCAACACCTTGAATTGTGCCCAGAAAACAACCGGTAACCAGTGCAACTCCTTTAGCACTGGAGTGATGTGATCTCGCCGGCGGCTGCCTTTAATCAGGCAAGCCGCCGCATTCTGTACCAGTTGCAGCTTCCGGACCGTTTTCAAGGGTAACCCCATATAGAGCGCATTACAGTAGTCTAGGCGAGAGGAGACCAGGGCATGTACCACCGTGGGAGCAGATGATTGGGAAGGTAGGGGCGCAGCCTCCGTATCAGATGGAGTTGATACAGCGCTGCCCGGCTCACAGCCGAGACCTGAGCCTCCATGGACAGCTAGGAATCAAGAATGACCCCCAGGCTGCGGACCTGGTCTTTCAGGGGCAATTGTACCCCATTGAGCACCAGGTCAACATCCCCCAACCTTCCCATGTCTCCCACAAACAGTACCTCGGTTTTGTCATGGTTCTTTTAGGACCTACTCTATTATTTTAATTCTAATTTGTTCTCAACTCTTTTTAATATTATATTTTAAATTGGTGAAACCTGCCCTGGGACCTTAGGGTGCAGGGCCAGTAACAACAGCAGCAGCAATCATAATAAATGTTATGTCTTTTGCCAAATCACACCTCTTAACTCCTTGAATTCGCAGCAATACGTTGAGAGAATGTGCCAGATTTTGGCCTGATATGGGAGTCTCTGCTGGTGGCCCCCATAGCTCAGATGCACATCTCATAATGACTAGAAGCCATGCATTCAGTGTAGTGGGCCCAACCCTATGGAACGCCTTTCCAACTGAGATTAGACAGGCACCCTCTTTGCCGAACTTCAGGTGCGCCTGTCTTAAAGAAGCAGACTGGTGAAGAATGCTCACCATTCCAGTTCTATGTGTTAGAACGCCAGGCCAGGCCTTGTGCAGGACTCAGGGAGTGCTCTAACACAACCAAGCTCAGATGTTGCTTCAGCAACAGTCAGCCTTAGACTGAGCTTTATGAAGGAGTGGCAGGTCTGTCTCAATTTTAAACTCTGCCTTTATTGACAGTTGCCTCTTCAGTTAAAGGTGCTTAACCTGCTCCAACAGTCCTTTACGTCAACACAGCACTCTTGTACTGGGGCTGCTGTGATGGGGTCCTCTGAGTTATAGCAATGCAACATCTTCTGGCCAGAGGATGCTGGTACAATGGGCTCACTCTTGCCTCTGGCCCCACCCACCACTGACCTGCAGCAAGTCTTCCTGACTCACTTCTAGGGCTGGCCCTGTCTGCAGTTCCCCTTCTGACTCAAGAACCTCCGGTCTCATCTCCTGAAGAAGTCAGGGAGGTCCAATCCCAGGGTGATGTCATTAAGGGCCAGTTCACATGTTAATTGGAACACATCCTCCCTATGCCTGGAAGGGGAGTGTGAATGTCCTGTTCATGCAATGTCATGTAATGAGTGGTGTGGATCACTTGCCGGCAGGCATTGCATGATACTTCCCTCATCATCCCCCATCACCACCAATGTGAGTAGATCACCTGGACTTTCCCATGTTACCTTTGTACCTACTGTGGGAGGAGGGGATTTTTATCCACAAGATGAATGCACGTAAACAAAATGAGTTTAATACAGCCCACTAGCCAAGTATGGGCAGCACGCCATTCATGGGACACCTCATTTTACCGCCTGCCTGGTACTGCAAAAATAGGGCAAGAAGAGGGGCACATTGACAAAAATGTAAATTATAATATAAATACAAGGATGACAACAACTAACTGATTCTACTTGTAGTAGCAGGGCTAGTACCACCACTAACAGTTTTGACTGTGGTCTAAACTCTTGGGTGAACATTGCCAGATTAAAGCTTCAGTTCTATGCCCGCCTGAACTCTCTGGGGCTTATGTCTAAATAGGCATGTATGCCAGGGGTGGAGAACCTCCTTTTTTCAGTATGAGGGCCACATTCCCATCTGGTCAACCTTCCAGGGGCCACATGCCACTGGTGGGTGGGGCCAGAAGGAAGAATGGGCAGAACAACAAATGTAAAACTTACCTTTGTACAGTAGGCTGGCTTCCACAGACGCTTACATATCCCTTTGCGTCCTCCATCCAGACAAGCAAGAGGCATTGTCAGCAGGGCCAGCGCCAGAGGGTGGCCAGGTCAGGACCTGGCTGAGGGCCCCTGGGTCCCAAGAGGCCCCTGAAGGGCCCCTCCTTAGGATGGGTGGGTAGTGCTCCCTTCCACGATCTGTGGCAGTGTTGGCTCCCGACCCGTGCTGCCATCTTGATTGATGGTAGGGATGTGTGCACGTAGCACGCTTGCGTGCCATCAACCGAGATGGTGGTGGAGGCATTGACTCCTTAGAGAAACCACAGCCGCCATCTTGGATGATGGCAGGCTTGCTCCTGCAGTGCGACCAGCATTCACCAAGGGAAAGGTAGGTAGATGGGGTGTGCACGCGTATGTGTGTGTGGGTGCCCAAGGGCCCCAGCACGTCTGGTGCTGGCCCTAATTGTCAGGGTTCAAGGACGCATCCAAGCCAAGCAATATCACTCAAGGAGAGTACAAAGCAAGATTGGTGAGGGAGGAATAAGAGCTTCAGGGAGAGGGGCACTTTTCATTGGGACCACGGTTTGTCTGTGTAGAGTTAAACTGCCCTCCACATCTGCCATGATCTTGGTCACTGCAGCACCCACCACTTGGCAGGTATTAAAAAAAAAAATAGAAACTAAACAATTCTCCACTTTGGCAAGTATCATGTAACTGAGTTTTTAAAATGCCCCTCGAGGGCTGGAATGGTCGACACCAGATTTTTGACGATTGGTCTCCAGTACCAAAACTGAATCCTACCTGCCTTTCCCAATAAGCCTGTATTCAGAATGGAAGGCTTTTTGTAAAAAAAACCCTGTTCAACATCTGGCCTTTGTGATCTGTCTACCTACGCATGTTTGTGAGTTTGAGTTGATAATTTCTTTTTTAGCCTCCCGAATTTTCATTTTATAGCTGGAGGAGTTCATATAGTGTGTTACATTTCTCGCTAGCAACAGACTCTATGTCGCTACAGGAGAAAAATGTGTGCAATATGTGCATGTAGCGCATGTGTGTGTGTGTGTGTGTTTGTGTAAGAAAGAGAGAAAGAGGTGTCTGTACAAAGTGCACCAGCCTGGGGTATGGATGCTGAATAGCATCATTTAGGCACCGACTGTGACATTGTATTAACCTTTTTTAATGGATGTATGTAATAAAATGACATGTAAATAGAGCACAAGGGGAGATATGACACTATATCTGGAAAAGGATAAAACAGCCTGTTGAATACTGGGCTATTATAGCAGTTTGCAAACCTTGGATAAACTCAGTCAGCGGTTGTATAATTGGTTATTCAATCCCGACCCTTGTTCACAGCTCAAAGCCAGGAACACTGAGACCTGTTGCCAATTTGAGTTGAATGCGTTGACTGTGCTCGGCCGGGGCCTAACACTGGAGCCAGGCCTTTTCCTGTGGGCTGATTTCCACCATGTCTGGGACTGGCGGAGTGACAGTAGCTCTTTTGTTGTGAGAGGCTGGCTGGTACTCCCCTCCTTTGCAAAATGTCTAACAGCTACACAAATATGAGAAAATAGGTGGTGGGTGGGGAGAAGGGGGGAGGAAAGAGGCTAAGTGTAGCCTTTCTCTTACACTGTGGAGGTATTGAAGAGGAGGTGATGGTCCGAAAAGAGAGCTGGGCGTGATATGAAAAGTTACAGCTCACGATAAGGGAAAGCGTCCTGATGTCCCGGGGTATGGTGGAAGCGGCAAGGGTGAGATGGAGGGCTCGCTTGAAAAACAGAAATTGTTCTCTCCCAGACTAAAGCCATTGTTTTAGCGCTTCCTCTTTCTCAGACCTCAGGGTAGTGAAAGGCTTCTGTCGAAAGGAGCAGTGAATGGCTTCTAATTTATGCTTTCGGTGGAGGCTGTCTCTCAGGACCAGCCCCCAAGTTATGTCTTTCTTTTTGCAGGACCAGAGGTGTGTGACATTCCCAAATGTGGCAAAGATGTCAGATGTGTGGGGTTTTATTCATACAGTTTAATTAAACAATAAAGCTATTGGTTTTTAATTGGCTATATTAGGGATGGTGGAAAACTTTGGTATAGTTTGCACTTCAGTGGGCAACGCCTTCATTTTGTGGTCTCCAAATCAACATGTGAACTGAAACGCTGCTAACTTTAAGAAATCCCAAAATGCAAATATTAGTGAAAAGAACGTACAACCGTGCATTGTATTAGGGAAACTTGCTTGCAAATTGTGTATGTGAGAAGAAATGTGCATAAAAAATGCTGATGAATTTTTGTGAGAAGCATTTAAAAAATAATTGCATGAAGAAATGTGGAGAACTTTAGATTGGAAAAATGAGAAACTTAGAGAAACCAAAATGGACAGACTTATCCATTCCTAGTATACATCAGCCTTCCCCAACTTGGTGCCCTCCAGATATTTTGGTTTCCAACTCCATCATCCCTGACTATTGGCTATTTCAGCCAGGGCTGATGGATGTTGTAGCTGAACAAATGGTAGCCTCAGCAGGACTTTCCTCCTCCAATATTTCTTTATGTGAAGTTCAGGGATAACTCCAGAAATGTACAAAACTTCACTCTTCAGCATTTTGGCTAATTCCCTCAAAATTCCTACATATGATTCACTTTGGCAGGATCCTCCGAATATTGCTTCACAGAGGACTTTTTCCTAGAGCCTTCTACACATACACAAAAAGTGTATGCAAGCCTGAAGATCAATTCGCAGAACCAATTAGTGCTGTGCGAAAAACCTGCCTTCCAATTTCTGAACAAGTTTTCTTCCCCCTTTAAAGAGGCTTTCATTTTTCTGTCTCATTCACAGGGTGCTTTAGAATTGCCTGGGAATTTCGTGGGTGCAAGGTTTTGAGCTTACCTTATCATTGCAGGATGTCTGTGGGTGGGTTTCCTCTCCCCCCATTCTCCCGCACTCTGCAGCTTCCCCATCTCCCCACACTTCCTGATCTGAAAAAGCTCCAGAGGAGGAGTTTTCCCCCAGGACTTTAACTGAAGAACAAGAAGCCAAGAAGGCTGGCTACTGAAGGCTTCAGATCAGTGCAGTCACTGATTTTATTTTTAAGGGAAAACCTCTGAGTTCTGATTTCTTAAAATACAAACATTTCACTTATTAAAAAATAACAATGAACAGTTGTCAGGCACGTGAAAGGTATCCTCTCCTTCTTCCTGTGTGTACCAGCAAGGATGTTATCGGGTTTACAGGAAGCATAGGCACCTGGGAAGGCTACAGAGTATAGACCACTGGATAGATCATGTGTGGAATTCAAGAAAAAATGCTCACAGACATCCTTCAGGCACCTCAAAAATAAGGAAAACACAACAAAGAACCCTGCACCGCATCCATGAGAATTTCACCAAAATTTCCCCTATCTTTTCATAATTTGTGGATGCAGTTTCTTTTCCCATGAAGTGATGGAGAATGGCTAAAAACAACAACAGGAGAACTTTGTGATATAACTCTGCAACAAATCCCCTAGAGTGATGGGAGAAATGACAAAGAGTGATTATGCTTTCAGGTATACATTGAAGACTTTTTCAGGGGTGCACTGCAAAGCGTGAATGTGACAAACGGATATATGAATACACATGTATCATGCTGGCACATTTGTTAGAGAGCAATAGTGTAGTGGCAAATTCAGACATGCAGGGTCCCTTCATGATAGTCATGCCACACCTCCTCACAGTCACACCCCCTTTTCCACTTTCCGTCTTCTCCCTTGCTCTCCCTGTTGTAGTCATGTCCACACTCTGCTGCAACAGACCTCCCTAGGAACCAGTCTTCTCAGTGGCTGGCTCACCTCTTTTCACACTGATTGGCTCCAATCAGCGTGAAAGGACAAGGACTCTTCTCAGTGGCTAACACATTCCCTTTTTATGCTGATTGGCTCAAACCCTACTCCCCTAAAAGTAATGGGTCTACGACCCCCCCCATGTCCCTGGACAACTACACCCCTGTTAGAGAGCAGGAATTGGACAGGGCTCACTTTCAAGCAAACACTTGGTAGCAAACCCAAGTATTTTTCTACAGATTGTGAGACATGACCCAAAGAGACCTGTAGG
Source organism: Rhineura floridana (assembly GCF_030035675.1). Lineage (NCBI taxonomy): Eukaryota > Metazoa > Chordata > Lepidosauria > Squamata > Rhineuridae > Rhineura > Rhineura floridana. Next base: position 16,785,104 of record NC_084487.1, on the reverse strand, counting down.
GGAGGAAATATGCAAGATAAGACTTCAAGGTTCTATGGTTGTGATATATCACCATTTATGAACTGGACATTTCCCAATATGTGTGGGGCAGGGGTAGGATTTGAAATTGACAATGAGGACACTGAACTTGTCAAAGATTATCAATGCCTTGGCACAGTCATTAACCAACATGGAGACAATAGTCACGAAATCAGAAGAAGGCTAGGACTGGGGAGGGCAGCTATGAGAGAACAAGAAAAGGTCCTCAAATGCAAAGATGTATCACTGAACACTAAAGTCAGGATCATGCAGACCATGGTATTCCCGATCTCTATGTATGGATGTGAAAGTTGGACAGTGGAAAAAGCAGATAAGAGAAAAATCAACTCATTTGAAATGTGGTGTTGGAGGAGAGCTTTGCGCATACCATGGACTGAGAACAAGACAAATAATTGGGTGTTAGAACAAACTAAACTAGAACTATCACTAGAAGCTAAAATGATGAAACTGAGTTTATCATATTTGGACACATAATGAGAAGATATGATTCACTAGAAAAGACAATAATGCTGGGGAGAAAAGAAGGGAGTAGAAAAAGAGGAAGGCCAAACAAGAGGTGGATTAATTCCATAAAGGAAACCACAGACCTGAACTTACAAGATCTGAACAGGTTGATTTATAACAGATGCTATTGGAGGTCACTGATTCATAGGGTTGCCATAAGTCATAATCGACTTGAAGGCAGATAACAACAACAAAGGGACAGGGTGAGGATCAGTCTACTGACTGCTAGATATGGAAAGAACACCCAGTTCTGGTTCCCTCAGGCTCTCATTTTTCCAAACTTAAATTCAGTTCTCCACATTTCTACAGCAATTTGTGATGTGTTGTTTTTTTTAAAAAAAAGCTTATGAAAATTCAGCATTTTAGTGCGAATTTCTCCAAATTAAAGAATTTTTATATGCAGTTTTCATTAATGTGCACCTTTTTGCAATCAATGTATCTGAATGTAATGCATTTTGTATGTTATTTCACTCACATATTCACTTTTATGCATACTTTCCCCTAATATGTGCATTTTTGTAAACATTGGTTGAAAAACTGCATTACAAAATTCAGGTGTGTGTGAATTTCAAAGGATGGCTGTGTTGTGGTTCTCATATTGTTTTGGAAAATGCAAACATGAAAGATTCACCTTTAAATGCGAACTGAATCAAATTCCTCCACCATCCCCACTGACTGCCGATGATAAATTGTTGTCGTTCTTAGAGCAGATGATAAATTGGAAGTCTCTCTCTCAGGTGAAAAGGTCACTGATTCTCCAATTTGTCTCTCTATAATACTGAACTCAGTGCCCCCGTGCCAATAGGATTGGAGCCAGAATAGGGGCTCTGAGAAACAAGAAGGGGCTATCAGTGTGCTTATGAGAATCCCAAGGTTTGCAGAAGTACAAATGAATACACTCAAAATTTCTAAGATGGCAAACATTCCAAAAAACAACCTAGTGAGAACCGAGCATGCTTTGTGCCCCAGAGTAGTTTAACAATCAGTCCCTCTCCCAGGCAACTCTGGAAATTGTAGCTCTGCAGGGGTGTATTTGTTTGGGTTCTCAGAGGGTCTTAGACCCCTTTCCTTTTTTGGGAGCAGGGTCCCAGCCGGGTCTGTATGTCACCAGCATCCTACAAGCTAACCAGCAGGAAAGGGGAGTGTGTTAACCACTGAGAATTCCAATATGATTCCTTGTCCTTTCCTGATGATTGTAGCCAATGAGGGTGAAAGGAGGTGGGTCAACCACCGAGAAGACTCTTCTCAGCAGCTGACACATTCCTCTTTCATGCTGATTGGCTCCTAGGGATGTTTGTTGTTGTGGGAGAAGGCATGTGCAGGAAGAACTGAGGAGTGTGGAGATGATGACAGAGAGCAATCAAGTAAGTGAGGGAGTATGGTATGACTATCATGATGGGACCTTGCACTTCTGAATTTGCCACTACACTAATGTAACTCTGCAAGGGGAATAGTGGTTTCCTAACAACACCCTTAAGAAACTACACTTCCCAGGATTCTTTGGGGGAAGCCATGATTGTTTAAAGTGGTATCATAGTGCTTTAAATGTGTGGTGTGGATGTGGCCAGAGTCAGGTTATACTGCAATATTTTGTTACAGGTCCTGATTGTAAAAGTCCATTAGACAAGTTTCCCATCTCTTTCATCCTTCTGACAATTGCTTCCCTGGCCATTCTGCTTCAGCAGTTGAGGACAAGGTGGTGGATTTGCAAGTGCACAAGACATCTGATACATCATAATAGAGATGCATTGCCCTCTCCAGGATCTGATTTTATTGTTAGTCGTTGTGTTTGTTTCATTTTTGACTGTTTAATAGTAGTTTACTAACAACTCATCTCTGTGTACATATCTGTAGCAGTTTGGCTTACAAGGGGTGGGGACTGGACAGGAGCAATCTTTTTGCCATCCTGGTAGTGAAAATATTGCCAACCAGCTGATTAAATGAATGGTTGCAATTCAATTAAGAATGCTGCACCGGGGTCATATAATATAAACAGCTATAGCACCTTTTGCCTGAGTTACAACCTTGATCATTCAGTGCTGCTCTGTTGTTATTTACGAGGGGAACTTCTCAAAAGCAATCTGCATAGATCCTGCTATAAACCAAAGTGGAAACATTTTGTCGTGATGTCACAGCAAAAAGGCTTTCTTTTCTTTCCACCTCACCCTGTTGCCTGCCTTCCTTATAAATGAAAATGATTGGAAGGGGGCAGCAGGGAGAGCTGGAGAAGGTAGAAAAACATATTGTCTGAGAAAAGAAAGACCAGTCACTTGGCAATGGACTGGTCACGATGAAAGACTATAGAACTTCTAATAAGCATTGCAGCAGGAGGGGGGAAGAAACTCCATTGGAGTCTCTCCCCCCCCCAAAAAAAAGAATTAGAAGATACATTAAATTGACTAGTAGAGACATGGTGTTGCGGATGGTGATCCTTAATGGTAATGTTGTGCAGGACATTTGGGGAAAGGGCTGTAGCTCAGGGGCAGAGCACCTGCTTTGCATGCAGAATGTCCCAGGTTCAATCCCCAACAACTCCAAGTACGGCTGGGAGAGACTCCTGCCGGAAACCCAGGAGACCCGCTGCCAGCCAGTGTAGACAGTATTGAGCTAGATTGACCTATGGTCTGACTCAGTATAAAACAGCTTCCTATGTTCCTATATTCCTATGTAACACCAGAGGTGTAGTCATCCAGGGTCTTGGAGGGTCCCAGTAGGGTCCCTAAGTCTCCAACATTCTACGAGCCAATCAACATGAAATGGGAGCGTTTTACCCCCTGAGTCCCAATGAGTGTCAATTGCAAGCAAGCCTTTATTAGTTCCTACTTCAAAAAGCCAAGACAAGTTGTTCATAGTGAGAATTCTATAACTGCAGAAGAAGAAACAGTGAATCCTATTGATAACATCCCATCTACATCATCATGCAGTTTGGTAGCAGCAGAAGATAAACATGTAAACACTGAATTCAGTAATTCAGGCAAAATCTCTGGCACTGGGGAAGGAGAGTCACATAGTGAAAGTGACAGAGAAGCAGTAAGCAGTAGTGAAGCCTGGCCAGATTATTCTATAATTTTAGAAGGTTGTATAATCTTAGAAGGGGGTGTGGCTGTGACTATCATGAAGGGATCCTGCGCTTCATTTACCACTATCCTAATGTGTAACACAATCCTCTACTATGGGAGTGCGAGACGCAGGGCCAGAAGCCAAAGTGGGTGGAGCAATAGATGTAACTCCCATCTTTGTTTAGGTATGCTACATTCCAGCCACAGAAAAGTCTGAGGTTTCTATACCTAATAATAATAATAATAAAAATTTATTTTTATGCTGCCTATCTGGCCGAGTGAACGGCCACTCTAGGCGGCGCACATAAATTAAAATAAAATACATCATATAAATACAATATAAATACGACATATAAATACAGTCTTCAACTAATCAACCCACCCACATCTGTACGTTATATACTAAAATTTGCTAGGGATTCTGTATGCCCGCTGAAATAGCCACGTTTTTAATCCTTGGCGAAAGCCTACCAAGGAGGGGGCATGGCGAAGATCATATGGGAGAGAGTTCCAGAGGGTGGGGGCCACAATCGAGAATGCCCTCTCTCTAGTCTGCACCAGCCTGGTTGTTTTCACTGATGGGACCGAGAGAAGGTCTTGTGAGGCTGATCTTGTAAGGCGGCACATTTGGTGATGCTGGAGGCGCTCCTTTAGATAAACTGGACCGAAACCGTGTAGGGCTTTAAAGGTTAACACCAACACCTTGAATTGGGCTCGGTAGACAACTGGTAACCAGTGTAGGTCTTCTAACACTGGAGTGATGTGATCCCGGCGGCGGCCATTCTTAATCAACCTACACACAGCGCTCCATCCAGAAAAAGCAAGAGGCATCCCCAGGTCCAGGAGACATTTCAGGCATGAAAATGCCCCCCAGTAGGGCATGGAGCCGGGCCTGTGAGTTCAATGGGGCTTACTCCCAGGTGACATGGGAACTATAGGTCTTGGGAATTTCTAGCTCTGTGAGGGAAAAACCAAAGCTCCCAAAATTCTTTGGGGGAAGTCATGTATGGTGTGGACCTACCCTCTAGCTGCTTTCCCCACACTTTGTTGTTATATGCCTTCAAGTCAATTACAACTTATGGAGACCCTCTGAAACTTTTTTGGATATATTCATCGGGTTTTCATGGTAAAAGATATTCAGAGGTGGTTTACCATTGCCTTCCTCTAAACTTATGGCATCTGGTATTCCCAGGGGGTCTCCCATTCAAGTACTAACCAAGCCTGACCCTGCTTAGCTTCCGAGATCAGATAAGATCGGGCATGTTCAGGGTACTATGGCCATAGGCTTCCCCAAACTAGTGCAATTAATTGATATACCACTTATATGCCAAAATAAGTCCCGGTCGGCAAGCATGGCCAATGACTAAGCAAACACTCTCACCTTGGTGAAGGGGGGTGGGATAGTAGCTTATAGGGCCCCCCAAAGGGAACTGGAGGGTTCTGATGGCTACCTGCCTAGGAAGGAATGGCATGCAGAACATCACTTCCTGCCAGGACATCTTGGGACTTGTAGGTCAACCCAGGTTTCCCAGTGGAAAGTAGCTACTGCTGTTGGGCTGGGGTGCAAGCAGAATTAAAGTGGGGAGATGCTGAAGTGGGCTGTGTCTCCCTCCCCCCTGGTCAATTCTGCTCACAGCAATTTGATGAAGGCTGCTCACAAAATGGAGCAATCCTGGCCTCAAATCCTCACTCCACCACTTGTGCGTTTGCATCCCCATTTTTGAAAGAGAGTCCTGAATGCAGATCTCACCAGTTCCGTGAGTTCTCCATTGAATGACTGGCTCCCTCCAGTAGCTTTAAAACACTTGCAAGCAATGTATGATTCTTAGAATGCTTTTGTGTGGCTTCTCATTAAGAACAGTAGTACATAAGAACACAAGAGGAGTCCTGCTGGATCAGGCCAGTGGCCCATCTAGCCCAGCATCCTGTTCTCACAGTAGCCAATGAGATGCCTGTCAGGACCTGAAAGCAACAGCCCTCTCCCCCACTGTGGTTTCCAGCCACTGGCATTCAGAAGCATACTGCCTCCAGCTGTGGAGGCAGAGCACAGCCATCGTGGCTAGTAGATACCCTTATCCTCCATGAATGTGCCTAATCCTCTTTTAAAGCAATCCAAGTTGATGGCCATCACTGCCTCCTCTGGAAGCCAGTTCCATAGCTTAACTATGCACTGTGTGAAGAAGTGCTTTCTTTCATCTGTCCTGAACTTCCATCATATCATCTCTTACTCGCCTTTTCTCTCAACTAAAAAGCCTCATATTTGACATCAAGTGCAGGGCAAGTCATCGTTGTTTGTCCAAAACAGCATCATGGGCCAAATGGGGAGGCCTGACAGGCCAAATTGGGCTGGAGGTTCTGCACCCCAGGATAAACAGATTTATCTGGTTTAATGCAGTATCCTATGTAGGGCTTGCTCCTCTTGAACTGGACACAGCTTTGGGTGATTGGAGAATGGTACTGGGGCAAGCAATTTTTTGGCAACACTGAAGGGGATCCTGGGGTGTATCGCTCAGACCACCTGCTGCTGCTTCAGAGGGACATTATAGCTGCCCCCCACATGCTGCTTGGGTTGCATGTGCTATCAACCTGGCTCTGATAAATTTTCCTTTGAGTTGGTCACCTAGCCACAGCTTCACAATCAGCTTGTGGTAGGAGTGGGATAGGAACACAGATCTCCAAGGCCCACTCTATTTATTGGCTTTAATTAGAAGTTTTGGAGTTTAGAGGGAAGAGGCACAACCTGTTCCTAGCCACTCCTTTCAAGAAACTTGCAGGAAGACAGTGATCGATGAGAGTTGTTTTGAGCCACATAATCATGGGATGCAAATTCATTGCCGCCCTATGTCATCCGGGAAGCTGCAGTCCAACGTCAGAAGATGCATGTCCAGGATCACTGTCTACCTGGAAGATCCAGTCTATGATATTTTTACAGATTTTTTCCTTTTTTCCTGAATCCCGTTTGTTTAATTAGGATTACTGTAGACCAGTTTCTGTTTACTTTCAGAGAAGTTGGTTCAGCCCCCCAGCCCAAGGTCTCCTAAATGAAACCTACTGTTTAAGAGTTCAAACAAATAGAACAGTGTTGAGTGTGGGGCACATTTCTCCCCAAAGATGGGCTATGATACATAACAAAATTAAGAAGAAACTCCTCTACTAAACAAGAAACCTTCTCTTTAAATATTGAGATTTCATTGCAAGGGAAAGAGCTGAAAGCAAACAGGCACTTGAGTATTTTGGCTCATGATTTCTGGAGGCTCCAGGTTGGATTGGGCAACACCTGACAAGAAATAATCCCTTTATTTTATTTATTTTTGTCCCTTTTTCATCAGTCAATCAATCAGTTGCGTAGATCCTATGAGACTACAACGTAATGGTAATAATAATAATTGATAATATAGCACTTTAAAAAGATGTATTCTTTGGGAGAAATGCACATGAAAATGCTGGCAAATTTCTGTAAGAACTTCTTTCTTCCTTTTTTTAAAATCACCAATAAATGTGGAAAGGTGGTGAACTGAACTTGAGGTTGGAAAAACGAGAAACAGAGAGAAACCAAAACTGAAGGGCCGTAAAGAGCATCTGCTTTGCATGCAGAAGGTCCCAGGTTCAATCCCTGGCATCTCCATGTAGGGATGAGAGAGACTCCTTGCCAGAAACCCAGAGCTGCTGCCAGTCAGAGTAGACAACACTGAGCTAGATGGACCCATATCTGACTCAGTATAAGGCAGCTTACAATGTTCCTGTGTTGACAAATTTATCCATTCTTCAGCAAGACTCAGCTTTGCTGGGTTGTTTGTTTTGATTTCTGGTCAGTTGCCAGAAAAGCATAGGGCAAAGCTCTTCTTGGTTTTGTTTAGCAAGAGACTTCAGGTGAGTGGGGGCAGCTTTCGTGCCGGGCTGCGCCTCCTCTCCCAATCCCATGGGCTTCCTGCATTCTCCTTTTGTGAGACCTCATCTACACGTGCAGCAGAATGAACTGGTAGAAGCCTGAGGAGGTAGAGTGGACTCATTCAACTTATTTTAGAAACAGGAAAGTTGGATGTATATGTGAAGAAATAAAAATAGAGGATAGCACCAGGGGAACCCAGACTGAAGCTGTTGACAGATGTTGATTTTCCTTCTGCTGGAGGGCAACAGATGGAATGGTGTTCTGTTTAAAGATTTTTGTGGAGTGTCCCCTGAAGAAATTGCAATGATCTATGGCTGATGCAAGCAGTGGCATCCAGAGTCCGTTCTGCCATCTCTGTGATTTTGGAAAAGCTCAGCCAGTCAGTGCAAGAGACTTCATCACCACTATCACCAAATCCGTTACTGTCTTATAGTGTACTGACAATTTAGGTGGGCATTCAATAAGGAGCAGGGACTTCTTAGCTGTGGCACACAAAGCAGATGCTCCACCACTGAGCTACAGCTGTTTCTCTCTTGATGGGGGTAGCTGGAGAAGGGTACTCTCAAAAACTGAAGATAATCTCAAGGCCTGGGTAGACATATGTGGAAGCAACATTTCCCTTTCTGTTGAGTCAGGCTTTGAGGTTACTCACAATGCTGCATGGCTTCTTCATTTCTGGGGATTATCTGTGCCCCAAATGCATGGCACAGATTATTCCATGGAACTTAAAAGGCTGATTGAGTACATTTCTCCTGTTTATCAATTTCAACTTGTACATGACTCTCTTATTTTTGGTTAATCTTTTTGGGGGGCTGGTGGGGGGGAGAAGCCTTGTGAGTATGCTTGATATGGCTTGCATAAAATGCTAGGAGCAGCTGCTTGTTGCTGTTGTTTGGATTCAGTGGATAAGCCACCAGAAATGTAATAATTTAATTCAAATATTCTTGTAAAGGCACATTATCTCTTGAACCGTTGCGATCTTAAAAAACATATAGTGTCAGTTAATTGCCTTCCTTTCTATCTGTTTTTATTACCGGCATTTGTTATTATGATTATTGTTATTCTGAAAGGCTGAAGCTGCTCACTTGTATACGTCTGTAAGGTCGGTCAGCATGACATCCTTGCAAAGATGCAGAGACTTCAAGAACCAATTTAAATGAGTGTTTCTTGTGAATGTGGCTGCCTTAGTGGCATTTGTAGCCAGGTAGAAATTCATGCTACTGGGTTGCAATCATTACCTTTTATTTATTTGTAAGTTACTGATTGAAACATATTTTTAAGACAACAGCACAAAAGAACCCACAAACCTATTTCAGAATCCTCCTCTTCCCCCCCTTCAGATATCCCACCCTTGCTGATGACGCAAACCCTGTGCCCAGCCTAAGACTGCTCTCTCGTAGGCATTTCTGACAAAGATTTCAAATAACAAACACATTGACCCTTTCAGTCTTTATTTATTTATTTATTACATTTATACCCCACCTTTTTTTTCATGATAGAAACCCAAGGCGGCTTACATATGGTTCCCAGGAGGTCTCCCATACAGGTACTGACCAGACCTGACCCTGCTTAGCTTCAGCAGGGAGCTGGCCTTATGTGCCTTCAGACAATAGCCTGGGACTTTCTTGCTGCATGATGTGGCCTGGCCCGACGTCAGCTGGAAGCCCAGTGAGGACGATGAGGCAGGGCAGGCTGACTGTTGTAGCCCCATTGAAATTGAGCAACTTGCTCCAATGAAGCGAACAAGCAGACTGAAGACTCATGCCAACAGGGCCAGGTCACCCCTCCCAGACTCCACCCCTTCCTTGTGATGAAAACAGCCTTAAAGAGGCAGGGCTCTGGCCTGGAGCCTAGAACTCCTCCTTTCTGACAATGCCATCTAGGTGTGTTGCCTGCACTGATCAGCAGGCATGGGAATAAGTGAGCCTGGTGTGGAGGGGGTTGATTCCTCATGGAGGGGGGCACGCTCTTCAGAGGTTCTCATTCAAAGGTCCCATGATGCTGGTCATGATCAGTCATGATGCTGGTACCCAACAGTGGCCAGTGGGGCAGCCAAGGCCAGGTGACATTGCATACTGGGCTTCTAGGAGAGGGGGAGGGACATGGCATTGGCAGCAAGGCATGGTACCAGTGGGGCAGCTGAGCCAATCCCATGCTCCTGTCCGTACCCAGGTGTCATGACCCTGGAATCCAGTAGTGACCAGGAAACTGAGTTGGAGGCAACAGCATCACTGGCTAAGGAGCTGGATTATGTTCCTCCTTCTGAGTCTGATGCTCATGATCAGGGGACCCCTGGAAGAGATTCCACAGCACCAGGGCCCACAAAACAGGAGTTAGGACAACTGCTAAGGATGGACAACTCTGTCCATTTCAGTTTCCCATGCCCCCCAGTCTTTAGCTCAGTTTATCACATTTCTGCCTCAAGCTTGTGAATTTATTTTAGACTCCTCATGAAAATCCATCACCATTCTAGCGTGCATTTCTCCTAACATACACATTTTTGTATGCCGTTTTGCCTAATGTACACATTTCTGCAAGCAACTTTGTCTCCCCCAATGTGTGCATTTTTGTATCACTTTTTTGGGTTGGAGAACTGCATCACAAAATTCAGGCCGGTGAGAATTTCCAAGGATAACTGTGCTTCAGTTTGCCTATTCTTTTGGGATGTGCAAATGAAGGAAGTTTGCATTAAAATGCAAACTGAACTGAGTTTCTCCCCCACCCTTAAGGGTCGTGCATATGTTGTGTTATGAATGACTGAACCAGTTACTTAGGCACTGTGATTCTTGACGCAGGTATAAGGATGAATAATTGGGCAAACACTCCGGAGTAGCCATTATGTCATGACAAAACCCAGTGCCAGTGATGGGCAGGACCAGAGGCAGAAGTGAACAGAGCAACAAATGTCAGTTTTACCATTGTACAATACTCTTGTTGTTAAACATGCTTTCGCATCCCTCTCTATCCTCCATCTAAGCCAGCCTTTCCCAACTAGTGGGCCACCAGGTGTTGCTGGACCACAACTCCCATCAGCCTCAGCCAGCATTGCCAATGGTCAGGAAAGATGGGAATTATGGTCCAACAACATCTGGTGGCCCACTAGTTGGGAAACGCTGATCTAGGCAGTCAAGAGGTATTTTCAGAGTTCAGTGACACATTCTAACCAGGCAAAAACTCTCAAGGAGGTTACAAAGCGACACTGACTAGGGATGTTGTCTGGGAAGGAGGGGATTAGGGAGGGATTGTGGCCTGGAGAGAGTTCCAAAGGCCAGACAAAGAGGCCTCAAGGGCCACTTTTGGCCCCTGGCCCTGAGATTCCCCATCTCTGACACAGAGAATGCATGTATGATTTCTACCCTTTGCTCAGAGATACCCTGTTGCAAAAGTTTTGGGATTGCCTCTGCTAGCGCCTCTTTTACCACTTCTTAACTCTTCATGGTCTCTTCTCTCTCACTATATTTTCACTTCTCATCTACACCGGAAATAACGCAGCCCCCCCCAAAATGGTGACAAGTGCAAACAAATGGAACAAGTTGCCAAAGCAGATGGAAGGCTGTACTTTGGTGGAGAAGCTCAGGAGCGAATCTTGCAAAAAATTTTTTTCTGCTCAAGCAAATTCAAAGCTGACATTTGCTTTAATAATTTCTACTTAATTTGACATTATGATTTCATGCAAATACCATCTAATTTATTTTTTTTAAAAAAATACATCCTGATTTACTGTGAAACTACCTTGCTCTTCACTAGATCTGATTTATGGAGGATGTTGTGGGTTTTTTTATTTTTAATTGTTCATCTCTTCTGGCATCTGGCATAATAAAGATTGTGATTTTGTTTTCACATATGTTATGCAAGAGGAGATCAGGATGTGGAGTTGTTTAGCATCAGGCGTGTGTGGTTTAATTCTCACTTCCAGTGGCAAAACATTCTGTCATATTTTCGAGAAGGCTAGAAAGCATTTCATCCTGGTATGTGTTCCCTGATCATGATTTTAACCTTCTGTTCTTGGCTTTTTAAACAACAACAACAACAACAACACAGAACCCATCCACATTTTAAAATCAATTTTATTGTGATCCACTAAAAAAAATAAAATCAAAACCCACATCATTTCAATAGCTATATTGCATTTCATTGTCAACAAGCTCAGTGTTTCCCAAGAGAGTACAGCTATGTCTAATTCCTGAGTTCTGTAGGGTGAGAGTCGATATCATTTTTATGGCTCTGCATATTCTAGGAAAAGCTAGTATAAAATGTTTACACCTGATAGCCTGGCCTCTTTGAAGAGGAGGGTCTGTCGCTCAGTGGCAGAGCACTTACTTTATGTGCAGAAGGTCCCAGGTTCCATCTCTGGAGTCTCCAGGTAGGGGTGGGGAAGACTCCTGTCTGAAACCCTGGTGTGCCACTGTTAGTTAGTGTAGTCCAGGGATAGGTGTCCTCCAGATGTCATTGGACTGCAACTCCCATCAGCCCCAACCAGCATGACCAATGGCCAGGGATGATGGGAGTTGTAGGCTACAACATCTAGAGGACACCATATTGGCTGACCCTTGGGGTAGACAGTTCTGAAATAGATAAACCATTGGTCTGACTTTGTATATTCTTAGTTTTATGTGGACAAAAAATAGCTCCTCTTCTCCCCCCCCCAAAAACCCCCCTCCTTTCTCTCTGTGGATGTTGCCGAAAAATAACTCTTATCATCTCTGGCCATTGGCCATACTTGCTGGGGCTGATAGGCGTTGTAGTTCAGCAACATCTGGAGGCCCAAAGGTTCCCCACACCTGATATAGACATCGAACCATATCAACGTTGCTTTCTCATGGTGCTATTCCACATGGCTGTGGCATTGAATCGCTGTAGCTCAGTGGTAGAGCCATCTGCTGTGAACGCTTAAGGTCCCAGATTCTGACATCTCCAGGTAGGGTTGGGAAAGATACCTATCTGAAACCAGTGGAGATATACTGCAAGTCAGTGTAGACAACACTGAGCTAGATGGACCAATGGTCTGTCTCGATTTAAGGCAGCTGCCTTTGTGTGTGAATACCATGCCATGTGGGAGGGATTAATTGCATGGATCTTCTCTCCTCCCTAGTGAGATGGTGTTTGCTGCTCTGGTGGGAAAGGCTCATGCAACTGGCCCTGCCCTTGTGGTGACAGCATCCATACCAATACCATGGCTATGGTGGATAGCTCTCTGGGGATGCAGCCCTTGAGCAGTTTTTAAGTGTGTGTGCATGCATGTGTGCGTGCATGTGTGCATGCTGAAGGGAGTACAAGGAAGCCCCAAATCTGTGGTGAAAACAGATTGCGTGTTTTAAACATATGTCAACATATACATATTTAAAATATTTATCCTGCTTCAGAGATCCATGTTGTTTTATATATCTGCCGATATCTATCTAGCTCTATCTACAGCATCATTCAGCACAAGTTGAGCATTGTTAAGTGTGCACCCTAGATTAACACACTCCCCATAGACCAAACTTTTTCAACCAACGGGAAAATTCCCTTCTGAGCCACCTTCTGGGAGCCACATGCCAGTGGTGGGTGGGGTCACAGGCAAGAGTGGGAGGAGCAATTAAAGGAAATGCCACCTTTGAACAGTAGGCTACTTTCTTCACACACTCACGCACAGCCCTCCCTCTGTCCTCCAGCCAGGCAAGCAAGAAGCATGATCAGACTTCAAAGGCACATTCCAGACCGACGACGACTCTACAGGAAGGTGCAAAGGAGGCCCAGTTGGGTGTGTGTGTGTGGCCAGGGAGGGGTGTGGTGTGAGGACAGCCCCAAAGGCCTTATAGAGAGACTTGTTGGGCTGAATTTGGCCCTCTGGTCATAGACCTTTGAAGTGCATAAGGATTCCTTTATGTGGAAAGGTAGGAAGTTTGACGGTTGCAGATAGAATATCTTCATTGTCAAACCATGAGCTGATGCCCTGATCTCTCCCCTCTTCTGCTCCTTTCTCCCTTTCTCCTTCTGTCTCTCTCTCCTCCCCACTTTTCTTCTTTCAGCGTTCAGCCGCTCAACTAATGCCTCGGTTCCGATCCCCCCCCACACACTTTGCTGACATCATAAATTATCCAGATCTAAATGGACAACATTCATTAGCCAGGCACTTTACCGAAAGAGCTTGCTCAGGAGCTGTGCGCGCCGCTCTCCCCTCTTTTATTAAAAGTTAAAATGCTCCTGGCTGTCACGGAATGAAGGGAGGGGAGGTGGGCGGGCGAAGGCAGGTTAGAGGACAGTGCTGCAGAACTAATAAATAAAAATAATAGCGATTACCGTTGGCTGAGTGACCCGGGGAGAAGAGCAGTGCCGGGCCATTTGTTGTTTCCTTTTCACTTGTCAACAGCCAGTGGCTTAAAAGCCTTAGCCTTTGTTCAGGGCCTAATAGCACCTGTTGGGATGATGAGGAGACAGCTGTCAAAGAGAGGGAGAGGGAGAGAGAGAGAATGATGAGGGGAGGCAGGGGGAAGATGCCAAGGAGGAACAGGCCCCTGATTAGTCAAAATAACATATGTCCTGGTACAAGAGCAATTGCGGGTTTCACATCTGATGCTAAAGAAGGCGAGGCTCCCCTTTCTCTGCCCAGTTGCCATCTGAAAGACTTCTTTTCTCTTCCAAGAAATTCACGGGAGAGTGCTGAAAAGAGGCAGTGTGGCCCAGTGGTGGGAGAGGGACCAGGAAGACCCAGGTTCAGCCATGACGTTCATCCTTGGGTTAGCCTGCCTCTCCCACCTTAACCTGTCTCACAGCAGAAGTCTAACCAATGTATGGTGGCAGAAGCTTTCACCGACTCAAGCCCACTTCATCAGACGCGTGAAGTGGAATCGTAGTTGGCAGGCATATAAAGGAGAAAATGGGGAGGTGGGAGTTGAATGGCAATGAGATGCAAAAATTACAGTCAGTGATAAAATGGGATTGGGAATTACTGTGCATGCTGCCCTGGAGGAAAGGCAAGATAAAATGTAATCCATAAAATAAAGAGAGGGTTCTGTGAACAGCGGCGGCTATGACAGTTCCTAGTTTGGAGTTTGGAGTAAGATCAGGAACAGATTGCACTGTGCCACTGACATGGAGCCACCAGCCACCATTAGCTATGGACATGGTCAGGGACTCTTCTTGGAATGCCAGACACAGCTTGGTACAACGGTTGGAGAGCTGGGGTTGGAGTACAAAGCCATGGGTTCAGTTCCCTGTTCTGTCATGTCACTTAAAGCCAACTGGATATGACAAAAACTCATGTTTTTACCTCCTGGTGGTGGTTGTAAGTATCTGATGTGGTTCAGCTTTGCAGTTCAGTGGTAAGATTTGTTTTAACTCTTTTCTCTGTGCCATTCTCCCAACTGAAATCCTTCCTTGAAGCTGCTATTCTCCATGGAGCAAGGAGGGAACCCATAGTGTATATTAGGGATGAGGAAGAAATTCTTCTTCTTCTTCTTCTTCTTCTTCTTCTTCTTCTTCTTGCCTTTTAACGAGAAAAATCACCATTTGCACTTCTCAAATCAATTCATGAACCAAAACATAGCTATCCTTTGAAATTTGTACTGCTCTGAATTTTGTGATGCAGTTCTCCAAATAAGCAATGCTTACAACATGAATATATTAGGGGAAAGTGTGCACAAAATGCATATATCAGTAAAAGTAACATATAGAAATGCATTATATTAGAGGGAAATGATTTTGTTCTTTAGTCGAAGCTGCATACAAAAATGTGTTTATTATGTGTTGGTGTCCATCAAATGTGTTGGTGTCCATCAAATGTGTTGGTGTCCATCATTACCTCTCGTGGGGGCAAATTCCATAATTGAACTAAGGCAAGCAATTGGTAGCAGTGATGAGGAAGAGGAGGAGGAGTGGAGGAGCTGCAACAGCTGGTGATAATGGTCACGAGGAGCAAGGCTCACCGCAGAAGGGGGTCCATGGAAGGTGTCTTACCTGGATGCCCTCGAAAACCTTGAGCTGGCAGTGCCACAAATACGCCTAAGGATCTCACAAAGGGAGGGGGCAACCTAGTGGTGAACCATCCCTTGTGGTCCTTAGTATGGCGGTCTGTGTGCAACTCCCTGCCAGCAGAGGTTCGGCAGGAACCATCCCTTCTTTCTTTCAGCTATCTCCTGAAAACAGAACTTTTTAAACAGGACTTTTAATATGAGTTTTCTTTTCCAATCAATGCAGTTCTTATGGATATGTTTTTATGGGGTTTTAATTCTATCATTTGTTTATGTTGTGATGCCGCCTTGATGCACTTGTATGAAAAGCACCCCCACTGACACTTTCATCTTTTTTAGTTCCAAAAGACTCATCAGTTTGCCCAGGTATTGACAGGAGGTTAGGATTTTCACAGATTGAGGCCCTACCTGCACTATACATTTGAGGCAGTGTTGTGCCACTTGAAACAGCCATGACTTCCCCCAAAGAATCTACAGTTCTCAGAGTTCTCTGGGAAGAGGGACTGATGTTAAACCAGTCTGATCGTTGTATCTCTGTGAGGGCAATAGGGGTTTTTAGATCAAGTCACAGCACTCTTAAGAAACTACAGATCTCCAGTATGCTTTTTTTGGGGAAAGCCATGTTTAAAGTTGTATAAAAATGCTTTAAATGTATAGTGCGGGTGGGGCCTCCGAGTGAGTAGTAGTTTCTTAATATAGTAGTTTTAACATATTTTTGCTGCACTTATTGTTACCCTGATTTACAGGGTGTTTTTTTTTTTTAAATCTTATTTCATGTAATTTGTAATTTATGTATTGTACCCCACTCTGAGATCTGCCATGAGTGCCACATAATTTCTGTTCTGACTTTGCAAGGAATCAGTTCTTCAGTGTGGCAGCACCTGTTATCTGGAACTCCTTGTTCACTGATATTAGGCAAGCGCCTTTGCTGCATGGTTGTAGATGCTTGCTAAACCCTTCTTGGTTTAGGCCAGCCTACCCAAACATTTATTTATTTATTATTTATTTGATTTATATCCCGCTCTTCCTCCCGGCAGGAGCCCAGGGCGGCATGTACTTTTAATTAGGGTTGGAACATGTTCTTTTAACTAGGGTTGGAATTTGTTTGCTGGTGCTAGTTTCATTGAATTGGAATGCAACCCCGACTCATCTTCATTTTGGAGCGGGGGCTGACTTTGGTGTCATCTGGTTTGAAATGATCCAGTGAAGCCAAACTAGGGTTAATTCTAAAGAGATTAAAAGGGAAGCCTAGAGAGGCTTTTTGGACCTCACTTTTAATCTCTATAATTTTAACCAATAGCAGTGGTTCAGCAGCAGCAGCAGGGCTCTGTAGCCATGGGGGTAGCACCCCCAATGAGGTAGCAGGCCTGTGGGCAGAGGTTTGGTTGCAGTTGCGGTGTTCTCCTATAGTGGTAGCAGGCCCAGGCAGGGGAAGGGAAGTGTGTCTGGCAATGCAGGGGCAGGGAGACAGCTGCAGGCAAGGCTCATGATGTGCTCTGTAACAAATCCGGTGTTGCAGAAAAGCTGCTGCATTCGTAGCAACCATACTTGCTCCATACAAAGAGTGAGCATGCAAACTCTTCCAAAATCCATCTGAAAATCTGTAGTGGGTGGAATACTCTCCCACCCCTACTTTTAAGAAGAGATTTTATTATGCATATTTGTTTTAAAACTGCTCATTCTATTTATTGTTTGATACATTTTATGTCTTTTTTTTAAAAAAAACAGCTTTGCTGTGATCAGGATTTTAAATGAATATTTTATATTGTCTTCTAGAAACTGCGTAGATATTTTTGTTGGTTAAGCGGTATATAAATCTTTTCAAATAAAATAAAATAAAAAATACTGAAATAATGAATAAATCAGTTTCTAGCTTATCCAAAGATTGCTTAAATGTGATTTTGAATTATTTTTCTTGTGTTATTTCATCCAACATTAGCTTGAATTAACTGCTTGTCTTGAGGGTGCTTTTAATTTCAAAGTAGATATGAATCAGTAAACAACTTATCTGTGTAGTGGCAGCAGGTAACCAGCTTCTATTGACGTTCCAAACTGGGCTACTGTTCCTTTAACTCTGCAAGTTACACAGAAGTCTTCTGTTTCTTTACAAGCAGCACTAGGGTGAATATTTTGTCTAGCTGCAGGGGAAAAGCTTTGTCACGGACTTTGCTGACAATAGACTTAGAAGTAAAATGGTCTGCATTTGGTGCCTGGAGGTTCTGTAGTCTATTGTTAGTTCACAATGGATTTCTATTGCTGCATTCCTGCTTTGCAAAGGTTTGTTAGCTTTTAATGACTGACAGTCTTCTACTGCAAATACCATGGTATTCTGGCCTGTTTACTTACTACTCAAGATTTTTTTTTTAAAAAAAAGGAACAGCAGAAAGGAAAAAAAGAAAATAGCAAAGTTTTAGATGACCTACTCAGGTTGCTGGACTTTCTTTTTAACTCTTGATGAAGTATTCGCTAGGAAAATACAGTGTATTTCTTAGGGAGGCATAGAGAAAATCTTCAACCATATATATATGCCATGGGATGCCCTTCTCCAGATCTGTTCCACCACTGTTTTAGGTATGGCAGGTTGACACAAGGAGTTGTATTCAACATAGCGCTAAGTTGAATGTTCAGTCAGTGCAAGGAGTTTTCCTTGCACAAAGGAACATTCTCCCCTTCTCCTCCCTTGCACACCCCTAAATCTGTTCTGGGTTTTTTCCCAACCCACCAGAGCAGATTCGGGGACGGCATGGGGCACACATGGGGGAACAAGAGGAGAAAGTCCCTTGTGCTAGTTGAAGTCATTCCACTAGTGCAAGAGTTTAGTTGAATACCACCCATACAGGTTAGGTCTTTCTCAGTCACGGCATCACAGTTGTGGAATGCTCTCCCATTGACGACCAACCAGGCTCCCTCATCATTGGCCTTCCATGGCTTTTTACCTCCACTGTGAAGGGCAGCATGCCCTTGAATACCAGTTGCTGGGAATCACAAGTGGGCAGAGTTCTGTTGTGCTCATGTCCTGCTTACGGGTTTCCCATAGGCATGTGGTTGGCCATTGTGAGAACAAGATGCTGGACTGGATGGGCCATTGGCCTGATCCAGCAGGCACTTCTTATATTATTTTGTTTTTAGGGCCTAACTGACAGTAATATTTACCATGGTTTTGAATTCTGCTGGCTTATGATGGCTTTCAGCTGCGTCATCCTCTATTGGTTCAGGTTAAGGGCCCATCTAGTCAAGTGGCCAACATGGTACTTATATGGGAAAACCACAAGCAGGACTTGAGTGCAACAGCACTCTCCCCACCTGTGACTTTTGAGCAGAGTGACTGGAATAAAGCAGACAGATTCCAGAGAGAACAGAAACTGGTAATATTTTACTGAAGTAAACTGAGCAAGTAACAGTATATGATTTGAGGAACAATAAACAGAGAGGTTTGTCTTTCTTAGGTTAGGCCTACACAGGGGGAAAAAAAACTTTTCTCTCTGACTCCACCAACTGTTAGATCTCAACAGTGTTCCTCACTGAGAGTTGATTCCCAACTGACTAACCAACCAGATTCTACTGTCACCCAGACCAAGAGAATTAACCCTTCAGTCACATGCTGACTGGGTACTTCCAACACGAGTCCCAGTAACTGGTATTCAGAAGCATAGTGCCTCCAACAATAGAGGTAGAAAAGGATTTCAGTTTACAGTCCTTGGAAATATGGAGAGTTACTATTAATCAGAACAGACAATAATGGGCTAGATGAGCCTGTGGTCCAACCCCAGTATAAGCCATCTTCACATACTCAAGTTTTCACCATTCCAGCTGGGGGGATCCCTCTGTTAGAATCAATATGGCAAGGGCAGCACACAAGAGCAGTCCCCAAAGGCAGAGCTTTGGGGGTCCCACATTCCCCACATCAGTTCTGCTTCCAAATCATTGTGTCCCTGACTCCTGAGAACATTTTGTTGGCATGGGAGGGAGCAGACACAAAAACTCCAGCAAAATTAGCCAGCCAAGATAATGAAGGATCCTTGTAAAGCCTTTTTATTTCTGTGGAGGAAATTAACCAGTTGCTGATAATAACTGTATGGTCTCTAGGCCAGACGCTCCCTTTGAAACGTTAGCATGTACTCTCTTTCAGTTCCTAGTAGGGGGTAAACAAATACACATCAGCTCCAATGTGGAGAATAGCAGTTATATGTCTTAGATCGAGATAGTAAGGGTGGCCATTGTTATTTAGATGGAACACACTGGAGCACTTATCTTTTAGTACACTCCATTTTCAAACTGAATGCAGCGCTAATCGTGGGACTGAAAGCTATTGTAATTGTGCACCCTTCTAAACTCTGACAAGAATATACAATTACATTGTTTGGAACAGAGTTTTAACATCCTCTGGGTTGTATTAGCATTTGTATTTACTTATGGGTTTAAAAATCTGCACAAAACACACACACACAGAGTGAGCAAGCAAGTGAGTGATCCACTGTAAGGCCTATATTTAAAGCAAGTGATATTCACATGAAATTAACAAATAAATGGTTTCCCTTGTGCTGCTTCTGGATATCCTTGAAGCATTTCATTGGCCGCTGTCAGAAGTTGGGTGCTGGACTAGATAGACCCTTGGTCTGATCCTGCGGGGCTCTCTTCTTTATACAGCACATATTTTATTTATGGGAGTCACTGCCACAGGATGTCGTGACTGACAGTAGCTTAGAAGGCTTTTAAGTGGGATTAGACCCGTTCATGGAGGTCAGACCTGTCAATGGCTATTAGTTATGATGGCTACATGGAAACCTCCAAGTTTCAAAGAGAAAAATATGCCCCTGAATGCCAGTAGCTGCAGAACAACAGCAAGAGAGGCCTATATCCTCCAGGTCCTGCTTGAGGGCTTCTTGGAGACATTTGATTGGCCATGGTGGTGGAGCAGGATTCTGGAGGAGTAGATGGGTCCATGACTTGATGTAGCGCGGCTCTTCTGATATGCTTATTCCCGGTAGGGCTCCCTTCATTTTTCTTCCCAGATTTTGTAATCTTTGCAAAGCATTTATCATCCTGAACTTTCCCACCATTATTATTATTTGTTTGCAATGTGTTACTGGGGGGGGGGGAGAAAATCTTGCCACAGCGTGCTTACCACCACACTATGTTTAAACACATTGTAAAGTGGATGTAATTGTAAACACACCGAGGGATATAATTACATGTAGCAGATTTAGGCGCTAATTCTTTGCCTTTTATTTTTTTTCCTCCCCCACTCTGCATTTTATCAACATAATTATGATTTTTTTTTTACTGCAGACTAACACCCTGAAATTGACAAGCATCCATTATAGGCAGAAACTTGTTCTCTAAATTGAAAAACAATGAACGCCAGGTTTCTATGCACCCATTGTCATATGGAATGGCTTTGTTCCGTAAGAGGAAAAAGCTAATGATTTTGAAACAGCAGGTGACAAAACACATTCTTTTTTTTCATTCTCTCCCCTCTTATCAGTTTGTTGATGAAGTCATTATGAACTGGGGTCCAGGATAGGGTAGCTCTTATTTCTAGCAGATAGACTTTTAATGAGTTCTATTGTGCCGTCAGTCATGTTGATTCACTTACATTCTCTCTCTCTCCCCCTCCCTCCCTCCCTCCCTCCCTCCCACTTGCTCTCTTTTTCTTCTTCATTCAGAAACCCCAAGTATTGAAAAGCTACTATCAAAAGATTGGAAGGACAAGCTTCTTGCCATGGGATCAGGGAACTTTGGAGAAATAAAAGGTAAACCTTGTTTCTATCGATTATCAAAGATGCAAAAAGAAAAGAAATAAAAATGAATAGCAGTATATGTGATTTCAGTTAGCGCAACTGAAGCATGCCATTGTTTGCTCTTTTCCATTATTGCACTTCTTCACTGGAGAAGGGAGTGATGTCTTCAGGGCCAATCCTGCTCTTCTGAGCATGCTTAAACTTGGCAGAGCCTTTCTCTTGCAGCTGAGGCTCCCTGCATCTTGCCATCAATCCCCAGCAGCTCATCCCTCTACAGGTTTGAGAGTGAATGCTGCTCTCAGTAGAAGCAGGAGAATTTATTTAATAAAATTTATATGCCGCTGACATGTAAAGACCTGTAAAAACATTAAACTTATCAATGAAACAGTTAAAAAACAAGTAATTAAAGCACATTTAAAGCAACTAAAACAGCTACTAACACAAAAAAAATGGAAACAGATTCACGTCTATGTATCTGGAGAGGCTTGCTTAAACAAAAAAGTTTTAAGCAGGTGCCAAAAGGAATTCAGCAAGGGTGCCTGCCTGATGTCAATAGGCAGGGAGTTCCAAAGAGTAGGTGGTGCCATACTAAAAGGACTATGTTACAAGTGCAAAATGAATATTATGTGGCACCTGTATCAGTGCCAGTTCCATGGATCGAAGTGCTCGAGTGAACACATATGGGAGAAGGCAGTCCCATAAGTAAACTGGTCCCAACTTGTTAAGGGTTTTACATACCAGCAGTAACACTTTGAACTTGGCTAGGTAACAAACTGGCAACCAGCGCAGCTCTTTGAGCAGAGGTGTTATATGCTGACAGGATCTCATTCCCATCAGCAATCTGGCTGCAGCATTGTGCACTAATTGCGGCTTTCAGGTCAAGTGCAAGGGAAGCCCCACATAGAGTGCATTGCAGTAATCCAGTCTTGAAATCACCAATGCCTGAGATACTGTGGCCAAGCTCTCCCAGACAAGGAATGGCCATAGTTGTCTCATCCGGCAGAGCTGATAAAAGGCATTTCTAGCCACCAAGACTACCTGCCCCTCCAGTGACAGAGCTGGATCCAGAAGTAACCCCAGACCACGTACCTGCTCCTTCAGTAGGGAGTACAACCCCGTCCAGGGCAGGCAACTGACAAATTTCTCAGACACAGGAACCACTCATCCACGATCATCCAGGGGGCACTGTGTTATGGTGATTCCAGTCCTACCTGAGTCCAGAGAATAACATTGGGTTGTGCAATTAAAGTGGATATGATGCCCCGGCACAGTAAACCTGCTTACAGAAATAAATAACACACTTTTTTTGCAGTTCACCATTCTGTGTGCACTGCAGTGGATGAGGGTAGAAAGGAAGTTGTTTCTGTGCTGCATGCATATGCAGAAGTTGCATGCAAACTGATCCCACTTGACTCCCCTAACACCCCTGCTGGATCAGGCCAAAGACACATCTAGTCTGGCATCCTGTTCTTGCAGCAACTAACCTGGCTGCCGGTGGGACACCCTCAAGCAGGACATGAGTGCAACAGTGCTGTCCCCACTTGTGTTCCCCAGCAACTGGTATTCAGAATCATACTGACCCTAATACTGGAGGTAATTTAACTAGTGTGACTAGTAGCCATTGATAGCCTTATCTTCCATGAATTTGTCTAGTCTCCTTTTAAAGACATTCAAGTTGGCAGACATCACTACATGTGTGGGAGTGAATTCCATAGTTTAACTACATGCTGTGTGAAGAAGTACTTTCCGTTGTCTTCCAACATTTAGCTTCATTGGATGTGCTCGAGTTCTAGTATCATGCAAGAGGGAAAAAAGCTTCCCTCTGTCTACATTATCCACAGAATGCGTAATTTTATACTCGCTTGCGGACTGCTGCTATTGCAAAATATTGTTTGACATTGGGTGAGGTGTGACTGTGTTCTGTCGGTGGGATTTGATCTGTGGTAGTACATTCATGTAAGGAAGTCATCACTTAATGGTACTACGCACGGGGGGGGGATGAACCTCCATGTGTGAAGCAGCCCATAGTTTTTCATTTGAGGCTATTACAGAAAAAGCATGAATTCAGACATACCTGCAGATTTAGGGCTGCCACAAGTTAGGAATACTGCTGAGCTCAACATGTTTTTGTTTACAATTATATTGTGTTGCTATGTTATCACTAGGGATGGGAGACAAATTTGATTCAGTTCTCATTGAAAGGCGAACGTACCAGATCTACACTTTCTGAAACAATGTGTGATCTGAAACACAGCCATCATTCAGGGGTGGTACCTCTGCTTTGCATCCAGAAGGGCCCAGGTTCAATCCCAGAGATCTCCTGCTAGAGCTGGGAGAGATGGCTGCTTGAAACCCTTGAGATCAGCTGCCAATCAGTGTAGACAATACTGAGCTAGATGAACCAATGGTCTGACTCAGTATGAGACAGCTTCCCGTGTCCCTATGTTCCTAACGCACACTTCTCCAAATTTTGAAATGCATTTCTCTGGCCAAGTAATGTGTACCACAATGGATATGCTAGGGAAAAGTGAGCATAAAATGCATATATTTGTGAAAATAATATGCAAAAATGTGTGATATTAGGCAAAATCACATACCGACATGTGTATAGTAGGAGACGTTTGCACTGAAATGCTGATGAATTTTCATGAGGACTTTAAAAAAAAACACGTGGAAGCTGGTGTGGAAATGTGGAGAACAGAATTTAAGTGTGGAAAACTGAGAAACTGAAATGGGCAGGTTTGCTCATCCTTAATCACTCCTAGAGATAGTGATGTCTGTCAAAATGGTAATGCAGCCCTCAGGTGAGGGCCAATGAGCTAGAGGGACCAATATATTTTTTTTGTTTAACATAATTTATTTACTGCTTGATTGTAACAAAACCTCTCAGCAGTTTACAAGAATTATTGAAATTATCAATAGTCTGACTTGGTATAAGGCAGCTTCCTCTGTTCTTATAAGGGGGCTCAATAGAGAGCACTTTGCCCAGAAATAGGGATGGAATGATCTGTCAATTTCTGTCCTCTCCATTTCTCATTTTCCTAATCTTAAATTCAGTTCCCTTCATTTCTGCAGCAGTTGGGTTTTCCCCCTATGTAAATTCTTTTCAGCATTTTAGTGTGAATTTCTACCCAAAGACACAATTTTTCTGCAGTTTTGACTAATGTACACATTTTTGCAAGCAATTTCTCCGAATCTAATGTATTTTGTATGTTATTTTCACTAGTATGGTCATTTTTATGCACATGTTCTGCTAATACGTGCATTTTTGTAAATATTGGTTGGCTAGAGAACTGCATCACAAAGTTCGGATAAGAGCAGATTCCGAAGGATGGCTGTCTTTTGGTTCTCATATCGTTTCAGAAAGTGTGAATTTGATAGATTCAGCTTTAAACCTGAACTGAATCAAATTTCTCTTGCCTACCCAGGAAGCACTCAGACTTGAAACTGGCCCTATTGGTAGTCACACTGATTTCATGATAAAAGTGGCATGTAAAGGAAGTAAGGCTATACATTTCATTAGGTCAGCTAAGTGTGGCTTTCCGACATCAATAACAGAGACATTTCAGGTGCTGACTGTTGGCAAGCAGGTTTTGTCTGTTGCTGAAGAGGAAAGTGGTCTGTCCACAATCCTTTGATCCCATTCTGTTGGAGGGCAATATTTTCTGTCTTCCCCTTCTTTAGCTCTTTTCTTGTCCCAAGGTAAACTTCAAAGTGGTTGTGAGCTGCCTTGAGCTGCTGTCACCATGAAATCTATCAGCCCATTTGGCTATGCCTGGAGGAGTACGGGCAGACTTGGGATGGGTGAGAATTTCAACAGAGTTCACATTTTAAGCAGAATTTATCAATTTTGCACTTTCCAAATCAGTATGAGAACCGAAACACAGCCATCCTTAGAAATTCGCATTTATTAGAATTTTGTGATGCCGTTCGCCATGATAGTTCTCTGCTTTTGTTTTGTGCTTAAGTCACATGTTTTTGAAGGTAACCCTGAGCTACTTGTTGTAAAGATCCGAATCTGATGTTGTGCAGAGAGGCTATGGGTTGTATTCACTGTAGTGCTAAGAAGATCGTTCCATCAGCACAAGGATTTTTCCTTATGTAGCAGAAGAAAATCCTCCTCTCCTCCCTCCACATGCCCCCTAAATCTGTTATAGCGGGTCCTAGAACAGGAAATGGCACCAGGCACATGGGTGGGAGGAGGGGGAAAGTCCAGGTGTGCTAACTGGAGTCGTGCCTCAAGCACAAGAATTAAGTTGAATACTGTAATTGTGGCTAGTGCATTGGAATCAGGCTTGCCAGCAATCTGTGGAAATGGACACATGGTTGTTACTGCTTTTTTTCCATGATGGGTCAGCATCCTTGGGCACACTCTAAAGCCCACATCCCAGTGGAGTGACACTAGCAACCCATCAGAATGCTGTTCTTCAACCAACCAAAAATGCATCTATTCATGAAAAGTGTGCATGAAAATGCATATATTTGTAAAGATAACAAATAAAAGTGCATTCTATTAGGAGAAATTGCTTGCAAAAATGTGTATATTGGTCAAAACTGCATTCACACATGTGTCTGTTAGGGGGAAAATGCACCTAAATGCAGATGAAATTTCATGACGACTGCTTTGTTTAAAAAAGATTGCAAAGTGCTGTGGAAATGTGGAGCACTGGGTTTTCAAATGGAAAAATGATAAACTAAGTGAAACTGAAATTGACAAATTCATGTGTACATACCGCTTAGATATACTATATTAAACAGTTTATAAATTCGTTAGACAGACAGACAGACAGACAGACAGACAGATAGATAGATAGATAGATAGATAGATAGATAGATAGATAGATAGATAGATAGATAGATAGATAGATAGATAGATAGATAACTTTGGGTTACATTTTCATTTTGGAAGGCAAAAGGAGGTAGCTAGGTTGACTATTCAAGAGTACAGGGCAAGGAAATCTGATTGACCCATGTTGCAGCTATATTTGTTGAAACAATGCCAATGATGTGTATAGCTACTGCATGCACTCGCTCATGTATTGGAAAGAAGTCTTTCTTCATTCTTTTCCCATTCTTTCTCCATGAACATTAGGTTATACTACAAGCTTTCCAGCTATAATTTTTAATTAATTCTTTGATATATTTGTCTTGGCTGTTGCCATTTGTAAAAACAGCCAGCAGACACCTTGGGCACTGACATTTCTTTGCCCTGGAAAGTGCACTCTGCTGAGGTCAAACGTCTTTTGTAGAGATGGTTATAGCAGGTGAATCAAGCGAGGTATCCAGAGCACAACCTTGTCCCGATTTCTTGGATGAGTTTCGGTTGGTGCAGCTTGAGGATGTTGACAAGGTGCTTGGACAGGTTCGAGCAACCACTTCTGTGCTGGATCCTTGCCCTTCTTGGCTAATAAAAGCTAGCAGAGATGGAACAGCCGGCTGAGCCAGGGAAGTGATTAATGCCTCTTAGCGAGAGGGGGTGGTCTCTGGCTGCCTGACAGAGGCAGTAGTGAGACCACTCCTGAAGAGACCCTCCCTGGACCCAGAAAATCTTAATAACTATAGGCCGGTAGCAAATGTCCCATTCCTGGGCAAGGTCCTTGAACGAGTGGTGGCAGGCCAGCTCCAGATGTTCTTGGATGAGACCGATTATCTGGATCCATTTCAGTCAGATTTCAGGCCTGCTTTTGGCATGGAAATAGCCTTGGTCACCCTGTATGATGACGTCTGTCGGGAGAGAGACAGAGGGAGTGTGACTCTGTTGATTCTCCTTGATGGCTTTCGATACTATCGACCATGGTATCCTTCTGGGAAGACTGGCTGAGTTGGGAGTGGGAGGGAATGCATGGCGGTTGTTCTGCTCCTGCTTTGTGGGTTGGCTCCAGAAGGTGGTGCTTGGGGAACACTGCTTGGCACCCTGGACTCTCCAGTATGGGGTACCACAGGGAGTCAGTTCTACCCCCCATGCTGTTCAACATCTACATGAAACCATTGGGTGCAGTCATCCGGAGCTTTGGAGTGTGTTGCCATCCATATGCTGATGACACGCAGCTCTATTTCTCCTTTTCATCTTCTTCAAGTGAGGCTGTCAATGTGCTGAACCAGTGCCTGGCTGCGACAATGGACTGGATGAGGGCTAATAAACAGGCTCAATACAAACAAGACTGAGATGCTGTTAGTGGGTGGTTCTTCTGACCAGATGGTGGATGTTCAACCTGTCCTGGATGAGGTCGCACTCCCTCTGAAGGAGCAGATTCGTAGCTTGGGGGTTCTCCTAGAACCATCTCTGTCACTTGAGGCTCAGGTAGCCTCGGTGACACGGAGTGCCTTCTACCAACT
Source organism: Rhineura floridana (assembly GCF_030035675.1). Lineage (NCBI taxonomy): Eukaryota > Metazoa > Chordata > Lepidosauria > Squamata > Rhineuridae > Rhineura > Rhineura floridana. The sequence continues at coordinate 16,757,584 of NC_084487.1, read as the reverse complement.
TTGGTTGGTGGCCCAGCTACGCCCCTATCTGGACAGGGATAACCTGGCTTCAGTTGTCCATGCTTTGATAACCTCCAAGTTAGATTACTTCAATGCGCTGTACATGGGGCTGCCTTTGAAGACAGTTCGGAAGCTGCAGCTTGTGCAAAGTGCAGCAGCCAGACTGATAACAGGGACCAGATAGTTCGAACATATAAAACTGGTTCTGGCCCATTTGCATTGCCTGCCTGTATGTTTCCGAGCTCAATTCAAGGTGCTGGTTTTAATCTATAAAACTTTACATGGCTTAGGACCACAATACCTGATGGAATGCCTCTCCTGACACAAACCCACCCATACACTTCGCTCAACATCCAAGGCCCTCTTCCGGGTGCCTACTCTGAGGGAAGCTCATAGGATGCCAGCAATGGAGAGGGCCTTCTCAGTGGTGGCCCCCAAATTATGGAATGATTTTGTTGACGAGGTGCGCCTGGCGCCAACACTGTTATCTTTTCAGTGCCAGGTCAAGACTTTCCTCTTCTCCCAGGCATTTTAGCATATGTCTTTAAATTGCTTTTTAAAAAATGTGTTTTTTAATTTGCATATTTGTTTTTAATATTTTTAATTGTTGTAAACTACCCAGAGAGCTTTGGCTATGGGGTGGTATACAAATGCAATAAATAAACACCCACATACACACACATACACTCCTGGCTCCTGCCTCTAATTCCCACCTGCCTCCTTAAGTATGTTAGAAGAATGAGCCAGAAAGAGAAGGAAGGAAAGGCCTTTCCTTGGCCTTCTGGGGTCCCATTGACATCTCCTCCTCCTCAGTAACTTAGGAGGGAAATCCACAAGTGGTGTGCACTGGCCGAAGATTTGTAACATTAAGAAGCAACATTAAGAAGCAACATTAAGAAGCCTTCTCACTATTGCCATTCCTATGAATGATAATAGCTGTGATTTCTTCCTTACATGGAACATTACATTCTGTGCAGAATCCCAATGAGAGAAGAGAACATGTGAATCCTAAAAAGTGGACACATCTGTGTATGGATACCACTGAGCAAACCTGCATTAGAAATGATGGGTTGGATCCAGACTTTGCTTCCATAGGCAGGAGTATTCCCCTGAGCAGCACTGAGCAGAACTCACTGATGGATTCTCTCTCTCCCCACCCCACCCCCATCCATCTGATAATGATGCTCCATATTGACATTTCATCCTTTGGAGGAGTGCAGTGTGTTTGCATGTTTCAGTGATGATTCCTGTGATGGGATCCCTGCAAAAACATGTTGGGTGGATGCTGCCAAGTATTCCTGGAAGAGAAATTCTGGATTTGTTTCTGCTCTCAAGGTTGTTGGCTTACAGAAGACTAATTGGCATCAATACATCTGCAAGGGAAACACTATGGCAGGAATAGGAGAAAACATGTTGTGGGAATGTATTCTCACCTGGGCAGAGTTTCTTGAGAACATTTTTGGAGGATGTTGCTTGGACTTTTATCTTTATCACTGAATTATACAGTAAAACTAAATACCCCACAGATTGAAATGTATTCTAGGTGCAGATTTCCGCCCCCCCCCCCAAATTTGGTTGCTACCATATCGTGTCACATTGTGCAGCTTAATCCTGTACATGTATACTCCAAAATGAATAATGCTGTCCCTGCACAGGACTGCAATCTTAATTGTTTACAAAAGAAAGGAATTGCTTGCATGGTGTGAGAGAATGAGAGTGTCTCTCAAGAACTTCTTGTTCCAACTCCAGCTCTGGATTTGTGTGTAAAGAGACAAATGGGAGAGGGATCATTGTAAACATCATATGTGATGACTTTCACAGATCCGTACAGTGACAGTTCATATTCAGAAATGTTTTCCATATTTATTAGTGAAATCTTGATAGTTCAGATCTAGTAAGCGTCTCTACTTGGTATGTCTTTTATATTCCCTTGTCACTTATTTACATATCTGGGGCCTATGAAGGGATGAATGCCCCACTCTTTCCCTCCCCATTGCTGGAAAACTGATGAAGGTGGTCATCATTTGCGCTTCGCCAGAAATAATGGGCATATCATGCTGCTGTGTTGCCAGGGGGAGGATTGCCAGTTTTCTATATACAGGAGTAGTGATATCTGGGGTGGGTGGGTGTGAAATTGTGTTAAGGTTTAGCAATGATCTTTCTTTAGCAGGCTGTCGCCATGCAAATGCATTAATGTCATATTTCATGATACTGAGGATTAACCCCATTCTCAAGGAGTTTTGGAACTCCTTTTCCCTGTGAGTTATGGTTGAGTCTGTCTTTGAGTACCTCTTTCAAAGGATTTCTGGAGCTACCCAAGATCTTAATTGGCAGCTGTTTCAATTCTGATTGTTATGTGTTAGAATCAGAAACTGCCGACCACTGCCTCATCTGCTGAAACCCGTCACTGCCACCTCTCGGCGAAGAGCCTTCTGGGCTCTAGTTTGGCTCCGCCTACCAGGCTGGCAATTGGCTCCTCCTGAGCAGCAGGGAGTGTAAGAGAGTGTTTTCTCTCAGTAATGCCTTGTTTGAGCAACAAGATCTACCTGTTTCTGGACACAAAGCACAGTTTCTCTTAAGTAGGGATGGGTTAATTTGTCAATTTCCATTTCTCTCCTTTCTTGTGTTTTTCCCCTAGTCTGAAGTTCGGTTCTTCACATTTCCACCTCAGTTTGCATTTTTTTTAAAAAAAAGTCCTCATGAAAATCCATCAGCATTTTAGTGCAAATTCCTCCTAATAGACACTTTTTTGGTTTTGCCTAACATACAGATTTTTGCAATGCATTTTCTGCTAATATAATGCACTTTTTAACATTATTTTTATTAATATATGCATTTTTGTACACATTACTTGGCTGGAGAACTGCGCTGCAAAATTCAGAAAAGTGTGAATTTCAAAGGATAGCCGTGTTTCAGTTCATGTCTTGTTTTGGAAAGTGCAAATTAGGCCGGTTCTCCTGTATGAACTGATCACATTTCTCCTCTGATTCCTACTGTTAAGTTTACCAACTGAATCTCCCAGCTTGCTTATTTATTTATTTAAAAAACATTTTGGAGATTCCTTTGCAGATTCTCCATGTAATGTGCAGTTTGGCTCTAAGGGTACCTTTGCTTCCAAGTACTAGAAAGCACCAAACTAAAAGCCTTCCTGTCACTAGGACAAGAGTTGACATTAGTCTCACCCACTTATAATCAGTTTTGACTTGGATAAGGTCACTGTAGTAATTCCAGATTTAAATGGAACACCACTGAAATTAGAAATTGTGTCCTGAACAAGCCTAATCTTTGTTCACTAAACCCCCATTGGCCTGAAATAAAGGTTTAGTTGAATGGCGTAGCTCAGTATTGTGGAGTTTTGAGGACATCAGCAACAGGTACTTATGTCAAACTGTGTTTGACATATGACAGGCCTCTAGTTTGCTGAAAACTAAAGCCCCACGCGTGCACGCGTGTCACCAGGATGGAACAAGGGGTTCTCTTTGAAGAACTCTCTTACAACTGCCAATAATGGATTAAGAGAAGTAATCCATTCAGTGATACTATAGCTCATCAGTGCCTCTGAATTAAAGACATATGTTATGTAGATTTGATGTATGGATTAAAAAAGATAATCTGTTAGGTGACATACAGCATTGTGAGATAAGTGGGCTAGGCAGATTCCATATACGGATTGCAACAGATAATTCCATTTAAGTAACACTGGACAAGTTGAAAGACAAGGGAGGTTGGGGGGGGGCATGGGGAAATGCACCACTCCGGTTAGGAAGAGTAATACATTGCGTGACACTCGGGATCTTGTAACGAGAAAAATTAAGACGAGAAAGTGGAAAGGGTTCAGGACATTTTGCTTTGGAAGACGAATGAGGAGGGGGAAGCCATGATAAGGAGATTGCTCAAGAGAACAAGTTTTGGTTTTATACCTTTGATTAATACAGCACAGGAGATGTTGTAAAGCAGCATGCCCCCGTATTGCCAATATGAATATTTATTCTTGAGGTTTTTCTGAGTGCATTTTTTATGCCAGATGTGCCCCAACTACTGAGTTCTCTTTTAATGATAGCTTTGTTGTTGTTGTTTTTCAAATGGGAAAGAGAGAAAGAGGAGGGGCAGAGAGATCCTGAAACAAAGGAGGTTGGATACATGTGATCATTTGTCACTCCTTATGATACATACAGTGTTTATTGCAACCCATGCTGTTTCTTCTCCGTTGGCTTATTTTTAATGAATTTGGAGTTGGTAACAAAAGACATTTGCCTTTGGCAGGCTCTAGCCTGAAGAAGATTTCCAGTCTGCCAAGAGGGTGAGGGTGTGTGTAGGGCTTCCCCAAGAGCTCACAAGGGAACCGGGGCGTTCAGAAGAGACCCTCCAGAAACTGGAGGAAGGGCCATAGCTCATATGTGGTAGAGGATCTGCTTTGCATGCAGAAGGTCCCAGGTTCCGTCCCTGGCGTCTTCAGGTAAGTCTGGGAGGGATTTCTGCCTGAAATCCTGGAGAGCTGCTGACTGTCAGTGTAGGTGAGGTGTGAGGTGTGGGGTACCATTGGTCCTCCAGATGTTGGTTAATTTCAGCTCCCATCATCTATGCTTCCTGGTGCTGACCTCTTTCAAACAGAGAGCTGTTCTCTGACGCTCTTCAACTATAGGACACGTGCCCATATTATCATAGCAATATGGACCTTAGCTCAGCGGCAGAGCATCTGTCTTGCATCCAGAAGGTCCCTGGTTCAAACTCTGTCATCTCCAGGTAGGGCTAGGAAAGAATACTATCTGAAATCCTGGAGAGTCGCTGCCAGCCAGTGTGGAAAATACTGAGCTAGGTGGACCACTGATCTGACTCAATATAAGGCAGCTTCTTATGTTCAAGTAGTTTTGTTCCTGGAAGGCTGATGAGTTTCAGGAACTTCTGTTAATGACTGTGGAGTATTTAAGGTGTGCTGTTAACCCCTATTAAAAGCTGTGGAGTTGAGCCTTCCCTGTGACTCTGTTCCTCTGTGTAAGAGGGGGGTGATGGGAGTGGAAGAAAGTCCCTTTGATGTGCCCTTGCCCAGGGAGGCCCAGCAGCAAGATAGACGCCATGTTGAATTAGAAATATCTGGGACTGGAAACATGTGCGAAATAATGTGACATTTATTCGTAAGAATATAACATAAGAAGAGTGTGGCAAAGTGGGCCAGTGGGTCATCTAGCCCAGCACACTGTTCTCAAAGTGGCCAACCAGATGCTTATGGGGAGCCTGCAAGCAGGACATGAGTGCAACAACATTCTCCTAACTTGTGATTTCTAGCAACTGGTATTTAAAGGCATTCTGCCTCTGCCAATGGAGACAGAATAGAGCCATCGTGGCTAGTAGCCATGGATAGTCTTATCCTCCACGAATTTGTCTAATCCTCTTTTAAAGCCATCCAAGCTGGTGGCCATCGCTGCCTCTTGTGGGAGAATATTCTGTTCTTCTTAGTAAGGTGAATTTTGTGCAGAGGCTGCTGCAATTTTATCTACGGGTAAAAATTGCGATGACATAATCACATCAGGTGCAGTGTCATGGCATCATCAACGACAAATCCTAACTCACTTCAGCCAATCAGATTAAATGGCAATGTGGGGAAATGCGGTCAAGGGCAGCAAGGGCAAAGTAGATGAAAAAGGGCATGGAGAAGAAGGGCACCCAAACAACAGGAAGGTGATTGTTACATTGAGTGCCAGCAAGAGCTGAAAACAAGAGGCTTCTGGATATCCATGAAAGGAAACACAAAATCAAGTGAGTCATTTTGGCTCAGCACTGCTCAGTGATCTGCTGAGGGAGGGTGATATTGCCAATAGCAGCTATCTTTTTTGAATATTTTAGGGACAATGACAATTTGTTGGGCTCAGTTGTGATGGATGGTTGGGTACCACACAGGGCAATTCTCAGAGTTCTCTAGGAAGAGGGATTGATTGTTAAACACTCAGGGAACTGTAGCTCTGTGAGGGAAATAGGAGTGTCCTAACAACTCTCAGCACCCTTAACAAACTCAAATTCCCAGAATTCTTTGGGAAAAGTGGTATGATACTGCTTTGAATGGATAGTGCAGATGAGGCACTATAACAGATATATTCTTTTTCACATGTACTGCTGCCAGGCCTGGTCTTCCCAACCTATACTTTCTCTCTCTTGCTTTTTCTTTACCTATATTGATGCATGTTGGTTGGCTATATCAAATGTGTTCCTCTTAAAAAGAGAATATTTTGCACAATCCTCAATGGAGTGCTGCTCCAGAGCGCTCCAGAGGAACCAGCTGAGACTATTCACAAAATATTTTTATAAATATATCTCACTTGAATTTTTTTAGAGTGTTTTAATAAGGGTGTCATGATGGAGGTGGGAGCAAACAATCCTTAATATATATATACTTGTCTTTTTTTAAAAAAAATGCCATATTTTATGCCGTGACTTTAATACAATGTTATTGCATCTGTCTAAGTTGTAATAATAGCACACTGTATTCTCTGATGCTTCTTTGAAAGATAGACAATAACAATTCAAAAGCCATTTAGTTCATTACTCTGACAGTGAAATGACTCAGAGGTAGATTGAACTGTTTTTCTGTGTATATTCTGAGGAGCTGATTGATATTGTTCTTGGGCCAAGATACAATTCAGCCAAAAGCTAAGCGCTTTTCAATCCCGGTGACTTCAGGATGCAGGGGATGGTTGGCGAATACTGATGCTACAATGTCCCTGAAGCTACAGAGGGGTTGACCTGATCAGACCTTTGGCTTCCTTCTGTGTAGGCATGTATTGGATTGCATTGTGGAAGTCGGTCACCTCACCACTGCAGGCTTCACTATCGGATATGCTTTCTAATGTGCATTCCCGCCTTCAGCTGATGCAACTAATCATGCATGAGCATGTTTTATTTGGAAGCAAATTCCATTCTGGAAATGGAATCCTAAGTAGGCTTAGGATTGTGGTGTAAGGTGATTTAATTCAGAAAGATGGGATGGGGTGGGGTCGAGGGACAGAACATTTTAAATACCCCAGCACTGTGAAACTAGTAACTGGCTTTTCACAAACCTTTTTTTAACATCTAAAAATAACAAAGTCTAAATGCAAAACAACATTGCTAAAATTTAGCAATAGGGGGTTGAATGAGCAGTGAATATATAAATATAGATTTTTGTTGTTTTTTTCCTTGTTTTATTCTTAGCATAAATTCCCCACCCCACCCCAAACATGAATCAATGACTCTGTAAGTTAGGCTGTGATCAGAAAGACGTGGAGGCTTCTTGGTTAAGACGGAGCCTGGATTACGTGCCCCATATTTCTGCTAAGCAGCTGATTTCTCCTAAACAGTGCACCAGCCACTGGCAGCAGTCTATTAGGTGCTCAACTAGCCTCCTTTTTTAAAAAAAAAAAAGTCTGCCTGCCTGGAGCTACAAGCTATGGGAAGGGAGTTCTCAACCTATATCTAGCTGGTGAATTTAATTATGCTTGGTAGGTCACATCTAAGCTAGTGATAGAAAAGGTCCCAATTTGTATCTCTAGTTATAAAAGAAGACCTATGGGGACAGGAATGAGAAAGCACCCAGTTCTCACAGTCGCTCAGAGTAGTGCTTCTGGGAAGCCCGCAAGCAGTACGTGAACCCAATAGCCAGCTGTTGTTCCAGATTTGTTCCTGGTTTGAACACATTTTTGAACTGGGTCTCCTCTCCCCCTTTTCTTTGGAGTCCTGAAGAGACGTTGCTAGCAAATGCAGAACAAGAACCTGTAGTGAGAAATCAGAGGGCATTGCAAAGATAATAACAGATGGAGGGACGGCTTAAAAGCTTAGGTTCAAACCTCGGACGCCCCTGTTTATTAGAGTAGCTTGAGGGGTAAAATCAGAGGTATTACATTTAAGCTCATCAACCCTTGGCCCTGTCGTCATCTTCAGCCTTGAGGCAAGAGGCAAAGAAAAGTGGCAAACCTCTCTATGTTCTCCTGCTGGCAGACGTGAGCAGACAGAGGCATTTCGTACTGTGACAACCTGCCAATCAATAGGTTGGCTGCAAATATATTAAGGCTCGGTGTTTCTTCCCTGGTTCAGTTAAAAAAATAGTTTAATTTTGATAGTTATTCATACTGGAGGGCATGTGCATGCGGGTGTGTATGCACACATTTATACAACTTGGCATTTTACCAGCCAGCTTGGCTAGCTCTAAGAATTCCTCAATATCAATGTGTCATTTTTTAAAAAAGAAGATGTTTGGGAGCCCTTTTTATGCCTTTCTGATTTGCTATGCAACTTTTGTTTCTTTGTTTATTCATGTATTTGTTTGTTTTACATTCCCCTCTTTCCTCCCAAGATACATATTTAATTATTTAAATTTGTTTGTGATGGTACATATTTTAATTAAATGTAGAAGGCTGTCATTCATTGTACGTTTGAATCCAGGAACATAGGTCTAAGATACTGATGAAAGCAGAATCTAGGTACACATTAAACACACACACACACAAACTAAACAAGGACTGAATGTATCAGTTGCTAGTAGCCTAACTCTGTCTCCAGGCACTTCACCACCTTGGAAAGGCCTTCAAGACTTTTCAAAAAGCAAACAAACCAGACTTGATCCAGTTAAATTTAGCCATTAAGTCCTGTTGACGGCAATGGAACTTGTTGTTTCTTGTGACTAAACTGGTTGCTTTGGTGCATACCCATTGTGGGTAACTTAAGAGGGAATGCGATCAGTGACTATATTTGAGAGCTGGTGTGGTAGGTAGATTTGACTGGGGACGCTCAATTTCGATTCTCCCCTCAGCCATGACGCTCATGCAATGGTTGTGGGTCAGTCAGTGTCTTTCCACCTAACCTATCTCACAGGGCTGATGTGCAGATAGACACATATTATTATTATTATTATTATTATTATTATTATTATTATTATTATTATATCCAACCTTTTCTCCAAGGAGTTCAGGGTGGCTCCACCCTGAGCTGGTTCCCCCTCCTCATTTAATTCCCACAACAACCCTGTGGGGTAGATTAGACTGAGAAGCAATGACTGGCTCAAAGTCACCCAGTGAGTAGGGTGGCTCCAAAGGTGGCCAGGTGGGGCCCTGGCTGAGGGCCCCACAGCCCACAGTGCCCCCTGAAGGGCCCCTTATTATGGTGGGGGAGTATCACTCCCCTTCCATGGCAGGCTCCGTGCTGCAGATCACAGGGAGGAAGCTGCCCACCCTCTCGCTCGCTCTCCCCCTGTCCACCTGCCTGCTCTCTCTCTCTCTCTCTCTCTCTCTCTCTCTCTCTCTCTGCCCCACCTGATTGCTCTCTCGCTCTCCCCCTGCCCACTCCCCCTCCTCCTCTTGCTTGCCCGCTTGCCTTCTCCCCCCTCCCTTGCCCTTCCTCCCCTCTTGCTTGCCCCCCCAACCCCCCTGCTCGCTCACTCTCTCCCCCACTCGCCCTCCCCCACCTCCCCCACTCACTCAACCCCTGCTCGCTCACCTGCCATCCCACCTCCCCACCTGCCTGCCCGACCTCCCACTCCTCTGCCCGCCTGGTAGGTAGGTAGGTAGGTGGAGTGTGCATATATGCAGGTGCCAGGGCCCGGGGGAAGCTGGTGCCCAAGGGCCCGGCGTGCCTGGGGCCGGCCCTGCCAGTGAGCTTGAGCTTCATGGCTACGTGGGGATTCGAACCCTGGTCTCCTAGGTCCGAGTCCAACATCTAACCACTACACCATACTGGCTTCACACAAAACCAGTGAGGACATAACAGTAAAATTATGGTAGTAACACAGGGAGCTTCCTTATACTGAGTAAAGCTGTCGTCCATGGACCACCAGTGGTCTGTCAGCTTCAATATGGTATTCCGTGGAATGTCTGCAATAAATATTCATCTTGATTTTTAACTGCATTTTGAATTGTCACTTATTTCTTATATTGAATGTTATTGTATTACAGTTGGGAATACAAATAAAATGCAACATAAGAAATGAAAGAAGCAATAAAAATACAATAAGGCGTGCAGTGCATTACAGTTGCTACAAAAGGGAGAAAAAGCATTAGGTGGTCTGCCAAGACCCTCAGCAATTGTCAAGTGAAGTGGTCTGTGGGGGGGGGGAGGTTGGGGCCACTGATCTATTTGAAAGGCTGGCTAGTCCAAGTCCAGCTGAAAGACTAGGAGCCATAAGAAGGGAGCATGCAGGCCTTGAAGCCGCACACAGGTCACTTGGTCACAGACTTCCCCATGATGGTGAGATGTACCACATTTCTATTTTCCTGCATTTCTATTAAAGAGCTCAAGTTCAGGATCAGCTTCCCACTGAAATGAGCACTTTATTTTATGAACTTACATCTTTTTTCATACCTTGGGAATCCCTTGAGTGTGTGGAAGCCTCAGTCTTATTTTTAGGTGGCCCCATTTCACTTCCAAATTGATAGGCACAAAACCACCCAAGTTTGCTATATGAGGGAATGGTGGTGATTCCATTTTAGCTCCAATCTGACGAAACCAATTGTGGGATCTCATGTTTTCACAGGCTGTCTTGTCTTTTCGCATTAATATTCCAGAGGGATTAAGAGGACTATAAGTATTTTCACAAGGTCAAAACTGATTCCAGATCACACAGTTGAAATGCCAGTTCTGGGCAGATATTGTTGTGCGGCGTGTGTGCATATTCTCAAAGAGCACAGCTATTACATGCTAAATAAGGAACTGGTTGGCTTTTCGTGTGTAGAGAAATCTTTTCTACAAAACTGCAAAGTGAATTGCCTTGGGTCTATGAGCTGCCTTGACATTTATTTACTTTCATTTTACCAAATTTATATACCACTTGCTTGTAATGGAGCCTCTGAGCAGTTTACAAGACATATTAAAATTATTAATATGGAAACATTTAAAACAAGTAATTGAAAACATTTAAAAGATAATTAAAATTAACATTAAGCTAAACATGTCAATATAAGAATGTAAGAGTACAAGAAGAGCCTGCTGGATTAGGCCAATGGCCCAGCTAGTCCAGCATCCTGGCAACTGGTATCAGAGGCATACTGCTTCCAACTGTGGAGCCAGAGCATAACCATTGTGACTGCTAGCCATTGATAAACTTAACCTCCATGAATCTGTCCAATCCTCTTTTAAAGCCATCCAAGATGGCAACCTCATGTGGGAGAGAATTCCATAGCTTAACTACGCACTGTGTGAAGAAGTTCTTTCCTTTGTCCATCCTGAATCTTCCAATGTTCAGCTTCCTTGGATGTCCACGAGTTCTCATGTTATAAGAAAGGGAGAAAGACTGTCCACCTTTTCCATGCCATGCATAATTGTATTCACTTCTATCATGTCACCTCTTAGTTGCCTTTTCTCTAAACTTAAAAAGCCCCAAATGCTGCAACCTTTCCTCATAGGGGAGATGTTCCATCCCCTTGATAGTTTTGGTTGCCTTTTTCTGAACCTTCTCCAAATCTACACTATCCTTTTTGAGGTGAGGCAACCAGAGCTGGACACAGGACTCCAAATGCGGTCACACCATGGATTTGTATAACGGCATTATGATAGTGGCAGTTTTATTTTCAGTTTCTTTCCTAATGAAACCTCGCATAAAATGTGACTTTTTCACAGCTGCTGCACATTGGGTCGGCATCGATGTGTCCGGATAGCCTTGTTTTAAGTGGGCGTTGAAAAAAGGACAGTGAAGGTGCCTGCCTGATGTCAATAGGCAGGGAGTTCCTTCACATTTGGCTCAAAATCTGTGTTTCCTCCCTCAGCAAAACTTCTTCATCTCCTTTCTACTCAGTGTTTCTTACCTACTTACCCAAGCATTGATGTAAATTCAGACAAGTTTTATCACATGAAAGTCAGTGGTGTAGATGCTTCAATGCAGCTGATCCTGAAATCTCTTAAGGAGAATTCCAGCTGTACCTCTTTCCTTTTCCTTTTTTTTACAGTTGGGGCAGGGGAGCTGCTAATTCCTTTTGCTTAACAACTCTTTGGGTTGCAAAGACTTGTCACAGATGCTTCTAACTAATTGCATGTCCAGGTGGCAAACACACGGCTGCATAGAGGCTTTGGTCTCCAAAGGCATTTGAAGTGCAAACTGTAAATTAGAAAGGTTTCCTCCGTAACTTTTAATATTTTACCATGCGGCGTTGATCCCTCACGCACCAAGCCTGGCGAAACTCTAAATAAAGTGCTATAGTTCCATTGCACTGATTGCATTTCTAGCAGGCTTCACCGAAGTGAGACATCATGAGGACTACTTTGTCCAAAGCTATATGTATTTCTGACACAGAAGTGAATTGTGTGTAGGAAATTGCATGACTCCTATGTGTAGACACTTGTCACGTGTGACAACCGCTAGAGAGATGATAACTCCCCAGTACATCTCCATGTGATAAAAGAGATGTGAGTTTGATTATTTACTTTTATTTATTTTAATATTTTATGCTGCCTTTCAGGTCCGGCTCTTCCAAAGCAGCTGAACCATAACATTCATCATAACATAGTGTAACAAAAAGACACAATCTATTCTAAAATACAGGAGTATCAAAAATATTAGTCCAGCATCAGTTTGAATCAGTGCAAATGCTGGATATACTAAATCCAGCAGCTAAAATAAAACATTTTTTAAAGCAGCAGCATAAATACAGAGCACTAAATTATTAATTAAAGGCTACTTGAAACAGTAAGGTCTTCAAGGGCTGTTTAAAAACTGGCAAAGTAAAAGCAGTATCTACTTATCTGGGGAAGAAGTTCCATGAACATGGAGCCACCACTTTAAAGGCCCTGTCTCCAGAGCCTACCAGCCTTACAGATCTTGATGGCAGGCCCATAAGCAATATCTGAAGCCAATCTGAAACCCAGGTGGGTTTGTAAAGTCCTTTAAATAACCTGGTACCAAACCTTCAAGCAGGTATGGGGAACCTATGGCTCTCCATAGGTTGCTGGACTAAAACTCCCATCATCCCGAGTATTGGCTATGTTGGTTGGGGCCTATGGGAGTTGGAGCTCAACAAAATCTGGAGGACAACAGGTTCACCATTTCTACTTTAAACTGGACCCAGAAAAAGCTGGGACCCAATACAGCTGCTGTAATATGTGTTATGTGCTCCAATTGCTTGGTCCCCCAAAGCAACTGGGCAACTGGGTGGAGTCTGCCCCAGCTGAAGCTTTCAAACCATCCTTTAAAGCAGCTCTGTGTGTTTGGTATATTAATTTAGTGGAATTAAGCCATGTCTTTCTTGCCTGCAGAGTCATTCACACCTCTGTCTTAAATCTCAGGCGAGGAGTGAAATTATTTGTTTCACAACAATTTTTTGCAGTTTAAGGCATCATTTTACTATTTTGTATCTTTCATAGATAGTACAAGCATTGTGGGAAATGGGGAGTGGTAAGAGGACTACTGGTTTCAACCAGTTAAGTGGCCAATTCTATCCTCTCTAGTTTAGCGAGGCAGGTAATTTGCCATTTGCAAAACTTTCTGTACTGCCAAAATTAGGATAAAATATTACAGCAGTGAACAGCATACAATCAACAAATAGATTACATGCATGAAAGAAGTCCAAAAGCCACCACAAATCGGTAGATCAACTGAATACATCAACATGGCTGGATGATCCCTCAGAAACAGTAGTAGTATTGATCATCTGACGTTGGGCACTTGGCAACATTGTTTGGAAGGCCTTGGCTTTTAAAATAATCTCCTTCGTTATGAACCTGCATGTGGGCTCTGATCATTTATGGATGCCTTCTTCTTTGTCCATCTGCTAGCAGAGGTACAACAGGTGGACTGGACCACCTCGGCTGTGACATTAGGGATGGGGAGAAATTCGATTCACTTCGCATTTACAGGTGACCCAATTTGCACTTTCCAAAACAATGTGCAAACTGAAACACAGCCATCCTTCGAAATTTGCATTTCTCCAAATTGTGCAATGAAGTTCTCCAGCCAATTAATGTTTACAGGAATGCATATACTAGGGTAACTGCATATATTAATGAAAACATACAAAAAGGCATTATATTCGAGGAAACTGCTTTGCAAAAAGGTGCATATTCGGCATAAGTACATACAAACATATATTTATTATGAGAAACTGGCACTGAAAGGCTGATGAATTTTCATGAGGAACCCTTTTAAGAAAAAAATGCAAACTGATGTGAAAATGTGGAGACCCGGACTTGTAAAAGATTGGGGAACAATCAGAAATGTAGAGAACCTGACACGGACATATTCACCCATCTCTATGTGACATCTAAACTATGGAAGGTTCTCTCTTAGGAGACTGATCAGCTTTGGTTAGGCAATATAGATTTGTCTCTTCTGATAAGGCTTCAGGCTTAATTCCAGGTGGTTTTGAGATACCCTTGTTGGCAATTTCATGCGTTTTTCCATTTCTTAGTCTGTGGTTTTAGCTTGAAGATTCTTTTTTATTGTTGAGGAGCCTGCTTGATGGAAGGGAAGGGTAGAAGGTTTTTTGTTTGCTTGCTTGTTTTGGTGGTATCTGGCTCAAGATATTTCTGGAATATGTGCACAAAACTCTCACCGTCCTTGCTTGCTCCTCTGCGTTCCTGCTATGCATCCTATTACTGCCTCTTCCTTCTCCTCCCCTCCCCTCTGTCTGTTCTAATGCAGGCTCATACAAATTACTGCATCCTACCTACGCCTTTATTCTCAGATGCTGAGGTTGTTTGAAAGGCCAGGGACCAATGAAAGCAGTGTTAGAAAGATGCCATTGCAAAGAACACCACAGCAATAGTGAAATACAACTAGGCCAACCACTGCATGAGACTTACAATGCACAGTGGCATCACTTAGATTGTAGAGCAGAAGGAGCCAATGTGGTGTCTTCTAGATGTTGTTGAACTACAACTCCCAGCATCTGCGACCACTGAGCATGCTGTCTGGGACTGATGGGAGTTGCAGTCCAATCTGGAGGATGCCCGGTTGATTAGCCATGCTATAGAGAATATGCTCCCATGATAGCAAAAGGTTCCTTGCTGTGTGAGGGGCTGAGTTCCAACCTAGAAAAGATGTATGGGGAACTCTCCCATCCTGGCAAAAGTGGATGACTGAAGGAGCTATTAGGTGAGCTTACCTAATTCACACATTCTGAAGCAATACGAGAACTGAAACACAGCCATCTTTTGACATTTACACTTCTCCAAATTTTGCACTGCAGTTCTCCAGCCAAGTAAGGTGTACAAACGTCCATATACTAGGGCAAAGTGTGCATTAACAATGTATATATTAGTGAAAATATAATACAAAAAATGTATTTTAAGGGAAATTGCTTTCCAAATTTGTATAGGGGAAATTGCATACAAACATATGTATATTAGGAGAAATTCGCATCAAATGACTGATGAATTTTCATGAGGATTTCTTTAAAAAGCATTTGTAACCTGTTGTGGAAACATGAACGTTAGATTGGGAAAAGGAGAAAATGAAAGTAACCAAAAACTGATAGATCCACCGATCTGTACCTACCAATGGTATGTCCAAGAGAAGTGGTCCCAAGAACAGAACCTCTGAAGCTGATAGAAAAAATGGGCAGATACATATATTGGTCAAGATGGTCTTTTAATAGCCAGGATCCAAAGAACTGCTTTGGTCTTGCACTAGCCCTGTAGAGGTTTTGACTACTTTCCCCTCATGAGCTGGCGTTCTCCCCGTACATTGATCCCCCTGCAATCTGTGACAGCTGACCCTAATGCACAGCAAAAGCAAATGCCTCCCTCTCTCATTAGCAATAGGACCAGGATCCTCTTGTCTCTTTGCACTACTTTGCTAAGTAGGGAAGGCCAGCAGATGACATTTGACCCCTTCCCTCCCACCCCAAAAGGAAGCCAGCCCTGTCTTCAGGTTCCCTATGTATTCTAAACAGGTGACCAGCACTGTCAAAGTTGCACTAACAGTCTGTTGAGCGCCCTGGTTCTGACAGACAATATGTGTTCAACCAATCATCGTCATACATTAAACCTCTTGCATGGAAGTTGCACCTCTTCATACTACTTTCATTATAGGTCCATTTTTGTTCATTCTTTAATGAAAGATTATAGAGCATGTACAAGCGTGTAAAGTCAGCTGTAACATTTTGAGGACATTGAACTTGTCAAGGATTATCAATACCTCAGCACAGTCATTAACCAAAATGGAGACAATAGTCAAGAAATCAGAAGAAGGCTAGGACTAGAGAGGGCAGCTATGAGAGAACTAGAAAAGTTCCTCAAATGCAAAGATGTATCACTGAACACTAAAGTCAGGATCATTCAGACCATGGTATTCCAGATCTCTGTGTATGGATGTGAAAGTTGGACGGTGAAAAAAGGGGATAAGAGAAAAATCAACTCATTTGAAATGTGGTGTTGGAGGAGAGCTTTGTGCATACCATGAACTGGGAAAAAGACAAATAATTGGGTGTTAGAACAAATTAAACTAGAACTGTCACTAGAAGCTAAAATGATGAAACTGAGGTTATCATACTTTGGACACATCGTGTGAATACATGATTCATTAGAAAAGATAATAATGCTTGGAAAAACAGAAGGGAGTAGAAAAAGAGGAAGGCCAAACAAGAGATGGATTGATTCCATAAAGGAAACCACAGACCTGAACTTACAAGATCTGAACAGGGTGGTTCATGACAGATGCTCTCGGAGGTCGCTGATTCATAGGGTCGCGATAAGTCGTATTCGACTTGGAGGCACATAACAACAACAACAACTTTTCCCTTTTTTGTGTGAGGTTCCTGGGATATGCTCTCCCCAGGAGACATGCCTGGCATCATCAATATCTGTTTTTAGGTGCCAGGCCAACAACATGCTTATTCTCCCAGGTTTTTGGACTTTAATTTTATGCTTATCTTTTAGTGGGGTCGGGTTGAGTTGGATCTGCTCTTATATATATATTAGTGGTGTATTTTAGGTTATGTTAATTTTGTTTTTAATATTTGTTGCTTTAAGTTCACCTTTCTGAGGAAAAAGCGATTAAATAATAATAATAATAATAATAATAATAATACACTAAAGTTGTGTCAAATATTTCTCCCATTTTTTTTAACCATTCTTCACCATTTAATGAGGAAATAGAAAAATGGAGATAAAATTTTGGTGAAATTCTCATGGGTTGCATGCAGGGTTTTTTTTGCTGTGCTTCTCTGACCTTTGAAGTGGCTGAGGGGTGGTTGTGAGCACCCTTTTCTTCATTCTGTAAATCATCTCATCCGGAGCCTGCACTTTGCAGCCTTCCCAGGTGCACACTCTTCCATCGAAACCCAGGGGAAGGAATCATGAGGGAACCTCTCCCATCAGGAAGCTGAGTTGCCAGGGAGGCTGCCAAGTGCTGAATAAATGTTTAATGAAGAGCGGAGGGAACACATGGTAACCTCAGTGACCTCGCAATGGAAGATGCACTCAAAACCCTGTATCCACTGAAATCCTAAAGAAACTCTGAAGTGTCCTGAAAATGAGGGGGGGGGAAATGAAACCCTTTTTTGCATGGGAAGAAAATGGAGAAGAAATTAAAGGACAGGTTTTGGCCCAGGACTTGCATGCAGGGAGCCCTTCGTTATACGCGTGTATCTCTAGATCAGGACCTTTTGATATACAGCATAGGTGAGACAAAATATTTTGAGTAAGTAAGTAAATGATGGGTTAGTCTCCTGAACATATTACCGTGTGGCAATATGCATTTTCTGCTCTGCCTTACAGGAAACATTCTGTTGGCACTTCCCCAGTTCTCATTTCTCATTCTGTCCCCCCCCCCTCTTTTCTCCCTTTACCTTTTGTCACCATATGATGCTCAGGGACTCCAGAGAGCCTAGCTGAGAAGGAGAGGCAGCTTATGGGCATGATCAATCAGCTGACCAGTTTGCGGGAGCAGCTGCTGGCAGCTCACGATGAGCAGAAGAAACTGGCGGCCTCACAAATTGAGAAGCAGCGCCAGCAAATGGAGCTGGCCAAGCAGCAACAAGAACAGGTGAATGATTATTATTAAAAGGGACTTTTAATCTAGTGCGGCTCTTTAGTTTGGGAAGGGGGGGAATATTAACACTCCATTAGCTTGGCCTTATTTTAAGGAGGTGTGAAATAATGCAGGATTTGAGCCCAGGACTTTTTGTGTGTGTGGCATGGGGAATGAAAAGTTGAATAAAATACATAGAAGTATCTATTATTTGTGTGTGAGGGGAAAGCAGCACAAACAACTTTAAGCATTTCATGTAATTTCACATTATTGTGGAGTGGTGCTGCTGGTAGTAGGGGTGATTTGAATGTAATCCACAAGACTCAGTCCCTGCCCCCCAAGTTTTTGTCAAACCATGGGGCCCTAATCATCATCATCATCATCAATTTATTATTATTATTATTATTATTATTATTGCTAGTTGTACTACACATTAGTTTAACTTCTCACACAAAAAACATAGGAAGCTTCCTTCTACTGAGTGAGACCATTGCGGTCAACACTGACTGGCAGCCGCTCTCCAAGGTTTCAGACTGGGGTCTCTCTCAGCCTTACCTGCAGATGCCGGGGGTTGAACCTGGGACCTTCTGCATGCAAAGCAGATGCCCTATCACTCAGCTTTGGGAATTCTTTGTGAATTCTGATGTAAATTGACCTGATTCACACCTCAGAGACTAATGTGCGGATCAGAATTTAGTTATCTGCCAACTTTCATCCTTCCTGAATGTTCTGCTGTGGGAAAAAAGCATCAACTTGTTAAATTGTGGGGCCCTTTTATTATTATTATTATTATTATTATTACACATTAGTTACTTGTAACACAAAAACTTAGGAACGTAAGATTGGTATTGTTTATATTGTCTGGCAATGGCTCTCTGAAGACTTCAGACAGGGTTTCTCTCCTAATCCTTCCTGAAGATGCTGCGGATTGAACTCAGGACCTTCTGCATGCAAACCAGATGCTCCACCATTATGTTATGTCTCCAAGTGATTACAACATATTTAGGAGCATAACTATACATAAAAATACATCACAGAATCAGAGAATAGTCGAGTTGGAAAGGGCCTACAAGGGCATCGAGTCCAACTGCCTTCTCAATGCAGGAATCCAGCTGCTTCTTGAATGCCTCCAGTGTTGGAGAACCCACCACCTCCCTAGGTTATTGCTGCTGTTGTCGTACTGCTCTAACAGTTAGGATTTTTTCCCTGATGTTCAGCTGAAATCAGGCTTCCTGTAACTTGAGTGGAGGAACAAGTGTTAACTTATTCACACAGCCCTCTCTATCCTCCATCCGGGCAAGCAAGAAGTGTTATCAAAGTTAAATGACACATTCTAGCCAGTCAGAAACACACAAGGAGAATGCAAGTCAGGGCAAGTGAGAGGTGTAGCCTAAGGAGAGCCGGTGGGAATGGATGTCACCTGGGAATTCCAAGGGCCAGATAGAGATGTCTGGAGAGTCGCATTTGGATCTAATTTTCAACAAAGGCAGTTCCATGTGATATCACTAGTACAGAGGTGAGGAACCTGTGACCCTCCACGTGTTGTACCAGCTGTGGGCAAAGATCTAAACTGAGTTAGGGGAAAACTGTCCTTTAAGACTGCAATTACAACCCCTATTAAATACTGTTGTGTGTTGATCCCATAGATTGCAAGGCAACAGCAGCAGCTTCTTCAGCAGCAACACAAAATCAACCTTCTTCAGCAACAGATCCAGGTCAGAGATTCTGAATCTATCCATTATTTTCATGCTCTCTTTCTTTGTGCCCTTTCCCATACACCCCGAATTCAATGATTTATTGGCATTTATAAATAGGCAAGCATATCTGAGTGTACGTAGACTGGTGTTGGTTTCAGATCTATGGATGTGGTTGTGTGTATTGGCGTGCCTACTCATAGGGTTTGCAATGCAAGGCTGACTTGATTGCAAGATCCTTCTGTTCCAACAAGCCTTTTAAGTAGAGACCTTTTTTCCAGTCTGCACGAGTACTGGAATTGTTTTTAAGGTGCTTTATCACTTGTTGTTTGGCACCCTGGATTCCTTTTGGGAGGATTTAAAAAAATACATAAATGTATCTGCTGCAGAAATGGTATTCTGAGAACCATAGCTTGTTCTCATAAAACATGTTTCTAGCCCTCATGAAACCACATGTCTTTTAGCTGAAACTGCAATCTCCCTGTTCTTTCCAGATGATAAAAATGAAATCATTCTGACCTTTTCTCTAATGAAAGCCCTTTTATTATTCCAGTGTTTTCATTTAGTAGAGAGAGAATGCATGGAGAATGGGCTTTAAAAAATAGCCTTTTGTAAAACGATGGGATTAAAAAAAAAAAAAAGCAAGTACTTTTTCAGATGGAACTAGGAAATGTCCATCTGCAGGTCCAGTCCTATCATTAGGCAGAATGAGGAGGCAGATTCTAAGGGGTGGACAGTGGTGGTGAGGAGGTGACATTGATTTATGATTATCAGACTTGAGGGCTGTGATCTAACAATATGTGTGTAAACCAGCTAGGACTCTGCATGCATAGCCTCAGCCAGCCAATAAGCATCTGCACTATTCTTTGGGGACTGGAGAGCAGTAGGGATTAAATCCAGTCCCCAGTTTTCATTTCTGAACAGCCTTGTTTGCACAATTCCTCTTCCAGTTATCACATGCTCTGAACTGGGTTAGACTGAAACCTCCGAGATCTGATTTAGATTTGAGCTGAATCAGTAATAGACATTATCAATGTGGCTTTCATCTTAATCTCACTGATCATTTTCTGTGAAGTGAAACTTTTCTTTTTAAAAACCAAATCTAGTTCTTTTAAAGTTACAGACTAATTGGTTCAGCGATTCTTACACAGAGCAAATACTTCTATGTTTGGCAAATCAGTCCATAATCTACCACCTGTGGTCAAAGTTGGCACTTTATTATTCCAGAACAGAGTCTGGAAATCTCCTGGTTTTAAAAGCAGTCTTCCAGGTGTATGGGGTGTATGAGTTGGAGAAATTCAAGCCCAAAGTCCCCTTGGCAACATAGAACTAATGTTAGAAGAAAAGGGACCGTGCTACTGTCAATTGTTTTCAGCGGTGCCATAAGGCTCTCCCCCTGTAATGCTTTTGATGATTTTTTTTGGGGGGGGGGGAGAAGCTTCAAAAGTCAGCACTGCCCTCACTCAGAATTGGCTTCAGTTTTCTTGAGTCGGAGCAAAAATTGATTTTGCTGTATAGTGGCCTCTCATTCACTGTATGATCCATGATTGTTGATGTGAGTATTCCCAGGAAAAAGGCTCAGTTCAAGGAAACAATCGCAATGAACAGGTTCAGAAACCCAGTGCAGAGAGTTTTCTAAAAGCAATAATTTACACCTAATAATTGAAATGAGTGAAAATTTAGTTTTTGTTCTTGGATCTCCATACCTGCTCATTCCTGCTCATTGTTACTACAGTAACCCAGAAGGTTGACCAACAGTGGGGAAAATATTCCATAAGACCAGGCTCGCTACTTAATTATCATGCATTTGAATGATTAAGATGCTGGAACAAATACATCTCTCCACCACGACCCCCATGAAATATAACTCCACTTGCTAAAGCCAATTTTCTGAAAGTCATGTTAAAGTCATAGTAATTCGGAAAAATTATAGCACAAGGAAAAGTAGCTTTCTTTGATATATTTTACCAGAAATATCATAATTGTTTTAAAAATCCAGGATTAACTGATGATTTATGCTTGAAAAAGTCTCCCTGCCATCTTCCCCTTTCCAAACAATTGCCAAAACACAAACCACTTCTTCCTCTTCCATGTTAAAATCCACCTTTCTTCCTTCTCAAAATCCACCTTTTCCATGAAGCCACTTGCTTAACTTGTAATATTCTTGTTTTGATGCCAGAGCATAGAGGAATGCCCTCGGTCCCTAAAATGTGAAAGAGAAGCACCAGTTTCACTGCCTGTTGTTCTCCACCCACATGTGTACATGCATGTACACATGCACACGCACACTCTCTTAGGGCTGAAAGTTCCCAGTTGAGACGTTTTAACCCAGCAGTAGTAAAAATGCACCCAGTTTTGTTTATTTAACTTTTATACTGCTTGCGATGATGCTTGCAGTGATGTGGTCAGCAATGTGTCCTCTCAACCCTTGCCCTTCTTGGCTTGTTAAAGCTTGCCAAGGGGATTTGACCGAGTGGATCCAAGGTGTGGTCAACGCATCATTGTGGGAGGGAGTGGTTCCAGCTGCCCTGAAACAGGAAGTGACCCGACTGCTCCAGAAAAAGCCCACCCTGGACCCATTGGTCTGTGGCAATTACTGACCGGTTGCAAATACCCCCTTCTTAGGGAAGATGACTGAGAGGGTTGTGCTGCAGCAATTCCAAGTACTCTTGGATGAAACAGATTATCTTGACCCATCCCAGTCTGGGTTCAGGCCTGGTTATGGGATTGAATTGGCCTTGGTCACCCTGATGGATGACCTTTATTGGGAGAAGAACAGGGGGAGTGCGGCCCTACTATTCTTACTTGCTCTCTGTGGCTTTTGATATCATTGACCATGGTATCCTTCTGGGCTGACTTGGTGAGATGGGTATTGGAGGCACTGATTTACAGTGCTTCCGATCCTATCTCCAAGGCCATTTTCAGAGAATAGCATTGGGTGATTGTCTTTTGGCCCCATGGCAGTTGTGCTGTGGGGTGCCGCAGGGTACCATCTTGTCCCCCATGCTGTTTAACATCTATATGAAGCCCTTGGGAGTGGTCATCAGGAGCTTTGGGGCGAGGTGTCAGCAGTATGCTGACGATACCCAGCTCTATTTCTCCATAACATCTGAATTGGGAGAGGCTGTGCAAGTCCTTGACCGCTGCCTGGACTCAATGGTGGGCTGGATGAGGGCCAATAAACTGAGTCTGAATCCTAGCAAGATGGAAGTGCTGTGGGTTGGTGGTTCCCGAGTTCAGATAATTGGTCTGAAATAACTGCATTGGCTGCCCATTTGCTACCGGGCCAAGTTCAAGGTTCTAGTTTTCGTATACAAAGCCCTATACAGCTTGAGACCAGGATACCTGAAAGACCGTCTTACCCCTTATATACCCAGTTGATCACTGCACTCTGCAGGTGAGGGCCTCCTGCAGATACCATCTTATCAGGAGGTCCGTTCTGCACAACATAGGAAACTGACCTTTAATGTGGTGGCACCTATCCGGTGGAATTCCCTCCCCTTAAATATTAGGCAGGCACCATCTCTGTTATCTTTTCAGCTCCTATTGAAGACCTTCCTCTTTCAACAAGCCTTCTAGGTTGAGACCTTATCCCAGTCTGCGACTGTGTTGGAATTGCTTTTTAATATGTTTTTTAAACCTTTTTTAAAAAAACAATATGTTTTAAACCTTTTTTAAAAGATGTCTTAAAAGCTTTTTAAAGATGTTTTGTTTTAGTTTATTTTAAACTCTGTTTTTATGATGTTTTAAAGTGTTTTTAGTGCGTTTGTTTGCCCCTCTGGGTTCCTCCTGGGAGGAAGGGCGGGATATAAATCAAATAATAAAGAAATAATAATAAGATATACTGCTTGCTACTTCAACAGAAATCTCTAAGCAGTTTACATATACAAATAATGATAACAAAAATTGATTGCAAGGCATTTTGAGGGTAAAGCTGCTCGCCTTTGTAGCAATCTTGACATCCCGTCCACATTTACTGTAGTTCCCAGCAAAGTGTCCAGTGCAAGGTCTGCTGCAACTTTTTGGGATCAGTTTCATTTGATGTAGCCTGATGACATGGACAAGGTGTTTGCAATGATGTGGCCAACAATGTGTCCTCTCAACCTTTGCCCTTCTTGGTTTATTAAAGCTTGCCAAGGGGATATGATCAATGGACAATTACCACCCGGTTGCAAATACCGCTTTTTTAGGGAAGGTGATTGAGACTGTTGTGGCACAGCAATTGCAAGTACTCTTGGATGAAACAGATTACCCTGACCCATTCCAGTCTTGGTTCAGGCCTGGTTATGGGACTGAATCAGCCTTGGTCGCCTTGATGGATGACCTTTATCGGGAAAAGGACAGGGGGAGTGCAACCCTATTATTCTTACTAGATCTCTCAGCACCTTTTGATAACATTGACCATGGTATCCTTCTGGGCCAACTTGGTGAGATGGGCATTGGAGGGACTGTTTTATAGTGGTTCCAATCCTATCTCCAGGGTCAATTTCAGAGAACAGTATTCAGTGATTGTCTTTTGGCCCCCTGGCAGTTGTGCTGTGGGGTACCATCTTGTCCCCAATGCTGTTTAACATCTATATGAAGCCATTGGGAGCAGTCATCAGGAGCTTTGGGGCAAGGTGTCATCAGCATGCTGATGATACCCAGTTCTGTTTCTCTGTAACATCTGAAGCAGGAGACACCATGCAAGCCCTGGACCAGTGCCTGGACTCGGTGGTGGGCTGGAGGAGGGCCAATAAACTGAGTCTGGATCCTAGCAAGATGGAGATGCTGTGGGTTGGTGGTTCCTGAGTTCAGATAATTGTTCAGTTTTCTGCTTTGGTTGGGGTCTTATTCCCTCTGAAAGAGCACGTTCGTAGTCTGGGGATGCTCCTGGATCCATCCTTGTCACTAGTCGCCCAGGTGACCTCAGTGGCTAGGAGTGCCTTTTACCAGCTTTGGCTTTTTCTCCATGGATTTGTCAAATCTTTTTTTCAAGCCGTCCAAGTTGTAGGAGTGAATTCCATGGTTTAACTATGTACTGCCTGAAGAAGTATTCTCTTTTGTCTGTCCTGCCTTCAGTGCCCTGGGATTAAACCATATGGCCTTTTCATTCCAGCTCTGTCATATTATGAAAGTATAGCATTCACCTTTCCCAGCCATCCCTCATTTTGCAATAATGTGACCTGCTGTAGATTAGCAAGAGGAGGCATTTCTTATGTTTCTGCTACATTTGAGTGTGCATGCCTATGCTTATGAAAGAGAGGGAGAGGGAGCATTGGTGTTTTTAAGAATGCTTTTTTTTTTTTGCAACTGTGCGCTTGCACATACGGAAAGGCGCAGAATGAAGCCATGGATGCCAAAGGGAGAGATAAAAGCATCCTTGTCCATTGAACTGACCTACTAAGGGGAACATTAGTTCGCCATATGATCACTGTCTCATCCATGTGGAGAATATGGAGTTATGAGCCCTTTTGTTTGGCAGCCAAAAAAGGCAGCTTCTACTGTAGGAAGGTAGAAAAGAAGAAGATAATTCAGGCAAGATAACAATAAATTTTTTTACTGCTGGCTGGTGGAGGTGTTTAGGATGTGTTTTCTTTATATCTCCGTCCGCCCCTAATTGACGATGCTTTAAAATTGAATGACTAGCAGTCAAAACGTGTTTGCTTCAAGCTGAGCAGAAAAATGCCAGTGTCTGTGCTTCCAAACTGATTGCGCTTTGTACACTGCTGACAGCCGCAGTCACTTTGAGTGACTGATAAGTGGGGAGCTTTGCCACTTATCAAGGAATGCGCGCTGGAAAAGAAAAGGACTCTGAGCCATTCAGATGCGTTGGCATGCTCAAAATAACATCTCACATCAGTCAGGCTCACAAGGCACTAGGAGATGTTTCAAAATAAACTTTGTATCCATCTATCTCACTATCTGGAGGCAAAGATTCAATTTAACAGACAAATCGCAGCACAACATTGCAGTGTTTCCCAGAAAAAGAGAACATCATTATAACAGTCATGGGTTTATGCACAATTTACTGGGATTTCTACAGCATTGGTGGGCCTTGGTCAGGCCAAACTCCTGCCCCATGAATTTAACTTTGAAAGTCCATCACTGTACATCAGAGGTGGAGAACCTCTGACTCTCCAGATGTGCTGGACTACAACTCCCATCATCCCTGGCCATTGGCCATGATGCCTGGGGCTGATAGGAGCTGGGGTCTTCCAACAGCTCGAGGGCCATAGCATCCCCATTCCTCCCTTCAATAAACATATTTTTATTATCACAGCATTTTACCAAGCTACTCGGGACATTGTTTATGCTCCCTCTATTTTATTCTTACTTGAAAGCCTGTGAGGTAGGTGAAACCAAGACAGACTGGTCCAAAGTCACCCAGTAAGCTTTGTGGCTGATGTGAAACTTGAGTCTGGCTCTTCCTGGTCAAAGTCCAGGACTCTAAGCCCCTGCCCTAAACTGGGTCTCTTGTATGTGGTTGCCATCCCCTACAGTACGGACTAGAGCAGTGCTATCCGTAGTTTTGACTTGACTTCTGGCATGCTTGGGAGAAAAAAGCTTGGCCACCACTAGGGATGGGTGAGAATTTCGATTCAGTTCACATTTCAGCCAGTGTGGTGTAGTGGTTAAGGTGTTGGACTATGACCTGGGAGACCAGGGTTCGAATCCCCACATAGCCATGAAGCTTGCTGGGTGACCTTGGGCCAGTCACTGCCTCTCAGCCTCATGAAAACCCTATTCGTAGGGTCACCATAAGTCAGAATTTACTTGAAGGCAGTACATACATCAAGCAGAATTTATCAAATTTGCACTTTCTGAAACAATATGAGAACCGAAACACAGCCATCCTTCGAAATTTGCGTTGGTTAGAACTTTGGGATGCTGTTCGCCAACTAAACAACATTTACAATAATGCATATATTAGGGGAAAGTGTGCATAAAAATGAATACATGAGTGAAAATAATATGCAAAAAAGCATGAAATGATGAGAAAGGGCTTGAAAAAATGTGTACCTTTGTCAAAACTGCCTACAAAAATGTGTTTATTTGGAGAAATTCGCACTAAAATGTTGGAAAATTTTCATGAGGATTTTTTAAAAAAATTCTCAGATTGCTGTAGAAATGTAGAGAACTGAATTTAACATTGGAAAAATAAGAAACTGAGAGAATTGAAACAGATAGATCTTTCCATCCCTAGCCACCACGGAGACAAAGGTTCAGGGGTTATATTGCTTTAGGGCTATACTGTTGAAATTCTGGCTAAGGATGATTTTTGGGTGGGGAGAGAGTTAACCTCTAATGCATTACATATTTGGTCCATCTCCCCCATGCCTAGTGGGGTGGAGAATCATATTTTCTGTTGCATTCAGGGTCTGGACTGTTATCCAGCCATGATGTCATCACACAACCCTACACACACACACACCCTACACAGAGAGAGACAGCAATGCCGTGATAATGTTTATGTTATGCTGCATTTGGGCCCAAAATGAAGATCCTGACTTTTTTTATATAAAGAGACTGTGTGAAAGTCCGTTCATGTTACGAAACAGGCTTCTAGTCAGTGGATTTCTGTCTGGAGAATAAAGTGATCTCTGGAAATAGAGAAGCTGCCCATCCTTGGTACAAACAATGCTGGGTATTCTCTTAATTTCCAGCTGTTGGTCTGGGCAGTGCATTTTGACATCTCACTCCAGCCTCATTGCTGACAAAATGCTAGGAGAAGTTCTCCAGAGTGATTCACCGGAAATGTATTGGAACCACCTACTGAGTCATTGGCACTGTTGACTTCATCACTGTGGGTTTCCCCTTACACATCATCCTTCTTAGGATGGGCTGTGCCCATGGCGGCTCTTTTTATGAGATGTAACAGGATTACCAGTTGAGGAGGCACCAACTGAAGGTTGATTGAAACAATGTGATGGGGATTAGTTTTTTTTCCCCTACTCATTGTGTTGGATTTCATTGTGTGATGGGCAGATGTGTCTGAGACTTGTTAAACTTTGCAGTGATAGTAACAATAAAGTATTATAATGATTTGGATTCAGCGTGAGGCAGGTAGGAGAAGCATGTTTGGGGCTGAAATTGGAGAAGTTGCTTGAAGTAGGGATGATGTCATTATTCCTTGAAAGGAATTAGCATTCTGTCCCATAGGTCCTTTTCAAAACAAGTCAGTTTTATCCTGGCTCAGAGAGTCTCCATCTGACCACCTGTGCGACTGAGCAAAGCCTCCAGCAGGGGCATGCTGGGATCACATGGAGGCACCAATAATAAGAACAAAAGCTTCTAGTCATGGGATGAGGGTGCTAAAATTTACCCTAATGCTAAGATTTGCATCAGCCCAGCAAATCCAAAAAGAGCTGCCCACATTGCAGTGGCTTCAGCCTGCAGGTGCATCTTTGTGCATAAAACCTCTTACAATTGTCTTACTATCTGAGCATTTGAGCCACACCTCCTAGATTACAAGTCGTTGTAGTAACCCATTGGTCAGCAACCTGTAGCCCAGGGGTGGGGAACCTTTTTCACCCAAGGGCCACATTTTCTTCTAGGCAATATGCATTTCCAAGAAATCCCTGCAATATTTAAGAACATGAGAAGAGCCTGCTGGTGCAGGCCAGTGAACTATCTACTCCAACATCCTGTTTTCACAGTGGCCAGCTGGATGCTACCTGAGCACAACAGCACTCTTCCCTCCAGGCCCTGTGCCAGCACATGACCAGTTTGGGCCTTGGATGAAGGCCTCTGTGGCCCTGAGGGGCCCTTCCTTAGGGTGGAAGAGCGGAGCCTGGGTCATGTGACCTGACATTGCTGTGGACATTGCAGGAGCTCCCAGGCACCTCCCCCTGATATAGGTGGTGTGGGTTTAAATAAGCCCGCCTGCCTTAGCTACCTGTCTTGTTAGCACATCAGTGCAAGCTCATGCCTACCAACACCCAAGGTGGCAGTGGGGGAATCCTTAATGTATTGACATCCCCGCCACCATCTTGGGTGATGGCAGGCATGTGCGCATAGAGTGTACACACTGGTGCCAGAGGAAGGTGGGACGGGCTGGTCTATGTAAGCCCTGCACTGCCTCTATTGGGAGGAAGTCTCGGGCCAAATGGAGCTGTGAACCTGAGTAGGGTTGTGCACAGGGCCCCAGTCACACCTGGTGCCGGCCCTGCTCCCTTCCTGCAGTTTCCAGCAACGGAAGTGTAGAAAATAGCCGCCATGGTTAGTAGCTGCAGACAGGCTTATCCTTCATTAATTGACCAAATCCTCTTTTAAAGCCATCCAGATTGGTAGCCATCACTGCAAATTCCATAGTTGAACTCTGTGCTGTGTGAAGAAGCATTTTCTTTTGTCTCTCCTGAATCCTCCAGTGTTCGGCTTCATCAGATGTCCATGAGTTCTAGTGTTATAAAAGAGAGAGAGAAACTTTTTCTCTCTTCCAGTTTCTCCATGCCATGCACAATTTTATACACTTCTACCATGTCGCTTCTTACTAACTTTTTCTCTAAACTAAAAAGCTCCAAATGCTGCAACCTTACCTCATGGGGGAAAACCTTTCCTTATATTTGAAAATGTGGCAGCCCAAACAATGTGGGTCCAACCAGGGGTTTAGGTTAGGAGCTTATCGGGCTGAAAAGCACATTTAGGAATTATGAAAGACAGTAAAGTGAGTGGAGTGACAAGAGTACTCTAATTACTCTGAAGGGAATTCTCTCCCCTTAAATATTCGAGAGGTGCCATCTCTGTTGTCTTTTCTGTGCCTCCTAAAGACCTTCCTCTTTCAACAAACCTTTTGAGTGGATACCTTTATCCCAGTCTGCACCTGTACTGGAATTGTGTTCTAAGATGATTTTAAAGATATTTTTAAGGTGTTTTGTTTTTAAGTTCTGTTTTTAAGATGCTTTTCGTGTTTTATCATCTGTTTGCCACCCTGGGCTCCCTTTGGAAGGAAGGGTGGGGTACAAATGTAACAAATAACAAGGGAGCAGAGTTTCTTTGATGGCTCTGAGTGAAAATATTTTCTGACCCTGGATCTGAGATTCCTGGTTTCTGGAGCTTTGGTAATAGTATCTATCTCATTTACATTATTGGTAAGGTTTCATAAATATTCGTGGGTTACTTCAAAGTAATTGTGTTCAAATCAGTGGGAATACTTCAGAGTAAGTCGGGTTGTGAATTGTACCTTGGGGGGGTGGGGAGAGAAAGTGGCTGCCTCAATTCCTATTGTTTCCTGCAGGTTTTTCTCTGCTGCTGATTGTCTGCCTTTCTTTTTGTTGCACATAGCAGGTGTTTCTTTCACTACCCCAAAGCTGGCAACACAAGGGTTTCCTTTGTGGTGGTTCCTTGGAGACTTTTGATTAAACTCTTCTTTGTGGCAATGATGCCAAATTGCACATGGAATCTGCGTGCACGCAAATGCCGTCAATTTCTTCATTCATGTTCATTGCTCAAGTCTCTCATTCTCTCCCCTTGATTATCATTGTCTCGCACTAGCTAAAGCTAAAAACAGACCACAGGGCCTGCAGTCTTTATTTTTCATGGCTACAAGTCCATTTTCCCCCTTAACTATTATGGGGAAGGGCGCTAGCTCCCTGACGGAATACATGGTCTGCATCCAAAAGATCCCAGGTGCAATCCCTGGCATCATCAGGTGGGGCTGGCCATGTCTCCATCTGAAGACTGGAGAGCCAGTGCTAGTCAGTGTGGATCATCCTAATGGTCTCACTCAGTATAAGGCAGCTTCCTGTGTACTTGTAAATGCCATCTAAAGTCTTGGAGCCAACATGTCAAAAACATTTTATGAAGTACAGGTTGCATATAATATGTAGGGCTCAGCCAAAAGGCCAGACAATTGGTGCGGGGGACTTTTATCATTGTTTAAGGGTGCCCCTCTTTTGGTAATTTTTTTTAATAGCTGTGAAAGATAAAAGTGTTCACCTAGTCAGGAAGCATTGCTCTAAATGAGCTTTGCTCTTAGTAATGTCATCAGTTCATTATGCGATCACTGATTAGCTAGCATCACCCATGCTAGGTGTCCAGTCCAGGAAACATTGCTCTCCTTTTAACTAGGCTTCATATCCCCTCAGTGACATTAGCATGTGCTGTGATGTCAGCCTGATCTCTGACTGTGTGATCGCTGATTAGCTGGGATCACTCTGGCCAGGAGAAAGAGACCCTCCCCAGGAAAGTGGCATCAAGCAGCAGCTGTTTATGGGAGGGAAGCGGCAAACAGGAATTGGGTGGGGGAGAGAAACTGAGAACATTGGCACATTCAGGGATTGGTGAAAAATATTTCACTCTGCTGAAAATCGGTGTAGGCAAATATTTTGATATTGCTGAGGAGAACAAGGAAAGCGACAGTGAGACCTATATCTTCATACCAGCTGGGAACACTTAGTATGATACCATTAGTTTGTTTGTAGGTAGTAATAGGTGAAAGCACAAGTGATGACAAATTTTAAGGTTGGGTTCAAATTGTTGTCCCGTCCCCCGGTTCATTGTTCTTCAAAAGGTTTTCACCAAACCTAACATCAGGGCTGGGAGGCTCCAGCATCCATCTTTATATACTGTACATACACACACATTTAAATAAAAGTTAGGATTGATTTCTAAATAGCCTGCCACCTAACCTATAGGTTTTCACAGTGAGATCCATAAAATGCAAACCTTTACATAAAGCAATGAAAAATGTTGTGGCAACTGCATACACACATCAGGATTAATAATAAAATCAATCGGATCACTCTGGATTACCTGCCAAAGGTTCTTCCGAATAAACAATTTGACAGTTCTTCTAAAAATCAGAACAGAGTTAACCAGGGGAGATTCCTAGGCAGAGCCAATCCCACCATTAAGCAGGCTGAAGAATCCACCCCATACAGCAGTTAGTGGCGGTTGGCCCATTGGGGCTAGTGGAGCACTGCCCCACTGACCTCTGCCTGCCTTCAGCCAGGCCGTATCTGCCTGCCTTCTTACTTACAACCAGTCTTGCGGGTGGACCTGACTCTCAGCTTCCTCCTCCTCTTTATTCTCAGTGTTGCCCTTGTAGAACTCATCACGGAGGAGGACCAAACTAGAAGTAGTTGGCTCTACCTGTCATTGGCTCTGGCTCCACCGACTGTTGGGCCCCTTGCCTTCTGCCCCTCCAGTCCCAATGGGCACAAGCCACCACTGAAGTCAGCAGGCAGCCCCCCACTATTCCTCCTAAGTCCCCTAAGCATGCCTGACCTGCACCCCCTAATTTACTTTGTTGTGGCCTGGCGTGGAACAGGATGCTGTCCCATTGCCAATGTCAAAGTCAGATTCAGCCAGTTGGGTTCTATACTTCTTGTCCTTCACCTGAGGGCAGTTTATTTATTTATAAATATACTTGTTTGCTGCAGTTTAATTTCTTTAAAAAAAACCAAAGCAGTTTAAAAAAAATTATAACTCTACAATAAAAACCACATAGACGTTTAAAATAGCAGATCATCAGCAAACTATTAGAAATGTTTTCTTAATGGTCTGCACAAGCCTGGTGGCATAGAAAAGTTTTCTGCAAATGCTTAAAAGTTAAAATAGAAGGCACCTGCTGAATCTCTATTGGAAGAGCATTGCACAGGAGTGGGCCGATAACACTAAATATTTGGCTTTGATGTCAAATAAGCCCCACCAACTCAAGAGATGGCCAACTATGCTCCTGTCTATAATAAAGATTAAGGCGGTCTCTAAGGCACTCTGGACCTAAGTTGTTCAGGGCTTTGTAAATTACTACAAAGACCTTGAACAGGGCTTGGTAACAGATAGGCAGCCAGTGCAGAAATTTAAACAGTGGTGTCATGTGTTTCCAGCCATGCACCCCCTTCAGTAGTCTGGCCACTATATTCTGTACCAGCTGGTACCATCCGGGCCCAGGTCTGAGGGCAGCCCCCCATAATAGCATGTTGCAGTAATCCAGCCTTGATTACTTCATGTTGTTATCCCCTATATGAGGACAGATTGTGATACCCAGCTGGTTTACACGTGTCAGCCAGCCCTTGGCATTACCTGGACAACAGCAGGAGGCGTGCTTCCACCAGTTAAAAAACTGCCGAATTTCTTATGCCACCAGCTTTTGTGACTCAGTTGTCCCTCCGCTTCCTTCTTGCTGTACCTCCCACAGTCACATTATCGGCATCTCGTGCAGTGTTGGGATAAGCCTTCTTTGGGGAAGACAGGCTGGTGCTGGTGGAGACCAAGACATTTATCAAGAACATACGTAGATGTGGCCGGATGGGGAAGCTACGTGAATGACACTCGAAGCCCACCTTCCCCCAGAATCTGTGTCAAGGCTGTGTTCTGCTTAGAGGAGCTTCTTTTTGCATTTGAAAGGCCGATTTTCTTCCTGTTGGGACTGCCTCTCAATGGAAATGTCAAAACCGAGGAAGGATAAAATGCCTTGTTATAGTAAAGCGGGAAAAGAAAATGCTCTGAAATTATCTGTCAGGCTCCATGTTTTCTGAGCTTTTGCATTAGCAAGGGGACAAAGTCACAGTGTGTTGACATGTACTAATGTGTGGTGACATAATACCTGGGAAAAGGGAGACAGCAAAGAGGTGCATACCTATCTGAGTTTTTCAAAGGAAGAGAAGGAATTTAATTTTACTGGTTAAAATGTGGATATATATATTATTTTTAAAAGCCAACTGCATTTACCCAAGTTTGATTGAGATAAACCTATTCAGATCTAATTCTCTCCAGTCCTTGTGAAAAGTGTTAACCTTGTGATACTGAGCTTATTTGTCCAAATCCCCCCCTTTCCCCTGTAGAAGTACAGATTAGCATAGGAAGTTTGGTCCTTATCTCCAAAGTTCTTACAGCTTCAGAAGGCAAATGAAATGTTTATATGAAGAACACTTCCTTGAACTCCTCACTGGTCTTCACTTAGATTATGAAAGGAAGCTTCAGCTGTATTGATTTCCCACAATACACCAGTCTTTCCATTTTACATATCTTGGTCTGGCTAAAGAAGCATTGTCTTTTTATTCCCCCAAAACTGTCAGTTAAGTTGTAGGAAACTCAATGTCTCCCCAACACCAACACCCCCTTCTAATAGATTTATGATTCGGCTGTCAACTCAAATACATGCTCTTGCATTCAACTGTCCTGTGCTGTTCTTTGCCCTTTATGGTACCCTGACTTCCCCCCCCCCCGTTGCCTGTAACCTTATATAGACTTTTGCATCCTATAAAAGAAGCACAGAGCTGATGACAAGAAAAATGGTATTCACAATGAGCAGCACCTTCACAGAATCATAGAATAGTAGAGTTGGAAGGGGCCTATGAAGCCATTGAGTCCAACCCCCTGCTCAGTGCAGGAATCCAACTTAAAGCAAACCTGACAGGTGCATGTCCAGCAGCCTCTTGCATGCCTTCAGTGTTGGAGAGCCCACCACCTCCCTAGGTCATTGGTTCCATTGTCGTACCATTCTAACACTTAGGAAGTTTCTCCTGATGT
This sequence comes from Rhineura floridana, assembly GCF_030035675.1. Taxonomy (NCBI): domain Eukaryota; kingdom Metazoa; phylum Chordata; class Lepidosauria; order Squamata; family Rhineuridae; genus Rhineura; species Rhineura floridana. The sequence goes on along the minus strand of NC_084487.1, from coordinate 16,723,519 downwards.
TCAGCCAAAATCTGGCTTCCTGCAACTTGAGCCCATTATTCTATGCCCTGCACTCTGGGATGATAGATCCTGGCCCTCCTCTGTGTGGCAACCTTTCAGGTACTTGAAGAGTGCTATCATGTCTCCCCTCCATCTTCTCTTCTCAAGGCTAAACAGTTCTTTCAGACTCTCCTGATAGGGTTTTGTTTCCAGTCCTCTGACATTTGTACCCGTTTGCTCAGGCTGAGGCCTGCATGCTTGATGTAATAGACTCTGGACATCTGTTTCCCACACACACACACGCTCCAGTCACTTCCTTCTCCAGGGGTTGCATAGCTTCTGAATCATAGGGGCTTATGGAAGGAAAGCAAGTGAGGAATGGCTGTAGTCTGTGGAGACTGGTGGATCCAATGTCAGTGGGGCAGTGGATCTGCTGCAGGTTTTAATCTGAACCTTCAAGGAGCTGTCCAAGGTTCAAATCTGGCTGCTATGGCTCAGTGTGGGAGAGCATCTGCTTTGTATGCAGAAGGCCCCAGGTTCGATTCCTGGCATTTCCAGGTAGGGCTGGGAGAGACCCCTGTCTGAAACTCTAGAGTGCTGCTGCCAATCAATGTAGACAATACTGGCTAGATGGCCCAATGTTCTGACTCACTATAAGGCAGGTTCTAACGTCCCTATGTCCCCTTTAGTAATCCAAGTTTCCAGCTAAGGACTGGTCAACCTCCCCTCCCAAATTTGCCACCCCACTTACAGATGTCAGGAAAATGGTAGAGGGCACAATTTAGGGGGAATGGGGTGAAATGGTTTGCTTAATTTTGTCAGGGGAAGGAGTGCTTAAGTGCTTACCATGGTGCCATTCAACCATATGTGCACCAGCGTTGGTCCTATGCTGCAGGCCAGGCTGGTCCATTTTGGTGCCTAGAGAGAGGCAGGAAATGGTGCCCTCACCCCAAGAGATAGAAAAGGCCTCTCTTTGCTTGACACTCTAGACTGGAGAACCTAAGAAAAGCCTTCTTGGATCAGGCCAATGGCCCAACCAGTCCAGCATCCTTTTCTCACAGTGGCTACCAGATGCCTATGGGAAGCCCGTAAGCAGATCCTGAGCGCAACAGCACTCTCCCAACATCTGGTATTCAGAGGCATGCTGTTTCCAACAATGGAGCTAGTAGTCATTGATGGCCTTGTCCTCCATTGTTTTTAATCCTCTTTTAAAGCTATCCAAGTTGGTGGCCTTCACTACATCCTATGGGAGCAAATTCCATAGCTTAACTATCTGTTGTGTGAAGACGTACTTTCCTTTGTTCACCCTGAATCTTCCAACAGTCATCTGCCAGTCAGAGTTGACTACACTGGCTTAAACTGATAAGTATTCTGATGTCATATATGCTGCCTTCCTGTGAGTGTGTATTTTCTACATGTTTTCCTTGAAATTCACTGGAATTGTTTAATGAGAATATTATTCCAAATCCATAGCGATGAATTATCAGGGATCATCTCCATATCCTCCCCCTCCTTTACCCACCTAAATACTATTTTTACCCTTATTCATGTAGTTGAGACTCTGATTATCAAAACTTGCAAGAATGTGATTGTGTGTTTGTGGTGGTGATCCCCCCCCCAGTATATTTTATGGAATGGGTGTGTATCGTAACGCTTCGAAGAAGGAACAAGCAGAAGTGACAATAAATTGTACATAGTTGGCATGGAATCTCGCCAGTCTGTTGGCTGCCAACACTCATGATTTTCTGACGATCTCGCATGCAAATCTCACACTAATGTGCTGTTATTCTTAAAATCTCCTGCTGCTGAAATAATGAAAATTGCTTTCTGAAGAATAACTTTCTACTTTCCATTGTTGTCAGGTGGTGAGGAAGACCGGGCGGGGGTAGAAGCCATTTCCAGACTATGTTTTAAAGTATTGGGAATCAAGATCTAAATTAAAAATAACCCATAGTTGTCTGAATGTGTGTGTGTGTGTATGTGTGTGTGTGTGTGTGTCCCCTATGGAATTCCGTCCTTCATGCAATTCAGGAGACTCAGTATTTTGTTTTAATGCTTTGCTATACATTATCAGTAAAAGTCACAGTTAAAAACAAGTTTTTTTTAAAAAAAATCAAAATATAATTAAAACCAGCAGTTAAGCTAAAATTACAGAGTAAAACACGTCAGCATCTGGGCAGGCTTGCATAAACAACAACAACAAAATGTTTTTAGCAGGCATTGGAAAGGAGTATAGTGAAGGGAGCCTGCCTCATATCAAGAGGCAGGGAGTTCCAGAGTGTAGGTACTGCCATGCTAAAAGATCTATACCAGTGGTTCCCAACCTAGGCAACCCCCAGGGAGGTCATGAAGTAATCCCAGGGGGGTTACAAAGAGTCAAGAGAAGAAATATTTGAATGAATGAATAATGAATGAATAATAAATTTGAAACATTAATTAATGGCTCATCTGTGCACCATCAGCTATGCATGAAGCCCCTTCTGCCTCCCCTTCCTTCCTTCCTTCTTTCCAGCCGGCTCAGTCAATTCCCACCACACAGAGAACTGAAGAGCACACCACTCGAGCAAGTGCATCAAAAGAAGAGGCCAGCTGGGCATATTTAAGCTCTAGCCCCTTCCCCCCCCCCCCCCGTCTCTTTTGTCAACGGCAGTGAGAGAAGATCGATTGAGCTGATTGGCTCTAGCTGTAGAGACAGGGGGACCCCTGAAGGGGGCCACTTGCCCCAAAAATTAACGGGACAGAGTTCTGGTAACAGGACAGAGTTCCCCTACAAATGCACGCTGGTCACTCATTAAAAATTCATTATATAATTAACTTATAGTACCATGTATACATGTCTACTCAGAAGTAAATCTCTTCATATTTAATGGCTTACTTCCACATAAATCAAATTGCAGTGATCAGACCAGGCAAAGATTCTGATGAAGCTTTGAAGCTGCACAACTTGGGGGGGATGAGGCTTTATAGTACAAAGATGCGTCATTCTGGTTAAAGGAAATAAAAAATTATGTCTATTAAAAAAGGACAGGCTGCAATACTAACCAGGTTTACTCAGAAGTAAGTCCTATAGAATTCAGTGGAGCAACAGCCATATGAGGTAGAGTTAGTCAAGGCAGTAAGTGAGCAAAAAAAAAAAAGTAAAGTAAGTTTTTAAAATGTGAAATTGCACATATTCAGTTTTTTTCTTGCTGTTTATCAAGGCTTTGCGGGCATTTTTATACAGTTGTATATATTCATTTTAAATATATTTCTAAATATGTTAAGTTGCCCAAACTTTGTTGTTTTTACTCTTAACCTGGGTTCTTTGCATGGTTTAGGGATGCCATTGGGGGAGAGCAGGGCTGTTGTGCCTTTAACAGCTGTGTGGCAGGCAGAAATCAAACAGCAGTTAAATTAAGCCTTTTCCAGTATGGAAATATAGTTATGGGGAAAGGTTCACCTGTTGACATTATGTCTGTTAGATATATTGTTATTGGCATGTGGAGCTTCCTGAGCCGAGTGCTGAAGAGGAGGCATCATTGTATGCAGGGGGAACTCTTAAAACCAGAGTCCAAATGCTCTGCCATCAGTCAGGTTCTGTTCACCACTCTGGGTGGTTTATTTTTATCTCCTTCCTTTCATTTTCTTCAGAATTTGTTAAAAGTTGTTTATATTGCTGTAACCTGCCCTGGGACCTTCTGGTAAAGGACAGGTAAGAAATATCATCATCCTCATCTTAGTTTTTATGATGACTAAAAAGTGACATTGTATAATGCTTCATGCATTTTTTTCAATTAACAGAGACTAATACAACAACAATTGGCCTGTAGGGGTCGCAAAAAAAGTTTGAGGTTACAAAGGGGGTCATGTACTCATGAAGGTTGGACACCACTGATCAGGACAAATATTATGTATTACTTGTGCTAGTGCCAATTTGATTTATTTATAAGATGTCTTACCCTCCCTTCACTGTAAGGTCCCAGGGCTGGTTATTACAACATAATATATAAATATAAAACAAGTGAAACCATTCCACATGAAATATAACAGTATGAATTCACAGAAAAGTTGGGTCCCACAAAACAAAATCCCTTAACTGTCAAAGGCCCAGGCAGAGAGGTGCATCTTCAGTGTACGATGGAAGTTGTACAGTGAAGATGCTAAACACAGCCAATGTTAGCCATTCTCAGAGTAGACCCATTGAAATTTTTTAAAAAATGAACTTGATTCCTTTAATTTCAGTGGGTCTATTCAGAGTAGAATTTAGTTGGGTGTAAACCATTGTTCCAATATGTTATTGGATTTTTATTGTCTTGTTATATGTTCACTTGGCTTTAAGCTTGCAACATTATGATTCTTATCTGAGTGAACTACTTAAAGATTTTTATATTGTGATTATATACATATAGTCATACATATAGTCATGTACATATATACATATTAAGTGGTAATATACATAATAACTTTATTAACTCTCAAGATACTGTCACAAAATGTTGCTTTCCACACTCATGGATAGTAGACACAAAGGGTTGGCAATACTGAACAGGAGTTCTGGCATTAAAGCAATTTGCAGCCAGTGAAAGTACATCATCAGATCATTTGGCTCAAACTATATGATAGGAACAGAAAGTAAACAACCGGGGTAGGAGTGGATTTTAAAAATTAGAAGAATTGACATTCTGATATTGCATAAAACACCAGTATAGAGGAGGAAAAAATCATTTTTTAAATGTTTTTAACGTCGTTTTGTTTTAATGTATTTTAACATCTTTTTATGATGTTTTAAAGTGTTTTTAGTGTTTCTGTTTGCCACCCTGGGCTCCTGCTGGAAGGAGGGGCGGGGTATAAATAAAATAATAAATAAATAAATGAATAAATTTTGCATAGCCACATTCACACTATGCATTTATTCCACCATTATTCCACTTTAAACAGTCATGGCTTCCTCCAAATAATCCTGGGAAGTGTAGTTTGTGAAAGGTGCTGAGAGTTGTTAGACCCCTACTCTCCTCACACAGCTACAATCCTCAGAGTTTGCTCGGAAGAGACACTGACTATTAAACCAGAAATTGTAGCTCTGGGAAGAGAATAGGATTTTCCTAGCAACTCTCAGCATGCTTCACAAACTATATTTCCCAGGATTCTTTGGGGAAACCACATTTACACCGTACATTTATTCCACTATAAATCCACTTTACACAGTCATGGCTTGAAACGTAGTTTGTCCCCTATTCTTCACACTGGGGTATAGGTGTGGAAAGGGCAGTAGCTCAGTGGTAGAGCATCTGCTGTGTATGCAGAAGATCCCAAGTACAATCCCTGGTGTCTCGAGGTAGGGTGGTGAGAGACTCCTGCCTGAAAACCATGGAGATCTGTTGCCAATCTGTGTAGACAGTGCTGAACTAGATGGACCAATGATCTGACTTAGTATAACGCAGCTGCCTATGTTCCTACCTGGGTCCCAATTTAGATCTGCCCCACACCTGCACTAGATCTTTATTTCTAAAAATCTATTGATACAGTTGCTAATTGTGTGAATGGTGTCTTGTCTACTTTGGCTGTGAGTCTAAGAAGCAAAAGGTTACAAAGGTGTCTTACAATGCAATCCTAAGTATGTTTACTCACAAGCAGGGCTTTTTCTCTAATGGTACTCACCGGCACCTCTTTTTGGCTGCCCGTGGCAACCATTTTGTCCTGGCACCCGCAGCACTTCTATCAAAGTATTAGTACCGTCAACTGCTCAGTAGTAAGTCCCACTGAACTTAATGGAGTTTACTCCCTAGCAAGCATTTTTAGGATTCCGCTGTTTGTTATAACTTTGGGTCCAACATGTTAGTATTGCTTTCTCAAATTGTTCTCTACGTTTCTCCCTGCCCGGGAGAAATTTTATCAGTCAAAAAAAAATGTTCTGACTGATTTATATCTGAATAAGCTTCTTTTGAGGCGGGAGCCCGTCTCAAAAGCAGGCACAAGCGAAGTCACCCTTCCCGGAAGTCCCCTCAAATTGTTTATGATTTGTTAACAAAATGAAATGTACCAGGAGAGCAGATAGCAAAATTTCTTAAAAGAGTTTTTTTTCCTTGCTCCAGTTCCTCCAGCAAAACTTCTGTACCTGAAACACACATTTCTTTTGCAGTACAGAGGATGTTTCTTCCCCCTCTTTTTTAATTTTTAGTGCACCATGCATGGCCCCTTCCTTTTCTCTGAGAAACATGTTTGTGGAGTGCCCTGGCTGTCTGATTCATTATCTTCTGCCCTCAGCTCACCTTGACCATTGTTCTGCTTTCCTTCAATGCTGGCTGCGTTAAGCCCTGCTAAATGTCAGCGGGGGACCTGCCTACATTGTTGATCCAGATTGATCTGCTCCAGCACAGAGAGGGGAGGGGGGAAGAGAGAGCACTTTTCCTTCACTGAGTCGCTTTCTGTTGCATTCTGGAAACTGACTTACCTGCTTTCATGAAAATAAAAAGAAGGGTGAGGGGGGGAAAGAAACTCAATATTCCACTTATGTAAGCTCAGCATGCCCTTAACAAATGTAAGTGGATGTGCCTTACTCGTGTCCGTTTTCTTTCTCCATTTTTAAAAAAATTAATGGTGTGACAATAAGGACACATCAAAGATGGACACAAATCCTCACCTAGAGAACAATTATTTATTTATTTATTTATATACTGTCCCATAGCCAAAGCTGTCTGGGCTGTTTACAGTAACTAAAAACATTAAAAACAAATATACAAATTTAGAACACTTCTTTTAAAAACAATTTAAAACACAATTTAAAAAATTAAAACAATTTAAAAACACATGCTAAAATGCCTGGGAGAAGAGGAAAGTCTTGACCTGGTGCCGAAAAGATAATAGTGTTGGCGCCAGGCACAGCTCATCAGGGAGATCATTCCATAATTTGGGGAGCACCACTGAGAAGGCCCTCTCCCTTGTTGCCATCCTACAAGCTTCCCACCGAGTAGGCACCCGGAGGAGGGCCTTGGATGTTGAGCGTAGTGTATGGGTAGATTCATGTCAGGAGAGGCGTTCCATCAGGTATTGTGGCCCCAAGCCGTGTAAGGCTTTACAGGTTAAAACCAGCACCTTGAATCGAGCTCAGAAACGTACAGGCAGCCAATGCAAGCGGTCCAGAATCGGTTTTATATGTTCGAACCGTCTGGTCCCTGTTACCAATCTGGCTGCTGCAGTTTGCACAAGCTGCAGTTACCAAACTGTCTTCAAAGGCAGCCCCGCGTAGAGCGCATTGCAGTAATCTAACTTGAAGGTTACCAGAGCATGGACAACTGAAGCCAGGCTATCCTTGTCCAGATAGGGGCACAGCTGGGCCACCAACAGAAGTTAGTAGAAGGAACTCCGTGCCACCGAGGCTACCTGAGCCTCAAGTGACAGAGATGGTTCTAGGGAAAACCCCAAGCTATGAACCAGCTCCTTCAGGGGGAGTGCAACACCATCCAAGACAGGTTGGACATCCACCATCCAGTCAGAAGAACCACCCACAAACAGCATCTCAGTCTTGTCTGGATCACCACCATGCAGTCCCTCCCCCAACTCAGCCAGTCTTCCTAGAAGGATACTATAGTCGATGGTATCGAAAGCCGCTGAGAGATCAAGGAGAATCAACAGAGTCACACTCCCCCTGTCTCTCTCCCAACAGAGGTCATCATACAGGGTGACCAAGGCTGTTTCTGTGCCAAAACCAGGCCTGAAACCCGACTGAAATGGATCCAGATAATCGGTCTCATCCAAGAGTATCTAGAGCTGGCCTGCCACCACTCGTTCAAGGACCTTGCCCAGGAATGAAACATTTGCCACCGGCCTATAGTTATCAAAATTTTCTGGGTCCAGGGAGAGTCTCTTCAGGAGTGGTCTCACTACCGCCTCTTTTAGGCGGCCAGGGACCACTCCCTCTCACAGAGAGGCATTAATCACCTCCCTGGCCCAGCTGGCTGTTCCATCCCTGCTAGCTTTTATTAGCCAAAAAGGGCAAGGATCCAACACAGAAATGGTTGCTCAAACCTGTCCAAGCACCTTGTCAACGTTCTCTAGCTGTACCAACTGAAACTCATCCAAGAAATCAGGACAAGCCTGTGCTCTGGATACCTCGCTTGATTCACCTACTATAACACTGGAGTCTAAGTCCTGGTGGATGCTAAAGATTTTTTCCTGGAAGTGCCTAGCAAATTCATTACAGCGGGTCTGAGATGGTTCTACCATGTCCCTGGGGCCAGAGTGTAATAGCCCCCGGACAATTCTGAAGAGCTCCGCTGGGCGGCAGATTGATGATTTGATAGTGGCAGCAAAATATTGGTTTTTTGCTGCCCTCACTGCCCCTAAATACAGCTTACCATAGGCACTTACCAGTGTATAATTGCATCCACCAGGAGTTCATCTCCATCTGCACTCAAGCCGTCTCCTATATTGTTTCATCACTCTCGGCTCTGGGGTATACCATGGACCCGTACGAGCTCTACACAGGAGAGGGTGCTCAGGAGCAATCATGTCAACCACCTAGGTCGTTTCTGTATTCCATACTTCAACCAGGGTTTTGACAGGAGCGCCAGCCCTATCAGCCGGAAAACTCCCCAGAGCCCTTTGGAAACCATCCGGATCCATTAGTCTCTGGGGGCGGACCAACTTAATATATCCCCCACCTTTGCAGAGGGGAAAAGCCTCTGTAAGTCTAAATTTCAGCAAGCAGTGCTCTGTCCATGACAGAGGGACTGATGTAAGGCCCCCCACATTCAGATCACCATCTCCATATGCAGTTGCAAAACCCAAGTTTAGAGTATGCCCTGCTACATGTGTTGAGGTAATGGCATATTGGGGCAGTCCCATGGTTGTCATGGAGACCATGAAATCCTGAGCCACCCCAGATAAGGTGGCCGCGGCATGGATTTTGACATCCCACAGAACTGACTGTCTGGGGGATCTCAACAGTACACCCGAGACCACCTCCATCAGCTCAGCTAGGGAGTCTGTTGGGCAGTGGGGTGGGCGGTACACCAACAGAATCCCCAGTCTGTCCCGCTAACCCAACACAAGGTGCAAACACTCCAGACCAGTAGTCACATGGACAGGGTGCTTGCAGAGGGAGATTGAGCTGCTATGATGATGATGATTGCCCGCCCTTCACCCAAAGGTTCCAGGATGGGTCACAACAGTTTTAAAATACATCATTTAAACCAGTTAAAACTGACCTAAACTCACATCACACACACACACAAAATAGGATAGGTCCTCAAAAAATATGCTTCTCAGGTGTCAAAGGCCAAGGTAAAGAGGTACATCTTCAGCGTTAGCTGTATCCAACTCAGAGTGGAGCCACTGAAAGAAATGAGCTAAAGTTAGTCATGTCCATTGATTTCAATGGGGCTACTCCGAGTATGACTAGAAACCTCTTTTGTTGTTAGAGTCTTGGTGCAACATCTTAGTGGAGATATAGTCAACATTGTGAGTTGTTGGACTCCAGCTCCCATCATTTCTCACTACTGATCATGGGCATCCATGGGAAACTGCAGTCCTTCCCCCCCACCCATAATTCCCAGATTCCGTAATTCCCGGATTCCCGGCTTTCATTTTTTTTTAAAGTAAGTTTCTAGCATTTGTAGAACCTGAGATATGAGACAAAATCACAGATGCTCGGGATGGAAAGATCTGTCAGTTTTGGTTTTCTCATTTTTCCAATCTTAAATTCAGTTCTCCACATTTCTGCAGCAATTTGTGTGTGTTTTTTAATTAAAAAATCCTCATGAAAATTCTCCAGCATTTTAATGCAAATTTCTCCTAATAAACCAATTTTTGTAGGTAGTTTTTATTAATGAACACATTTCTGCAAGCCATTTCTCATCAAATAATGCCTTTTTGCATGTTATTTTCACTCATATATTCATTCTTATGCACCCTTTCCCCTACTATATGCATTTTTGTAAACATTGTTTGGTTGATTAATTGTATTGCAAAATTCAATTAAACACGAATTTCAAAAGATAGCTGTGTTTTGGTTCTCATATTGTTTTGGAAAATGTAAATTTGATAAACTTGGCTTTAAATGAGAACTGAATCAAAATCCTCACCCTTTCCTAGCAGATTCTATTCTCATTTTTTTTTGTGATAAATTAGCCATCTCCACCCTTTCAGTGTTTTATTGTCCCCCTGGAAATATTCCCATGAACACCCATGCCACTGGCCATCTTGGTGGGGATTGGTTGGACTCCATCAATGTTTGCAAGGGCATCCCTTTGGCTACCCATCTTCGTTTCTAATGTAAAGGACACCACTGCCCAGCACCCAGTTTACCTGCACAGTAGGAGGTCTGCATACATAGAGCAGCTGCTCCACATAAAAACCTTCACTGGGTGTTGCTGGCCATAAGCAACAATGGTCAATTTATAGATCCATGTTTGAGGCTCATAGATCAGCACTGGATGACACTGTTCACAGATGAGGCAACCCACACAAGTAGATGTCGTCTGAGCCTCAGATGCTCTTACCTGGCCTCCACATAATGGATGACTGTGTGTGCATTTCCACCTTGATGCATGTTGGTTGGGGCCATTGCAAAAAGCTCATCCTGTAAATTAGTATCACTAGACTGGGGTCAAAGAGAGAGGGTTTGGGTTTTTTTTAGTGTTGCTGGGCCTTCATGCAGTGAAATTAATTTCAGCACTGTTTTAGGAACAAAGGAGGCTACCTTATACTGAATCTGGTTCCTCTAACTCAGTATTGTCTGAACCATGGATGGTCAGGTGTTCGTGGACCTCAACTCCCAGCAGCCCCAGCAGCAATGCCAATGGTCAGGGATTATGGAAATTGATGTCCAAGAACTTCTGGAGGCCACCATGCTGGCTACTCCTGGTTTACACTGACTGAAACCCTAATTTCAGATGGAGGACATTCCCAAGCCTACCTGGAAATGCAACTGAACTTGGGACCTTCTGCATGCAAAGCAGATGCTGTACCACTGGGCTACAGCTTTTCCTAACTTTGAATTGGCCCTTTTAACTCTGAAGATATGTATCATATGGTTCCCCTGCTGCTGATGATGAAAGAGCTCCTTGGGGAATCTATATGCCTGTAACTTAGTGGGATTGGATGTGCTATTTATACATGTGCGTGTGATCATTCTCTCCACTTTGCAATTAATAAGTTTCTAATATTATATATACGATACACTTTAAATCTTCAAGTGCAATACCATTCCGATACTTTTTCTTCTCTCCCTCCTTTAGGCTAAACATTGAAACTGCCGCTATGAGTTAATTAAACACCTATCTGAGGATAAGCTGTTGAAAGGCAATAAAATAAAATACAGGAGAGGCTCTGCTGAGGCGAGCCAGAAATATCACATTGTGACCATATATGCAGTTTCTTCCCATAATCCAGCAAGGTTGGTCAACAAGCAGGAGCACATTTCTGCTCATGAATTTCCCCTGCCCTTTATCACCTGTATCTGCCTAATATGTCATCAGTGCTGAACATCCAGTGGTTGGCAGTGGGTGGATCCTTCATCACAATAGATGCAAAACCTAGAAGATGTCAAAGTTGGGACCCTTATTGTGTGTATTCCTTCTGGAAAAGAAAACATGGTTTACAATACTCTTTGACTAGGGATGGACAAATCAGGGAATTTCAGTCTGTTTCAATTTTGCATGCGTTCACTCATAAGTCTGCATCCGGTTTCCACGTTATCCTGAATTTGTTTTGTTTTTGTTTTTTATAAAAACCTGCATGAAAATGTTAGGTAAGTACATATTTTCTCTCAAAATATGCGTTTGTGAGCACACTTACTCTCAAAATACACATTTTCTAACATATTTAACGTTTTCTTTTTTTTTGAGCCCTTAACTTTGTCAGAAAATTTGGGAAGTGCAAAAGCCAGTGGATAACTGAGCCCTTTCTGCATATTAATCCAGGAGATGCAGATCAGGTCAGTTCATTTTGGAATTCATAAGCATTGAATTCCTCAAACATCCCTTGACACAAAATATCATTTGTATCGTGCAAAGGACATACACAATGCAATGAAAATGCATTGCACATTTCCTTACTCCTGCTCCACAATTTTGGCCGTTGTGGAGGGGGGATGCATGATGTGATGACATCATGTTATTTATTTGTTTTTTTACTAAAAACTATTGGGAGAATGGGATGTAGGGATAGCTACCAACTTTGGATGGCTTTAAAAGAGGATTACACCCATTCATGAAGGAGAAGATTATCAATGGCTACTAGCCACAGTGGTTATGTTCTACCTCCACCATCAGGGACAGTATGCCTCCAAATGCCAGTTGCTGAAGATTGCAGGTGGGGAGAGTGCTGTTACACTTGGGTCCTGTTTGTTGGCTTCCCATATAGGCATTAAGCCAATGTAAGAAGAGGCTGCTGGACTAGATGGGCTTTTGTCGTGATCCAGCAGGACTCTTTTGATGTTCTTATGATGCAGGGTTGCTGTTGTTCAGTAGCAACCCTGTGACCTACACCAGTGTTTAATTCTGCCCAACTCCACAAAATCAAATATCATTGAAACCAAAGCAAAAATGTTGTTTAATGGAGATCAGCGCTCAAAATAATTCACATTTAGTTCCCCCATTGTCTTAAGCTAATTTGAGATTTGTTGGTTGCTTGCAAAACATAAACAACCAAACTCTTTCATTCTAATTCTCTCTGTGTCTCAGGGTAGTATTTATAGCATGCTACATCTCCGGACAGACTCTGAGACCCTCTGGTTCCTTAATTACTCAATGAGATTTAGATTTAAACCAAATGGGCTGAGATAACAGTTTAGCCCTGCCACGGTGTGATCAAAGCAAGGCTTCAAGGTATAAAATTTACATAGGTGAGAGTTTATCTGGATCTTGGTATGAAGACCTTACTTGTTGAAAATAACAAATTCCCTTGAGTTACAATTTCATGCCAGGCTCTTCATTGAAGGTAGAAATACAGGGCTACATATGTGTGCCCTTGATGTACATCAATAATAATAATGAAAAAAACCACCTTAGATAGTGGTGATATGTGTGTTTTAATCTCTGGCTAAAATCACTGTTAACAAAAGTCGCTAACCTCAGATGAACTCCTTATCTCTCCCACCAACCCTTTACCATTTCCCACATTCTTTATTACTATGGCAACAACCATCTCATACAACATCTAAAGCCTCAATTGAACCCACACAATGCCCTGTTTGCACATTGCATTAAATCACAGTTAAAAACAAACCATGGTTTTACTGTGCACATGCAGGGAAGTAGTGCACACTGTGAAAAAGTTCTCACTCCACTTCTCCCCTGCTCCTCATGCACTGTGAGAAACAAGTTCTTCCATTCCTCCCATGCCAAAGGGAAACAAGCCGGAGCCTGGCTTTTGCGATGTCTGGAGCAGGGTTATGGTTTCTTTTCCCCAACAGGCCAGGCTCTAGCTTGTTTCTTGGTGATGTGGCACCAGCAGGAGCAGGACAGGAGCCAAGTGGAGTGAGAACATTTGAGAAGTGTGCACTAGCACTCTGCTTGTTCACATAGGACTTATCCACATGGGAGCCTAACTTTGTACTAAAGAAGCTGCTTTTAACATCGCAATAGCTTTTCAAGGTCCACACTTCTTGCTCAATGGTAGCTTCCAGTCCACTGTTTTCCATTCACCCATGTAGGTGTTCCTCTGGAAAGGTTTAGTGTCGCTGTTTCCTTGTGGCCCTGCCCCCAATTTTACATGTTTGCTCCCTCTGCTGTATCCATATTGTTAATGGAGAAGGGGAGGTGTTTTTTGTCAGTTTCATTGTTTTTTGTCAATTGCACACCTCTCCTGGCTGAGGCTGAAGCTGGGAGAGCATGAGGGTACAATTGACATGAAATTGACATGAAACTGACTAGAGGGGGAGTGAGTGAAAGGCAAAGTAGGCAGAGGCTGCAGCAGCTTTTGAGGGCAGCAGAGAGAGAGGGAGCGGGCGATGTGGCGTAAGAGAGCCCACCCACTAAAAAAAAAATAGAAGCAAAGTGCCAGGTGGAGAAGGCCAGTGCAGCTGAGATGGTTTTTCCTTTTCACATTATCAGCAGATTGGGTTAATACGAATTTAAAGGGGGAAACTGTGATAGTTTCTCCTTGCCTGCAACATCATGTGGACCATGCAAATTACAAGAGGATGCAAGTAGCACCAGACCAGAGCTTGGAAAAGTTACTTTTTTGAACTACACCTCCCATCAGCCCAATCCAGTGGCCATGCTGGCTGGGGCTGGTGGGAGTTGTAGTTCAAAAAAGTAACTTTTCCAAGCTCTGCACCAGACACACACTAAATCGAGCCCATAGTTTGTTTTTAACTGAGATTCTATGTGACATGCAAACTGGGCAAGTAAGGCCACTTTTAAAGTGGTATGATATCACTTTCAGTTGTCAGGAGACCCCTGTTTCCCTCACAGAACTATGCTTTTCAGAGTGCTTTAACAAGTCAGTCCCTCTTCCCAGGGAACTTTGGGAATTATAGCTCTGTGAGTAGAATAGGGGTTTCCTAACAGTTATCAGCACCATTAACAAACTACAGTTCCCAGGATTCGTTGGGGGGGAAGACATGACTGTTAAAGTAGTACCATAGGGCTTTAAATGTATAGTGTGGATGTGGCCTATGTGTTCACAGCCATCAGGATTTTTAGAAGGTTGTTTTTTAAAAAAAGAACTATGATGTGAGACTGTCCTTGTGGCACTGACTCTGTGGAGGATGTGCCACATTATTTATTTACTGCCCAATCATCTGTGATTCCAACTAAATTCTTAGACCCACTCCAATGCAGTTGGTCTGCATTGCAAAGAACTGATTTCTCGTTGGCTTCTTATAATAAAGCAACTCTTTTTAGTTATGGCAATACTTGCTTTGGCAGCTGCCAAAGCAAGAGGCTTTTTTTTTTACTTCTTCATAATAGGTTAAAAAATAAGACTATGTGGCACCATGAGAGAAAAGGTTCTCCAAGTTGAAATGTCCACAGGAGTTTCATTGGCTCCAGTCTTTGTCCCTCTTTCAAAAAACAAAATGCATTTGAAGCAACGATTTTAATCTGGATTGTTGTGACACCACTTCCAAAGCAGTGTTCTAATTTTTTATTGAGCGATTTCTTGAAATTGTAGCCCACCTGGGATTAATGATGTAAGATAGGGATCTAATACATAGATTGTAGCTTCTTACTGAAAGTCTTCCAAAGGACTTTTTCAGAGCCATGAAATATAACAGAGGCAGATCATGTGCCTCACTTGCCAAAGGTCCCAGGTTCAGTCCCTGTCATGTCTAGCATCTCAGGCAACTGGGCTGGGTAAGACTTCTATACAAGACCTTGGAAAGCTGCCGCCAGTTGGAGTAGGCAGTATTTACTGGGCTTGATCTGACCTTATGCCCAGCCAGGTGTTGTGGGACTCCAACCCATCAGCCCCAGCCATCATGGCCCATGGTCAGGGATAATGGGACTTGGAGTCCAGCAACTTTTGGAGGGCCACAGGTTTCCCACAAATGGACCAATAGTCTCTCTGAGGATATAAGAGATTAATGTATAGAAATTCATTTGTTTGGGGGTTTTTAAGCTTGGATAGATATACGGCCCAGTTTTGCACCCCGCACATTGGCTTTGGATTGTATAGAAGAGTTAGTCATACAAATTCCTTAAGCCCTATATGATGATATATTCAGACTTCACAGCAGGCATTGCCCATTGTCAGGACCTTATCAGCAAGCACCAGGAAGCATATGCTAACTTCCAGTTATTTACACTTGACAAGTTTCCTTCCTTTCCCTTTCCCTCATTCACAACGTGCCATTCCTCCATATTTAACCATGTCATTGGTTTCTGCACCAAACATAGTTTGGCCAATGCAGCCATCCTTAACTTATTCTACGTCAATATTTTTAAACACCTGCTTAATACATTTGTCCATGTTAAGTATACATTGACTACAACAGGCTTCCTTTCCAACTATGAGTTCTAGCTCAATGGTAATATCTTCAAGAAGTGAGTCAGGCAGTCAGGTCTGGATGACAGAGTATCCACTGGAATAACAGTCATCCCTTTTCCTTTTTGAACTTACTACAGAACTTGTCTTAATGCAGCCTTTCCGAACCTTTGGGTCCCCAAAGCAGTGGCTCTCCAGGATTTCAGACAGGAGCTTTTCCCAGCGCCACCTGGCAGTGGTGGAGATTGAGCCAGGGACCTTCCGCATGCAAATCAGAGGCTCTACCACTGAGGTATCTGCCTTTAGCAATACTTTGGGTGTTTGGTTCTAAGGTTCAAAGCCTCCATTCATTACTTCGGGAAGTGAAACAGCATGCACGGCCCAAATCTATGACTTTAATTTCCCCAAGTCGTCAGAACTTGGAAGGCAAATAGTGGCAAGTAGTGAAGTGCATTAAAAGTGAAGGAAGTTAAATAGTACACGATGAGAGTACATATGTATAGGTGGCTGTAGGGAAGCCATTGTGGCCAATGGTCTCTGTCCTCTGTCACTTTTGATATGTTTGTGAACAGCAAAGGGGAAAGCAAGGTAGCAGTGGGCCTCTTTGAGAAGAAAGAAGCTTACAGGGAGGAATACAAAAGAAGATAGGCTCTTATTGCCCCATGTACAATTAAAAAAGAGACATTTTTTTTAAAAAAAACCTTTCTATAAGCCTCCCGTTGATTAGTCTCTTTTTTATTAAGCAAGCTTACCAACAATGCTATTCATGAGATGATCTGAAGGGTTGCTTTTCTGCAACCAGGGCGATTGATAAGGCCTTTTGTGAAGTGTAAAGTTGCCAAGTAGGAAAATATCACTTTGTGCACACAAAGGATACTATATTCTTCCTTTAGGTTCCTCTATGGGAAGATTAATTGCATTGCACTGTGACTTCCCTTCTCCTCTTAGACAAGATAAAAGGGAAAGGGTGATTACTGTGCACAGAGGTTCTGATCAAACAAGTGCTGTGGATTGTGCCAGGAGGTTCAAATGCTTTCTGGATCACTGGTGCTGAGAGGTAGATCACACAACACTTTAAATGGATGTTTAGCCAGAAGATGAATGGTTGAGGTCTCTCTGAAACAGGTAGGGTTCCTTTGTCTGACTAGTATAGCCGCTGATGATTTACACTCACACACAGAGGAAGCTTTTTTAAAAAAAACTATCTTGTAAAACCAAAAAGTACTAAGACAGCCTTTCCCAACTAGTGGGCCACCAGATGTTGTTGGACCACAACTCCCATCAGCCTCAGCCAGCATTGCCAATGGTCAGGAAAGATGGGAATTGTGGTCCAACAACATCTGGTGGCCCACTAGTTGGGAAACGCAGTACTAAGACGTTTCATATCCTGCTGATTAAGCACTTGGGGTACGGTACCTCACAACAACAAGGTTGAAGGTTTTGGGGAGCGGCTTTATGCAACAGTCATCCATGTGGACTGTGTAGAACAGGGATGGGGAACCTGTGGCCCTTCAACAGACTTTGCTGGACTCCCAACGCTAATGGACAGGGATGGTGGGAACTGTAGTCTGGTGCTGAGCATTGTTCTTCAGCTGGTGAGCTATGATATACAACTGGGTATACATGGGTACAACCCATGGTGGCTCAACGCCAAGACCATGACCATCTTTTGGAAAGAGAAGGATAGGAGGAAAAAGAAAGTTAAAGAGAGTGAGGGGTTTACAGGGCCAAAGGCAACCCAACACTAATGCAAAGGGCACAATAATCATCTTCTTTTGCTGCTTGTCTGCCAGTGCAAAAATGGGGGGAGGGTGTTGTAAAGCATCTGTGAGGCCACAGTCCATAGTACATGGGTTGTTTTAGGCTTGGTAGGTCACAACGTGTGCCGTACTGATCTAAATAGGTCTACATACATAAAGTAAGGTAAAGTAAATGATAATTTTGGGATAGAGGAATACATACTAAAACAATTAACCAAACATTCATATGCAACTTGGTGAGAGTCTGAAAAAATTGGGCCCTTTGGTTCAGCAAAGAGCTGGGTCACATCCACACCCTAGATTTAAAGCCTATTTAAAACACATGGTTTACCCCAAATAACCCTGAGAACGCTGGTTTGTTAAGGGTGCTGGGAATTGTAGCTCTGTGAGTGGTAAATGGTAGTGGGAACTTTATGGGGGAAATCCTCATTGGTGCAGTTGGTGTGCAGGGCTGGTCTCCATTCTGACTCTGGTGGGGGAGTGAATGAATAGGGGCTCATCCACATGGCAATCTAGTATGTGTATGGTGCTACTTGCATCCCTTTGTAATTTGCATGGTTCACATGACGTTGCAGGCAAGCAGAAGCTGTAATGCAGTTTTCCCCTTTAAATCCGTATTAACCAATTCCAATTATAATGTGAAAAGGAAAGGAAAAACCGTCTCAGCTTCGCTGCGCTCCTTCATGTAAGCGCTTTACTTCAATTTTTTTTAGTGGGCAGGCTCTCTTATGTCCTATCGACAGCTCCCCCTCTCGCTGCCGCCTGCAAAAGCTGTGGCAGCTGCTGCCTACTTTGCCTTTCACTCACTCCCGCCTCTAATCAATTTCATATAGTTCTGTGTCAATTGCACCCCAAAGCTCTCCTGGCTGATGGAGAGGTGTGCAATTCACAAGAAACAATGAAACTGACAAAAACCCCTCCCCTTCTCCATTAGCAATATGGATACAGCAGAGGGAATAAACATGTTAAATTGGGGGAGGGGCCACAAGGAAACAGTGATACTAAACCTTTCCAAAGGAATGCCTACTTGTGTGAAAGGAAAACAGCAGATTGGAAACTGCTATTGAGCAAGAAGTGTGGACCTTGAAAAGCTACTGCGATGGTAAAAGCAGCTTCTTTAGTACTAAGTTAGTCTCCAGTGTGGATAAGCCCTAACTCTCTATTACCTGCATCCAGCCTTCCTAGAAAGAACAGGTTGCCCCCATGCCTGTAATTATTTGAAGGAAAACAAGATATGTAGTTGCCTGCTATGCATTAAGTGAACATCTAGTTTGGCTCTTAGGGAAATCAGGTGGGTAAATTAATCCTAATGAGAATATAAATTCAACACAAACCCCAAGAACTCCAGATCTTTCTACTCCTGATCTCCCAAACATTTAAACTGCTGACTTGCTCTGTAGATGGTAGCTACAGAAGCTTTGCTAAGGAAAGAATCACACCATGTAGTGTTGCAGGTAAAATGACCTTTCACCAGGGAAATGGGTCTCCTGGATCCCCTCCTGAGCTCAGTCCTGTTTAACTATATTAAGCAGGAGCTGAAGCGATGCCCAGACAGGAGCTTTCTTCTTCTTGTAACCTTTGTGAGATTTGCACTTTTCTGCCTCTAATTTTGTTTGTCTTCTTCTTTAGCCTGTCGAAGGAAGACTGGCCTTGCTGCCGTCCATTTGTGGCACTCAAACTAGGCTTGAAAGCATTAATTACTCTGTGTAATTAATGTGTTCGTTAATAAATGGCAAGTTTTAAAAAACATGGATTTTAAATTGGATTCCAGTCAAACTCTGCACCTTTTGAAAGTGTGGCGTTATTGCAATTGATGTCTATATAAGCAACAGATTTTAGTTCCTTAATTTGGGCAGTACATTTTAAAAAGAATTTTAAAAAAAAAGACATTCTTGTGCTTTATATTCCAGAGAAACATTATTATTTTTTTCAATAAACAACCTCGCAGAATGATGCAGCCATATTTATTTTAATTGGCTAATTAATCAACTAATTGGCTAGATACGACTTCTTCCTGTATGCCTTTTGCCCTGTCACTTAGTTAGCCTGGAACAGCCTCACCTTCAGCTCCCATCAAGCCAGTTTCGTCTCTGCCTTTAAGCTACTTCTTCTACTAAGAATTTCCTGGATGACAATGGCCTCAAGATTTAGTGCTTTCTGGTTCCAATTAACCTCCTAGATCTTCGCTATTCTCTCTTATTAGTTATTTACAAAAGTTATATCTTACCTTTTGGCTTGGAATCAGCCCCTCGAGGCAGCTTACAGTATGTTGGAATAAAATGCCTCCAGGGCATGAAAATACAAACAATAAAATTAAATCTAAAACCAGTGCCATAAAAAAGATGTTAAAAGCCCAAATGCTTTTTTTCTAAAATAGAAACAGTTTCTCTGTATGCCTAAAAGTAGAGACGTTCTGGCCAGCTTCTCTGGAAAGGGAGTTCTGCACCATGGATATCTCCCCCCCCCCACCAAAGTCTTGCTTTTTAACCTACCCCTATGTCTCTACGTTAGGCCACATGCACACCATACATTCAAAACACTCATATACCACTTCAACAGCCACAGCTTCCCCAAGCAATCCTGGGAATTGTGGTTTGTAAACGATGCTGAGAGTTGTTAGGAGAGCCCTATTGCCCTCACAGAGCTACAATTTTCAGAGTGCTTTAAATGAATGGTGCAGATGTGGCTTTTGTTTTTCTAGACATGAAAGACTCCTGAGCAACATTACAGAAATGGGTTTGGGGGAACATTTTTTTTGACCCCATGCTAAATTCCAGTGTATCTCAGTGTCCCCAAACAAAGCCATGCGTGTTATATCAGAAGCAGGGCTTCCCCAGATCTGTTTTTTCTTGAAAAAGCTGTGGGACATTTTTTTTTAAAGTCCAAAACGTTAGCATTAGCTGGGACAAAAAACACCTCAATGACAAAAACATTTTTGTCCCAGGCTCTTTTTGGTGTTCAAAAAGAAAAATCAGTCTGGATGCATAAGCCTGCATCTCTACTACCTACATCCAGCCTTCCTGTTCAATTTTTGTTCGATTTTATTTATCCAAACACATTACATTGGCTGAGGCAAAAAGGTACCTCAGATGTAAAAAGAAAAAAAAATCCATTGGTTTTCTTTTCTTTTTTCTTTTTCTTGAAGCATTTTTTATGTGTACAGAAAGAAAATGACAAATATGATGTGACTGACATTGGGGAACATTGTTTACTAGTGTGCAGGTAAAAATGCCTTAAATGGACTACTTTGTAAACTTTGCAAAGCAATGAAAAGTGCATCAGGTGCAATTCATTACACCCAAGGTCTGGGTTTGGAGTCATTATGCTTTTGATCACCTTGATCCTCAATTAGCAACGGGGGAGGAATTCAATTCAGTTCACATTTATAACTGAATCTATAAAATTCACACTTTCTGAAACAATATGAGAACCAAAACACAAGCATCCTTCCAAGTTTGCACTTATCCAAATGTTGTGGTACAGTTCTCCAGCCAAACGACGTTTACAAAAAATGTATATAATGGGGAAATGGGCATAAAATGTTATATGACTGAAAATAACATGCAAATACATTATATTATGAGAAATCACTTGCAAAAATGTGTACATTAGTCAAATCTGTAGATGCAAATGTGTTTATTAGAAGAAATTTGCACTTTTGGGCAGTTCAGATATAATAATGTCAACCTATTGCAAGAACTAGCCCTTCCTTCCTTCCTATTCTAGTTTTATTTAGAGGTTTAGGGCACCATCATGTCTTTCCCTCTCCCATTATATTCACAATCTATCTCAGTTTTAGCATGGCGTTACTGAACAGAAAACCAGTTTATCAAACATATAGTAAAGGCATGTTTCAACTGCTGCTCAGCTGGATCCACAGGGACTGCAGACATGTAAAATCAGTGGGGCTTACTTCTGAGAAAGCAAGCAAGCAAGCATTAGGGTATGGAATGAAAATGGTCCAGAACATGATAACTATCAGCATTTTCAGGCAGAAAATCGGAACCCCTTTCATATGCCTCCCTGTTTTGCAAGAACATGTTTACTCAAAGAATGTTTGAGTAATGTTTGAGATGTTTCAAAGAACCACCGTTCCTTTACACTCTCCTCCCATCAACAACTAAGCCACACACAAAAAGTTTACAAGGAACCCATTTTTTGTGACAGAAAACTACAGACCATAACAATATTCTGTTCATTTCAATTTATTGGAGACAAACATTGTTTCAATTTGTTTTGTAACCCCTGCCGCCTCTTGCTTGATTTGAATTAACACTGGGTTCTCTGAAATAAAGGAAAATAAACTCTTTTACAATGTGTAACCAATCCCCAACCCGACATGCACAGAAATGGATCTCACAGGAACAGAGGAAGCTGCCTTAGACTGCATTATGGTCTAACACAATGGTTCCCAAATTATCTTCCCCACAGACTACTTGAAAATTGCTAAGAGTCTCAGCAGAGCACTTGATTTTTCTGCCCGTTGTAGCAGTTGTAATCCACCATGCTAGCTGCTGCATGACTTTAATTGTATTTTTACAGACCACTCGAATGAAGTTCATAGACCACTGGTGGTGCACAGACCACTATTTGGGAACTGTTGGTCTAACATATTCAGACCATTCCATCTAGCGCAGCATTGGTTACGCTAACCAGCAGTGGCTTTTGTGGGTTTCAGACTTTCCCGACTGTTGTATCCTGTTAACTATAACTTTGTGTTTTAAGAAGTTTTCCTGAGCAGGACCCAGTAGTTAAGGGAGGGATGGAAGGTGGGAGAGCAAACAGGCAGGGGGAAAATGCACTGAGATTGTGACTGGATGTTATGAATAAATATCTCCTTAAGAATCACTAGAATCTGTTTCTGATGGATAAAGAGATAGGTTTATGGAAATGCTGGGAATTGAACCCGGTGCCTTCAGCAAGCAATACATGTTCTCTGTCATTGAGCAATGACCTTTAGTAATACCAACAAAGGATCTAAACCTTTCAAAACACACGCACACCACCACACAATGCATGGAATAGAATTCCCCACTGGATCACCCGGACTGTAGTCGGGGGTGGGGATCGCATTTCCCAAGTGCCCCCACTAGTAGGATTTTATACAGTGTCCTGCACAAAAACAGACAACCAAAGGTTGTTGGGCTCCAGTTCCTATTGACTCCCGCCAGCATGGCCAATGGTCAAGGTTGATGGGGGATGTATTCCAATGAGGTATGGAAGGCCACGCCTTCCTGTGGCATTTATCGATTTATTTATATAGCTCCATCTATGTGCATGGTGCTTTTACAAAGAACAAGGGGCTGACCATCCAAAACCTCTAACAAACTGATGTGGCAGCAGTAGCAACGAATTCATTGTTGTTGTTTTAAAGCAATTGGTGGAGGCTCAAACATTCAGTTTTTATCATTGTTCTCTTGAATTGTCCTTCCCCTTTCCCAGTCTCCCAAAGACCGTCCCGTGGCTCTTCTTTATTAAAATGCAGGGGGAAAGAAGGTACAGGTATTTGCACTTAAAGTTTCAAATTTTTCCTTGCCGAAACTGGGGCTGCCTGTTTGAATGTTTCCAAGAAAGTATTGTTCTTCTGTGACAACAGGTCAGGAAGACTCTGCATTAATTACACTAACATATGGTTATTAACAGATTCTAGCTCAGGGAGCAATACTTTACAATGTTATCTTCCAGATAGTCAGATGTTAGCCATATTGTCAGTGCTGGCAGCTATTGTTCCACTCATTTACTTCACAGAGCTAATTACTCCCTAATAATAACTTTACCTTGGAGTTTTTCACTTGCTTGTGCCAGCAAACCTGTTCACACTACATATGCTAATTATTGGCACTTATTCATTATGTTAAGATAGCTTTAAGTTCAAGCTGTGCAGCCTGGCTTTCGGTATAGAACCAGCTGGCTGCAAAGTTCCACCTTCTTTTTTTCCCTTTTCCTCACCCCCCCCCAACTAAAGTCATTAAAACTTTTACTACAGGATCATCTTATTATCTTAACAAGATTTGGTTTTCGAGAAGCTGAATGTATGTTCAGTTACCTCTCCTAGCAAGGGCATATCTGTAACAAGATGCATCTTGTGTTCATAATCACATTTCCTTAACCATTTATATGAACACTTTTAATGTGCTCCGCTATCCTTGTCTTAGGGCTCTGCCATCTGCAGCAGAGATGGAGGACATTCACTCTCCCATCTACAAGCAATCTTGTCGCCCTTGTAGAAATACTTTGAACAAAAATGCCCCCTCCTCAAATTACACACAGAGAATTTGGAGGAGCCATTTTGGTTATTTTTTTTTCTTTTAAGGTGAGGGCAGTAGTGCTTTTTTTTAATGGGATTTTTGAAGCAGGCAAGCTTATCATTGCCACCTTGAGAAGGCTATGGTCAGTGCTGGCCCTGCCATTAGGGCAGACAATTCTGAGGGGCAGGGAGTAGACAGAGTTGTGTGTCTGTTGTGTACTGTCTGAAATCCTGGAGAGCCACTGCCAATCAGTGTAGACAGTCCTGAGCTAGATGGACCAATGGTCTGGCTCAGTATAAGGCAACTTCCTATGATTCTCCCTTATGTTCTCCTCAAAATCTAAGCTTATGGTACATCTGAGCTAGACACTCCCTCAGATTTCACTTTGATGTTCTATAGACAGCAACAAAAAACTTATCTCTTCCTCTAGGACTTAGATTTTATGTTATTTATTTAACAAATTGTAGAGACTGCTTAATTAAACTAAATCAATCAATACATCACTGTGCAGTTTACATAAAAAATAAATTCGCAGGATCCAGCTAGTGAGGCGATGGATGATGGTGTTATTTTAATTTGGCTTAGATACGAGGTTTCTAAAAATGTTTTTAATGTGATTGTTTTATGATGTGTGTTTTAGTATTATGCACTACTCTGTTCTCCACTGACAGCAAGAGTGGTATATAAATGTATTAAATAAAAAAGAAACTCTGGGCAAAATTTGGTGGCAAGTGATTTTTAAAAGAAAACTTAAATGGGTGAACGTGGGTATGGAGTAGGGAGCATTTACAGAAAGCATCTAAGGTGTTTCATTGGTAGGTGAATGAGTTTTGATAAAACTGCAACATTTCTCAGAGGTTTTGGTTTTCATTTCTATTCTATTCCAAACCGTTAGGTTTCCACTGACTTTTGCTTAAAAGCAAACTTTGAGATGAAAATTCAGATACAACATCTGATATTATGATAAGACAGAGGGAGTTTGCATATCCCTAGAAAAAGAAATATGTACACTGTCGTGTGAAAATAGTCCTTCTTTTCTATTTTAAAGTGCAATCCTAACTATGTCTACCCAGACGTAAGTCCTATTGAATTCAATGGGGCTTCCTCCCAAGTAAGTGGGGTTAGGATTGCAACCTTACTGTATTGATATGCTTTGAGAAACATCAGCTGGCAGTGGAATCCCAAATTGTGTGAATACACAAAAATACATTCATTCTTGATCTTCATATCTGACACCAGGGTGTATGGTTCCCCTCCTTCACTACATCTCCATAGATTAAAATGTCACCTGTTAGGTGGCCTTTAATGAACCTCACACAACAGCCCTGTGAGGTAGACCATTAGAGTGATGGAACAGTAGCTGAGATGACTAGCAGCTGTATGTCACCTTTTGATGCTGTAGTCACCAAATAATGAATATGCTCATGTGAACTAGTGTTCTTGACTTACTCTTTGCCCTATAGGAAGGATGGTCAAAGAGTCTCAACTTATTTGTTTATTTATTTGTCCTGCTTTTCTTGCACCAAAGCTGGCATACATGGTTCCTCCTACTTTATCCTCGTAATAACCCTGTTAGGTAGGCTAGGCTGACAGATGACTGTCCTAAGGTCACCCAGTAAACTTCATGAATGGGTGGAGATTTAAGTCCAAGCCTAGTCTAACATTCTAACCACTAGGCCACACTAAGTGATGTATACAAAGATTTCTTTGTTTTTAAATAGGGTTAAAAAACATTTATCTCCCATTTTGCCATTTCCATGTCCGTCTGTTCTTCCTCTCAAACATCTCCTTAGTCTGGATCATCTCACTCTGTGCATGTGTGTGCACGTGCACAAGTAAGATATTTTTGGCACTTCTATATATGCCCCAAACCTGTTAGTATTTTGGCTAGCCGCTGAGAGTTCCATGATTTGGGGGGCCCTCAGGCATTGCTCCCTCAGTGGGACCCCTTCTCCCAAACCTGGAAAAGTTGGGGCATGCCAAGTGAGATTTTTCTTAGGCTGCATCTGATCTTTTTAGATACTTTGTGCGAAGTGGAAATGATAGTACTGCTAAGGCAGTGGCCCCCCTGCTGGTCTTGGGACCCTGACAAATGCCCAGCGTTACTACCCTCTGTTGCCAGCCCTGAATCTACTCCTCAGAGGAGGTGCAGAGATAAGCTTGAACATGCAGTGACCAAAACAATTCCAGTGTGGCTGTCTGCACTAAACAGGTTTCCTGCGTCTCTTTTAAGTGCTGGTGCATTGTTTGTTTCCTTTATTAGCGTAGCATCCTACATTTTTAGACTCAACAAAAGACTTTTGCAGGCATGAAATGGGAAAATGCAGCCTCAGCGTAATTGTAGCCAATGGTTTTCCACAAAAAGAGAGAGACTTTTCTCTGTGTAGAGAATCCACAGTGTCCAGCTGTTCCTAGAAGGATTACCAGGGCTTAATGGAGAGCACAGATGGAACCAATACTATTGTCCAGAGAGTATCCTAGGGCAGAGGCTAAAATGTGAAGGATGATCAGCAAAAACACTGATTGGAAAGAGAAAAGCAGAGGGGGGTAGGAGAGAAAACAATCCTCTTGTTCTACCCTTTCCCAAAAGGATAGAATGAGTGTGTGTGTGGCGGGGGACCCTCTGCAGTGGTGACTAGGCAGAGGAAATCATTCTCCTAATGCTTTCTCATGGTCAATCAGCATTTTAGAGATGTCACGGATCATGTGTAGTGTCTGCAGCTGTTTAGCATTTCTTCCTGTTAATATGAAAAGACTATGGTGTAGTTCTCAGTTAAATGTTAAACCTGCATCTGGGCTGCTCCTTTAGAGATGCCCAGTGAGGGGTTAGACGAAGAGCCCCGAGGGCCATAGCTCAGTGGTAGAATATCTGCCATGCATGCAAAACGTCCCAGGTTCTATCTATCTCCAGGTAGGGCTGGGAATCCTGAAATCCTGGAGAGTCACCGCCAGTCGGTGTAGACAATACTGATGTAGATGTACCAACGGTCTGATTTAATAAAAGGCACCTTCTGATATTCCTGGGTTTTTTCCAGTTGTGGCCAGCCTGATGCCTATGGAAAGCTCACAGCAGTACATTAGGGAAACAGCACTTTCCCACTCAAATTCCTTAGCAACTGATATTCAGAGGCCTCTGATACTGGAGGTAGCGTGGCTGTATCCTCTGAATCCCTGTCACCCCCTTCTAAAGCCATTTAAGTGGGTGGCCAGCACCACAACTTGTGGGGAGGGGCTTTGTAGTTGCGGGGTGATTAAATGGCAGCATGCTAGACAACTTCATGGAGGGTAAGGTTATCAATGGCTACTAGCCATGATGGCCGTGCTGTGCCTCCCTAGTCAAAGGCAGTATGCTTCTGAAAACCAGTTGCTGGTAGCCGCAGGAATCTGGTTGGCCACTGTGAGGACAGGATGCTGGACTAGATGGGCCATTGGCCTTATCCATCAGGGCTCTTCTTATTTTCTTAGGTAGTGCACAAAATTATGCATGGTGTGGACAAAGTGGATAGATCAGTGATCTAAAGCAGGGATGGGGAACTCGTAGTCTACCAGGTGTCGTTGGACTCCCAATTCTCATCATTCCTAGTGGCCATGCTTGCTGAGAGGATCATATGAGGAATGCAAAGCCTGCGGTCCTCCCTTAATCATGCTGGCTGGACTGATGAGAGCTGGAGTCTGACAACATATGGAGGATCACAGGTAAGCAACCCCTAGACTGGATGGATCTTCTCTCTGATATAACAATGCTGTTATTATATTCTTACAAGATCTTAATGATCACAACTTCTAGAGTAAGTTGAACTATGCATTACGGAAGGAAAGAAATGAATTAACTTGGAGCCTTCATTTTAAATGGCAACTCTGAGTTCTTTCTTTATTTATTTATTTATTAGATTTATATCTCACTCTTCGTCTCAGTAGGAGCCCCGGGCAGAGTCCTTTGTAACAGGCAGTTCCACCTTAAGGGGACCATACTGGATCTGTAAAGGGACAGGTGTAAGGAACCCTTGGCCCTCCAGATGTTGCTGAACTACAACTCTTAATCTGCTCCAGCAAGCATGGTCAATGACTGGGGATTATTGGAGTTGTAGTTCAGCAACATCTGGAGGTTCAAAGGTTCCCCATATCTGGACTTGAGTTACGGATTTTCCATTCTGTTGGTCCAAATTTGGAATGGTACCATAGCCTGCATGTAGTAAAGGAGTGCATCAGGGACTACACTAAATCCATCTCTCTGGTGTGCTGGTTTACATTTTGCAGTAGTGTTTTGTTTTTGTCTTCGTTTTTAACGTGGAGAAGAGCATTCAAATTATAATTTCTCCCTACCTACATTCTGAAGTCTTCTGATGATGCACTCTTGATGGTTTCCCCACACCCCCTGAGGTTTGGTTTACCTTCACCAGGGACCGAGGCTTTAGTGTGGCAGGCCCTGCCCTGTAAACAGAAGAGGTTTGGCAGAGACCACCTCTCCCTTCTTTCAGACATCTTCTGAAACTATGTTGTATGAACAGGCCTTTGTAATTTGATTCTTTTTTTTTCTTTTCAAGCAATCTGTATTTGTTTATGTTTAATTGGTGTTATATTGATGTTTTTAATGATGTTTTTATGGTTGCTTTTAGTGATTTCATTTATATATGTTGCATTCTGCCTTAATGTATTCTTATGAAAGTGCGGATTATAAATATGTAAATAAATGAAATAAATAGTACAGTCCTACTCCTACCATCTCATCCCAACATAATGTATTGAATGGGAATGAGTTGTTTTCATTAAGAGATGACATACCAACACAGGACTCACATTGGTTCTTAAAGAGATCTCCTGCTTGATCCTCTCTGAGTATCTGTATGTTTCTGGATTCCTATCATCTCTCTGTCTGATGTAGCACAGCAGCTAAGATTTGTGCACACATGACTGTAGGACAGGGACAGGGAACCTTTTTCAGACCAAGGACCACTTTTTTTCTGAGGAACCTTTTGAGAGCCACATGCCAATGCTGGCCAGGACCAGAAGCAAAAGTTGGTGGAGCTGCTAATGCGAATTTTACCTTTGTACAGTAGGCTTGTTTCTACAGAGATTCACACGCCACTCTCTGTCCTCCATCCAGGCAAGCAAAAGCCACTGTCTGAGGTCAACCACTGGGACTTTTCAGCCAGGCAAAAAAGCACTCAAGAAGGGTGTGAAGCAGGTCTGGGACTGGGCTCCTTCTTGGAGGAAGGGCAGGAGAGAGAGAGAGAGAGAGAGAGAGAGGTGGGGGTGGGGTGGGGGTGTAGGGAGAGTCCCAAGGGCCAGATAGATAGGCTTGGAGGGCCACTTTTGAGGTTACCCATTCCTGGTGGAGGGCACAGACTAACCAATGTGATGCCCTCCAGATGTTGTTGGACCACAACATCCATCATTTGCGTTACTGGCCGGGGTTGATGAGAGTTGGAATCCAACAACATCTGGAAGGCTTAGCTTCCCCTGGTATAAGGGGAGCTTCCCCTGGTATAAGATTGCCAGATCCTAGCCAGTTGTTGGACGCAGGATGGATCCTCCACAGGTGGTGCCAGTTGGGTATCCAGAAGTGGGGGGATGGCCTGGATAAGCCTGTTTTTTTAATTGACTTTTGAAGCCAAAGGGTGGTGTGAATTAGAGAAGTTTGTATAGTAAGGAGGCCACACTGATTAGTTCTGTAAAATGGTCCCTTTCCTCTCATTTTTATATAGCCTGGCACTTGATGTTGAACAATTTGTTGTTGTCATGTGCCTTCAGGTCGATTACAACTTATGGCGACCCTATGAATCAGCGACCTCCAACAGCATCTGTCATGAACCACCCTATTCAGATCTTGTAAGTTCAGGTCTGTGGCTTCCTTTATGGAATCAATCCATCTCTTGTTTGGTCTTCCTCTTTTTCTACCCCCTTCTGTTTTTCCCAGCATTGTTGTCTTTTCTAGTGAATCAGGTCTTCTCATTATGTGTCCGAAGTATGATAACCTCAGTTTCATCCTTTTAGCTTCTAGTGACAGTTCTGGTTTAATTTGTTCTAACATCCAATTATTTGTCTTTTTCGCAGTCCAATGGTATGCGCAAGGCTCTCCTCCAACATCACATTTCAAATGAGTTTCACATTCATAGAGATCCGGAATACCATGGTCTGAATGATCCTTTTAGTGTTCAGTGAACATCTTTGCATTTGAGGACCTTTTCTAGTTCTCTCATAGCTGCCCTTCCCAGTCCTAGCCTTCTTGTGATTTCTTGACTATTGTCTCCATTTTGGTTAATGACTGTGCCAAGGTATTGATAATCCTTGACAAGTTCAATGTCCCCATTGTCAACTTTAATGTTACATAAATCTTCTGTTGTCATTACTTTAGTTTTCTTGGTGTTCAGCTGTAGTCCTGCTTTTGTGCTTTCCTCTTTAACTTTAATCAGCATTCGTTTCAAATCATTACTGATTTCTGCTAGTTGTATGGTACCGTCTGCATATCTTGAGTATTACTTTACTTGTGTGGGATATTAAGGCATAGTTCGATAATTACTGCATTCCCTGGGATCCCCTTTTTTTGGAATTGGGATGTATATTGAATGCTTCCAATGTGTGGGCCATTGTTTAGTTTTCCATATTTGTTGACAACTTTTTGTCAAATGGACAGATTCAGTCTCAGTAGCTTGTAGTAGCTCTATTGGTATGCCATCTGTTCCTGGTAATTTGTTTCGTCCAAGTATTTTAAGAACAGCTTTCACCTCACATTCTAAAATTTCTGGTTCTTCATCATATGGCTCCTCCATGAATGCATCTGTCATCCTGACATCTCTTTTATAGAGTTCCTCAGTGTATTGCTTCCATCTTCCTTTTATTTCATCTCGATCAGTCAGTATGTTCCCCTGCTGATTATTCAACATCCCTACTCTTGGTTTAAATTTCCCTTTCATTTCTCTAATCTTTGGGAATAGGGCTCTTGATCGTCCCTTTTAGTTGTCCTATTTCTATACAATAACCATTGTAATAGTTCTCTTTGTTCCTACGTACTAGTCGCTGCATTGTTGCATGTAGGGTTCTGACCATGTTTTTATCTCCTTTTGCTTTTGCTTTCCTGCTTTCTTTAACCATTTTAAGAGTTTCTTCAGTCATTCATTGAGGTCTTTCTTTTTAATGACAGGTATTGCCTTTTTGCATTCTTCCCTGATAATGTCTCTGACTTCACTCTATAGTTCTTCTGGTCTGTCAACTAAATTTAAAGCCTCTAATCTCTTCCGTATTTGATCTTTATATTCTTCTGGGATGTTATTTAAATTGTATTTTGGCATTATGGGTGCTTTGTTCTTCTTCTTTAGCTTTACTCTGATTTTCGATATGTCCAGTTCATGATCTGTACCACAGTCTGCTCCTGGTCTTGTTTTCGCAGAAAGTATGGAGCTTCTCCATATTCTGTTTCCAATTCTATAATCAATTTGATTCCTATATTGACCATTTGGTGATGTCCAGGTGTACAGTTGTCTTTTCAGTTGCCCAAAAAATGTGATTGCAAGTAACAAATTATTGACTTCACAGAATTCAATAAGTCTTTCTCCTGCTTCATTTGTGTCTCCTAAGCCCCATTTTCCCACAATTCCTAGTTCTTCTCTGTTCCCTACTTTTGCATTACAGTCCCCCATGATTATCAGCACATCTTGTTTCTGTGTGTGGTCAATTTCTTCATGTACTTCTGCATAAAATCTCTCCAATTCCTCTTCTTCTGTATTTGCCGTTGGAGCATAGACTCGGATGATGGTTATGTTGATATGTTTCCCATTTAATCGCATTCATATCACTCGCTCAGACCTTGCATTGTAGCTCCTAATTGCTTTTGCTATATCACTTCTTACTATTAAAGCAACCCCGTTTGTTCTTAATTTCTCGTTTCCTGCATAAAATATTTTGTAATTGCCTGATTGAAAACGTCCCATTCCCATCCATTTTAATTCACTCACTGTAATGTTGATACATTCCATTTCTTGCTTCACAATTTCTAACTTTCCCTGGTTAATGCTTCTCGCATTCCATGTTCCTACTGTGTGTGTCGTACAAGTCTGGACTCTCCTTTTGCATCTGTGCACATCAGCCTCTGGGCTCCTTTTGGCTTTGAGCCAGCTGCATCATTAGTCACAGCACTACTCGTACTTGTCCTTTGTTCTTCCCCAGTAGCTCGGTGAGTGCCACCTGACCTGGGGGTCTCATCTTCCAGCACTATCTCATGTTGCATTTTGGATACTCTGTGCATAGGGTTTTGGTGGTAAGAGGTATTCAGAGGTAGTTCACCATTGCCTTCCCTTGAGTTTGGATGCATCTTAGTTTGGTGTCTCAGCTTTGATCATTCCGCCTTGGGTGCTCCTGCTAGGAGCCTAGCCTCTTGGTCTAGACTCCTAATGGCATTGCTCTCAGCTTCTTCAACACTCTGAAACCCTCTCACCACATTAAGGTGTGCATCCTAGAGGGAGTGTTGAACAATAGGCCAACAAATTATTTATGTATTTAATGAACTAATTAAAGTGCCTCAGTGGCATCTGGTGGCTCCATGTCAGTGGGGCAGTGGAATCTGCTCCAGATTTTAGTCTAAACTTTCAAGGAGCTGTCAGGGTTCAGCACCTTGGACAGCTCCTTGAAAGTTCAGACTAAAGCCCAGAGCAGATTCCACTGCCCACTGACATGGATCCACCAGCTGCCACCAAAGTACTTGCATGTCACCCTCCCAACATGGCTTACAAAAGATAGTCAGCTTCATATATGTAGCTAGAACATTATGCTTTCAAGGAATTTCCAGAACAGTTCATTTGTCATGCTTCCAGTTTAGGTCCCCAATGATCTTCCTTTTACCCATCCAGCTGTGGTCTATCCATCAGCTTTGGCATCTGATGACTAGTGGATACTCCAGCCTATTAGAATTTGTGTCATTCCCTCTCTGTCTGGACTGATTTTGAAAGAAATAATGTATACATTAACTTTAAATGTGGGCAGGAGAAAGAGAACTATTCTGAGTTAGGACAGGGCTAGAAACATTTGTGTGCTAGCAGAAGTAGCTCCTAGGATATTGCGGTACTGAATTGTTGTTACTTAGAGGCTAGTGCTATCTGCATATATGCTTGCTTGCCATCTGCTCAGCCTGTACGTGTGCACATGGACCATTTACAACCAGCACTTTTCTCTCTAGTGCATTCTCCTCACAAGTAAATTGATCCTGGAACTTCCTGTTGTTTGTGAAAGTAAGAAGCCCGAAGCAAGAGGGAGGAAAATATACAATAAAATCCTTTTGTTTCATAAGAGATGTTCGCATGGGTAGATTTGCTTGGGAAAACTGATCGGAATTTTTACTAAAATATCTCCCTTTCCAAGGGCAAGCTTTGAAATTTAAAAGTGTGGGATTTTTTTAAAAAAATCTCTCTTTTTTTAAAAAAGCCCTTTTTCCTAACGGTCACGTTTTTATAGAAGCTGAAGCTTTCGACTGCTAAATTCTTCCACGCATAAGTAGCAGCAGTACTTCTAAGGAAGTAAGTCAATTAGGTAAATATAGCTTCCTTTCCACCCCGCCCCCAAGCCCGGCAGCCAAAGACCCCTTTAATTGTTTTAGTCAAAATCGTGTGCCTGCAGTGCAGCTGTTTTTCATTAACCATGGCCACACACAGGCATGACTTGCGGCTAGGTAACATTGCTGCAAGTTTGCTTTTTCCTGCAATCTGGGGGGGGGGGGTGGAACAGTACCGATGTCTTTAAAGCAGCTGAACAGTGGTTTCACACAGTTGTCTTTAGCAAAAATCTTGTGTAATAATTCTTAATGCAGGGGTGGATTGCTTATGGCTGTGGGCTACCTGTGGCTTCTCAGCCCCTTTTTTGTGGGTAGGGGGCGGAGGTGGGACCAGGTGACAGGGATCATTACCGGTCTGTTATGTCTTCTGGTGTGGTCCACAGAGGATTCCTATGCCCTGTTCCCTGCCTTGTTTTTCGTGATTTAGAGGGCACTGGAGCTACTCTGTCCAGGAGAGCAACAAGGATCGAGGCATTGCTAGGGATAGGAGAATCTGTCAGTTTTAGTTTTCCTCTCATTTTTCCAATCTTCTGTACAGTTCTCCACATTTCTACATCAGCTCGCAATTTTTTTTACAAAAATTCCTCACAAAAATTCATCAGCATTTTAATGCACGTTTTTCCTAATGTACACATTTTTGTACGCAATTTGGCTAATATAATGCTACAAATGACAGCATAACTTGTACTCATTTTTCCTGTACATTAAGGGCAGCGGAGGTTGGTCCACTGGGGCACTGCTCCATCAATCTCATTCTGCCCTCAGCCAGCCCCCAGCTGCCTTCCTTCCTACCTGCCTCCTTTCCAGGGCATAGCAGTGCCTGTCAGCTCCCTTCTTCTTGGTCAACATGTTGCCCCTTGTAGAACTCAGGAGAATGGGGATCAAACTAGAATTAGTTGGCTACACCTCTCATTGGTTCTGGCTCTGCCTGTCATTGGCTCTGGCTTTGCCTGCTGTGGGCCTCCCCGCCTTCTGCTCTATCAGTGCCAATCAGCACCAGCCACCACTGACGAAGGGATGTATTTTGGAGTTTACGTTCTCTCAGAGATTATTTCAATCTAAAAGGGGAACAGTGAGGACACCGTCCCAAGCCTTTCGGGAGGGGTGGGATATGAATGCGAACAAATAAGTTTCAACTGCACATGTTTTTGTAGAAGCCTCCAGCCAAGAGAAGCATGTCTTCATAACTTCTGAATGACCAGGTGGCCTTCCCTGGCAGCCATGCTTGAAACTTTCTGCAAGCTAATTGGGAAATGTGTCTGTGAGGCACACATTAGCACCTGTTTGTTCAGAGGTTTCAAAGGTATGCATCTTCCTTTGGTACAAGTAACTTGAGGAATAGCTCTTAAGTGTTTTTGATATGAGAATGCGCCATAAGGACACAAACTCACATTTGCTGCAGAATATTTGGGTTCCAAGCTAGCATAAAACATTAAGTTTGCAATGTGTTGTGGCAATACACTTCTCGTCCCTCCTTCCTTCGGTGGTCCTTCTGGTGCCTTCTTTGGTGACATTTAGATGCCAGACAAATAATTCCTTGATTGTTTGCTTTGTTTTGTTTTCTTCCAGTGGTCTAGTTTGTTTCTTAGCTTAGTTCAGGAGTGGGGAACCTTGGGCTCTCCAGATGTTGCTGAACTACAATTCCTATCAGCCCTAGTAAGCATGGCCAACAGCCAGGAATGATGGGAGTTGTAGTCTAGCAGCATCTGGAGTGCCAAAGTTTCCCTACATCTTGCCTAGTTAATAGCACTTCTATTGCTGACTTTTCCAGCTTGTATGCCAATCCTGAGGTTATTGTATTGGTTCTATTTTTACTGCCTTCTGATTTTTTTTTATTGGAAGACACTTTGATCTTTTTGGTGAAAGGGTAGAAAGGAGGATATCAATATGTCAATAAATGAGCAATAAAATCCTGAGTGCACTTACGGGAGAGTAGCCTCATGTAACTTGGTGGAATTTACTTCTGAGTCAACATGCTTATGCTAGCGTTGCACATTCAGGTGGAGGTGACCAGTATCTATGTTGAGATCTTGCAGTTTTAGTGTTTAAGGTGTAAGAAAAGTCTAGTTTCCCTTTCCTCACCTTGAAGGAAGACAGGGTTGGACTTACTTGTATATTTCCTTGATTTAGGCTGAAAACAGAGGGTTCAAATATATTTGGACATTTTAACTTGCTTCCCAGACACGTGCACAGAAAACCTTTCTCTTGATAAGCAAATGAGTAATTAAAAGTGCTCAGCGGATAGAGATGAATAAGCTAATAAAGTACGTTTTGCAGTCATTCATTTTCATTAGCCAGAGAGAACGTGGAACTCCCCCTAAAGAGCTAAGTGATGCTGGAAGTTGGAGCAGATAAGAATCAAGGGTAACTGCACCTTTGTGTAGGACAATAGATCTTGTGAATAAGTGGCTTCCTCTCCATGCTGCAAGCTCATACGGTTAACCAAAATTGTTGAGTAATTGTTCTGTGGTTGAGAACAAAATGCTGAATTAAACTGTTCCCAGCACAATAATTGTGTGATTACAGCATTTATGTTGCTGGCCAAAAGGAACAGTCATTAGGTTTGGAAGACTTACCAAAACCACAGGCACAAAAAAAAATGCAAATTGCATGTAAATTATCCTCTAATACCTATAGCAGCTTAGAAATGGAGCTAGAAGTGAAATAGCTATGTATTTAAAGACCAGCAATCTGGAAGAAGAAGAGAAATGGCTGTATATTCCAAGAACTATTTCAGTTTTTGGAAGAAAATATCAATATCAAAAGAGACTTAACTTTAATTGCATTGCATTTTCTCAGACTTTGCCTGTACTGTTAATGGGGGGGGGGAGAGAGAGAGAGGTTGTGCTCCTAAAAAGCACACCCCTCCACTGCATGCCAATCAGATATTGTCTCAGAGCTCTAAAGCAGAGTTCACTCCCATTTCTGGACTGAGCCAAATTCAGAATGAACTACAAGGAGGAAGATGCAGGATGCAAATGTTAGAAAAGACTGCAAAAATATATCATGTAGCACTAAGGTTGTTGGGTTGTTGGGTTTTTTAAAGATGATGTATGATGATAACGCTCCTTGTTAGAAAGATGAGTTCCTTCACCAGCACTACTTGGAAAAAGCTAGTCAAACCAACTCTTTTTCAGTTGTCTTCTTTGTGCTTTTTTTCTCCTGGTATTGCCAGCAGCGATTGAAGGACAAAGAGTCACGGAGAAGAATAGATCAAATAGGGTTCAAGGCAGTCCCTAATTTTTGTGCTTGCAGTTAAAAGCAGCCATGAAAATTAGAATTTTCACTAGGTGCGGGAGCAGGTAATCAGATTTTGTGCCCATAATGAATTGCACCTGAAGTTGTCTGCTATTATCAAAAGGATGGTTCTTGTTTAAAAAGTTGATCCAAACGCCTGTGTATATAGGGTTGCCAGGTCTCCAGTTTTTGCCTGGAGACTCTGGATTTTGGAGGTCCTCTGCAGGTCTCCGTATGAGTCACCCCAATCTCCAGACTCTTAGCTTTCATTCTTTTTTTTAAAAATGAAGTTCCTAGGTGGTGTGGTTCAAGAGATATACACCAAAATGTCAGCCACACACCCGCAAATTTCTGTTAGAAGTTGGCTGCTCTAATCCCGCCCTTTCAGGTTTTTAGCCAATAAGTGCAGTCAGGTTTGTGATTGATGAGAGATTAGCTAACCTTCAGGCAATAGCTGGAACCCATTGCAAATTCTGAAAAGAAGCTTCCTTTTCCTGCTTGTCTGCACATCAGAAGTTGAGTGATCATATAACTGTCAACAACGGCAAGATTGCATTTCTCTCTATAATAATACAGCAGGAAATCTAGAACTGAAGATCACAGCCGGATCTTGGTAGGCATTGCAAAGTAAACAATTTCAGTTATGAATAAATGTGTACATGCATGTTTTTTTAAAAAAAATACGTGCAAAAATATCATATTATACATTATATCTTTCAAATAATTTTTGAACAGAAATTTGAAAAAGTGTACATGCTGCATCTTATGATGGCATTGCAATGAGTTATTCTTTTCTAATTATAAGGAGTCAAACAAGTTTAAATGTTCCTGGGCTGTTGAAGAGGGCAGATTTTTGGCTTCCTAATATGAATTTGTAATCCTATACTCACTTTTCTGGGAGTAAAGCTGCAATGCTAATCCCACATACCTGGGAATATACCCCACTGAATTCAGTAGGACTTAATTTTGAATAGACATGGTTAGAATTGTGCTGTAAATCAATGGGACTTTTGAGTGAACATCGCAAATGACTGTGTTGTAAAGCTTTATTTCCCCCTCCGATCCCTTTTTTAAGCAACTAGGCAGAGTTTACTTAGGTGTCACTGCTTTTATTTGGTATGAAACTAATACTGATTTTTTTAAAAAAAAAATCTGCAGTTACCAACTGGTTTTGATGATAAGCTATTATATGGGGTGTATGTATTTTTACATCCCCAGTATGTGTGTATATGAAATCTTTCCAACAACCCTGTAAGGTAGGGTTGGAAACCAAGGTAGCTCACAACAAGAAATAAATCAATTTAAAATCCAATAACTATAAATCAAGTATAAAACATTTGCAAAACAGCTTAAAGTGGCATGATTCTGAATTTTGGGTTGGGTGAGTGACATTCTTTATCATTTGAGGTTGCAGTCCTGTGCATTCTTCCCTGTTTGAGTAAGACCCACATTGTAAATGTGCACGGGATTCTACTACAAATATCCTTACAGATTGTGTAAATAATAAACATCTTTGACATTCATGCTTATCTAAACCTTTCTTGAATTTTGGACCTTTGCATTCCAAACTACACATCCCAGGATACTTTGGGGGAAGCCATGACTGTTTAAAGTGGAATAAATGTCTGGTGTGGATGTGGCCTAAGGCCCAGGGGCCAAACGTGTCCCTCCAGGCCTCTCTCACTGGTTCTTGGAGCTCTCCCTCAGTCTTCGCTTCATGCCTGTCCAGTTCAGAGTGAGAACCACCAGTTGGAGACGAGGGTGCAATCAATTCTTGTTTTATTAAAGTAATGGATACATCAAAGGCTGTGCACCTCATAGAAACCCCTATGCTAACTCACTACAATCCCTAACTGCACTCTAGACATGCTCTGCAACTTGTGAGGAAAGTTGACTCAGCACCCACTTCTGGGTGCGGTAGCCTCAAATAGGAGAGTCTTGGGGCATAACCTCTCAATCCATCGCACACACGCCGCCTTCTACCCTGTCCGCTTCTCCTGACGTCGTGAGCGCGGTGAGGGGGGGTGAGCCTCTGAGGGCTCATCGGAAAGCACAGGTTCCTGATCGGCAGGTGGGAGAGCGGAGGGCGGGAAATCGTCGGGTGTTTCTAAGATACTGCTTGGTGAAGGAGGAGTGTCTGCTCTCTCAGGAGCATCCCCCAACAGTCCCATGGGAGTGCTGGGGGGCTGAGCGCTGTCCCATTGAGGGGCAGGACCAGCCATGGGAACTGGCGGGGTGGGCTACTCGCTGTCTTCCCCAAGGTCGGAGTTAGACTCAACAACAGCTGGATCGTCCATGCTCCCTAACGGCTGAGCTTCTGAAACTCATGCCTTCCCCCTCCTTTCTCGGGAAGGAGGCTGGGTCCATCACCCCTGGGCTCAACAATGCCCCCTTGAGTATTTTGCCAGGCTCAAATGTTTCCTTGAACTCTGGAAATGCCTCTTGCTCCCCCGGATGGAGGACAGAGAGGGTATGTGTAGAAACTAGCCTATTATATTTTGTTGTTATAGTCCTTCAAGTTGATTACAACTTATGGCAACCCTATGAATCAGCAATCTCCAACAGCATCTGTTATAAACGACACTGTTCAGATCTTGTAAGTTCAGGTCTGTGGCTTCCTTTATGGAATCAATCCATCTCTTGTTTGGCCTTCCTCTTTTTCTACTCCCTTTTTGTCTTTTCTAGTGAATCATGTCTTCTCATTATGTGCCCGAAGTATGATAACCTCAGTTTCATCCTTTTAGCTTCTAGTGATAGTTCTGGTTTAATTTGTTCTAACACCCAATTATTTGTGTGGTTTTTTTGCAGTCCATGGTATGCGCAAATCTCTCCTCCAACATCACATTTCAAATGAGTTGATTTTTGTCTTATCTCCTTTTTTCACTGTCCAACTTTCACATCCATACATAGAGATCAGGAATACCATGGTCTGAATGATCCTGACTTTAGTGTTCAGTGATACATCTTGGCATTTGAGGACCTTCCCAGTCCTAGCCTTCTTCTGATTTCTTGACTATTGTCTCCATTTTGGTTAATGACTGTGCCAAAGTATTGATAATCCTTGACAAGTTCAATGTCCTCTTTTCATTTGTTGATTTGTCCACTCTTTCTTCTAACCCCTCACACTACTGCTATGGCCCTTGGGAGGTTTCCCAGAAGGAAATGTGGCCCTCAGGCAGAGGAATATTCCCTACCCTTGCTTTAAAGACATGGGAAAACAAAAACTCTAAAAGTAAGCACTGTAGTGTCAGAAGTCTGTAAGGATGCAATTCCTTCACCAACAAAACCCCACAGAACATGTCTTGTCCCTGAACATCACCTGCCTCAGCTCTGAGGCAGCGTAGAGCCTCCAAAGATGACCTCCATGAATGGTCAGATTCATATGGAAGCAGATGTTCCTTCAGATACCTCAAGTCCTAGGCTGTATTTAAGTATTTATAAGGCACACTTTTTCATAGAAAAGCTCATTTTCAAGCTCAGTTTATTAACCCTTATCTGCAATCCTCAGCTTGATTTCAGTAGTCATGATGGGCAGGGATTGAGAGAACATGTAGTTGGATGCATCCCTGCAAGCATCCTGTCCACATCATCAGGCCTCATAAACTGAAAATGATCCCACAAATTCAGAGGTGGAGAATTAACAATTTGACAGCAGCCTTCCTCCTCTCTGATCGTTTAGTTTTGTTTTCCAAAACGGAGATGTTTATTGTGAAACAAAGTGCTTTTGAAGCGCCGTTGACCTAGGCTAGAAGATCGAATATAAGCCTGAATAGCTGAAATAAGTCCCTGGATAGCAGTGGGCAGCAATTAGAGATTTTTTAGTACCAGGAATTAATTAATTAATTAATCATCAATCAATCAATCAATTAATTAATCCTTCCTTCCTTCCTTTCTTGTCTGTCTGTCTGTCTGTGTATGTATCATACTTCCCCCTTCCATTTATCCATAAGAATTAACTGCATTTTTTTAAAAAAAGCAAATCATATTTGAACATTAATACTCAATATAAAATAATTACAAAATGTGTCATCTTGAGGAAAGAACGACATTAAATTGTTGCAACAACTAAAGCCATGAAAACCAATGTCATTGCATGCCAAACATATGCTCAGTCATGTCTGATTTGATTGGATGGCCGTATTAATCACAAGGGGATGGGATTTCAACATTTCCTTTCCTTTTGAGTAACACCCCTCTATGCAAAACAGTCTTTAAATTCCAGAGTTTTAAAGGTGGCTTACCATGTTATTTGGAGAGGGGGGAATTGGCCAGAACTAGGGAACGGTCCATGGCTTAATGATAGAGCATCTGCTTTGCATGCAGAAGGACCCAGGTTCAATCCCCATCTTCTCCTAGTAAGGCTGGGAAAGATTCCTGCCTGAAACACCAAGAACCCACTGTCAGTCAGCAGCAGTGAGCGAGATAGACCAATGGTCATATTGGGTACAAGTCAACTTCCTATGTTCCCTGCTTTGACACAAGGCTATAGATGCATAGGTCCCAGGCTATGGTCTGAAGGCACATAAGGCCAGCTCTCTGCTGAAGCTAAGCAGGGTCAAGTCTGATCACTGCCTGGATGGGAGACCACTGAGAGCCATATGGGAAGCCACCTTGGGTTTCATGAAAAGCAAGGCAGGGTATAAATAATAAACAAACAAACAAACAAACAAACAAATGGTGGCTGAGCAGATGGAGCTGCCATATACTGATTCAGACCATTGATCCATCTAGTCCATTACTGTCTAGTTAATGGGTGGGGGGACCTCTGGTCTGGGGCCAATTGTGGTCCTCTAGACCTCCCTATCTGGTCCTCCAGGCATCTGCTATCTGGACTCCTCCCCCTGGTCACACCCCTCTTCCTGGGCCTCGCCCATCATCAGTGCCCTCCCTGACTGGTGTTGCCTGGCTAGAATGTTTCCTTGAACTTTGATAATGCCTTTTGCTTACCTGGCTGTTGAATAGATGGGTGTGTGTTACATCAAACACCTCTGACATTTGCATGGGCTGGAATTTACTGCAATGGGAGAGGTAAGTGACATGTGTGGGCAGACATCGTGGGCCCTGGGTAGGCTGGTGCCCAAGGGCCCAGTCATGCCTTGTGCTGGCCTGCCCAGAGTCACCTTTGCCATCAACAGTTTGCCATTTTTATTTCTGTTGTGGGGTTTTATATGAGAATTAATAAAACAGTCAAATTTAAAGAGAGGAGAAAAAGAGAGAGAGAGTGGGAGGGAGGGAGAGAAGCTAACTAGATGCAAAGAAGGACGAAACTCCTATGCCTTTATGAATAGTGAAGGAGACAACATTACAGCAGGTGCAGATTTACTTGTCAAAAGTTCTGCTTTCCAACAACTATTGATGTTCAGAAGCAATATGTCACTGAATACTTTTACTGGGGGGGCAGCAATAGATGACAGCTGTTGAGCTCATGCCCTGCTTGTGGGCTTCCAGGAGGCATATGGTTGGCCCCCATGGGAAACAAGATGCCAGACTAGATAAGACATTTGGTTTGATCCATCTGGAATCTTCTTGCGTTCTTAC
This sequence comes from Rhineura floridana, assembly GCF_030035675.1. Classification (NCBI taxonomy): domain Eukaryota; kingdom Metazoa; phylum Chordata; class Lepidosauria; order Squamata; family Rhineuridae; genus Rhineura; species Rhineura floridana. The sequence goes on along the minus strand of NC_084487.1, from coordinate 16,681,307 downwards.
AAAAAAGTGCAGCGAGTCCTAGGTTGCAGGTTGGAAATCAAAGGGGGCCTTGAAGAGACTGAAACTGCCTGCACAGAGAGAAACTGAGTGGGCACTTCCAGTAGGGGGGCAGCCTCCAAAGAGCTATTGAGACAGGGGAATGTAGGAAGTTGCCTTGTACTGAATTGGCCCATCTAGCTCCGTTTTGTCTACGCTGATGTACAGCAGCTCTCCAGGGTTCCAGGCAGGAGATTCTCCCAGCCCTACCTGGAGATGCTGGGGACTGCAAAGCAGATGCTCTACCACTAAGCCATGGCCCTTCCCCAGCCCCTTGTCAGCAGCTAATTTGCATGTGCCGAGTCTTAATCTGCTGGAGATTAAGGCTGGAATCCACTGAGCTGCTCTCAGCACGGCAAAGGATTTGTGCCTGTGCTTGTGCAATGATGTTTTTGATATGGCTTTCCTTGAACATCAACCTTCTGTGCCATATCACAACTTGCTTTTCAAAGCCCCTGAGCTTTCCAAGCAGTTTGCCATGCTGTGTTGCTTTTTTAGAAACCCAAACCCAAATCCCACTTGGAAACAGGGACTTGGGCCTCTGGTTCTTTGGCTCCTAACCCAACTACAGAACTCAAGCATCGATGTTTCATGAAAGTTTAAATTCTCCTCTGCCTCCAAAATAAAGTTTGTTGTTTTTCTCGAGAGATGGGTGGGTATCACTTAAAGTGAATGACTTGCCTTAGACTTTTCTTTGTATTTGTGCCAATACATCATGCAAAAACGGCTCTAGCTTTGAATTGCTGCCCACTGCATACTATTAGATAACCTCTTGTTCTTGCCCACCCGCCTACACGTTAATTAAAGCAAACACTGCTATCTTAACAAGATAGCTACTTGTCAAAAAAAAATGCTGGAAGGAAAGGAAAACATTTTTTAAAAAAAAAAATACAACAGAACAATATTAGGATCCTTTTCAAAGGATCTAATAATGTGATTGATCAGAAATGAGAAAAGAATAAGACCTGATATATAAATAGTGGTGGGGGTGGAGGTCAGCTAAAAGCTAAATGAAAGGTGCAAAGCTACAAACATGAGATGCTAATTTGCAGGGTAAAGTTTGGATCGCTGAGTTGACTCTGCTGTCGTATCATGAAATCACTGAGATGAGTAGGTGTGAGGGTGGAGCGAACAACTGCCATGTAAAACTTTAGGGTTAAATTTCAAGGTGTTTTTCTCTGTCAAAAAGAAATTCATAGGGTTAGATCCAGAGTGACTTCATTGCAAGTATTGACATTAGCTAGTCATGACTAACTTTTCACATCGGTTTCAGTCAGATACAACAATATAAATCTATTCATGTCTACTCAGAAGTAAGCCCCAATGGATATACATTTTAATATAAATATATAAAAATAATGCTTCTAATTTTGTGCTCACTCACCTGGGAGTAAGCCCCACTGAACTCAGTGAGACTGCATGGCTTTGCACTATAAGTTTCTTCTTAAGGCAGTGTCTTGATTCAAAGCCAAATTCAAGTTGTTGGTGGCCTCCGGACACCTCAATTTCAATCACTGCCACCCTGAGTAAGGTGAACAAGAGGAGACATGATAGAAGGGTATAAAATTAGGAATGATGTGGATAAACATTTTTCTTCCTCTCTTATAATGCTAGAACTCAGGGACATCCAATCAAGTTGAATGTTGGAAGATTCAGGACAGACAAAAAGAGGTGCTTCTTCACACAGCTCGTAGTAATACCAGCTAGGGAATTCACTCACACAAGGTGTGGTGATGGCCACCAATTTGAATGTCTTTAAAAAAGGAATAGATAAATTCATAAGGCTATCCATGGCTACTGGTCATACTGTCTGTGTTCTACCTCCACTGACATAGGCTATATGCCTCTGGGTACCATGTGTTGTGAATCACAAGTGGGAAGAGTTGCTGTTGCACTTGTGGGCTTCCCAGAGGCATCTGGATGGCCACTGTGAGAACAGGATGCTGGACTAGATGGGACTGATCCTGCAGGCTCTTCTTATATTCTTAAGTTCATTTGGAACTTATAGAGGACTTTAGCCTTGAGGGCTATTATGTTTGGCATTCTTTCCTTCTTTTGATCAGCCTGTAGCCCTTTTATTTCCAACGACATAAGGGGAAATGCAATATTTCATTAAGATGTGTTACAGATAAATAAGTTAAATAAGAGATTGATTGTCTGCATTTGTGTTTTGGCTGTTATGTGATGATACCCTACCCTACCCTTAGGACCTCTCACTGCAACACATGCTATGGGCTGCGCCTATGGAAGTCATTGGTGAGCCCAGATGACAAGGGCTCCGGCTCCCCTGAAAGGTCTGAGGTTGCCCAGAACACATGGTGAGAAGAGGCACCATTTGGTATGCTTAAACCAGCCTTTCCCAACTAGTGTGCCACCAGATGTTTTGGACCACAATTCCCATCTTTCCTGACCATTGGCAATGCTGGCTGAGGCTGATGGGAGTTGTGGTCCAACAACATCTGGTGGCCCACTAGTTGGGAAAGGCTGGCTTAAACGTTTGTTTATTTAGCAAATTTATAAACCGCTTGCTCAAAGCAATTCTCCAAGTGGTGTACAAGTTCAATTTTTTTTTTAAAAATGAGCCAATTAAAAAACAAATATACATGAAGCCATCACTAAAAATAAGGATAAAAAAAATAAAACAGATGTGGCTGGATAGGCTTGCTGAAACAAAAAAGTTTTCGGCAGGTGTCTAAAATAGTGAAGGTACCTGCCTGATGTCAATAGGCAGAGAATTCCAGATAATGGTGATAGAAGTGACTCCTTGCAAATGAGGAACAAACATTGTGTGGCACTTGTGAGAAAGTGCAAGTTCTGCAGATCAAACTGAACTTGTGTGACCTAGATAGTTCGTATAAATGGCTAGTTTACATGATTCTTCCTCTTCCAAAAAAAAAAAAAAAGGAGGGGCATACTAGAGACTATCTCTGTGCTACCATGTTCTTGCAGTATCAACAATAATGACAATAAACCCCTGGGGTGGGGAAAACATGGAGAGAGATTCAGATGATGACTGCAGAAAGTGGTCCTTCATATACCCAAGCTGTTTAGGTTTTTATGGGTCACCACCACTATGAATTATGCCCAGTACATAGGAACATAGGACACTGCCTTATACTGAGTCAGACTGTTGCTCCCTCTTGCTCAGCATTGTCTCCAGCAGCCTTTCCCAACCTTTGAGTCCCCAGATGTTGCTGGATTACAATTCCCATCATTTCTGACCATTGGCCATGCTGTCTGGGGCTGATGGCTGGGAAAGGCTGGTCTACAGCAAGCGTGCAGCAGCCCTAACAAGCATGGCCAATAGCCAGGGATGATGGGAGTTGTAGCTCAGCAACATCTGGAAGGCCTAGTCTACAGTGACTGGCAGTGGCTCTCCAGACTTTCACACAAGAATCTCTCCCAGCCCTACCTGGAGGTGCCAGGGATCGAACCTGGGACTTTCTGCATGCAAAGTAGAGGCTCTACCACTGAACTATGGCTCTTCCCAGTAATGTATTGGCAGCCAGCATAGTTGTGTTAAGAGATTTGAGATGTGATCCATATAGCTGGTCCGATGGAGAAACTCAGCAGCTGCAGGTTATACTAAAGGAAGTTTCCAGGAAGCTTTCAAAGACAACCCCACATACAACTCAATGGAAGCCATTGGCTTCCATGGGAAGAAGTTGAGTCGGCCTTTCATTCCAATAGGGATTCCCATGTTTGGGAATGTAATCAAAGGCAATGCACTGTTTTAAACACTAAAAACTTGATTTCTGTCCACAGATATGGATGAACATCATGATATTTCAGCAGGCCTCCTTTGTAAATAATGTATTTATCGCGTTTATGCCAAATTCTACCCATTGTCTTAAGAACTGAAACAATGTTCCACAGAGCATTAGACTTGCTTTCCAGCTTAAATTACCTGACATGTTGTTCATTGAAAAGCAGAAAGCGCCCGACAGCGAGCAATCTCACACCTGTTTTCCTTTCCCTGACAAATGTTTCATTGATTCACTTACCACTATAGTGCTCCGCGAAGGCCTGCAGCTTATCAGTCGCAGCATTAAACAAGCATCTGGAAGCTGTATGTCCCATCGTATGCTGTGTGGAAACATCAGTTATTAATGAAACGATCGTAGATTTCTCTCCTCCTCCACTTCTGAAGAAATGCTGCACAGTGATTCTTTCACAGTACTAATAGCTATATTTAGGAGCAAATTCCTGCTATCCGTTTCTGTGTATTAAGCTGTGTAACAGCTTTGATCATCTTGCAAAGTGAGAAGACTCTTTCCATCTACACATAAGGCCAGTATCAGAGGTTGGAATTGGTCAGGCATCTGCTGGGGCCCATTTTCCCATGGGGGGCCACCACCAAGAGAACCCCAGCTCTGTTGCAGCCTTTATCCAGAAGGGGTAAGCAAATCAGTTTTATGTTTAGGCCAGGTAATTTTTCCATGTGTTCACCCATACATTGTCTCTGTTCCAGTTCCATTAATCTGCAATTTTTTAAAAGAATGCATGAAAATTCACATTTTAAATGCACATTTCAAACTATGCATCTTTACATGTATTTTGATACATTTTTTAAAAAAGAATGAACAGAGAACAGTGTCTGAACATTCAGGAAGTGAGAAAGCTGGTGGATAACATAAGTTCTGATTTGCATGTTAGGCAGGGGGTGTTGATCAGGTCAGTCTGCACTGGAATTCACAAAGGCCAAATTCCTCAGGCATCCCTAGTTGCCACCTGTTTGCTCACCCACTCTTTGGCCAAAAGACCATGAACGAGTCACTGGTGGTGATTGCAAGGATGAAGAGCACAGCTGATGCCTCCTGCTTTACTCACACTTCTCTCCCTGAAAATGAACAGCTGGCAGCAATGTTGATGAGCACAGTGAGAGTCTACTGAAAGGGAAGAGAGCACACTGAGGGTGTCTTGCCTAACTAACCCCCCCCCTCTCTCTCTGTCACACACACACACACACACACCCCACGGTCTGTAACATAGGTGGGGAACCTGGTGCCAGTTGTTCGAAAACTCCAACTCCCGTCAGCCCAAGCCAGTATGGTCAAGGATAATGGGAGCTGTAGTCCAGCAGATAAATCTGGAGGGCCAAAGCCCCCCATCCCCCCCCCAAATGAAGGAAGAAGAGAGACTGGAAGGAATAGTAGGATTCTCCAATGCATAAACCAAATCAGAGATGAAATGTATGGCTTCATGAATTCCACTAAGCCAGCCTTCCCCAACCTAGTGCCCTCCAGATGTTCTTGGAATTCCATTAATCCCAGCCAACATAGGCAAAGGCCATGAATTATGTGAGTTGTGAGCAACGTCTGGAAAGACCATCGGTGCCCCATCCTTGGCCTACAAGAATGGATCAGCCTGTATAATGAGCAAGAAATATGTAGGTCATGTTGTATGGGATTCCCAGGTCCATGCACATCTGCCCAGTAGGACAGTCAACTTCTTATAATCCTAAACTACTGTATCTTGAAGAGACCTTAGCAGAGGACAATCCTTCTCTCAACGTTATGAAAAATTTGGCAGATCAGGCTGCTGTTAAAAGCATAGGAGCATACCAGAATGTTTTTTTTCTGGTAAGCTGCCAACCCCAATGCCCTGGTTTGGCTCTATTATGTCACTAATTTAGAGATTCCTAATTGGGGGAAACCTCCAAAGAATACCAAAGGTAATGAAAAGCAGAATTTCTCAAGCAGATTCTGCACATCCCAAACAGAGACCGAAAGGAAACATGAATGCTGGTTGCAATTCAAGCTGCACTATGTAGGTTTCACTTGCTTCTTACCAATACTGGATGTCCTCTTACAAGTCTGGAGCTGGTGAAATTACACTTGATGTTATGGGCAAAGCCCTAAAATTGCTTCTATGAGAATTTTGCCAAAAGTGAAATTGCTCACTGGGATCTCAAATGCATAACTAGACTGTTGCTCTTGTTGCTGGTGATGGAGGAACTCTGCAGTGGAATGTACCCTGGGCCACAGTTCATGCTGTGTGCATGCAGAAGGTCCCACATTCAATCCATGGCATCTCTAGGTTAGGGCTGGGCCACTAAAGAACCACAGTCAGTCAGCAGAGTTAAATGGATCATCATCAGGTAGGTTCCTAAGGAGCACCAGTCAGTCCCAGGACTCCTAGGCTGTGTGGTCTGAAGGCACATGAGGTAACCACCTTGCTGAAGCTAAGCAGATCTGGGGCTGGTCAGTGCTTGGATGGGAGACTGCCTGGGAACCGAATGTATGCCACCTTGCTTTTCTATGATGAAAGAAAGGTGGGCTACAAATTTAAGAAATAAATAAAATAGACTGGGGGCTGTGCCAGTGCAGTGGTTCTAAGGATATCATCAGTGCACATGGTACATTGAGTACTCTTCTAACTCCATAAAATCCTGTATTTATATATTATTATGAGGAAGAGTGTGGACCCCAGACTTGAGCCCCAGCTAGAGGAAAGCTGTTCCCACCTTTTCTCTTTGCTTCCAAGGCTCCCAATTCTGCCAATGAGGAAACTTCCTAATGTGGAAACACAAGAGTGTGGTTTCCTCCAGCTAAGCCTCTTCCTGTCTGCACAAGATCATAAAAACAAGAAAAGCCCTACTGGATCAGGCCAATGGCCCATCTAGTCTAGCATCCTCTTCTCACAGTAGCCAACCAGATGCCTCTGGGAAGCCCAGAAACTCAACCTGAACACAACAGCACTCTCCCCACTTGTGATTCCTAGCTACTGGTAGTCAGGCATACTGCCTTCAACAGTAGAGGCAAAACATAACCATCATGGCTAGTAGCTATTGATAGCCTTATCATTCCTCACAGTGTTGATGTGGGGATGAAGGCAGGCATGGTGTGTGCTATCTTGAGCTCCTTGGAAGAAGGGTGGGATAGAAAAAATGCAATGCAATCAATCAATAAATGCCAATGTTTGCCTCAGCATTGGTGTTGCTATCACGGCAAGATAAGGCAATCAACTAAACTTGGATGCATGTGACAGCAGGAGACAGAATTGGTCCTTGCAAGGACATAAGAGGAGCCCTTCTGGATAAGGCCCAAGGTCCATTTGGTCCAGCACTCTGCTCTCACAGTGGCCAACCAGATGCCTATGGGAAGCCCAAAAGCAGGACCTGAGCACAACAGCACTCTTTCCACTTGGAGTGGGGGCAAAATCTCATCTCCTGCCATGAGACCCTTGGAACAACAGAACTGAACTGAAAACCTGATCCAGAAAAGAATTCTTGGGCTCCTAATGCTTGCTTCTCCTTTAAGGAAAAATTGCAGGGCCTCTGGGATTCATTTCTAGGCATGGATGAACTTCAGTAATATCACTACTGTCTTCCTTATGTCCGAATGGTTGTGATTTGCTCATATGGGGAAAATTAAGGTACTGCATTTGAGAGCACTGTTGCATTGAGAAGAGAACCCACCTTTGACACTGTTGACTTGACCTCTTCTGCCCCCGCCACTGCCAAAAGTCCCACAGGGGGGATCCAGAATCCCAAAAGAGGTTTTAAAGTGAGAAAGTTCAAAGTGATCCAATATTATGTCCCAGGCTGAAGGCACATGAGGCCAGCACCATGCTGAAGCTAAGCAGGGTCAGGTCTGGTCAGTGCCTGGATGGGAGACCGCCTGGGAACTATATGTAAGCTGCCTTGGGTTTCTATCATGGAAAGAAAGGTGGGGTATAAATATAATAAATACATAATATTAAACTAATATTTCATTTAAAAACTGTACTGAAATGACACAGCTCATGAATAGTATTTATTTATGACAATTGTTTATATTCCACCTTCCAGGATATAATCCTTCTAAAAAATCACAAATGCTAAAATGGTATCCTTTCCACAGGACAGTTGATGGTAGATTGCCCTGTGATGATGGGGAAAGTCCAGCTGTTGTAGATCCTCAGGTGATATTTGCTGGACTTCCTTTCTCTCCGAGAATCCTTCCCACAGGAAAGTTCATGGAGTGATGGCTGGTGGCTCCATGTCAGTGGGGCTGTAAAATTCGCTCCAGGTTTTAGCCTGAACTTTCAAGGAGCTGTCCAAGGTGCTGAGCACCTTGGACAGTGCAGCCACCAGCCGCCACTGGTTGATGGTAGATATTATATAGTATTATATAACAGTAGAAGAACTAGACATTTACTGTTTAGGGATTGGCCTCTTCTCTGTGTCTTAAAACATAACTGTGTCTTCATCTCCGCTTCCCCCTCACTCACTCTCACTCTTTCTTTTCCACAAATCAGCTCAGCTCAGCTCCTCCCACCATAGCTTAATTTGCCCCTAGGAGATGGCCAGTGAGATGCTACAAGCTAATTGCTGGGTCCTAGAGCAGCTCCTTACCCTTATCTTTTATTTGTTTAAGAAGACTTTAAACTGCCCTTTGTCAAAATAGAACCCAGGGTGGTTTACAATAAAACACCATTCATATTATGAAACGTACAACAAAACAAAACAATCAAGATTTCTAAACATACACATACACCTCACAAGCAGTAAAACAATAAAAGCAGTAGCAGTTCATTAAAACCTTAAGACTTCGGGCAATCCAATTAAACTCCACCAAAGGCCTGGGAAAACAGATGGCTTAACCTGGCACCAGAAACCTAATAGCATAGGGTCATCAGTGCCTGCAGAGGGAGATAAGAACATAAGAACATAAGAAGAGCCTGCTGGATCAGGCCAGTGGCCCATCTAGTCCAGCATCCTGTTCTCACAGTGGCCAACCAGGTGCCTGGGGGAAGCTCGCAAGCAGGACCCGAGTGCAAAAACACTCTCCCCTCCTGAGGCTTCCGGCAACTGGTTTTCAGAAGCATGCTGCCTCTGACTAGGGTGGCAGAGCACAGCCATCATGGCTAGTAGCCATTGATAGCCCTGTCCTCCATGAATTTGTCTAATCTTCTTTTAAAGCCGTCCAAGCTGGTGGCCATTACTGCATCTTGTGGGAGCAAATTCCATAGTTTAACTATGCGCTGAGTAAAGAAGTACTTCCTTTTGTCTGTCCTGAATCTTCCAACATTCAGCTTCTTTGAATGTCCACGAGTTCTAGTATTATGAGAGAGGGAGAAGAACTTTTCTCTATCCACTTTCTCAATGCCATGCATAATTTTATACACTTCTATCATGTCTCCTGTGACCCGCCTTTTCTCTAAACTAAAAAGCCCCAAATGCTGCAACCTTTCCTCGTAAGGGAGTTGCTCCATCCCCTTGATCATTCTGGTTGCCCTCTTCTGAACCTTTTCCAACTCAATAATATCCTTTTTGAGATGAGGCGACCAGAACTGTACACAGTATTCCAAATGCAGCCGCACCATAGATTTATACAATGGCATTATGATATCGGCTGTTTTATTTTCAATAGCTTTCCTAATTATCGCTAGCTTGGAATTTGCCTTTTTCACAGCTGCCGCACACTGGGTCGACATTTTCATCGTGCTGTCCACTACAACCCCGAGGTCTCTCTCCTGGTCGGTCACCACCAGTTCAGACCCCATGAGCGTATATGTGAAATTAAGATTTTTTGCTCCAATATGCATAATTTTACACTTGTTTATATTGAATTGCATTTGCCATTTTTCCGCCCATTCACTCAGTTTGGAGAGGTCTTTTTGGAGCTCTTCACAATCCCTTTTTGTTTTAACAACCCTGAACAATTTAGTGTCATCAGCAAACTTGGCCACTTCACTGCTCACTCCTAATTCTAGGTCATTAATGAACAAGTTGAAAAGTACAGGTCCCAATACCGATCCTTGAGGGACTCCACTTTCTACAGCCCTCCATTGGGAGAACTGTCCATTTATTCCTACTCTCTGCTTTCTGCTTCTTAACCAATTCCTTATCCACAAGAGGACCTCTCCTCTTATTCCATGACTGCTAAGCTTCCTCAGAAGTCTTTGGTGAGGTACCTTGTCAAACGCTTTTTGAAAGTCTAAGTACACTATGTCCACTGGATCACCTCTATCTATATGCTTGTTGACACTCTCAAAGAATTCTAATAGGTTACTGAGACAGGACTTTCCCTTGCAGAAGCCATGCTGGCTCTGCTTCAGCAAGGCTTGTTCTTCTATGTGCTTAGTTTTAGCTTTAATAATACTTTCTACCAGTTTTCCAGGGACAGAAATTAAGCTAACTGGCCTGTAATTTCCGGGATCCCCTCTGGATCCCTTTTTGAAGATTGGCGTTACATTTGCCACTTTCCAGTCCTCAGGCACGGAGGAGGACCCAAGGGACAAGTTACCTATTTTAGTTAGCAGATCAGCAATTTCACCTTTGAGTTCTTTGAGAACTCTCGGGTGGATGCCATCCGGGCCCAGTGATTTGTCAGTTTTTATATTGTCCATTAAGCTTAGAACTTCCTCTCTCGTTACCACTATTTGTCTCAGTTCCTCAGAATCCCTTCCTGCAAATGTTAGTTCAGGTTCAGGGATCTGCCCTATATCTTCCACTGTGAAGACAGATGCCAAGAATTCATTTAGCTTCTCTGCAATCTCCTTATCGTTCTTTAGTACACCTTTGACTCCCTTATCATCCAAGGGTCCAATTGTCTCCCTAGATGGTCTCCTGCTTTGAATGTATTTATAGAATTTTTTGTTGTTGGTTTTTATGTTCTTAGCAATGTGCTCCTCAAATTCTTTTTTAGCATCCCTTATTGTCTTCTTGCATTTCTTTTGCCAGAGTTTGTGTTCTTTTTTATTTTCTTCATTTGGACAAGACTTCCATTTTTTGAAGGAAGACTTTTTGCCTCTAAGAGCTTCCTTGACTTTGCTCGTTAACCATGCTGGCATCTTCTTGGCCCTGGCGGTACCTTTTCTGATCTGCGGTATGCACTCCAGTTGAGCTTCTAATATAGTGTTTTTAAACAACTTCCAAGCATTTTCGAGTGATGTGACCCTCTGGACTTTGTTTTTCAGCTTTCTTTTTACCAATCCCCTCATTTTTGTGAAGTTTCCTCTTTTGAAGTCAAATGTGACCGTGTTGGATTTTCTTGGCAATTGGCCAGTTACATGTATGTTTAATTTAATAGCACTGTGGTCACTGCTCCCAATCGGTTCAACAGCACTTACATCTTGCACCAGGTCCCGGTCCCCACTGAGGATTAAGTCCAGGGTTGCCGTCCCTCTGGTCGGTTCCATGACCAACTGGTCTAGGGAATAGTCATTTAGAATATCTAGAAACTTTGCTTCTTTGTCATGACTGGAACACATATGCAGCCAGTCTATGTCCGGGTAGTTGAAGTCACCCATTACTACCACATTTCCTAGTTTGGATGCTTCCTCAATTTCATATCTCATCTCAAGGTCTCCCTGAGCATTTTGATCAGGGGGACGATAGATCGTTCCCAGTATTAAGTCCCTCCTGGGGCACGGTATCACCACCCACAACGATTCCGTGGAGGAGTCTGCCTCTTTTGGGGTTTCGAGCTTGCTGGATTCAATGCCTTCTTTCACGAGATAATTCCATAGTCAAAGTGTCCCTAAAGAGGAAGCCCTGCCCCATGTCACTGCACAGCAAACCATCCCACCTCTGTCCACTGGGGCCTCCCCTGCCAGTATCAGAGCCTGAGTTGGCAGATATGGAGAGAGATACTCCATCACGTACTTGCGTTCCGAACCATTCAAGACTTTATATTTCAGCATTAACCCCATAAATTGGGCATAGAGGCAGCCAGTGCAGATCACATAGATCACAGGCTCTTGTCAACATTCTGGTGACTGCATTCTTCACAAGCTGAAGTTTCTAGACCATTCTCCAGGGTAGCCCCATGTAGAGTGCATTACATTAATCTAGATTCAGGGTTACTATAGCATGTAGTACCATGTTGAGCCTATCTTGGTCTAGAAACATCAGCAGCTGGTGAACCAGCAGGAGGTGGAAACAGGTACTCCTTGCCACTGATACTACCTGGGCTTTCAGTGTCAATGCTGGATTCTGGAATATCCCCAGACTATGAACCTGCTCCTTCAGGAAGAATATGAGTCCACCTAGAACAGGACATCCATTCACCCAATTCCCAGATAAAAGAAGTGACCACTATAGTGCTTCTGTCTTGCCAAGATTCAGCCTCAATTTATTTAACCCTAATCCAGTCCGTTACCTTCTCCAGGCACTGGTTCAGCATTGACCCAGCTTAACATAAGAACATAAGAAGAGCCCTGCTGGCTCAGGTCAATGGACCATTTGGTCCAGCATCCTGTTCTCCCAGTGGCCAACCAGGTGCCTATGGTAAACTCACAAATCAGGACCTGACTACAAGAGGACTCTCCCCTCCTGCAGTTTCCAGCAACTGGTATCTGGAAGCATACTTCTTTCGACTAAGATGGCAGAGCATTGCCATTATGGCTAGTAGCCACTGACAGCCTTACCCTCCATGAATTTGTCTAATCCTCTTTTAAAGCCATCCACGTTAGTGGCCATCACTGCCCCTTGTGGGAGCAAATTCTATAGCTTAACTATGCACTATGTGAAGAAGTGATTTCTTTTGTTTGTCCTGAATCTTCCAGCATTCTGCTGCCTTGGATGTCCACGAGTTCTAATGTTATGAGAGCAGGACCTTCATCTGGTACAGATTCATCTTGTTCAGATAGTATGGAAAACAGAGCTGTGAGTCAGCCACATATTGGTGACACTGAACTACATATCCCCTGATGACAGCAGCTTCGTGCAGATGTTAAACAGCATTATCAGTTGGTCCTGACTACAGCGGCAGCTATTCTTGGTTAAACCTGATCTTCCCTGAGCTCAACCTCTGATCAATAACAGTGTGTGTGTATATATATATATAGCCCCCTGGAACTCCCTGTTTTGGGGTCCCTGTGTAGGGGTAAGTGAATAAGACAGCTCTATCCGAACTGTTGATAATGCAAATCCTCCAGTATGGACACACTATTTATATCTCTGGACACGGATCTGTGTTGCTGATGGACATATGTTGGGAGAACATAAAGCAGCATCTGCAACTAGCCCTGATTAGAAGTTCTTGATGGCCCTAAAACTCTAAATCTAGGATCAACAAGTTACTGGGGGATATATTGGGGGGGGGAGAAGAAAATGAATTGTGCATCAATGTAATTCTGTATAAACAGAACTAAAAACAGCTGAAAAGGGGAGGGGTCTGGTTTTCCACATCTGTAACCTAGCAGCAAGTCTGGGTAAACAAACCTTGCTAAAAGCGCCCTCCCCCCAAAACAATATTTAGGGCAGAACCAGCTATTGAATGCATTCAGTTCACATTCCATCCTCCTGTAATATTTTGATAACAATGAAATTACCTGGGCACTTGTTTACTTTAGAGAGGAAATGGAGCACAGGTATTAACGCTCTCCCTTTCCCTACATTCCAGCCTGGAACGAAAATTACATTGTTTTGACTGAGTTATTTTGGTCTCCATGCAAACCATCCTCACCTTTCTGCTTTTCATACCTCTATTACTCAGCTGAGTTTTGTCATCTGAAGCCAGAAGGTTTTAATTTTTTTTAAGCCTCTTTGTATTTGTACAGGAGGTGGAAAACTTGTATGCAATAATGTGACAATGCCTTTAATATTTTTTTAAGCTTGTTTTCCTAATGGCTCCATTCCCAGACAGGGACACATTAATACAATGCATTTACTAGTGTATCCAGAAAGTCACTTGAAATCAAGTGCAGGCTTGTGCTACCTTGTGGGCTTGGGAGGCTGTGCGGGAGTTTTGTGTGTGTGTGTGTGTGTTTTGCTTTAGTTTATATTAGCCCTGGAGGCACAGTTAACACTTGAAATGGGACAAGAGTATTTGCCGTCATCAGAGAACTTTCCAGTCAGCTTCAATAACATCACCCCGGTTTTTTTTGTTTTTATTTTTTGTGGGGGGGGGGCTTGGCAGCAAAACCTTCAGTGGAACCATCTGTCTCTCTATTAGTGTTTTGAGTTCTGTTTTGAAGCTTCTTTGCTTGGCAAAGTCAATTTCATCCTTGGAACCCCTTTTTTTTAAGTTCCGTGGCTCTCTGCCGAAGAATACTATGCAAAGATTCCACTCGGCTGTTCATTTTTGTTTCTAAAAGGAGAATGGAGTTTCTTTGTCATTTAAAAAAGAAAAAGAAATATCAAATCGAGACAGAAATGGGATTATTCCAGGGTGTTTAAAAAAGGAGCGCTGTGTTAACTGAATTAGAATAACAACAGGGACATGAGTGGAGAAGCAGAAGTCAAACGAGTTAGGAATTTGGGGTGTAATCCTGCTTTCTCTGTATGTGAACAGAACAGGGAGCTTCTCCACTGAAGACCTTCCTCTTTCAACAAGCCTTTTAAGTAGCGACCTTTATCCTAGCCTGCGTCTGTGCTAGAATTGTTTTTAGATTTTTTTAAAAAAAAGATCTTTTAAATATTTATTTGTAAAGATGTTTTGTTTTTAGATTTTTAAAAGATATGTTTAGTGTTTTTGTTTGCCGCCCTGAGCTCCTTCTGGGAGGAAAGGTGGGATATAAACCGAATAAATAAATAAGCTCAGTGCAAACTTGCTCATCCCCCTTTAAGGAACCGAGCGTAATGTGTGGCGTTCGGAAGCCAGGTCAGCAATGTAGCCCACCTACACCATCCCACTGGCTGCTACTGTTTTCAAGCCAATGCTGGAATCATCATTTTGCCCATGAGCAGCGCTGTGGCAATACGGTGCGGGGAGGGATATTCAGAGCTTGGAAAAGTTACTTTTTTGAACTACAACTCCCATCAGCCCAATCCAGTGGCCATGCTGGCTGGGGCTCATGGGAGTTCAAAAAAGTTACTTTTCCAAGCTCTGGGGATATTGGGCTTCGCTGGAGGGAAGCTAACACTGGAGTGAAGCCGCCCTAGGTGCCTTCTGGGAGGAAGGGCAGGATATAAATCCAATAAACAAACAAACATGACTGTGCCCTTGATGGCACAGAAGCCACTTTTTCCTTGGTCTGCTTGGATTATTTTTATACCCCAGATGCTGAAATCTTTTGGGCAAGACATTAGTAGTCCTAAAGGGGAGGGGAGCTGAACTAGTTAATAAAGGTTCCCTACTTAAATAAAATAAGAGATGGGAAGAAATTTGATTCAATTTGCATTTAAAGGTGAACCCCACTGATTTGCACTTTCTGAAACAACATGTGAACCAAAGCACAACCATGCTTCGAAATTGGTCCTTCTCCAGAATTCATGATGATGATCTGGCCAAATAATATGTGCAAGTATGCATACACTAGGGTAAAGTATATGCATATAAAAACACATATATTAGTGGAAATAACGTACAGAAATGCATTGTATGAGTGAAAACTGCTTTGCAAAAATGTGTACACTAGGAGAAATTTTTACTAAAATGCTGATGCATTTTTTCATCAGTGTTATTTGTTTTTTTAAAAAAATTACAAACTAATTTGGGAATGAGAAACAGAGAAAAACTGTATGCAATAATGTGACAATGCCTTTAAAATCAGTTCCTCTTCCCAGGAAACTCTGGGAATTGTAGCTCTAAGAGAGGAATAGGGGTCTCCTGACAATCTTCAGCACCCTTAGCAGTTCCCAGAATTCTTGGGGGGAAGCCATGACTGCTCAAAGTGGTACAATACTGCTTGAAGATGGGGCTGTGTAAGAGTGAGAGTGAAGGAGAGAAAGCTGATTCTTCAACCAAACTGACTGAATACAGGGCCCCATGATGCTACTATTTTGTGTGTATACGTGAAACTCAGGATAATTCTACATGCATCTGATGAAGTGGGCTGCAGTCCGCAAAGGGTGATCATGCCATAATAAATGTGACAGCCTTTAAGGTGACACAAGATACTTTGTTGTTTTGATGCTATAGACTAGCATTGTTTACCCCTCTGGAGAATGTATTCTTATTTATTTTCTAATAAACAAGGTCCACCTGAATGTGGACCTTTGTTAATGTCAATTGGAAAGCATGCCTCAGACTCCCCCGGCCATTGATATTCCACACAGTCAACTACATTTCCTGGAGGCTACTGGAGATCTTGTGCTCTGAGTAGCAACACACCAGGCACTGGAGAGGGGAGAAGGAGACCTCTCTCCTTTCCCTGCCATGGTTTGTTGCAAGACAATGTCGTGGCCAGAGGCGCAGGGTGGAGGCAGTGTTTGCTGGCTCACGGGAACAATGACTTATTTCCAAATTCAGATTAATTTCAATCAATCAATCAATCAATCAATCAATCAATCAATCAATAAACATGATTGATTGATTGATTGATTGATTGATTGATTGATTGGTTGGTTGGTTGGTTGGTTGGTTGGTTGGTTGGTTGGTTGGTTGGTTGGTTGATTGGTTGATTGATTGATTTCAAAATGCAGGAAAGCAACTTGACTGATTTCGGAAGCAAACTGACTGGAGCCAGGGAAACCTTCCCCATCGGTAAAACCTTTGCAGGCTGGGACAGGCAACAAAAGGGGAAACTTTCCAAGCCATAAAATAGGCTGTCATATCTGGCTGGTAGGCTGCATTTGTGGTGGACCATCACTCCGTATGGACCTTTAGCTTTCCACGTGAGCCTCTGAACCTGATCTCATGATGTTCAAGAGCTTCAACATTCATCTGGTGCAGCTTGAGGACGTTGACAAGTTGCTTGGACAGGTTCATGCAACCACTTCTGTGCTGGATCCTTGCCCTTCTTGGCTAATAAAAGCTAGCAGGGATGGAACAGCCGGCTGGGCCAGGGAGGTGATTAATGCCTCTCTGTGAGAGGGGGTGGTCCCTGGCTGCCTGAAAGAGGCGGTAGTGAGACCACTCCTGAAGAAACCCTCCCTGGACCCAGAAAATCTTAATAACTATAGGCTGGTGGCAAATGTTCCATTCCTGGGCAAGGTCCTTGAACGAGTGGTGGCAGGCCAGCTCCAGATACTCTTGGATGAGACCGATTATCTGGATCCATTTCAGTTAGGGTTTCAGGCCTGGTTTTGGCACAGAAACAGCCTTGGTCACCCTGTATTATGACCTCTGTTGGGAGAGAGACAGGGGGAGTGTGACTCTGTTGATTCTCCTTGATCTCTCAGCGGCTTTCGATACCATCGACTATGGTATCCTTCTAGAAAGACTGGCTGAGTTGGGAGTGGGAGGGACTGCATTGCAGTGGTTCCGCTCCTACTTGGCAGGTCACCTCCAGAAGGTGATGCTTGGGGAGCATTGCTTGGCACCCTGGACTCTCCAGTATGGGGTTCCGCAGGGGTCAGTTCGGTCCCTCATGCTGTTCAACATCTACATGAAACTGTTGGGTGCAGTCATCCGGAGCTTTGGAGTGTGTGGCCATCAGTATGCTGATGACACGCAGCTCTATTTCTCCTTTTCATCTGCTTCAGGTGAGGCTGTCAATGTGCTGAACCGGTGCCTGGCTGCAACAATGGACTGGATGAGGGCTAATAAACTGAGGCTCAATCCAGACAAGACTGAGATGCCGCTAATGGGTGGTTCTTCTGACTGGATGGTGGATGTCCAACCTGTCCTGGATGGGGTTGCACTCCCCCTGAAGGAGCAGGTTTGTAGCTTGGGGGTTCTCCTAGAATAATCTCTGTCACTTGAGGCTCAGGTAGCCTCGGTGGCATGGAGTGCATTCTACCAACTTTGGTTGGTGGCCCAACTACGTCCCTATCTGGACAGGGATAACCTGGCTTCAGTTGTCCATGCTCTGGTAACCTCCAAATTAGATTACTGTGATGCACTGTACGTGGGGCTGCCTTTGAAGACAGTTCGGAAGCTGCAGCTTGTGCAAAATGCAGCGGCCAGATTGGTAACAGGCACCAGACGGTCCGAACATATAAAACCGATTCTGGCCCGCTTGCACTGGCTGCCTTTATGTTTCCGAGCTCGATTCAAGGTGCTGGTTTTGACCTATAAAGCCTTACACGGCTTGGGACCACAATACCTGATGGAACGCCACTCCCGATACGAACCCACCTGTACACTACGTTCAAGATCAAAGGCCCTCCTCCGGGTGCCTCCTCCGAGGGAAGCTCGGAGAATGGCAACAAGGGAGAGGGCCTTCTCAGTGGTGGCCCCCACATTATGGAATGATGTGCGTGACGAGGTGCGCCTGGCGCCAACACTGTTATCTTTTCGGCGCCAGGTCAAGACTTTCCTCTTCTCCCAGGCATTTTAGCATGTGTTTTATATTGTTTTAAATTTTTAAATTGTGTTTTAAATTGTTTTTTAAAAGATGTATCTTAAATTGTATGTATTTTTAGTTACTGTAAACCGCCCAGAGAGCTTCGGCTATGAGGCGGTATACAAGTTTAATTAATTAATTAATCAATCAATCAATCAATCAATCTCAGTGGAAGGGAGCAGCTCTACACAGAGAAAAAATATCTTCCAAAGGGGTAGCCATGTCAGACCCTTGCACCAAAAAGAGTATTATCTGGTCCATTAAAGGCTTAAAAATTTATTACGGCATATGCTTTCATGGATTATAGTCTACTTTATCATATGCATGAAGTGTTACCTGTGTTGCATAGTTTGCAGTGGGGTGGGAAATGTAATTGGTGAGGTCCAAAATACAGAAAAATATATGCAGTGCTAACTACATTCTCAATAGTGGCCATTCACAGACAAAAAGTTTGTATCTAACACAGTCATCCCGGTATAAACCAATTAACACATGTGCCAAAATTTACTGTAAAATTATTTTACAAATGTCACATGATGTTCATTCCACACTTGCAAGGAATCAGTCCTTCAGAGTAGTGGTATCTACTCTTTGGAACACCCTACCAAATAATATTAGGCAGGTGCCTTCATTGTATTGTTTTCATTTCCTGCTAAAAACGTTTTGGTTTCAGCAAGCCTACCTGGGCATGCATATTTAACATGCAATTTTATTATGTGTAATGTGTTTAAGATTGCTGGTACAATTTATATTTTAAAAATTCATGTTAACTTGTTTGCTTTTATTGGTATTTTTAATGTGTATTTCCAATGGTCCTTTGTAAACCACTTAGAGTTCTTTTAATCGAGTAAGTGGTATACAAATTTTGTTAAATAAATGAAATAAAATAAAATAAAAAACCTGTACATATCCTGGGCTCTTCTGGATTGGATTAATTTTAGTCTGATCTTTTCTGTTGCAAATGCCCTCCATAGGCCTATTACAAGCTTACCGTTATGGGAGAAGCCACGGTTTCTGGTTTGATTTTCCTTCTCCTGTTCAGCAGGTCCAAGGTCAGCTGCCGCCATTAATGATTCCAGTATTCCCTCCAGACCAGCGGACTCTAGCAGCGGCGGCCCAGCAAGGATTTCTCCTTCCTCCCGGTTTCAGCTACAAGGCCGGCTGCAGTAAGTCTAGTCAACCTTTCCCCCCAGCTTGGGTGTGAGCAGAGGACTAAGTTTTGAATGTAAGAGGTGGTGTAGCGTGCTGGACCAGGAAGCTTCTTGTGCAAATGCCCCCTCAGCTGTGAGTTCAGCAGACCGCTGTGCTTACGTTCATTTTGTGTAGAAGGAATGAATGAGTGTCGGTGGAAAAGAGATCAGAATTGCAGTCACATGCCTCACTTCAGCCTCAGGGCATTCAAGGTCCTGTTTGCACAGGGCCCTGTGCAGATGCACCCAAAAGAAGCATAGACTCCCCTGGTGCGTGATTTGTGCCTTCCATTTTGACAGGTGCAGGCTGCATGCACAGAGCCTATATACATTATTTTTATTTGTGTATTTATTAGATTTATATCACACCCTTCCTCACAGTAGGAGCCCAGGGTGGGCATCCCATATGTTGAGATGAGTGCCTGTGTAGGCTTCTTTGCAAATGGGACCTTAAATGAGGTTGGGGTTGGGGCTAGCAGATGCAAACCTGTATAAAATGAGTGTTTGTGCAGGGCTTAGGTATCTTCAGTATGTGGACTGATCATAACATCAGCCTATCTTACAGGACTGGTGCGAAGATTTTTCTGTTCAGTGTGTTCTAAGTGGAGGGGGCTACCATGTATGCATGGAACTCCCCTACCCGAAACAGCTTCCTGTAGACAGGAGCAGCTTCCTGTCTACATACCAGTGCAGGTTTCATTCTGTACATGGATCTTTTCTCTTCAGAAGAATGAATGGGGAAGTACATGCATCACAACATAAAGAGACTTCTGGTTTCATTGTTGTTGCTGCTGCTGCTGCTGTTGTTTACATTTGTATTCTGCTTTTCCATATAAATGTGCACTAAGCAGCTCACAACAGAACAACAAAAATGCAATTCAGCACATCACTACAATAATAAATAATAAATTATTTCCAAGCATAATGCTCCAGATTCACTCCAAACTAAGTTAGTTATAAAAATGCAGAATCTGGAGCACCAATGAAATTAATATATTTTTATTTATTCATTATTACATTTAAATTCTGCCTTTCCTCCAAGGAGCTCAAGAAGGTATACAAACATGGTTCTCCTCCTCCCGATTTTATCCTCACAACAACCCTGTGAGGTAGGTTAGGCTGAGGGACAGTGGCTGCTCCAAGGTCATCCAGTGAGCTTCATGGCCAAGAGGGGATTTGAATCTTGGCTTCCCAGGTCCCAGTCTGACACTCTAACCACATACATCTTATATATGTATGTGTGACTACGTGTATGTATGGAGATTTTTCTGGTAAAATGAGGTGCTGGTACTCATACCTTGATAAAAATAAGGTGTCACAAGTGCTACCACAAAATGGCTGCCATGGGCAACAAAAAGGTGACGGTACTCTGTACTGGTGAGTACTGTTACAAGAAAATCCCCATATATATATGTATGGCTCTTCATATTACCCCTATAGGCGAGACCTGCAACAAAACATTGCAGTGTGGAGTTCTCCCACTCATATTTCCAGCCAGCCAGGTAGCCATGCCCTCTTCCAGGATACTCCATTCGTTTTCTTCCTCCTCCCCCCCCCCCGGTTTTCTGGACTTTATCCCCCAGTTCTTCAAACTCAACATTCCATTGGCCACCATGCATGGTCAATTGATGGAATGTCTCTTTTCCCCCTAAATATATTTTTATATTTCTGCAAAATTTGGGGTTCCCTCTTGTTTCTCCGTGGCCACATTTGACTACAGTCCTTTCAGCACTTATCATCAGAGTTCACTATTAGAGTGTGTAAATGCAGAGGCGGGGGCTGGAGGTGAATGAGTGGCTTTCCTAAGGCCACCTAGTTGTGTTTCTAGTGAAAGCAAGATTTGATCCAGGAATTTCCTGGTTCATAGGACCTGGTATGCTAGAGAAGCTCTATGTTCCCAAGAATCAGCATCTGCTCTGGTGAGATGACCAATGAAGTGGATTTGGAGTCACTCCTAAAGACTCTAGTGCAATCTTCCCTAGTCAGATACCCTCTTTTGGATCACCACCATTGCTGATGGTAGTGGTAATTGGTGCCTATTGGGATTGGTAGGGCGGAAGGCAGGGAGCCCACCTGTAGGTGGAGCCAAGCCAATGACAGGCAGAGCCATCCCCAGACTGGTTGCAAGTAAAAAGGCAGGCAGTTGGGTGCTGGCTGAGGGGAGACTGAGGTTGGTGGGGCAGCACCCCATTTGCCCTAATCAGCTGGCTTCCACTGCCTGATGGGTGCTGGAGTCCAACAACATCTGGAGGATACAGGTTTGGGAAAGGCAGCTCTAGTAGATTATTCTAAGTTGATTTTTTAAAAAAAGAAATAGTACTGTGCACAGAAGGCCAGGTGCCATGTGGCTTCTTTGAGCAATGATTAACAAGCCCTCTGACTCTGCAATACATGCAACAATGCACCATACCACATATATTAACACAAGGCTTTTCCACCTCTACTCAGCCCATCCTCTCTAGACACATGGAGATCACTCCTGCTTCTGGTTAGCAGACTTAGCTTGGAGATGGCAAGCAGGAGAAGAGTAGGACACCAGATGCTCCAAGAGGAGGAACAGAAGGTCTTGAATGGCTGTGTGTGGCTTGCTGGATTTTGTTTGCACCTGCCAAGGCAACCAAATTTTGGGATTGTGCTGTCATTTTCAGTTTCTCATTTTTTCCAGTTTTAAGTTCACTTCTCTACATTTCTGCTTTAGTTTGCAATTTATTTATTCATTTAAAAAATCATCATGAAAATTCATTAGTATTTTTGTGAAAGTTTCTCCTTAATACACATTTTTGAATGCAGTTTTGCCTGATGTGCACATTTTTGCTAGCAATTTCCTGTAATATAATCTTTTATATGTTATTTTCACTAATACATGCATTTTTTGTGCACACTTTTCATATTATATCAATTTTTGTACTTTTTCTTGTTGGAGAACTGTATCACAAAATTTGGAGAACTGCAAATTTGGAAGGACAGTTGTGGTTCAGTTTACATATTGTTTCAGAAAATGTGAATCAGATAGGTTCAAATTAAAATTCAAACCAACCTCGTCTTCAAATTCATCTACACTGCAAGACACAGGAAGGTAGAATTTGTGGACATAGGTTTTTTTAAGTTGTTGCTGGAATGTGTGTGTGTGTGTGTAAAGTTTCTTGGTAGTGATGTTTTAGAGTATAAAATTCAGACAAATGGATCGGATACCTTTGAAACATACGCCTCTCGTAGCCTAAAGCGGCTGTTGTTAGCAGTGCCTCTTTTCCACTCCAGTCCCCCCCCCCGAAGGAAGAAAAGAAAAAAAGACTTAACACTGTTGAAGGGGAAATAAGATTTCCTTCTAAAACAGCCTGTTCCCTATTTAATGAAGAGGTTTAATTTGCCCTTTTTGCAAGCAACTTCCAAACAACATGCAAGTCCCATTAATCTCAACAGGAGTTCTGTGCATAGATCAAGGGTAGCATATGCCTCTCAATTTATGGGCTAACACAAAGCATGAGTATCTTTATAACAGTGTAAGGTTGAAAAATGCAGCAGATTAATCCTTGAAGGCTTTGCTTTCAAAGGAGTGTATATGTGTGGGCACATTTTTGGACAATTTTATTTAAGCTTTTTATAACAACTTGTATCTCCAGCCATTATGACATTGGTTATTATATATATATATAATTTTACAAAAAAAGGCGGGAGGGAGAGATCTGAAAAGTCTTCATTTCAGCAAACAGATTTATCTTCATCATGAATTTCATAAAACTGGTTTCATTCATTTCCGCTTATCTAACTCTTCTGACATCAGTTTCCCATCTAGCTATCTGAGACCCTCTTGTTCTGGGAGCTTCTGTCTTTGGTCCTTCTGTTTGGCTTTATTATGTTCATGTCAGTGTATCATTGACCAACTCATGAATTCATCAATTGTTGTTTGTTAGCCTAGTATCATTCACTAAAGGAGCAGTTGAATTCATTTCCAAGGCAGAAGAGCTATGCTGTTGATAAAGTCTATTCCAACGTGTTAGCGTTGTATCAAACTCAGTCCAACTCAGAGTAAACCCACTGAAATTAATGAGCCATGTCCATTATCTTCAACAGGACTAGCATTGAATACCACCCCTTAATCTTCAAGACTGAATATGTTTTTTATTGAACTTCATAAGGATAATATGTAGAATTGGAGGTAGTTTCTGGCTAAAAGATAAATGATCACCCAGGGATGGTAATGATGATGATGATGATATAAAAAAAAAACTAGAGTGGCATTCAGTGTTCTCTAGTTCGGATATCTGGGGGTGAAAACTAACCCTTTCATTGGAACAATTAATATGTAAAAAAATGCACATTGAAGAATTAATAGCCTGTTTTATTTATATATATTCTTAGATTTATATCCCACCTTTCTTCCTTCATGGAACCCAAGGTAGAATACATGAGGCTTCTAGGCAGTCACCTCTTCAGGCACTGAAGGTAGCCTTTTGTGCTTTCAGACTATACCTGTTCAGTGCAGTTACTTTCCATGGCTGCTGCTGCTACAGTGCTATTAGAATCATAGAGTTGGAAGGGGCCTCTAAGGCCATCAAGTTCAACCACCTGCTAAATGCCCGACAGTTGCCTGTCCAGCTGCCTCTTGAAGGCCTCCAGTGTTGGAGAGCCCACACCTCCCTAGGTAATTGGTTCCATTGTCATACCTCTCTAACAGT
This sequence comes from Rhineura floridana, assembly GCF_030035675.1. Classification (NCBI taxonomy): domain Eukaryota; kingdom Metazoa; phylum Chordata; class Lepidosauria; order Squamata; family Rhineuridae; genus Rhineura; species Rhineura floridana. Next base: position 16,657,303 of record NC_084487.1, on the reverse strand, counting down.
CAGGACGTTTTTCCTAATGCTCAGCTGAAATCTGGCTTCCTGTAACTTGAGTCCATTATTCCGTATCCTGCACTCTGGGATGATCGAGAAGAGATCCTGGCCCTCTTCTTTTTGGCAACCCTTCAAGTACTTGAAAAATGCTATCATATCTCCCCTTAGTCTTCTCTTCTACAGGAAATTTCCTCTTGTGTGCTGCTAACTCGCTGGGTTACATGGGTGATCCCACCTGGGGATGGGAGACAAATTTGATGCAGTTCACATTTAAAGCAAAATCTAATAAACATTTTACTTTCTGAAACAATATGAGAACTGAAACACAGCCATCCTTCAAAATTCACACTTATCCAAATTTTGAAATGCAGTTCTCCAGCCAAACAAGGTTTACAAAAATGCATATATTTGAAGAACCTGCATAAAATTAATATATTACTCAATTCAATTCAATTCATTACTGATAATAGCATACAAATGCATTGTTAGGAGAAAAATTGTGTATATTAGTCAAAACTGCAGTCAAAAATGTGTTTATTAGGAGAAATTTGCGCTAAAATGCTAAAGAATTTTCAGGAGGATTTTTTCCCCAAAAAGCATAGCAAATTGAATTTACGATTGGAAGAAATGAGAAACTGAAAGGACTGAAAAGAGCCTCCCATCCCTATTCTCACCGAATCAGAGATCATGCAGTTGGAAATGGAAATGGGCAGCCTTCAAGTCGATCCCGACTGATGGCGACCCTATGAATTGGGTTTTCATGGTAAGCGGTATTCAGAGGGGGTTTACCATTGCCTCTCTCTGAGGCTGAGAGGCAGTGACTGGCCAAGGTCCAGCACCTTAACCACTGCACCAGACTGGCTCTCAGCTGATCATGCAGTTAACAGAATGAAATCACACTGCTCCATAACCAAGCAAAGAAGTGAGGGCAGTTGAGAGTAAGTAATGGCAATGCATATGAATAAGTCAATATTTATGCAAGGAGTACTGAAAAAGTGAGGCATTTTTTGGCATTGCCCAAAATGTTTGTGCAAAACATTTCACTCTGGTGCAGCACTGAGTTTTTATGCTGTTCTCGAGTCAGCATTATATAAACAGCTCCCAGAGTGTTTATAGAGAGTGAAGACTGACAGCCATTTACCGAGTGGTAAATTTCCATGAAGAATCTGTGGCCATTTTCTAAGCCACTTGTGCATATTTCCTCATCAGGTATTGAGGAGAATTCTACTGCATTTTCAAAGTTGATCAGAAATCCGGAGGAACAGGAAAGAGTTGAAATTCTCCATGCAGACTACTAGTTTACAATCTATCTATTAAGGACGCCATAGAAACTTACAAGTTAGAAAATGGAAGTCAGCATTCACCATATTAAACTGCACTGTCAGTGTGTAGTTTGGATCATTTTGTCCCCAGGCTGCTGAGAATCCCTGCTACATATATATATATGTAACTGATCACATTGAACAGCTCGGAAAATCAGCATTCTTAAGCTCACCCAGGAACTTCACTTCCCATGGTGTGGATACCAAGTGTCCCTGTAGTTATTCTCCTTCATACAAGAGATGTAGTGATTCACGTTGCCGAACGTGTAAGTTAAAGCCGTGATTAATATTGCTCTGGTTGTATTTGTAGGTCTGGAAAAGGTCAAGAATGCATCCCATTAAACTTATGTGGCAGAGTCAATTAATGCCATGCTTAACATAGTGTGGTGGTGTGTATGGGCTAGTATATTAACAGCATGGCAGCTGTGTAGCACATCACATCCATGTGACTTGACATGACATCACACATTTTTGTTGCCATAGAAATGAAAAAGAAGACTGAACCATGTTTTGCCTAGGCCTGAGGGATATCTTAAATAGCTGCAAGTTGGGGATATGTTCTTGAAGGGCCTGCTTCATCCATCCATAAAGCCACCTTTGCTATATGTGTGACTATTGAATGCACAGGGAACCTCAGAAGTTCTGTTGCATGTGTGGAGCTCAAAATATACCCCTGTGGATCTAAACCTTGGTGACCTGTTTGGAAGTCAGGGTTGAGATCCAGAAAAATGATGCAGTTTCAGATCCAAGGCATGCAAAACTGTAGTGATTCTTTTTACTTTTTACTGCTGAACTCACCAGCTATCCTGCAAATGGGTTTTGAAACCATCCTCTCTTCTAAAGGGAGGTTGGGCTGTGGTATAGGGAGCTATAGGATACTTGGCTTTCTAAACCAAAGGGTGTGTTATATCTTTTCTGTCCCTCGTAATACTAGAACTTGAGGACATCCAATGAAGCTTAATGTTGGAAGTTTCAGGACAGACAAAAGAAAGAACTTCAGTCAGTGCCTAGTGAAATTATGGAATTCACTCCCACAGGAGGCAGTGATGGTCACTAACTCGGATGTTCTCAAAGAGGATTAGACAAATTTATAGAAGAAAGGGCTACCAATGGCTATTAGCCATGATGGCTATGTTCTGCCTCTAGCAGTATGCCTCCAGTTGCTTGGAATCATAAGTGCTGAGAGCTGTTGTGCTGAGGTCTTGCTTGTGAGCTTCCCACAGGCATCTGCTTAGCTACTTTGAGAATAGGATGCTGGATTAGATGGGCCTTTGGCCTGATCCAGCAGGCTCTTCGTAAGTTCCTATGGTGTCCTAAGTACTTTCCAGAATAGTAGTAGTTATTCAGTATTGGAGACATTTAATGTCAGTTCATTTCTTTAGCATCCTGGCTGTTAGGGTACAAAGGTGACAGATGTATTTGTTTCAGATTTCTAGGATATTGTATGCCCAGACTCAGAGAGCTCTTGAAAAATGCAGTTGATTTTAGTTTGCATTAATAACATTTTAATTATACAAAATAAACACACGTGAACATATTTTCTATAACCAATTCATATTAGCAAAGCAATAAAATAACAAACTCTAAAATGCTAACCACAAAAAGGTAATTCAAAGAGAATTTACACAGGATGTTGAAATAAATGTTGTGCGCTCTAGCTGATGCTTTGGTGTAGTGTAGGGCAGCCACTAAAATGAGTGATGATGAGTGAACATTGTCCCACCCACCATTAACCACCGCCCAACTAGCCTTGTAATTAACTTGGTTGTTTTACGAGCTTTCTTGAAGAATTATCAGAAGCTTGGGTTCTTTCCAAGTATGGATGGGAGAGAAATTCAGTTCTGTTTTCATTATAATGAGAAGCTAATTTGCACTTCTCGAACCAGTACGCAAACTGAAACACAGCCATCCTTCGAAATTCACACTTCTCTGAATCTTGTGATGCAGTTCTCCAACCAGTGTATACAAAAATGCATATATTATGGGAAAATATGCTTAGAAATGCAATATTCAGGAAAATAACCTCTGAAATGCACTATATTAAAGATAGTTGCAGGTCAAAGTTGTTCCCATTCCTCCTCCCCCACAGCCCAACTTAGGGTCCCCCTTTCCCAACAACTAACCTTGTAAGGATGGTAGCAGCAAGTAGGGCTGGTGTGGACATTTTTGCATGGGCCACGTCTTTTAAGGTCTAGTTGCTCCTAAATTCTTTCTCATCATGCTCAGAAAGGCCATTTGTTGCTGGGGAGACTGGAAAATGGTCTTCTTAATGCCTCTCCCTTGCATGGATTGAACTCCATTCCCAGGCTTCCTAGGGGCAATGAATATATGTATAAGAATTCAGAAGTAGATCCCAGAAGTAGAGTTCCTGATGGCTTTTGGCTCAATCCATTTAGCAGAATGTCATTTCCCAGATCCCCCAGCAGCAATGTACTCTTTTGAGCATGCTTAGAAGAATCCAGGAATGATTAGGCCTTAAAGCTGAACTCTTGTGCAGCCACTGAAGCCCTCTGTGCTAACTCTCCTTGCCATCATTCCCTATTTGTTAGTTTTGGAGATTGGGGAAATGGAACATGCAGCAGAGAGGACTGTCAGTGGTACGGAACATAGGAACAGTAGGAAGCTGCCTTTTACCGAGTCAGACTATTGGTCCATCTAGCTTTGTATTGTCTATACTAATAGTGGCTCTCCAAGATTTCAAACAGGGGTCTCTCCCAGCCCTACCTGGAGATGCCAGGGATTGAACTTGGGACCTTTGGCATGCAAAACAGGTTATCACTGAGCTACAGTCCATACCACTATGATAAGATGACCATGCGTACTATGTTTGAAGGGCTGTCAGAGAACAGCCCTCTATTTGAAAGAGTCCTCTATTAGCAGGCTGCCTGGTCCAAGACTAGTTTAAAGAAAAGCAGAGACCTTGAAGCTGCTCATCAACAGTTAGCACCTGGTCAATGGATGGGTCACCTTGTCACAGTTTTTTCCAATATGGTGAGATATGTTGTATTTTTCTTCAAACTGTAGTCATTGGCTGCCTATTAGCTACTGGCCTATTAGCTAGCAGCTACTGGTGCTGGTTTTGGTGTAAAGCTCTATACAATTTGGGACTAGGACACCTGAAAGATCATCTTACCTGATATACCCAGTCGATAGCTGCGTTTTGCAGGTGAGGGCCTCCTGCAGATACCATTTCATCAAGAGGTTTATTCCACACAACATAGGAAGCAGACCTTTACTGTTGTTGCACTTACCCTTTAAAATATGTTTTTAAAACATTTCATTTTAAAGACATTTTTAGTGTTTTATCAGTTGTTTGCCACCTGGGCTCCTTCTGGAAGGAAAGTCCGGACAAACGTGTAATAGTAAATCAAACAATAAATAATTGGGTGGTATTCAACACTAGTCCTACTCAGAGTCAAGTAGCCAGTGGCGCCATAGCCCAACTCACCCATACAGACAGTGCGAGGCTACCTACCTTTCCCATCCCTGTGAATGACTCATGTACTGTGTGCACATGCCTGCCATAAACCAAGATGGTGGCGGGGGCATCAGCTCCTTAGGGAAGCCCTGTTGCCATTTTGGTTGATGGCAGGCATGCATGCATATCATCATCATTTGTGCAGGCCCATTGAAGCCCTATTGAATGTATAGGGGGAATGCCTGGGAGCTCCCTTTCTGTGATCCACAGCAGTGTTAGGAGCTGACCCTGCAGCAGATCATGGAAAGGGAGTGTTACCCTTTCACCCTAAGGAGGCGCCCAGAAGAGGCCTTCGGCCAGGGTCTGACCTGGCCACCCTCTGGCACCAGCCCTGGAGGAGATGACTATACAATAAGTACATTGTGTATTTCTTACATATTAGCTCACTGTGGATGGAACCTTTTTTTTAAATCAAAGTTACAAATAAAACAAGCACAAATACAGTTATTGATGAAATATCTAATTACTCTTTAAACTTGGCACGACTGGGTACAAGAGTGGACAAGCCAAGCCTAATAAAATTAAAATATGCTGAATTTACCATTCGGCGATTTTCTGAACAGCATCCCCTGCATCCAGTTTAAAAAAAAATGAAACTTATAGTTAATTGGCTTCTCATACAGGACAATAAAATTAATGTTTAGGATTTAAATACCATAAACATCCCCAGGCAGATTTGCTGATGTATCTCTGTTTTCTTAGTCCATCACATGTTTCATTGTTTAATGGGGTATCATGTGGGCTATATAGTTATGCTTCTTGTACACAAGGTCCACAGGCATGGCTTGGAAAAGGCTCCTGGCTAATTTCTGATTTAAGTGCTGTCAGATGATGTCCAGGTCGTTAAAAATTGCCGAGCCCTAAGGGAGAAGAGGATGGAGACGCAGAGATTGATGCAGACTTTTTTATGTGTAGTTCACAAAAGGATCATGTCCTAAATAGGACATGGTTAGTTTAAGCCAGATGTGGGGAACCTTATTCAGCCCAAGGACCTGCATTCCCTTCTAGGAAACCTTCTGAGGGCCACATGCCAGTGGTACGTGGGGCCCATGCCAAAAGTGGGCAGAGCAATGAACGTAAATGTTACCTTTGTACAGTCCTGTGCATGCCTGCCTGCCTTCAAATGGTATTCGTTTCCTGGAAAAGGCTTCTTGTGCATTATCTTTGGGGCTGCCAGTGCTTCATTCTCAGCCACCAAGTTTCTTTTGTGTAGTGTGCATGGCAAACATCTCACTCCATCTTTCCTCAAACTGGTGAATCAGATGACTTTGGACTACAGCTCCCATCAGCCCCACCCAGCATGGCGAAAGGTCAGGAAGGATGGGTGTTGTAGTCCAGCAATGTTGCCAATTGCCTACCAGGCCAGATGCAGTGTTCTTGTGTTAATTCATGAAGCCCTAAACATCCTGGGCCCCAAAGTTCCTTAAGAAGCACCTGATTCCTCATGTTTTACCTTGATCATTGAGATCCTCTGATTGGACATTTCTGATGGGTCCCCACACCCCTGAAGTTCGTTCAGCCTTTACTAGGGATCTAGAATGTAGTGTGTGAGGCCCTGCCCTGTGGAACCCCCTGCCAGTAGAATCTCAGCAGTAGAGATAGAATGACCTGTCAATTTCGGTGCTTTCATTTTTCAAATCTTAAATTCAGTTCTCCACATTTCTGCAGCAATTTGCTATTTTTTAAAAAAATTCTCATGAAAATTCTGCATTTTTGTATGTTATTTTCGGCAATATATTCATTCTGTGCACACTTTCCCCGTATATATGCATTTTTGTAAACATTGTTTGGAGAACTGCATCGCAAAATTCAGATAAGAATGAATTTTGAATGATGGCTGTGTTTCAGTTCTTATATTGTTTCAGAAAGTGCGAATTTGATAAATCCAGCTTTAAATGTGAACTGAAACAAATTTCTCCTCCATCCATACTCAGCAGAAATCATCCCTGCCCACCTTCAGACATCTATTGAAAACCTGTTCTATTCAGACCGGTCTTTGAAACATGGTTTTTTTGGGGGGGGGGGTTGCTCAAGCAGCTTTTATTGATGTTTTTACTGATGCTGTGATGCTTTTACTGTTACTTTTAACAATGTTTGTGTAATTTTGTACATTGTATACCACAGCCCTGTAGCCAGCCTTCCTTGTTAGGTGGGGCAGCCACATTTCTAGGTGGGACATTTGGAGAGGGAGAGGTGCATAGCTCCAGCCATTCCCCCCTTCCACTGGTGGAGAGGACAGGAGGGCCAGACCAGGAGAAGGGAAAGGCAGTGAACTTCCCCCTCACTCCTCCTCCATCCAGAGAGTGTGTTAACTTACATGAGTGAAGTTTAATTTTGTGAATTGTTTCACCCTTTTTTGAGAGGTCTCCAAGAATAGCAGACCCAAAAGCTTGGCTTTGCTTATAGCTACAGTTCCCTTTCACCTGTGGTCTGTCCCTGTGCTCTGATTCTTCATGAACTCAACTGCTTTGGTAAAGATAGTGAGCTCGTGAGCTTGGCTTTGATGCTGCATTAGGTATCTCAGTTTTAGATTCCACCTGAAAAACAAACTTGTCCAGACTACAAGTTTTGGGAATGGCAGAGAGAAAATAAATACTGTAGGGTGTGTTTGTTAACTCCTCCCTGAGAATTCCTCCTAGTCTTATTCCCAACCTTTAGAATTTCCTTGCTGTTGGAGAATCAAGGGAAAGCTTTTTAACTAGCTGCTATATAAAAGACTATATAAGCAATTGGAAACTAAATTGTGTGAAGCAATTGGATTTTTTTTTAACTGGCTGCTGGGTTGATTTTTGTCCACAAACCCTGAAAAAGCCTCATGCTGAGCTGCACACATTGGGAAAATTAGGCCTGAGTTACAGCCTAGGTGACCAGCCAGCTAGCTTGCTAGCTAACTGTAGTATACACAGCAATATTTCTATTCCTCTGGGGCTGTTTTCAAGTACCCAAGAAAAAGAAGAAAAAATAGCCACTATGATTGTGGAGAGCCAGGGTGGCGTAGTGGTTAAGGTGTTGGACTATGACTTGGGAGACCAGGGTTTGAATCCCCACATAGCCATGAAACTCACTGGGAGACCTTGGGCCAGTCACTGCCTCTCAGCCTCATGAAAACCCTATTCACAGGGTCGCCATAAGTCAGAATCGACTTGAAGGCAGTACATTTGCATTTTTTATGATTGTAAGTATAGTGAATGTTTTAAAAAAGTAAAGGGTAGCCATTTTTTCAGATTACGTTAAGTTATCTCTTTACTTCACCTTTTAACAATAAGCACCCAATCCTGCTCTGTTCATTATAATAATTGCAGAATAAATGAAAATGCTTCTTTGTTGCTGAATGGGTAGAGAACACAAATGAAAATGAAAAGCAGAGCAAAGGAAAGTCCAAGGGGTGGAGTCTAACTGTAGTCCGTAATGCAAAGTTCTAATATTTAACTCTTCAAGTTCATGTTACTATACAGGCTTGGGGTGGTGGTGGTTCAGGATCACTTAAGTAATTACAGGGCAGTTGTGATCATAAAAAATCCATCCTCAGTTAGGGAAAGTCTTGAGTGAGCAGACTTTTGGGGACTCTTCCAAATGAGGCTTTTGTTGTGCACCCACCCTACCTTATTCACTGAATTTTTCAGAGTATCCTATTCTTAAATTGAACCTGTTCTTAAAACAAGCCGTTATTCTTTAAATGGAGGTTGCCAATGTCTGTCATGTCACAAATTAAAAAGAGGACAATTTCCCCAAAAATTCCTGGGAGGGGGGAGCACAGCTCTAGGGAGGTGGCACCCCCATCCTCCCCCAGCTACAGGCCTAGTATACTGCTTTGCTGTATTTTTTATGAAAAGTGCAATCTATAAATATTTAAATCAATAAATAGAGGGCACCAGCTTGAGGAATCTGTCTTACATGGATTACTAGCAACAATGAAGTGATGTGGCCTGTTATATATATATATATATATATATATATATATATATATATATATATATATATATATATATATATATATATATATCAAGGTACTTTCCCTCTATTAGCTAGAAGAGAAACAGAATCCAGAAAGGAAACTCATTGTGCCCCTTTAATCAAATGTACCATGACCTTGCATTGTGCTTTCCTAATGAATGTGTACTGTTGTAAGTCTTGTTTCCAAAGACTTTGCTGGGCTAATAATTTCTGTTAGCACATCATTGGGCCATGCACAAATGCTCCAGTGATCTTTATTAATGGAGTGGAAAGCTTTTTAAACATTTTGTCATTTAGAAAGGCCAGGAATATATAAGGCACAGCACATCTGTGTTAACTGCAAATGCTAGATGTTAACAATCCATTCCTTTGTTTTCTTTACAAAAAAAAAATGGAATGGAAACAGTCATTTCTGATATGGGGAAGAGACAAGATTGAAGGCCTGCTCTTGTATATATTCAAAGTTAAATTGCAAAAACAGTTGAACATTTGTTGCAAATATTTCCTTTCATATATGTCACAATGATTATAGCAATGTTAACATTACAGGAGAAAAGTCCATTAAAAACAAGCACAAGGATTTGTGCCTTTGTCGTCCACACCTAGGACATAGTTCCATTTCATTTGTTTACACTGACAGTCAGTAGTGATGAGTAAACATTTCTCATCTCAGGTCAGAACCGGCTCATACATTCTGAGCTTTTTTGTAGAATTTTCAGTAAAAGCTTGCCCCCCCCTCCAAAAAAAGTTCTCTGAAATCTTAAGTCACATCCACACCATACATTTTAAACACATTTAACACACTCCTAAATCACATTGTTTCCCCCAAAGGATCCATGGAACTGTAGTTTACCCCTCACAGCAGCCTTAACAAACTACATTTCCTAAGCAACTGTGGGGGAAGAAATGTACTTTAAATGTATAGTGTGGCTGTGACCTTAGGAAAAAATGACCCCATTCCAAGGAGTTCCCTGAAAGCCATGCATTATGCCCAGTCTCCCCTCCCTCATTGCCTCCCTTTTACCCTTGCAAATTCCCTTTTCCCTAAGCAGGGACCTTTTAACAACAGTGATGAGAGTAGGATCCAAATTAGGCTAGAAAGCCCTGCCAACAGGGTGTTCTCAGCGCAAAGATCTGCGAAAACTGTTTGTGAGGGCTCCAGAGGGCTTTGCCATGAGGAACGTCCTGGTGGATGTTCTCTAAAGAGGTCCCAAGGACCATCTCTCCACTTTGCCACCACCTTAGAAATGATCCTGGACGTTTTGGGGAAAGGGAAGAGGATGACGAACCTTAGGATGTGGGTAATTTATTGATGAGCTGGGCTGGAACGTAAAGGGATTTTTGCTCAGATTGTTCCATTTCCCCCCCCCCAAAAAAAATGGGATGGGGCTTCTAAACTACAACCTCCAGTTCCAAAACACGGCCACCATCAAAGGCAACACTAAGACTGAGGAGGAAGAGGAAGTGGACAGCCAGGGCTACATCCTGGACTAACTGTAAGTCAGAAGGCAGGCAGGTGGTGGCTGGCCGAGGGCAGAATGAGGTTGGAGGGGCACTATCCCACTAGCCCCTGCAGGCCAGCCTCCACTGCCTCCTTCCTTGAGAATGCCAGGAACTGACAGAGGTCCCTGAAGGGCCCCTGAAAGACACAAACACCTGATTCTGCCTACAATGCCTGTTTCAAACATTATTGCACCTGCTCATCCCCTCCCTTCCCAAATCTCATGCTTATTTATTGCCTTTCCCCCACTACTTCCCTTCTCCTGTTCCCTCTGAAACGACTGCTCCCTCGTTCCCCTGGTTCAGCCTTCCCCAACCTGGTGCCTTCCAGATGTTTTGGATGACCATTCTCATCAGCCCAAGCCAGCATGGGGAAGGATGCCCAAGTCCCTAACCCAGGTGTGGGGAAACTTTGGCCCTCACAATGTCACTGAGCTACCACTCCCATCACCCCTGGCCATTGGCCATGCTTGCTGGGGCCGATGGGAGTTTTGGTTCAGCAAGATCAGGAGGGCCAATGGTTCCCCATGCCTGCCCTTACCCTCACTGTATCTAAGCCCAAATACATGTAACTGAAATAATCACATAGGCTCCCCTTGCTTGCCCATGCCCCCATTTCCCCCTGCCTCTGTTTCTCCTCACCACCATGTTTATTTTAGATTGGGTTGGGGGTGCTGTCATACCTGCTCTTTATATAGTGCCACATACATAAATAAAATTATAAACAGAATAATCAAGGTGACTCCTATAACCAAGTATTCACTGAGAACTTATTAAACATTCTTAAGGGTTTGGGTTGTTTTTAAAATCATTATTAAGCAATTAATTGTTATTATGGGTAGAATATTTGCTAACACACTTCTTTCAGAAGCCAACAGGGAAAAAAATAGCCTACCAAAATGAGTTAATCACTAGCCTAGAAACAGAAGGCTTGATCAGCCATCTACCTAAATGGGCTGAGCTCTTGGGAGCCTATGAGTCTGTGCTGGGAAGGAATTTCAGTGAAGTGTGATGCCACTCATAAAAAGGCCCTGTCAGCTGCTGAAGCCAGTCTCATTATCTGGTCAAAATGACACCTGAATCCAGTGTGGAATTAAACATTCTGAAAGTTTAAACACACTTGCCCACAATTGTTTCAAGTGGTTTGCTGCCTCACTTTCTTCAACAGCCAGCGCAGGACAACCTGTTTCAGACTGAATGAATACAGCATTGGAGCGGCAAGTGTGTGTGTGCATGTCTGCAGTTTTAGATAGAGATCCTTGGTATTAGGATACTGTTACACAAAAGTGCCTCTTGTTTCATCTCCGAAACCCTGGAAAGTATGTGCTGACTGTCTGTGCTACTTGCTTTCCTCACAGTGTGCTCCGTTTAGTTAAGTTCCTACTTTGGATAAGCCGGTACATTTGTCCCCATCCAGTGATCTTATCAAAGTTGTACTGTTTTCTTTAATTTTTCTCTTTTGTAGACTCCTCTCTCTTTCTCTCTCTCTCTCTCTCTCTGGAAGCTCAGCCCTCTGATCAATGTGCACTTCCCTCCCCCCCTCCCCATTTCCCTAAATACATCATGAAAAAGGATGAGGTTTCCGCCTTAATTGCTTGTGCCTTTTATTCACATTCCTCTCTCAGCCAGAATTGTGAAGAGTGTTAGTAAAAGGCCTCACAATGGAGCTTTTCATTAGGCCTCAGCAAGGCACACAAAAGAAGGCTTTTTGGAAAGAGTGAATGCAGGAGTTTAATTTGCAGGTGGAGAGTAGATAAAGGGTGCTGACGCCTCTATTATTCTCTTACTTAGGTGACCCTTACCCTGTTCAGCTGATCCCAACAACCATGGCAGCTGCTGCCGCGGCAACCCCAGGCTTAGGCCCACTCCAACTGCAGGTAAGTCTGGATACAATGACGGCAGAGACAAAGGTTAAATAAATATGGAAAGCCATTTTTTCTTCCCTTTGAACCCCACAAAATACACAATGCATTTTTCCCTTTCTCTTCCTGACGCCCCCCCTGCCTTTCCCCCCTTTTTGTTCGTCACACACCCCTTTTCATTTACAAATCTACATCCGGAGAGGGCTTTTTTTTTTCACCTGGGAGAGGAAGGATTTTGAAAATGTTGTTCCCACACTGAGTCTTAATAGCGATGTTTTGGCTTATTCGGGGAAAAAAATAGGAACCTAGGAAAACAGGAGGCTGCCTTGTCCTGCATCAGACCATTGGTCCAGATAGCTGACCATTGTCTATACACTGACTGGCAGAAGCTGTCCAGCCTTTCAGGCAGAGAATCTCTCCCAGCCTTGCCTGGAGTTGACAGTCATGTTTGCCATTGGTTTAACTGATGTGGTGTCACAGGGAGGGAGGACAGCCTACATTAGATCAGCCGAGTTCAAAAGGGGTTTCGCGGACCTTAGTTCTAGAAGACTAGGGTCCATGAGTGATGTTTATTAAATTAGGTGTTAATTAAATTAGCCGTCATGCTGAAGGTACCTTTTTAGCACATACGTATCACTCGAGCAGTTTCAGGGGCTTTTTGAAAGTCATTGGCCCTAAACAGATGATTATTGCTTCTTTTAGTTTGTGATTAATGTGACTGCTAACCCGATTAATAGTGCATGACAGTGCCAATTCACGAATCCTCTGTTTATTTATTTAATAAATATTAACATATTTATTAAATAAATATTTATTTAACAAAATGTATGTACTGCTTGACTGCAGAAAATGTCTAAGCGGTTTCCAGAAAACAATAAAATTATCAATAAAAACATTTTTTTAAAAGTGATTAGAACTTTTTTAAAACAATTAAAACAGCAAGAGACTAATACGATTAAAACATCAGCTATGTGTGGATAGGTTTGCCTATACAAAAAGGTTTTAAGCAGGCACTGAAAAGAATATAGTGAAGACGCCTGCCTGATGTCAGTGTAGAGCACACCGTATCGCATGTAAATACGGTCTCGCATGTAGTTCCATTGTAGACAGAACACAACATATCACATATCTCCATCCTCAACTCCCCTCCTTTGCCAAACTAATTAGTACAACTATTGTTTGGAGTCATTATGACTTGATCTTTTTGGAAAATGCTGCCACACCAAATCGTTCTTGTTGTAAATGGATACATATTCCCAAAGCACAGCTTGGCACATCCAAAGTCTACCAAATCACAATTCCAATATATTGTAGATCTGGCAAGACCAACTCACCATACCAAAATCACTCTGTTTAATATTGTGTGGATGAACTGGATCTGCCTGGTTGCGAGATTTTGCTGGCTAGGAACATAGGAAGCTGCCTTATACTGAGTCAGACCATTGGTCCATCTAGTTCATTACTGTCTACACTGACTGGCAGGTGCTCTCCAGGGTTTTCAGGCAGGAGTCTCTCACCACCCTACCTGGAGATGCTGGGGACTGAACCCCATAGGACCTTCTGCAAATAAGAAAGATGCTCTGCCACTGAGCTACAGCCCTGTCCTGGTACCTCAGGCAGAAGGCCTTTCTGTGCAAAAGATGGGATAACCCCATCGTGGTGAGAGTCTGAGAATCCCAGCCCTTGCTGGAGCTGTGTGTGACATAATATCTGCACAATAAGACACTCTCCTAATGAGCAGGGGAGAGGATGGGGAGACAATTAAGATGGATCTCTTCTGCAGTTGAGTCAGCTGAGTGCCAGATAAAACACTGTCAGTCTATACTCTTGCAGGGGTTAATATATTCACCCCTATTGTGCCTTTATATGTGGTTTGGCCTCTGATTGTATGGGATACAAATACAATGGGCAGTATGAGTATTGTGGGGGCCGTAAAAGCCATGCTGGTTATGCCTGCCTTCCTCCTGGAATGATTTCTGGGGGATAACCTCAGTCCTCGTAAAGTGCTGCAGAAAGGCTGGAAAGGCAAAGAGAGAAGGGGGGGCACCAGCCAGAGATAGATAGAGCCAGAAGACAGGAAATGAATAGGCAAGACACATATATGGGGTAAACTAGCTGAATGTCAAGTAGACTAATGTAATGACAACAGAAGATTTATGTAACTTTAAAGTTGACGAGGACATTGAACTTGTCAACGATTATCAGAACACCCCAAGATATTAAACCAAGATTTGAAGATGGCATAATACCCTGATGTGTTCCAAAGCTATTAACCATAGTTTCCTGGCTTGGCTGTGTGTACAGCCAAAAATCTAATTCATATCTTAAGCTGAGATATGATTGTCGAAACTCTACATCTCATAGGAGAAGCCCTCAAGGCATAATCCAGATAAAGTTAATTCCTCTAGTAAGATCTGTAGGCCATATGCAAGTCAGATGCAGGAACTCATCAGCCTGAAGAACCCAAGGTGGATTGAAACAAGGCTCTAGCATAACAATGGCAGCACAAGGGCCAGATCAACACACACACACAGTGGTTTTATCCAGCTCTTGATGGCCCTGACAAATTTTAATGAAAAAGTGGTAAAAGAATGTTTCTCTGCAGCTTCTTTCATTTTTTAAAAAGGTATGAACTAAAGACATCACGTGTCTCTTATTTTTGCGATTTCATATTTAATGTGTTGGCTGTACTTGAGTGTATCTATCAGATGTAGATGATTGTTGCAGCTGTTTAGAGAGGCCCACACTCAAATCTCCACCCCATCGTGGAGTCCACAGGTGAATCAATACCTTCACTGTCAGAGACAGTTGCTGTAAACTGCAGGAGGCAAGAGTGCTGTTGCTGTCAGGTCCTGGACTATTGTAGGTGGGCTATTGGCCTGATCCAGAGGGGCTGTTCTGATGTTCTTATGACTTTGGATTAAAGAATAACCCCTGAAGGTGCCGATTTCTGCTGTGGGCAATGCCTGCTCTATGGACTGTCTGAGAGGCAGATGTTGCAGCTAACTGTTGTAATTGTTGTAAACTGCCCAGAGAGCTTCAGCTATGGGGCGGTATACAAATGTAATAAATAAATAATAAATAAATAATAAATAAATAAACTGCATTTCTTCTCTTTGATATCCTGCAAGAGGCATCCACTCAGCTTGGGGCTCTAGTCCTTGTTGCCTATCCCTGAGTTGGTCTGCAAAAGAGTAAACAACAAACCTATTCACTCTACCCAGTAAGCTCGGGGCTTTATAGATTTCAATTACATCCTTTGGAACTTTCAGAGGAATGCTGTTTTACCTGACCCTTTTTCTCTCTCCCTTATCATTCCCCCCCACCCCCCAGTGCTGCTCTTTAATTCTTTCCAAATCTTTGTGCACTGACAGCAGTAGTGAGGCAGGTTTTTGTGGGAAGGGGATGAAAAGGAGAATCGACATTGTTGTCGCTTCTGAGCTGAGGCTGACACATGCTTTCTGTGTTGAAAGACCCCTGCCAACCCCCACTTTGAGAGGACGTGTGTTTTGAAGCCCGGCCTCTCCAGGTGTCCCCCACTGCGATGTCCTACCTGTCACAGTTAGCACTAATTGGTTGCCCTCATTGGCACTGCCTGCCGAGAGGCTAATGACTGGATGAGCAGGTACATTAAACTGCCCTCCCTGTTTGTGGCAGCGGATACTCTACACTGAATGCAACTTGCTATGCTAGCAAGGGTAGGCATTTATACCATCCATGTTTGAACTTCTTTTGGCAAGGATAAAGCGGGGACTTTGCTGTCTTCGGTTGCAGCTATGAGGCTAATAGGTCTTCAGGTGCTGATTGCCCTAACTCACATTGACAGGGAGGTGGCTTTTGTTTAGAGTTGTAACCAAGTTTTTATCTAAAGCAAAAGTGGAATGTGAATTTAGAGGTTAGGAACATAGGAAACTGCTTTATACTGAATCAGTCTGTTGTCCATCCAACTCATTACAGTCTCCAATGACTTGCAGTGGCTTTCCAGCATTTCAGGCAGGCACCTCTCCCAGTCCTACCTGGAGATGGAAGGGATTAAACTTGGGACCTTTGGCATGTTCTGCCATTGAGCTAAGGCCTCATCAGGTCCCTGCTGGAGCAAAATATCCAAGAATTCTGAGAGAAGTAACACTGATATGACTGGTACATTTTCTCAGGAATTGGGTGGGACCACATATTACCATCAGGGAACCAGAGAGGGAGACATTTATATAGGTTGCTAGTAAGCTGTATGGTGGATATCTTCTGTTGGGCATGAAAGATTGGTGAAAAACCTGCTGTGCCCTGGGCAAAATTGATAAGGCATGGGATGAAAGTTGCTTATGAATTTCATGTCGAGAGAAATTTAGAGGTTTCTGCTGAGGCAAAGTGTCTGAAGGAATGCTAAGAAGGTGAAAATGGTTTCCATGTGTTTATGGGAAGGGGCCGTGGCTTAGTAGTAGAGCATCTTCCTTGCATGCAAAAAGTCACAGGTTCAGTTCCTGCCATCTCCGGTAGGGCTAGAAGAAACTCCTGTCTGGAACCCTGGCAGTGCGTGTACACAATACTGATCAAGGTGGACAAATAGTCTGACTCAGTATATATTACTTATTCTGATGTTCCATAAGGAGAGAACCACAGGCTCCTCCTGCAAATCATGAGTGTGGATCCCAGCTACTGCATTTGTGCTGCAAATAAGTGCTGGCAAGGAAGAAGTTATAGATGGGAGGAAGGTTGCTTAATCCACAACTGCATCTCTCTTCCCTATCTGCTCCTTCTTCAGCTGGGGTTCCAGGCCTGTGTTTTTCCAACTTGGAGGGGGGGAGTTTTAGGGGAAAGGTGGCAGATGGCAGAAGGATGAAGCAGCCCCTCTTCCTGGCTGCTGTTTCTTCCCAAGAAATTGGCCTTTCCTACAAACCCTTTGCATTGGGGAATCAGTGTGTATGATCTACATAGTACATTAACTGCAGGTGAAATGAGCAGTTCTCCCTTCTGCTAGCAAAATGTCTTATCCTGGTTCTTCACATCCTTAATGCTGTCTGGGTGGCCAACCCACCCGACCTACATGGAAGACTGGTTAGCTAACATTCTGGATTTATGTATTTATTGGCTTGGGTTACCCCATTTATCGTCTTAAATGTAAAGACCATCCGTCTGTAGCTTCAGATCCTGTCTCATCTCCAACCCAGCTATCAAGTCCTATTCTTCGCACAATCCTGACTCCTGCTGTGGTAATGTAGCCTATGCAGCTATTACCTCTAAGGTCTAATTGCCCAATATGGAATACCTGACTATGGCAATGAATGTATCTCAGTAGACATTCAAAGACATACAGATGTAAGTGGGATTGGGACGGAAAGGTCTGTTAATTCCATTTCTCTCTGCTTCTCATTTTTCCAATCCTAAATTAAGTTCTCCACACTTCTGCAGCAATTTGCAGTGTTTTGTTTTTTTTAAAAAACCATTCTCATGAAACTTCTTTAGCATTTTAGTATGGATTTCTCTTAATAAACACAATTTTGTAAGATTAGGAATAACCTTGTATTGCAGGTTTGCTTTTTGCACTCAGTAGCCAGGACCCAACTCCAAATACCAATTAAGCTTTGAATTTTCAGTCACTGGGTCTCTCTTCATTTTCTCAGTTTCCTTTTTTGCCGCTTCACCTGCTTTCTGCAAATGCCTTAATTTGCAGGAGGACAAATAATAATTCACACTTTAATTGCTATATTAGATGACCACCACAGTCTGCTTCTGCTTGGGGAAAACCAAAATAAAACCGAGTTTCCACTCCGCAAGCAAACATCTGGGCAAAATAAACTGAAAATAACAGATAAACACTCGTACTGCTGTGTTTCAGATTTGCATTGCCAAAAGATGGCAGGCATCCATCCACCATTAGCTCACTAGATTCCTTTAATATTAATATGCACATTCCTTGATGGACATCACAAATGCTGAAGATGATAATGACAGTGAGTTAATAAGGCAGCATAGTATGAATATTTCCTATTGGCTAGCCCTTGAAATTGGTCTCAAATGTATAATATTAACCTAGATTGGGCATTGCACTCCCCATTTATTGCTGATGCTATATTTAGGTGCATTGGCTGCAAGATACTCACCACCTGTTCCACCCAAAGGGTAGCCAAAATGCCCATTTTATAAGGGATTGGTGGAGATCAAGGGCCAGTTTCCCAGCTGTAGGGAATAGATGTACTTCCATTGGTGCTAATGGATCAATGCCCATAAACAGCAGCTGAGGATTTCGATGTAGCCATGGCGAAAAAATTCTATTGGCATACTCCACTTTTAGGTGTTCTTAAATAAAGCACTATTAATGCTACCATTTGATTTAGGTTTTTTCCTCCCACCTCTTATCATGGCAGCTGCAAGCACAGAACCCTGCCCTTTCTCCCCTTAGTTCATACAGAGAGATGCAATCACGTTTTTGAAAGGAGTACACATGTCATACATACTTGTGGGCCAGTGGCCAGTGGCCAGTCATTGTCATTATAATCAACTGGGACATGGCTGTATATGAGGGAGTGATGGAACCCACCCTCTTTTGTGATTGTAGGTTGTTTTAAATTGTTTTTAATGCCGTATTTTAAAGTTGTTATAGTCAGCCCTGGATAAAGGGCAGATAATAATAATAACAACAACAACAACAACAACATGTGGAGGTGATCCTGTTGGTTCTGTCTCCAACTTCTTGAGACTTGGTTAAAGTGAATTAGCAAAAGTTGCTCTGTGTGTGTAGCCTGCTAGTTATCAAGAGATTTGTCTGATTTAAAGTGGCCAACAGGGTTCAAGATAAGGTAGCCATTGCCCATGTCTCACTCAACTGATTGAAAAGAAGTTGCACAAAGCCATACATGATAAATATCTATTCCATTATGCTGTTCAGTGCCTGTAGGTGGTTTTGTGGATGAAGTTCCTTTGTGTCTGGGATGTGGAGCTTTTGTCCAAGCCTCTGTGTTCTTAAACTCCAGGGATCTATCAGCATGTTGTTTTTGCCACTAATTGCAAATTGAATGCTGTGTTTTTATTTTTATCTTTCATATGTTTTGTGTTATAACATTGTAAACTGCCCTGACAGTATGACAGTATAGAAATACTTTTATGAATGAATGAATGAATGAATGAATGAATGCTTGGGGTGGTATTCAACACTAGTCCTACTCAGAAGAGACCCATTGGCAGTAATGGACTAGCCTGACCAGTGGTGGCTGGTGGGCACTGGAACTGATAGGGCAGAAGGCATGGAGACCAACACTAGGTGGCACCAGAGCCAATGACAAGCAGAGCCAACTAAACCTAGTTGTGTCCCCATCCTCCTCCTCCCTGCTGAGTTCTGCAAGAGCAACACTGAGTGACACTTAAGGAAGAGAAAGCCAACAAGCATGCAACAGCCTTAGACTGGCTGTAAGTAAGAAGGCAGGCAGGTATGGGCTAGCTGAGAGCAGACTGAGGTTGGTGGGCCAGTGCCCCATCCCCTGTAATCAACCTGCCTCCACTGAGCCTGACTTGTATTCTTAGCAAATGCATAGCTCCTAAAATGCTGTTCCCCTAAAAATGTATACTCGGTGCTCAGCATTGCCCTAAGCCACAGGACTGCAATTCTCTGCTCTTTGCTCCTCCCATTAGGTTGTGTATCATATCTATTAGGTACCCAGGTGGGTATGTGGTGGCAGCATTGTGTAGTAGTTAAGAGTGTCAGACTAGGACTGGGATAACTCGGGTTCAGTTCCCCACTCAGGCATGAAGCTCACTGGGTGACCTTAGGCTAGTCAATAAATGTCAGCCTAACCTACCTCAAAGGATTGTGGTGAGGATAAAATGGAGTGTGGCAGGGAGAACCATGCCTGCCAACTTGAGCTCCTTGGAGGAAAGGAATGTACTAAATAAATCATCCTAAATCACATGCACAGATGCCATGCTCACCATGAGCAGAGATACACTTTTGCCACTCACTAACTCTTGAAGGGGAGTGGCAACCACAAAGCTGGGTTCCTGGCAACCTGGATGGGGATGTGAAGGTGGGGAAGTATTCTGGACTATTCTTTACTCCTCCCCATTGCCTCTCAGCCATAGCCATGTTTGGAGAAGATCAGCCTACTGTACCTGTTTCTTCCCACCCACTTGGTCACCTTCTCATGGAACACCACCCCTGCCCTTTAGAACCGGACAGCAGGTATATGCCATAGATTATAATACTGTTGAACCTCACTATAATGCACCTTGCTGTACCATGGATTCAGATATACTGTGGGTATGACTATGTCCCCAATATTGTATACAGTGCCATGGTTTTTGTTGTGATGCAGAACCCCTATAACACAGATTCATCGTTTTTCCCTGACCCCCCACATTATGATGAGGTTCTACTGTAATGAGGATGATTGTGATGATTTAAATTAGGGATGGGAAGATTTGTCAGTTTTGTTCTCTCTGTTTCTCATTTTTCCAATCTTAAATTCAGTTCTCCCCATTTCTGCAGCAATTTGCATTTTTTTTTAAAAAAAGTCCTCATGAAAGTTCTCCCAACATTTTAGTGTGAATTCCTCCTAATAAACACATTTTTGTAAGCCATTTTAACAAAGGAACACATTTTTTGCAAGCCACTTTTTGTTATCTAACACATTTTTGCATGTTATTTTCACTCATATATTGATTTTATGCACACTTTCCCCTCATTTTTGTAAATATTGTTTTGTCAGCGAACTGCATCACAAAATTCAAGTAAGTATGGATTTCTAAGGATGGCTGTGTTTCATTTCTCATACTGATTCAGAAAGTACGAATGTGGTAAATTCTGCTTAAAATGTGAACTGTATCGAAATTCTCACCCATCCCTAATTTAAATATAGCTCTGCAAGCACATGAGATCTAGTCAGCTGCCTTTTTTTTTTTTAAGAGGCTAAATAAATACATAAAACCACCAGATTTACACCTTCTAAGAAAAGTATTTTGTAACCCTAGGATGTTGCTAGTCCATAATATGAAAATCACCAGGTGGGAGCTTGAGATGGTGATTGATTGCATGAAAGATTGATCCACTAAACATGTATCAGCTGTAATCAATCCTTCCCCCTTCAACTTTCCATGATGCATAAATGTTTAAACGTACCTTGTAGTTGCCCACAAATATATTCTTGCCTGCCTTTGGTAGAGCATGGTGCAGTTTTACAGGTAAATCCAGCATAGAATTCAAAAGCAGGCAGAAATTAAGGTGGTGGGGAAAATTAAACATCTTACAGCCACTTCATGCACCATGTGCAAAATTTTCTGTGAAAGTGTTCACAGCATCATGTGCAATAATAAGCACACCAAATGTACATTGCAACAGGACCAGATGATGAAATAGAAACATGCACACTCAATGCATGTCATGCCACAGTAGGCTGATCTTCTCCAAACTACCAGTTTAGGAAACAATTGTGTGTGAAATGTTAAAAATGACAGCTGCTGTGCATACTTTGCACATGGATGGGATGTCACATCAAAATATAGGACTTCATACAATCAGAGCTTGGAAAAGTTACTTTTTTGAACTACAACTCCCATCAGCCCCAGCCAAAGGAATACTAAGAACAGTGCACCCTGCATTTCCCAGCCAGATCTCTCTTACAGTTTACCCAGAGAGTAAAGTCAGCCCATAACCTCTCGCAGAGCTATGTGCTGGTTCTTTAACAACTCTGAAACATACCCTCTCAAACGGGAGGCATTCAGGAGGTAGCTGGACAGCCACCTGTCCGGTATGCTTTAAGTTGTATTCCTTTATTGAGCTGGGGGTTGGACTCAATAGCTATATAGGCCCGTTTCAACCCTACTATTCTATGATTCTGTGATCCTCCAAAGATTATCTTACAGTTATGATTGCCAGATGCTGGGGACAAACAACAAGGAAGGGCTGTTGCCTTCTTTCCTTGCTTGCGGGCAGGATGATGGACTAGGCAGACCTTTGGTCTGATCCAGCAGGATGTGCTTCTGCCTCTGAATATCAAACACTGAGAACAAACAACAGGGGAAGACTGCTTGTGGGCTGGTTGGCGTGGCCACTAGGGAAAGCAGTGGTCTGATTCTGCAAAGACCTTTGGTCTGATTCTACAAAGATCTTCTTATGCTTCTGAATAGTAAATACTGGGTATAAACAGTAAGGGTCCCTTCTGGCCCTGCTGCTGAGCTTTACCAAAGTCATCTAGCTTGACATCATTGGAAACGTAATGCTGAACTAGCTTGACCCTTGCTGTTGCTCTGATGCAGCACAGCCTTCCTCCTTTCCTATTGTCACTTCTCTCCGTCCAAGGGACGTGCATATAATTTTACCTGTGTGCTCTCTGCAAACATGATGAGAAGCCTACCTCTTTTTGGATTTGTCTGTACCCGTGAACAAAACGGAAAGTGAGAATCAGCTGTTAGGATAATGGTGCTTTCTGCAACAACTCATCAAAATCCATCAGCGTGTGCACAGGTTTGTGTGTGGGAAGTCCAGCAGTTTCATCCCTGCCTTTGCTCTGGCCTGCTGTGCGTGCTGGCAGACCTCTGTCTGCATGAGTGAACTTCCTTATAGGTTAAAGAGAGCTTGTGTTCCCTCTTCCCCCCCCCGACCCTGAGCCTGCGGGGCAGACAGACAGAAGCACACATATGATTAATACAGCACAGCTGCAGCACTGGCTCATTTACATCTGCATTAATAGAGGCAGAAACAACAATTCAATTACTTCAAGAGACATTTGGAATTCTAAAGCACTATGCAAATAGGTTTGTTCCCCAATGCCACCTTTACCAAATCCTGGCAGGCAGGAACCTTAGGACCCAGTAGATTCATCTTCTCGCCAGCACCACCACCACCCCTCCCACCACCTCTCAACAATCCCTTGTAGGAAGAAGTGGTAAAGAGCTGCTTACACAGCTATTACCACCCCTAGGCTTCCCAGGAGCTCTTTGACATTTGGACAATAGGAGCAGCCCAAGCAAAGCCTTTATTCTGTGCTATTTTCATATCAGGAAGCCTTCAGCTTGAATGTGATGACTCTCATTCCATGCTAAAATAGCCTCAAAACATAGCCATTCTCTTCTTCTGGGTTTTGCAGACAAGTTCTCTTTAGTTCTGTACTTATTGCATTTCCCTTGTCTTTTTGAACAGTCTCTTCTTCTTCTTCTTCTTCCTCCTCCTCCTCCTCCTCCTCCTCCTCCTCCTCCTCCTTTGTTTCCCTGCCAAGCAGCCTGGTTGCTATCTTTGCCCACTTAAGAGTTCCAAATATTCTGGCCTCTGGGCAAAGCTAGGGGGTGGAACCTGGAGCAGACCAGAAACAGAGCATGACAGGGATTTTCACGGAATGCCTGCTTTGAATGCAGAAGTCCCCAGATTCACTTTCCTGCATCTCCACTCTAAAAAGATCTCAGGGAGCAGGGCTGGACATGATTCCTGTCTGGATGTTTGGAGAGGTGCTGCAAACCACAGAGTAGGCCAACACTGGGATAGATGGACCAATGGCTTCACTCAGTAGTGATGTTCAGATAATCCCCACCCCACGCACACTGAAATAATTTATGGATATGGGTCACACAGGCTAGTCCTGCTGCCAGAAGCCATGCCCCTCCCACTATCATTGTGCTTAGTGCACCTGTGAACAGTGGATATCAATGCATGCAGCCCTGCGGATAGGGGGAGCAGGGGCAAAATCCCTGGGGCCTGGACCTCTGGAGGGCCTGGGCCTCTGGGGGCCTGGATAATATATTGTGAAATAAATGTTGGTATCCCACTAGACCAGAGAGCAGCTGTAATGTTTGCTAAATCTCAGCATATCTAAAGCCTTCTATAAGCACCAACATTTTTAATATGATTCAGACATGGCAAAAAATGATAAATGTTCTGATAAATGTTTTTCAGTTTATTTTCAATCTTTCTCACCATAAGTTAAACCCAAGTCACTTAAAAGCTTGTTGAAAGAAAGTAGTAACATTTGGTTTGTAGGAATATTTAGGGAGAGGAGGGCTAATCATGTATCTTGCCTTGGGCCCAGTGCCAGCTTTCAGCAGCCTTAAATGTATTCTCATACAGACCCTTCACATGAGGGGGGACCCTGTCCCATCTGGATCCTCCTCTTGCATGGAAAAATCTCTATGTGTGTTAGTACACATGTAGAGTCCCTTCTCATGCACACCAAACACATGGATGGCATGGGATAGCAGCTGTGGGTACGTCACTGGCAGGGGGCAGATCTAGCTTAAGTATGTTGCTTAACTGTGTTACTTAACATGGAATATTATCAGCAGTAGTAGCAGTAGTATTGAATGTGAAAATTGTATAGTAATTTTTTGTAGTGATTTTTGTTGAGATATGTAAACTGCTTAGAGATTTCTGTTGAAAAATAAAATGGTATACAAGTTAAATACATAAAATAATAGTGTACACAAATACATAAAATAATAGTATGCATGTACCTGAGGTTTGTAGTCTAAGTCAGCTTCATGATTTTGGCAGGAACAGAACTCATTACTGAGCCTTATTTTGGTCATGTGGTTGGTAATTGCACCTCTGTCAGGAGAGAGACAGGGGGTGTGTGACTGTTGATTCTTCTTGATCTCTCAGCAGCTTTCGATACCATCGACCATGGTATCCTTCTGGGGAGACTGGCTGAGTTGGGACTGGGAGGGACTGCATTGCGGTGGTTCCACTCCTACTTGGCAGGTCGCCTCCAGAAGGTGGTGCTTGGGGAACATTGCTCGGCACCCTGGACTCTCCAGTATGAGGTTCCGCAGGGGTCAGTTCTGTCCCCCATGCTGTTCAACATCTACATGAAACCGTTGGGTGTGGTCATCCGGAGCTTTGGAGTGCGTTGCCATCAGTATGCTGATGACACGCAACTCTATTTTTCCTTTTCATCTTCTTCAGGTGAGGCTGTCAATGTGCTGAACCAGTGTCTGGCTGTGACAATGGACTGGATGAGGGAGAATAAACTGAGGCTCAATCCAGACAAGACTGAGATGCTGCTAGTGGGTGGTTCTTCTGACCAGATGGTGGATGTCCAACCTGTCCTGGATGGGGTTGCACTCCCCCTGAAGGAGCAGGTTTGTAGCTTGGAGGTTCTCCTAGAACCATCTCTGTCACTTGAGGCTCAGGTGGCCTCGGTGGCACAGAGTGCCTTCTACCAGCTTCGGTTGATGGCCCAGCTATGCCCCTATCTGGACAGGGATAACTTGGCTTCAGTTGTCCATGCTCTGGTAACCTCCAAGTTAGATTGCTGCAATGCACTCTACGTGGGGCTGCCTTTGAAAATGGTTCGGAAATTGCAGCTTGTGCAAAATGCAGCGGCCAGATTGGTAACAGGGACCAGATGGTCCGAACATATAAAACCAATTCTGGCCTGCTTGCATTGGCTGCCCGTATGTTTCTGAGCTCGATTCAAGGTGTTGGTTTTAACCTATAAAGCCTTACACAGCTTAGGACCACAATACCTGATGGAACGCCTCTCCTGATACGAACCCACCCGTACACTGTGCTCAATATCCAAGGCCCTCCTCTGGATGCCTACTCCAAGGAAAGCTGGGAGTCTGGCAACAAGGGAGAGGGCCTTCTCAGTGGTGGCCCCCAAATTATGGAATGATCTTTTTGACAAGGTGTGCCTGGTGCCAACACTGTTATTTTTTCGGCACCAGGTTAAGACTTTCCTCTTCTCCCAGGCATTTTAGCATGTGTTTTTAAATTGCTTTTAAAAATGTGTTTTTAAATTTGTATATTTGTTTTTAATGTTTTTAATGGTTGTAAACCACCCAGAGAACTTCAGCTATGGGGCGGTATACAAATGCAATAAAATAAATAAATAAATAAATAAATGGTGAGCACAGCCTGAGCATGGAATCTAGCTGTGGGGTGGAGCTGCACAGGAAAATGGATGTGAACGGCAAACTCTGCTCCCATAGCTGCCAAGTTGTTACGTTGCTCTTCCGCTATCTGTCTTGCCTCCCTCAGCTGTGCTTTTATGGATTTGTGGGCCAATGGAAGAGACAGATACATTCATTATCCAGTCTCTCATGTAGAAACATGTGTAATGGCACACACTGGTATCCAACAGTAACCTGGCTTCTTTAGGTGTCCATGCACATTAAGAAAAAAAAATGATGTCACAGCCAATTTTTACTTGCAACTTTCCAGAAATGATTCTGGCAACC
The DNA here is from genome assembly GCF_030035675.1 of Rhineura floridana. Taxonomy (NCBI): domain Eukaryota; kingdom Metazoa; phylum Chordata; class Lepidosauria; order Squamata; family Rhineuridae; genus Rhineura; species Rhineura floridana. The sequence goes on along the minus strand of NC_084487.1, from coordinate 16,631,042 downwards.
AGCACACGTTTCTGCCTTTAGCGGCCACAGATTCTTGCAACTGCCTCTGAAGTAATGAAAAAGAAAACCAGCCTGGTGGTGATTGTTTCCAGCCAAAGGTAAACCCTGATGATAGCTATAGCGGGAAGCTTGAATGTTAGGCAGGCAGGAGAGTTTAGTACTGTTGCAACTAAAGTAGCACTGCCCACTGGACAGTTCCTGGGGAAAATCTAAAATGGAGAATTATCCTAATGTGCAACCCACAGTACCTACAATGCCATCCTGAGCCATTAGGCTTGGTATACCAGATAAAGCTGAGCAGAAAGTTTCAAAATTTCTGCTCAGATTTGGGGCGAGTGTAAAAGAGAGGGTGAAACTGATTTTGTAGGGCTGGTAAATTGGGGCCTTTCTTTTTGCTGTTGCTTTTTTTTTTTAGCAGCAGTGGAGTCTTCTCAGCAGTCACTGGTTGACTGCCATCATTGCCCTGAACGCAATGGAAGGGGCATAGCTCAGTGGTTAGAATATCTGCTTTGCATGCAGAAGGTCCCAGGTTCAATTTCTGGAATTTCTGAGTAGGGCTGGAAGAGATCTTGGTCTGAAACCCTGGAGATCCACTGCCAGTCAGTGTAGACAATACTAAGCTAGATAGAGCAATGGTCTGATTCAGTATAAGAAAGCTTTCTATGTTCCTATACACCTATATTCCAAGGCATTCTGGGGGAAAAATGAAAGCTGCTATTCCAAGGATGTTCCTCTATGAAAGAACATAAGAAGAGCCTGCTGGATTAGGACAATGGTCCATCTAGTCCAGCATACTGTTCTCACAGTGGCCAATCAGTTGCCCATGGGACGCCTGCAAGCAGGACCTCAGTGCAAAGAGCACTGTTCCCTCCTGTGGTTTCCAGCAACTGGTATTCAGAAGCACAGTGCCTCCGACTATGGAGGCAGAACATAGCCATCATGGCTAGTAGCCACTGATAGCCTTATCCTCCATGAATTTGTCGAATACTCTTTTAAAGCCGTCCAAGTTGGTGGCGTCACTGCTTCTTGTTGGAGTGAATACCATAGCTTAACCTTGTGCTGTGTGAAGAAGCACTTTGTTTTGCTCGTCCTGAGTGGGGAATGGTGGTGAGATTCTGCTGAGATGTGCACAAGGTGGCTGGGGGTCAATTCAGCCCCTTCCCTGAAATTCTACCTTCGCCAATGACAAATCCCAGTGGTGGCTGGTGCCCATTGGGACTGACAGAGCAGAAGACAGGGAGACCAACAGTGCGTTGATCCGGAGCCAATGACAGGCAGAGCCCCCTTTCCTGACTGGCTGTAAATAAGGAGGGAGGCAGGTGGGGGCAAACTGAGGTTGGTGGGGCAGTGCTCCGTTTGCCCTAATGGAGCAGCCTCCCTTGGAAATCCCCACAATGTGCTCCTCCCTCTCCCCATTTCACCACTGATGAATGGAGTTGCAAAATGGGAGAGGGAAATTTTGGTTTGGTCCTGCCAGCTAAGCAGTGAAGAATTCCTGGGGCTGTAAGCAGGAACCCACGGCCTCAAACTCACACTCCTCTTTAGGTGCAGGAGGAAACAGAGGTATACAACATCAGCCCCTATCATTGGCAGGCAGTATGAAAACTCTGGATTGGCCAGGTCTAGTGTAAATGTTAGGAATGTGCCTTTCTGTCCTTGATTGGTCAACAGACCTTCTGCCTGCTATGATTCAGACCCCTACCTCAAGTTCCCAGTCCCAGGAACAAACAAAAAAAAGCAGAGACTCTGGGCTGGAAAGCCTCCATTCCTGGCCTGCAGCTGGATACATCCACTCACAGCCCCAGCCTAGCGTTGACACCAGCTCTGAGTCAGCACCCATTTGGAACATCTCTGGAAGATGAGAAGGCGAATGTGGTTATGCAACCAAGTGCATGTCACTGCCTGGCAAGCATCATTGGAGAGGTCAGACCATCTTTAATTTCTTTCCTGTTGTAAGAAAGAAAGAGGATAGAGAGAGGAAAAAATGTTGCATTTTTTCTTTTCTTTTTGAGGATAAGCAGACAGAATTCTCCTTGATTATTTATAAGACATTAATTTTAGATGAATATTGCTTAAGTGGATGACATTGTCAGTCCTTGTGGCAACCAGCAGACGACTCTGTTTGCCGACTAGATTGTTCCAGTCTTGGTTTTGTGTGAATATCCCATGGCAGGAGTAATGCTTTCATTCTTTGATAACTGGGAAGAGCAGCTTGCTTACTTACTTACTTCTCTGGCTTATAAAAGAAAAGTTTATTTAGCTGCTTTTTTGTTCTGCATTGTTTGACAAATATCTCTGTAACTGAAAGTGGTGAAGATTACCATGCTAGATAATTACTCACAAACACCATGCATTTGTGTTTTATAATACCTTAGTCTTCACAGTTTTGATCTCGCAAATCTTAAACCAGGGAATATGTCAGTCTAGAGATAGAGATAGACTGAGTTGAATGTCATAGATTTTCTCACATCTGCTTTGGTAATCAATTATAGCATCCATCCCTCTAAGAGAATCTGTAAGACTGCTTTTATTTTGAGAAGAAAGCCACAATGTTGAGACTTGAAGAATGTAGTGCTAAAGGTTTTCCTCATTCCAGAATCTTAGGAGAAACCAGCAAAGACTTTCCTTTGCCTTCTCCGAAGCTTTTGGTCTCGTGATTCCCCCAGACATCAAATTGCTGAGGCTATGGGTGTCATGAGCATTCAAACAGTGACACTTGAAAAAGCAAGTTGGGGATTGAACAGGTTTGAGGTGAGAAGGGTGAACACAATCCTGCTTGCTTCAGTCTTGTGAGCTCAAGCCGGCACCACTGCCTCCCCCCTTTTCTTGGCTTAAGGGGCCAGTTATTAATCCAATCATATCTGAGATAGAGATGAAGCATGATTATGCAACTCCAGCGGAGTCTGAATGGGAGGCCATAGCAGTACATCATCCAGAGACAGAGCGAGCAGCCTCCTCTGTTGGTTCTTTGAGCTCATGGGGGACTTCATTTTCTTTAACTGATTTTCACAACATACTAGCATGTTCTGGTACGCTGTTCAAAAGTTGGTTTTCTACAATGGTTCTCTACCCTTCCCTCCCTTTGCTGTTTCCTGCAGAATCAACATTTAGAGTATAGCTCTTTGGAGCAGGAGTTTGTCTCTCTGGGTTTGCAGTCATTCTATAAAGGCCTTGGGGTGAGGGGACATAAAAATAGCCCAGATTCTTCAGGGTAAAGGCCCATCTAGTCCTGCATTCTGTTCTCACAGTGGCTGACCAGATGCCTAGGGGGAGCTTGCAAACATAACCTGAGCACAGTAGCACTCTCTTGACTTGTGATTCCTAGCAACTGGTATTCAGAGGCTTACTGCTCCGACAGTGGAGGTAGAACATAGCCACTGCAGCTAGTTGCCATTATAGCCTAATCCTCCATGCATTTGTCTAATCTTCTTTTCCAAAATGGTGGGCATCATGACATTTTCTGGAAGCAAATTCCACCATTTAACTATGCTCTGTACTTTCTTTTGTCTGTCCTGAATCTTTAAACATTCAGCTTCATTGGATAGCTCCGAGTTCTAGTATTAGTAACACTGTTAAAATAGCTTTATTATTTTATTCACTTATTTAAATGTAAATGTACTGCCTTCAAGTCGATTCCAACTTATGGCGACCCTATGAATAGGGATTTTGTGAGGCTGAGAGGCAGTGACTGGCGCAAGGTCACCCAGTGAGCTTCATGGCTATGTGGGGATTCGAACCCTGGTCTCCCAGGTCGTAGTCCAACACCTTAACCACTACACCACACTGGCTCACTTATTTACTTATTAAATTTATATCCTGCCCTTCCTCCCAGAAGGAGCCTAGGGCATTAGTTTGTGCTACTTTGTGGAGTAAGTTTGCGCAGAGACATATGTACATATTACTGGCATGACATATGTAATCGTATAGCTTATACACACTTGTGTGTGTTAAATCCCATAGAACTCAGTGGGACTTACTTCTAAGTTGGCATGTATTGGATTGCACTGTACATTTTTCTCTGCACCTTCATGAGCCTAAACACTGAGACTTTCACATCCCTCCTGCACAGGTGGTCTGAAATGCAAGGGGTCCCCTCTACTCCCTCCCCCAACACACCTGCTTAGGGAGTTGAGCATCTGGCCCTGTGCATTCAGTGCCAACGCTCTCCAAGTTTTAATTTTTAGCCACAGTTGAAAAAATAATCTTTTCTCATCTGTCTTCAATTATCTTCCCTCTTCATCATTTTTCTTTCATTCCACCCTTCTTCTCTCCCTCTCTATGCCAGGACTACTTCTCCAGCTACACTGACAAAGAATATATTGTTGCACTCCACCCCAGTCTCCTAGCGGCCCAAGACTTCCAGGGGCTTCTGTGCTTACCCAGGGTTTGGTTTCCTTGGAAAGAAGGCCAGCGGAGACTGTGGTATCTTTTTTAAACATGGTTTATTTACACATATTCACAACCTGAGCTTTAAATGGAGGGGTTCAAAGCATTAACAGCCCAATAGATCTTGCTTTTCCATCAGGCTTGTAGGGAGGCCCCCCAAAGCCATGGTGCAGAGACCAGGCCTCTCTGCATGTCTAGCTAGTTCCCGGCTTCTCCGGACTAGACTAAAAACACAAGCCTCTCTTTGGCTTCCGGATGGGTGGGGGGAGGAGGGCCCCTCTCCTGAAAAGAACCCCAGTGGCCACAGAGTCTGCCTTGGCCACATCCCTGTGGATATGCAGATTTACCATTCAATAAGTCCATTAGCTCACAGGCTAGCTTAAGAAAGGAAACTAGTCTGACCAGTAGAGCAGGTTTCTTGCTTGCATATCCTAACTTCAGATACAAGATCACAGGCTTGAAAGGGGACCCAAAGAAATAATCTGTCTCATCCCTCAGTCCCATAAAAATATAAAGGGAATCTTTCAGTACAAAATTCAGAAATATATAACAGCAGAAGGAGTTTTCATGCAACTGCTCGATTCTGGGAATAAGATCAGGTGGCTTGGAACTTCAAAACTGTAGGAAGCACCCCTAGTTCCACAGGAATTAATTCCTGGCATTAGTTGTTTCAATGTGCTAGGCTAATGTAGTTCTCCAACCTGGTGCCTTCCAGATGTTAGTATGATTTATTCCTTTATCACATTTATACCCCACCTTTCCTCCAAGAACCTCAAGGTGGCATAAATGGTTCTCCACCCTCTCCATTTCATTCTCACAACAACCCTGTGAGGTAGGTTAGGGTGAGACACTTTGACTGGCCCAATGTCACCCAGCAAGCTTCACGGCTGAGTGGGGATTTGAACCCTGCCCTCCTAGATCCTAGTCTGACACTCTAACAACTACAGAACACTGCTTCTCCTGTTGTCATACTACAGCACCCATCAGTCCCAGCTGGCATGGTCAGTCGTCAAGGAGAGCACTTGGTTGGGGAAAGCTATGCAAGGCAATAGTAGTCTATTTGCACATCATAGTAAGCCAGAATATGGCTTACTATGGGGCGGGGGGACATTTTTGGCTCCATGGCCAGATCCTTATCTGGCTCCACCTCCATGGGCCAACTTTGACAGGTGTGTACAACAAACCACCTGTCAGTCACATGACATCATTATGGAAATGGACTGCCTTCAAGTCGATCCCGACTTATGGCGACCCTATGAATAGGGTTTTAATGGTAAGCCTTATTCAGAGGGGGTTTACCATTGGCTCCCTCTGAGCCTGAGAGGCAGTGACTGGCCCAAGGTCACCCAGTGAGCTTTGTGGCTGTATGGGGATTCAAACCCTGGTCTCTCAGGTTATAGTCCAGCACCTTAACCACTACACCACACTGGATCTCGACATCATTATAGCATCATATTATTGACAGGACAAACCTTGGAAACAGAGTATGGCTAAGGAGGAGAGACCTTAACTGTGATCCCATGTTTGGACAACATGCTAAGCCAAACATGCTGGCCTAAAAAGCCTGGGGAGGAGCAAAGCAGCTGCAATCTCCTTCTCAGGTGCCAGAATGTTTTGGCCATTCCCACTAAGCCATGGTTTGGCTTAGCATGCTGTGTGAATGTGGCCAATGACACAAGGTGCCATGCTGTGACTGATTTCATTGACTGCGTTCCAAACAACCATTTCCCTTTAGTGAACTCAAGGATTTTTCTTTTTGTCCTTATGCTTCTGTTTATGAAGCAATCCACATGTCGCATGATGAACCACACTTGACAATGAGGAACTCTCAGAAGCAGTTTATGCTACGGTGGTCATAAGCAAGGAGTTGACTGTACTGATAAATGGAAGTCAACAGTTCATTGGATGTATCCAAGCTCTTGGAAACTCCTAAAGTAGCCCTTTAGTTCCCAATCACTCTAAAGCTCATAGACATGTCATAAAGAAACGTTGGATATGAAACAATAGCTGATTCATCACTTCATTCATGAAGAGAGCACAGTTCCAGCCCTTAAAATACTTCCACCCTCCTCCCCCTTTTATTGCCTGGAATCTTAAGAGCTTTATCATTTGCAGTCATAAAATGAAAATATACACCAAACCCTCAAAGGGCAAGTATGAAATTAAATTATATTTGGGCATCTGTAACCTTTTAAAACGATCAGATTCCAGTTAATGTATTTCTTCCTGTTCCGAGGGCTGCCATGGTGTTTGATGGTGGGAAGCAGTCCAAAGGGCATTGGGAGATAATAAATTCACTGGAAGTTTCACCCCGAGGCAGTCCCCAATACACCATGGCTTCCATTTAGTAGCCCTGACCAAAAATCTTGTCACATTCAAAGGTCACTGAGGTTGGGGTTGGCGGGTCCCATCCATCTTCCCCTGGTGGAGAAGAGTGACAGCTGTGCTCATAAGCAGCCATCAAAATTCGGAAGAGAATCCAGCGTGGATGGAGACCGGTTGGTAGAGGAGTACAGAGGGCAGCTGACAAGGCCTTTGGTACCCTGTAGGCTAATGATAACAGATACCATCCTTGCAGGTTTATTCTAAAGAATGTTTGTGGGGAGGGGCTGTGACTCAGTGGTCGAGTATCAGCTTTTAATGCCAGAGCCGCCCTGGGCTCCTGCTGGGAGGAAGGGCGGGATATAAATCTAATAAATAAAATAAATAATAAATAAATAAGTCCCTGGTTCAATCCCTGGCATCTCCAGGACAGGCTGTCTGAAACCCCGGAGAGCCCGTGCCAGTGTAGGCAAGATTGAACAGCGGCCTGATACAGGATAAGGCAGCTTTCTGTGTTTCTCTTCCTAAAGATGAAACTGCAGGACCATCCATGCTTGTTTCTTTCTTTTGTCTCTTTGCAAAGGTAACATCTACCACTAGGGGCCTGATTCAGCACAAGCTAAACACTTCTCTAGTCCCGTGGGTTTGAAAAAGGGTGAGATTTAAGCAAGCGCTTAACTCTTCCCAGTTTGAATCAGTGTGGTTTAGTGTTAAACTTTGGGTGGGTTTGGATGTGGACGGTTTATAAAATTTGATGTGGGTTCCATTACAGAAAATCTTGCTTTAAGTATGTTGGGTGACATCCAGTTATACTCAGAGCAGACCCATTGAAATCAATGAATTTAAATTGAAAAAATGGAAATGGACTGCCTTCGAGTTGATCCCGACTTATGGTGACCCTATGAATAGGGTCTTCATGCTAAGTGGTATTCAGAGGGGGTTTACCATTGCCTCCCTCTGAGGCTAGTCCTCCCCAGCTGGCTAGGGCCTGCTCAGCTTGCCACAGCTGCACAAGCCAACCCCTTCCTTGTCTGCAACTGCCAGCTGGGGGGCAACTGGCCTCCTTGGGACTATGCAGCTTGCCCACGGCTGCAGGACATGTAACCCCTGAGCCACTCACTGTGGGGGTGATCTTTAGCTGGCCCTTTACACCCAGGGGACACGAGTGGAGATTTGAACTCACAGACTGGACTCCCAGCCAGGCTCTCCTCCCCACTGTGCTGACTTAACTCTAATTATTTAACTCTAATTACTTGATTTCAGTGGGTCTCTACTCTGTATGACTTAGTTGGATATCACCCATTGATATTACATCTGTGACCCATAAGTTCCCCATATGATTATCATGATGATGATTTTTTACCCATCCTTCACCACAAGTGAAGGGTCGTAGCTCAGTGGCAGAGTATCTGCCTTGCATGCAGAAGATTCCAGGTTCAATCCCCAGCATCTCCAGGTAGGGCTGGGAGAGATTCCTGCTTGAAAACCAGGAGAGCCTCTGCCAGTCAGTGCAGACAATACTGAACTAGATGGACCAGCAGTCTAACTCAGTATAATGCAGCTCCCAATGTTCCTATGTCCCAAGGTGGAGAAGTCCCCTCTGCCAATCTCAACATCCAAGAGTAGGAAAGGAGGCAGTCTTTCAAATATTTGGGGCCTACGTCATACTACAGAGAGCCAGTGTGGTGTAATGGTTAAGGTGTTGGACTACAGGGTTCAGGGTTCGAATCCACACACAGACATGAAGCTCACTGGGTGACCTTGAGCCAGTCACTGCCTCTCAGCCTTAGAGGGAGGCAATGGTGAACCCCCTCTGAATACTGCTTACCATGAAAACCCTATTCGTAGGGTCACCATAAGTCGAAATCGACTTGAAGGCAGTCCATTTCCATTTCCAACTCATACTACTTCTGCTGTTACTACTACTTTGTTGTTGTTGTTATGTGCCTTCAAGTCGATTATGACTTATGGCGACCCTATGACGCTATGAATCTCCAAGAGCATCTGTCATGAACCACCCTGTTCAGATCTTGTAAGTTCAGGTCTGTGACTTCCTTTATGGAATCAATCCATATTGTGGTTTTATCATGTTGTACACCGCCCTGGGAGCTGCTAGCTATAGGGCGGTTTAGAAATGCAACTAAATAAAATAAATAAATAAATAAATCTCTTGTTTGGCCTTCCTCTTTTTCTACTCCCTGCTGTTTTTTTCCAGCATTATTGTCTTTTCTAGTGAATCATGTCTTCTCATGATGCGTCCAAAGTATGATAACCTCAGTTTCATCATTTTAGCTTCTAGTAATAGTTCTGGTTTAATTTGTTCTAACACCCAATTATTTGTCTTTTTTGCAGTCCATGGTATCCGCAAAGCTCTCCTCCAGCACCACATTTCAAATGAGTTGATTTTTCTCTTATCTGCCTTTTTCACTGTCCAACTTTCACATCCATACATAGAGATTGGGAATACCGTGGTCTGAATTATCCTGACTTTAGTGTTCAGTGATACATCATGGCATTTGAGGACCTCTTCTAGTTCTCTCACAGCTGCCCTCCCTTCTTCTGATTTCTTGACTGTTGTCTCCATTTTTGTTAATGGCTGTGCCAAAGTATTGATAATCCTTGACAAGTTCAATGTCCTCATTCTCAACTGTATACATAAATCTTCTGTTGTCATTACTTTAGTCTTTCTGACGTTCATCTGCAGTCCTGCTTTTGTGCTTTCCTCTATAACTTTCACGAGCATTCGTTTCAAATCATTACTGGTTTCTGCTAGTAGTATGGTATCGTCTGCATATCTTAAATTATTGATGTTTCTACCTCCAATTTTCACCCCTCCTTCATCTTGGTCCAATCCCACTTTCTGTATGATATGTTCTGCAGACAGATTAAACAAATAGGGTGATAAAATACACCCCTGTCTCACACCCTTTCCAATGGGGAACCGATTGGTTTCTCCATATTCTATCTTTACAGTAGCCTCTTGTCCAGAGTATAGGTTGCGCATCAGGACAATCAGATGCTGTGGCACCCCCATTTCTTTTAAAGCATTCCATAGTTTTTCATGATCTACACAGTCAAATGCTTTGCTGTAATCTATAAAGCACAGGGTGATTTTCTTCTGAAATTCCTTGGTCCGTTCCATTATCCAACGTATGTTTGCGATATGATCTCTGGTGCCTCTTCCCTTTCTAAATCCAGCTTGGACGTCTGGCATTTCTCGCTCCATATATGGTAAGAGCCTTTGTTGTAGAATCTTGGGCATTACTTTACTTGAATGGGATATTAAGGCAATAGTTCGGTAATTACTGCATTCTCTGGGATCCCCTTTCTTTGGATGTGGGATATATATTGAACGCTTCCAGTCTGTGGGCCAGTGTTTAGTTTTCCATATTTCTTGACAAATTTTTGTCAAAATTTGGACAGATTCAGTCTCAGTAGCTTGTAGCAACTCTATTGGTATGCCATCTATTCCTAGTGATTTGTTTCTTCCAAGAATTTTAAGAGCAGCTTTCACCTCGCATTCTAAAATTTCTGGTTCTTCATCATATGGTTCCTCCGTGAATGAATCTGTCGTCCTGTCATCTCTTTTATAGAGTTCTTCAGTGTATTGCTTCCATCTTCCTTTTATTTCATCTTGGTCAGTCAGTGTGTTCCCCTGTTGATTATTCAACATCCCTACTCGTGGTTTAAATTTCCCTTTCATTTCTCTAACCTTTTGGAATAGGGCTCTTGTTCTTCCCATTTTGTTGTCCTTTTCTATTTCTATACAATAACTATTTTCATTTCTGTAATTCATACTCTACCTTTCAAATGCCAATTAACATTCCCAGGGCAATTTATAAAAGAGTTAAAGAAATATTGGAAAACACTGAAAAAGGACATAACCCAGTATAAGGCAGTTTCTTGTTATTATGTGCCTTCAAGTCGATTACAACTTATGGTGACCCTATGAATCAGCGACCTCCAACAGCATCTGTCGTGAACCACCCTGTTCAGATCTTGTAAGCTCAGGTCTGTGGCTTCCTTCATGGAATCAATCCATCTCTTGTTTGGTCTTCCTCTTTTTCTACTCCCTTCTGTTTTTCCCAGCATTATTTTCTTTTCTAATGAATCATGTCTTCTCATTATGTGTCCAGTGTATGATAACCTCAGTTTCATCATTTTAGCTTCTAGTGATAGTTCTGGTTTAATTTCTATTAACATCCAATTATTTGTCTTTTTCACAGTCCATGGTATCTGCAAAGCTCTCCTTCATCACCACATTTCAAATGAGTTGATTTTTCTCTTACCCGCTTTTTTCACTGTCCAACTTTCACATCCATACATAGAGATCGGGAATACCATGGTCTGAATGATCCTGACTGGTGTTCAGTGATACATCTTTGCATTTGAGGACCTTTTCTAGTTTTCTCGTAGCTGCCATCCCCAGTCCTAGCCTTCTTGTGATTTCTTGACTATTGTCTCCGTTTTGATTAAGGACTGTGCCAAGGTATTGATAATCCTTGACAAGTTCAATGCTCTGGGAATGCTAATTGTTATTTGAAAGGTAGAGTATGAATTACAGAAATGAATAAATGCTCAGTAGTAGTAGGCTGTCTTCACCATCATATGATATTACCCATAAAAGGCTTTGAAATTAATAAAAATAAATTTGACACAGATTTCTTGGATGAATAACGAGAGAAATAATATAAATAATAATAATAATAATAATAATAATAAAAAAATAATAATAATATAATATAATAAAATTTTATTTATTAGTCACCCATCTGTCTGACTTAACGGACACTCTGGGCGACGTACACAATATAAAATACAATATCAACATATTCATAACAATCACAGTATTAATATCATATCATCTAGAAAACCATCCTACACTGATACAGTATAAAACCTAACCCACCCCAGAGATCCCATAGGCCTGCCTGAAAAGCCAGGTTTTTAAGGCACGGTGAAAGGTCATCAGGGAGGGGGCATGCCGAAGGTCAAAGGGAAGCAAGTTCCAGAGGGTGGGGGCCATGATCGAGAAAGCCCTCTCCCTGGTATATATACTTTTCTGGGTTAGATTCTCTGTAGAAACAGTAGTAACAGAAAAAAGAAGCAAAGTAAGAAGAACAGCAACAAACATACAAAAATGTAATTCTCCATCTTTGGAGATGCAATCCTGATTGCAGGTGTTGCCACCACTCACTGTATGCTCAGAGGCACATGTTACCAAATTCTTCCAAGCTACACAGGAAGTGGATTGGACTGTAAAAGCCCAACCCAAATTGTGTTTGCATTTTTACAAATGTGTAGGGCAGTCCAATATCTCAGAGAGGAGGTCTGGTCTCCTCTTCCCTTAGTGTATTCACTATAGCTGCCCAATTTCCCTGCTTTTTAATGTTTGACAGAACTATCTGTTGGCTATAGGTACATTCTTAAACCGCAAAGTTTTTTGCCTATTAGTGAATATAAAGACTTACACAGTCTGCTCCCTTCCAATTTATCCTCATAACAAGCCTGTGAAGTAATTTAGGCTAAGAAAGAGTGATTGGCTCAAGGCCACCCAGTTAAATTCATAGCTGCTGTAGATTTGAATCTGCAGCTCCCCAGACTTAATTGGGTACTCTAGACACTGTATCACATTATAAAAAGGCAGCTATGTTATAGTTTGGTTAATGTCCAGATGTATATCTATGCAATTGATTATTCAGTTGATGAAAAGGCTGATGGTCAATCAGCAAACAATGGTAATTGTATCATTTGGAGAACCAAATGATATTTGGATACTTTGCATTCTAGTTAAACATTAGTTTTTTATGCCAACTTCCCTTTCCTTGACATTTTTCATTTATGTCCGCTTTAGCATGTCCTTTCCTTGTTAACCCTCTTATCAGACCCTAAGAGCTGATGGGAAATGCAAGTAGCTCATGGTGATATAACTGTAAATGAGTTTTGAAAATGTTATCTGATGGAAAATGTCCATCTTCCCCGTTTAGTCATGTACTCAACCAGAAGCTTGGAGTTGTGTTGTGTTGTGTTGATCGTGTGTGTGTGTGTGTGGGTCTTCTCTGTATATGTGTGTATGTGTATATTTTTGATAAATACGTATTTGAAAGCTGCTTTTGAAACAAATTAGTTCGTTTATTGATATACGGTCACAGGCCCATTAAGTTTGAAGCAAGGAAGATGTGAAATGGGGGGAAAACATATTAAAATTGTTCTACTTTCTACTCTCCTGTTAAGTGCAAATGTGCAGGTGATTAATTTTTAACATGTGGATTAGGGTGTCTCTTAATTAATCTCATTGTTAGCAATTGAAAACTCTCATACATAGGGACAGTAATTTCAATTTATGATGATTTGGGATGAATTTGTAATAACTAAGGAGATGCAAAAGAGTTTTCCTTCCCTGTTTAAAAATGTTCTGGTTGGCTGTATTAGATAGGGAGTAGCAGAGTCTTTTTGGCTGACAAACTTGAATCCAGCACAGACCATCAGGGGACATTTCTGAGATGATTTTGGATGGCGCTTCTACATACACAGAAATCTAAGTGTGTATGAAGTCATATAAGAATTGCTTGCAGCTAAGTATTTTGTTTTTACTTTGGCTTCTGATGTTTCCTGGTATTAATGTGAATATTGTTGGAACTGGAGCAGTGAATTTATACTGGTGCTGATCCTAAGGAGAGACATCCACGTTTATGAGAGTTGTTCAGTTGCTCATAATGAGTCTGAAGTAGGGATGGGGAAGGAATTTGAGTCAGTTGGCATGTAAAGGGAAACCTACCTAATTCACATTTTCCAAAACAATGTGCCAACTGAAACACAGCCACCCTTCAAAATGCGCACTTCTCCAAATGTTGCAATGCAGTTCTGCAGCAAAGTAATGTTGACAAGAATGCATATATACTAGGGTAATGTGTGCATAAAATTGCACATAGAAGGGGGGGACCCAAAGTGCATTATATTAGAGAAAAATTGTTTTGCGAAAATGTGTGTGTGTTAGGCAAAGTTGCATACAAAAATGTGTAGATTGGGAAAAATTCACACTGGTGAATTTTCATGAAGACTTTTTTCCTCTGGAAAAAAGTCACAAACTGAACATAAGATCAGGAAAATGAGAAATTGAGAGGAGAGACACTGAAATGGACAAGTTCAGCCATCCCTTGCCTAAAGAGCAGTGGACAGAAGGTACTGACCTAGCAAGGCCAGAAGTCCAGGCTTTTAGCATTAGTGTCAGGCCTGGCCAATCTAGACGTTTCATACTCCCAGCCAGTCAGAGGGACCGGTGTTGCACTTACCTTTGCGCCTGTAGACCAGGAGTCGGGGGGACACCTTTTTTCTGTCGAGAGGATTATCTGTCAGCCACATGCTAGCAATGGATGGGGCGAGGACCAAAAGTGGATTTTCTCTTTCTGCCACCCCCTTCCCTCACCCTCCTCCCACCCGCTCTTGCTTCCTGCCCATCAGAATGCCAGGGAGGGGACAGATCCTAATGGCCAGAGGCTTTCTGAGGGCTTCCTCACCCTCATTTCCCCCCCCTTTGCCAGATTCTGGACTTCCTACTTTCATCCTCGTTTCCTTCTATCCCTCCGTCTATTTTTATTATTTATTTATTGCATTTATTTCCCAATGTGCGTCCCCAACCTGGTGCCTTCCAGTTGTTAGCGTTATTTATTTATTTGTCACCTTTATACCCCACCTTTCCTCCAAGAAGCTCTAGGAGGTGTACTAACATGGTTCTCCTCTCCATTTTATCCTCACAACGACCTTGTGAGGTAGGTTAGGCTAAGAGAGAGTGGCCCTAGGTCACCCAGTGAGCTTCATGTCTAAGCGGGGATTTGGACCCTGGTTTCCAAAGTCCTAGTCCAACATTAACCACTACATCACATTGGCTCTTATAGCTCCCCTCCCACCCTCCTTATCTCCCTCTGGGCTACCTTCACCTGCCCCATATAAAATTAGGTTGAAGACTGCTTGTGGCCCCTGGAATGCAAATTTCACACCCCTGCTGTAAAGAGCTCTTAGGTGAGAGTAACAAAAGTGAGGTTCAGTTTCAAGCAGTAGGTGGCTGCATGGGTGCTTAAACCTTTCTCTTTTCTCCTCCCAGAACCTTTCTCCTGGGGAAAATGTGGCTGGGTGAGGAGTTTGGTGCAGATTCCCAGATCTGAGTCTCCACCAAACATCTACTTCCAACCGTAGTTCTCTGTGTTATCAAGGTCTCGTACATGCTTGCAATTCCATCTATTCTTGTGTCACACACATTTTACATAAGCAAAATGTTGACTATAATTAGATGGAGAAGTGGCTCCTGCATAGGGAAAATTGCCATGCTTTGCAGTGTTGCCTCACATTTGGGTGAAGGGTTTGCTGGTCAGGGAAAGTGTGTGTATGTGTTCTCACAGTGTGCGTTTCTATGACAATCCTCTGCATGAGAACAGGGAGATCAGAATATGTGCTGCTTGGGTCACAAAAGTGGGACGTCACTTAACATGGTTGCATCCAACTCCCTTCCTCTCACGTGTCATTTAATCTAGGACTAGAGGCAAGAAATGGATGTGGATTTTCTTTCAGAGTCCTTAGCAATGGTTTTCTCCACCAGAGTCCATATAGTGTGCAGATATAACACAGTCAGGGAAAAGAGGGTGTGTGGAGGGGGAAATCAAATATACATTTCCTCTCTAGAAACAAACCCAGCTCTGCCATTTGTGGAATTAAACCTGCAGTTTATAGCAGTATAGCATTCCAGTGCTAATTGTAAATGACGTATAAGAAACTGGGTCTTATCTTAATTTTTTAACAAATGGGTAGTTCTTTTCTTATGAAAACCAAGAGTGATCGTAAAGAAAAGCCAAGCCACAAGAGGTCGCAGCCGCACACAAGGCTGGGGGTGGGAAGAGGAGGGAAACACAAAAAGAGAATCTGGATTTGGAATGGGGGGGGAATGATGTGGCGTGGAGGGAATGGAGGATATTTAAGTTGTGGCAGAAAAATATGTCCATCCACCCTAAAAGTTAGACTGTAAGCTGTCCTGATCCACACGTACAGCTTTGTTTCCTTCCTTTCATCTTACTGTACAGTGCTTAATGGAACATGACAGCTAGATATCACAGAAGTTTATTTTATTTTATTGTTAGGAGTGGCGGTTGGGGGAGAAATGGCAAATGTGTCATTTCAAAGGAGGACAGAAATGCCAAGCCGACTGGAGGCTTGTCTTCATCTCTGCTTCATTTCAGCTTTTTGTAACTCAGGATGTGCTAAGAACCTCTGATTCTACAAGCATTTTCTCAGAAGTAAAAGCCAATGGTTCTTCTTTTTCATTTTTTCCCCTCAATGAATCTGGCAGCCAAGTTAAGCTTAGAATCTTGGAATGGAAATGACTGTTCAGGGGGAGAGGAAGGAAATGCAGTCAATCGTTTTGCTCCTTTTATCCATCTGCGATTTTGCCCTGCTCCATGCAATAGAGCAAATCAGATGTGGCATTAACTGCACAATAGGCTTTTGCGTGTTTTGTTATTTTTTTACCCCTCTAATAAATCACGGCAGAAGGTTGGTGGCGTTGGATCAGGAATGTGGTACAGGAGAGGGAGGGATTCAACACTATTCCATCACTGCCACAGTCCTGATCCAGATCAGGGCCTCCTATGGACTGTTGCTTTGCATCAAAGATCCTGTTGGTTCCAAAGGAAGCTTTCATCCTGGGGCAAACTGCAATTATGGGGGAATCCCAGTCTGGATTAGGACTATGATGATGGGGGGACACCATGGTTCCAGTCTAGGTCAGCCACCGCAACTGTTTGTATTAAAGAACAAAAATGAGTAAGAGCCAGTCATGTGATCAGCATCACCTCTGGTTTGATCTACAGAAAGAATTTGTTCCATACAATGGAGGGGATTGGGTTAGGACTAAGGAGGTGTGTGTTTAAATTCTCTGCTTAGAGACAGGCTCACAATATAGTTACTGATAAGACACTGTCTCTAAGGTCCCCCCCCCTCCACCCATACCCTCACATCTATAACACTGGAACAAGTAATGACTTCCATCACAAGAGTAGATTAATTTGTCAAATCCAAAATTAATCCAAGAAATGTCATCATCTGGGCATCCAGACATTTAGACGTTTACTAGGATTAATTCTGGATTGTGACCCTAGCTTGGAAGGATCTAAGCTCCAGATGATGATGTCATGGAATGGGCTTCCTGTGTTTCCCCACAGTAGCCTGACATGCATATGCAGTAGAATGAAGTGGTAGAATGAGAACCCCCAAATGGCAGAGTGGACTGCACCACTTAGGTTGCAAACAGGGGGTGCATTTTTTTTAAAAAAAAATTGTGTCTGTCTGTGTGTGTTTTTTTTAAAAAAAATCCCTGCAAGAAAATAGCTAACCCATCAGAAAGAAAGATTCTAATGCATCCTGTTCTGTTGCAGCTGTGTTAATTTTCTACTTGCAGTGGAGCATTTGAAAATGTGATTCTTCTCCCTTTAGCCTGAAGTGGTATAGTCCATTCTTCTACCGCATTCCTTCCTCACTCTGGCATAAGTCTTCTGGGCAACAAGGAGGGCTCAGTCTATACCAGAAGGGATGCAACTGGCATGGAAAACCAGCAGGCCTTCTGTCCTGGTATCTTACTTGCGTGCCACATGCTGTCCAGAGCCAGGGTTCTCAAATTTTGTCACAGCATTTTGTCACTGCAGTCCAGGAAACAAATGTATTAACTAACTCAAGATAAAGCTGGATTAGTATTACATTGTTCTCCAGGGTTGCTGATTAATGTGATGCTTTGCGAGGCACGTACCTGTGCATATTGTATTACTGGGGAGGAAAGGGCAGGGGCATTCTTTCTTTCTCAATCCAGTAAAAGCATGCACAAAAGAGGTCTATTGTTCGTCAGGCAAAGAACATAACATTCCTCACTCTTATGCATAGGCATGAACACTCCATATAAAGGTCCCTTCTTGCGTCTGCGAACACATAAGACCCCTGCTGGACTAGACCCACAGGCCACCTAGTCCAGCATCCTATTCTCACAGCGGCCAGCCAGATGCCTCTGGGAAGCCCACGAGCAGATCATGAAGGCAGATGATGTTGCTTCCCAGGCTGCCTCTAAAATGTGGAGGATGTGCATAAAGCCATCTCGATGGGTTGCCATGGATAGATTCATCCTTCCTCATTTGTTCTTTAATCCTAGACTATGTCGTACAACAATACATGTCAATTTGAAAATTGTGACTGGTTATCACACTTGTCAAATAAGCTCATGGCAGTTTCCGGACAGTGGTTTCCAGACAGTGTGTCATGCAGGACAGAGCCAGCATCAGCACCTAGCATCCTTGGGCAGCCACTGGGCCCCCAGTGTCCCGTCAGAACCCACTTCCCCCCTCTTTGCATTTTTTCCAAGTAGCATCAGGTGGCTAAGTCTAGATGCCATTTCAATCTCCTGCAATGCCCCCAATGTACTATAGTTGCAGGGCATCATGGAAAATTTAAATGACAATCTCCAGCCACCTGGCAGTAGCCCCCAGGTCAGCCTGGCAGGGCCCACATTGCCCAGGGCCCCCATTCAACCTGGAACTGGCCCTGATCGAAGCCATGTTCTGCTTAGTAGCGGAAGTGCTTCTGACCCCTCCTTCTTTCAATTCCAGCTACTGACAAGCTTCAGAACACCCTGTACCTTTGCCATTTTAGCCAAGACCTGTTAATACCTCTATATAAAAGGATTTCCCTTTTCTGTTTCCAAACATTAACTTCATTGAGCCTTCCTGTAGCATTGGATTATGTGAAACAGCTGTTTTCCATTCAGGTTTTATTTTAAAAAGCACGATTATGTGTGCCCTTCTTAGCTCTTTCCTTGAGAAATGCAGCAGGACCTAAATGCACACAACTCTAGGCCACCAGATAAGGCTTGTGGATTAAATTGACGCTAGATGCATTGTTCTTCTCGAGCATTTGCATCACTTACATCGGACAACACATTCATATGGAATGTATCAGCCAACAGTGTTTACGCGGATGACCCTATCAAATTTCCTTTCTGGCTCACTTTCAAGCCTTTTCACTCCCATTTCATATACTGTCACATGGCGTGAACAATGTTATATACAAATATGTGACTTACTTGGGCAGCCTTCCAGGTTAGCTAGTCTTAATTTGCAAAGGGAGAGGCAATCTGGTCCGCCAACTTCACAGCGATGCATTATTATCGCAGCAGCTGAGTAACAAATTGTTATAAGCTGATGAGAGGAAGTGCCTAGTGATAAGTTCCTGCATGCAAATCACACCGACGGGAATCTTGCAGTCAGAAAAGAACATCATGGTTTGGCCTTTTGACTTAGTTTCCAGGTTAGTCCTGGATACAGCCAACCATGACAAAGGCCCCTTTCAGATGTTTTATTGAAGTTTTGCAAAAAAAACCAATGCATGAGCAGAGAGCTCTGCACGTTATAGGCTCCCATGCAATTTGGAACCCTGAATGATTGAACTAGATCTCAAGAAAGCTTCTGCCAAGAGAATCCTACATGTATAGGCCTAAGAAGATCCTTCTGGATCAGGCCAATGGCCCATCCATCACCCTGTTCTCACAGTGGCCAACCAGAAGCCCAATGGGAAGGCTGCAAGCAAGACCTGAGCACAAGAACACTCTCCCCTCCTGCAGTTTCCAGCAGTTGGTATTCCAGCAGTTGGTATTCAGAAGCATATTGCCTTCCATGCAATCATGAACCCTTCAATCTTCATGATTGGAGTTCTAGATCTCATGGAAGCGTTGGCTCATAGAAATCTACATATAGAGGCTTCCCCTCTTCAGATGTCCATGCTCATCGAATGGGCATGAGGAGCAGGGACAACAGGACCAATGGTAGGCATATCTAACATGTGCACACATTGATTACAGTGCATGGGCAAATTTTTATTTATTTTCTTACATTTACATCCCGCCTTTCTTTCAAGGAACCCAAGGCAGCATACATGTGATTCCCAGGTGGTCTCACATGCAGGCACTCATCAGACCCAAACCTACTTGTGCCTTCAGACCGTACTGTGGGACCAGTGTCTGAAATGTCTGAAAGGAGCTAAAATTCTCGCAATAATTGGGCAGGCAATGCACTGCTGTGAAGTTCTCCACTCAGTGAATGAAAAAATAAATGAATATAATGGTCCCATTATATGGTCTCAAACATATTTGCAACCTTGCTGAAACTATGCAGGTCTAGTCAAGCCAGTATCTGGATGGTAGACCACCTGAGAACCCTATGTATGCTGCCCTGAGAAGCATGATTGGCTCCTTCTAGGAGGAAGGGTGTGGTATAAATTTAATACAATAAAATAAATGATGGAAGAAAGTGGCATAGCAGTAAATAATAAAGTAAATATTTGCTGACTTTCATCCTTTGTTGCCTTCTTCAATCTCTCCTGTTCCATCTGTTGTCGAAATGCTGATCACTAGCTCCTTGGAATTGGGAGGATAGGAAGCTGCCTTATACCAAGTCAGACCATTGGTCCATCTAGCTTAGTATTGTCCACACTGACTGGAAGCAGCTCTCCAGGATTTCAGGCAGAGTTCTGTCCAAGCTCAGCCTGGAGATGTCAGGGATTGAACCAGGGACCTGTCTTATGTTACTCTGTAAGGAACCTTTACAGAACCGGTAGTTTGAATTTCGACAGTGCAAAGAGATGACAGTGACAAGGGAGAGGCAATGGCAACATAGGATGAAGGTGAGCAAGAGTTAATGTAAGCGAACATAAAGGCCTATCCAGTTCAGCATCCTGCCTCCCACTGTGGCCAACCAGATGCTTGTGGGAAGCCTGCAAGCAAGATCTGAGCACAACAGCACGCTCCCCACTTGTGGTTCCAGCAACTGGCTTTCAGAGGCATAGTGCTTCCGACGTTCAAAGTAGAACATAGCTGTTTTGGCTTTGCATCGGTTCAGGATGAAACCAAGGAGATTAAGCCCAGGGTTTCCACAGAAAAGTTCGGTTTTAAGAGAAGATATAAAAGAAATGAGGGCAGGAGAGAGTGTAAGCATTCTGGGAAGGAGGGAGTGTTTGTGAAACCATTGAGACATTTATACATTTTTGGTAACGTAATATTTCTCAAGCTGAGCGTTCTGTGCATGGAAGAGACTGTAGTTGGAATCAGCTGTCAGGGCACAATAGAACATTTCAGGAGACATGTGCCCAGTGAAAGCAGCAGCTCCTCTTGCTTTCTTCCCTGTCAAGTAAGTGAAAGGGTGTGGTATGGCACCATCGTATCGCGAGTTTCCCAGCCCCTGCTGCCCTTTGTTGGCTGCTGATAGTGGGAATTGGAGACACTCAGAGTGTGATTATGCAACACCATGCATTTTTCTTAATTAGGTATATAGGGGGAAGGGGAGAAAGATGCTGAGCTGCTGTCTTGCAAGGCCCTACTTTCACCCTCAGAAGAAGGCGCATGTAGCATGCTTGTTTGCATGTTGTTTTTGATGCATATCTTTATTTATATAGGGAAATGAATATTTTTGGTGGTGGAAGTCTCCCAGTTGGTTTCTTGGCAAAATTATTGAGTGGATAGAAAGAGGCCATTGATGCGTTTGACACAGGGAGAGTCCTGTTTCACAAAATCTCTATTCAATTATGTAAACAAGTTGACGATATGCAGTGTGGCAATGCATATTGGCAAATCTGAAGACTCACTCGTGTGTATATTTTTAATGAGGGGTCTAAGAGTGATATGGCATGTGAATGTTGGCACAATTCATAAATTTAGATTACTTAAATACACTGACTCTCGTTCATGCCTGGCTCAATATAGAAGATCCTTAGGAAGTCAATGCTTTTACAACCAGGGTGAAGTTGAATTCCTCAAATAGTTCTGTTTCCATTATTATTACTTTACAAAATGATTTTATTTTTATTTTTGTCCCCAACTACAAATGCAAAACCCACTGGCTCTTAAAGCAATTTTAATAATATGACTGTGGTGCGAAACACACGCATATACTTAATGCTAAAATAGCTAATATTATTTTCCCCAAAATAATTTAAAAATAGCTATTATGCCACATTCTCATTTTCTTTATTAATAGAACAAGAATTCATTTTTAGTGTGGCCTCAAAGCTGTAATGAGCATTGTTAACATATCATTGCAATGCCCCATGGGAAAGATTTCAAAGGCAGTCTAACCTCAAGGCTGAACTTTTGATGTTCTGCAGAACCACTGAGCCAAGATGTTTCACAGTCTTTTGGAGAGGTTAGCAGAATATTGCTGCTTAATATGCAGGTGAGGATTATAGATGGTTTAAGGTGTTGGCTCAGGACTGACATCATTCCCTTAAAAACTTAGGAAACCAAGATCAGCATGCTTATAATAATTCTAGAATTGTAATGTGAGAAAGTAGTTCTTTGCACAGCACATAGTTCAACCATGTAATTCATGTCCACAAGAGGTAGTGATAGGCACCAGCTTGGATGGCTTTAAAAGAGGATTAAATAAATTCATGGAGAACAAGGCTACTAGCCACAATGGCTTTGTTCTACCTCTACTGTCAGTACTCCTCTGAATACCAGTTGCTGGAAACCACAGGAGGGGAGAGTGCTCTTGTGCTCATATCCTGCTTGTGGGCTTCCCATAGTCATCTGGCCAGCCACTGTGAGAACAGGATGCTGGACTAGATGGACCTTGGGGCTGATCCAGCAGGACTCTTCATATGAATGCACATGGAAGGCAACTAGTCCAAGCCCAGAATTAAGGAAGGAAGGATCCTTGAGTCTCAGTGCCTAGCCCATAGCATTCAAGTCATCAAGAGTTCAGGAGTGAATGATGTGGACCACACCATAGCTACCTCTGAGTAAACCTTTAAGCTTATCAAAACATATAAAAATAATAATAATCCATTTCCAGGCCCTGAGGTTTTTCCCCCCAGCCCTGTCAGAGCCCATGAAGTTGTAGATTAGAAGAGAGTTAGCGTTCCTGCTCTGCCATAAAGTTCATTACTTCTCAGTCTATAGCCTCACAGATAACTCTGTGGCCATTGCCATGAACACCTTTGTAGAAGGGTGAGATAGGTCAGCAAATGAATACAAATCCATTTCAGACAAGGTGGGGATTCCATTCTGATCTTATGTTCATCGTTTCCACCCAGTGAGACTAATTGTCTGAGGCTGTGAACACACTAATCACCTAGAGCAAAGAGTTTCCATTGGCCACACCTGGAGGGGGAACAAGTTGATCTGCTGACCAGTTGCGAAATCTCTGTGAAGCATCATATGCCCCCATTTTTGGAAGGGAGAGGTGGAGATGCACTGGAACTGGCAGAACAGTCAGTGTGTTTCTACCCTGAGTCTTCCAAGGGAAAAGTTTATTATAGCATAAGGCTCTGTATGTCTGTTCAGACTCCTGTTCCCCTCACAAGAGATATACTACACAAGAGATATACTACTCCAAGTGGTTTAACGGTCAGTCCCTCTTCCCAGAGAACTCTAGGAATTGTAGTTCTATGGAATAGGGCTTTTCTAACAATTCTCAGCATTCTTCACAAAGTACACTTCACAGTATTCTTTGAGGGAAGCTGTGACTGTTAAAGTGGAATAATAGTTGAATAAATGTGTGGTGTGAAGATGGTCTAACAAAGACAGGGCCCATACTCAGGATCTCTTAAGATATAATTAATCACTGTGATCCTCCTGTGTCTGAACTCTAGTTGAAGAAGAACAAAAAAAAATCCTTTTCTGGAGCAGACCTAGGTGAATTCTTGCAAGGAATGCTGGACTAAGAACCCCAGAGATCAGCAAGTGTCTAGATCAGGGGCAGCCAAGCTGATGCCCTTCAGATGTTGTTGGACTACAACTTCCATCATCCCTGGCCGATTGCCATGCTGGTCGAGGCTGATGGGAGTTGGAGTCCAACAACATCTAGAGGGCACCAAATTGGCTACTCCTACACGAGTAGGTCCACCGTAAACAGGGCATTGGCCCACCAGTGAACCGTGATCAACTTTCTTCCAAGCTCTTGTGTGCTACATGTTTGTCCCAGGGACACACCAGCCTATGACCATGTTCAATTCAGGCCTATTGAAGACCTTCCTCTTTCAGCAAGCCTTTTAAGTGGAGCCCTTATCCCAGTCTGCATCTGTGTTGGTATCACCAGGGTTAAATGTGACCACACAATCCTCATTTACTATATTTGCAGGAGGCATACATTTAATCCAGAATGGGAGCAGCCACAGAGAAGATGACAAGTCCCAATCTATTTTAACAGAATGCTCCACAACATTATGAAATAGTCATGGTCTTCCTTTCTAAATCCCCCCCCAAGAGCCATGTGAAACACATGACACAAATTAAATTGGCTCTAGATCCAGTTATTTAAATACTCCAGGTTCTGCCTTTGGCATTGTGGAAGACACCCAAGACATGGAGAATGTACATTTATGGAAAGATGGCAAAATACAGATTGTGTTTCACTGTACTGCTCTGCCACAGAGACTGTTGGCAGCATCCCTAGAGCATAAAATAAATCCAAATTTTGGAGCTCTCAGTAATAGACCTTTGAGTAGACACAGTCCTTTGTTTGATTGCTTGAGGGTGCCATAACTTCTCATTCTCTAAAATGTTGTCAGTTAAGCATCTTGATGCACAGCATGCGGTCATTCCAGTGTCCTTTTCCCTGGTCTTGAGCCAGACGTTGTCCTGCCCTGGAATGATTAAATTTGAACAGACAGATTCAATAATGTCAAAGTTCAATCTTGTCTAAAAATATTAGCATGCTGCGCCCCATCCTGCATATTGTACATTTCATTCTCCGTTACAAGCCGTGGCAGGTCTGTAAGAAGAATGTCATTGACTAAACAAGGGAGGAACAAACCCAGGCATTTCTATCTATATAACATCACATCATGGGGCCATTTTAACCAGATATGGCCATAGGCTGTGGCAATTGGATTGCCAACTGACCAGAAATAACATTAATATTAACAATAATAATACCTTGTTTTGTGACCTCTGGGCCAGTTGCCAAATGTGTGTGTATGTCAAAGCCAGTCATTTGGCTTGGTTGCCAAAATATTTCAAGTAAAAGCCAGCAGAATCATTTTCATCTCATGTGCATGCTTAAACTGTTTAGGCAATGTTTGCCCAAAAGGGCACCATGTTGCTGATCTCAGGCCCAACGTAGCATTGCACTTGCTGTTGCATATGAGATTGCAAGTTCTGTGTGTGCAGTTCCTTCACAGACATCCCCTACAGGCTGTGTGGAGCAGAGGGAGGCAGAGTAGGTGGTGTCAGGATAAAATGAGGTGAGGTGGTCCCAAGTTGTATATGTTGGTACAGCAGTGTGTAGAACTAACAAGCGGTACCCAATATCTTGGCATCTGATAGGAAGAACATTTTCCAGCTCCCCTGTAAGGCTTCTTCAAGGGCGCATCATAAAATATCCAAAACAGTTATTGGCATTTCAGTGCAACTAATTCAGCAGAAAGTCTGATTAACATGGCTTCATTCTCTTCCTTTCTCTTTCAACTTCTATGAAGTCATAAAAAGTCACATACTTGATCAGGTATTAAAGGAACAGGGAGCTGAGAGAGAGTTCCACTCTTGCAATGTTGAGGTACAGACACATCCTTCAGATGCTCCAACTACTAGCAGTTGTTCATTTTCAGTAGAGCTAGGTGACAAATTTGGCCACATTTTAATACGAATCTACCTAATTCACACTTTCCAAAACAGTACACAAATAGCTATCATTTGGAATCCACACATCCCTGAATTTTGTGGTGCAGTTCTTCAACCAAATAGTGCATTCAAAAATTATAACCTTGTATCCCAGGTTATACTTTGCATACAAAAATGTGTATTTTAGTGAATAGCATTCAAAAAGGCATTATTTATGGAAACCCTCTTGCTAAAATGTGTATATTTAGCAAAAGTGCATACTAAAATGTATCTATTAGGAAAATGTGAATTGAAAATGCAGACAAATTTCATGCAGACTTTTTTAAAATAATGCAGACTGATGAGGAATTGGGGCAAATAAAAAAAATGAGAAATTGAGTGAAATTGAAATTGATCGATTCATCCATTCCTAACTTGTACCCCAGGTTGTTTCTATCTTGGGTAATGATTAAGAGATGAGACACCTAAGCCTTTCACTTTTCAAACCCAAAACATTGAGGCATACTTAAGGCATGGTCCTATGAATGGTGATATGGTTCTATTTTTGAAGCTAGGAAAGTCTGTCTCTCTAATTTCTTTGGATGGGAGACAATCTGGGCACTATATGTGTTCTCAACTCTTGAAAGGTAGAGCACAGTTTGTGTAGTAAATGAACTGAATGAAACCCCGCTTGCTATAGGGATATCAGCACAATTATCTACCTTATCACCTCCCCCTCAAAAAAAAGTTATATTTGGACATACTAGCTATGTGGATTGGGTCCATTGCAGTGTGAGTCTTCATGACTTCAAAGAATCATAGAATAGAGTAATAGACTAGTAGAGTTGGAAGGGACCTATAAGGCCATTGACTCCAACCCCTGCTCACTGCAGGAATCCAACTTAAAGCATAACCAACAAGCGGCTGTCCAGCTTCCTCTTGAGTGCCTCCAGTGTTGGAGAACCCACCACCTCCCTAGGTCATTGGTTCCACTGTTGTACAGCTGTAACAGGAAGTTTTTCCTGATGTTCAGCCGAAATCTGGCTTCCTGTAACTTGAGCCCATTATTCCACAACTTACATCCTGGGATGATTGAGAAGAGATCCTGGCCCTCCTCTGTGTGACAGCCTTTCAAGTGCTGTCATATCTCTCCTCTGTCTTCTCTTCGCAAGGCTAAACATGCAAAGAGACAATATTTTCTTGCATCTTTGAAAGCTACTGTGGAATCTACAAGCTTTCCCATCCTACCTGATCACCTTGAAATGCCACTCCA
The DNA here is from genome assembly GCF_030035675.1 of Rhineura floridana. Classification (NCBI taxonomy): domain Eukaryota; kingdom Metazoa; phylum Chordata; class Lepidosauria; order Squamata; family Rhineuridae; genus Rhineura; species Rhineura floridana. Next base: position 16,604,445 of record NC_084487.1, on the reverse strand, counting down.
AATTCATCTTCAAAACTCACATGCTTCATTTAGCATTCCAAAGTCTGATGTCCTCCAACTTTCATGGCTCTTCTAATGTAAACATTCAATATTATAAGGAGATCACCCTAATGACAATAATGCCTGATCATAGCACTGGTCACGGTGTTCTTACATATTTACCTTTGCTGTGTTTGTGATTATATCTAACCTGGTTATACTTTGCATTAACAGTGAAAAGCATCTTCAGCAGAGGTGCATAATTTTGCGCACCTTCTTGTCCTTGAAATGATGAAGCAATGAATATTGCTGATACATGTCCATTTCTCTGTACTTTTGTTATCATCCTTTGTACAGCCTCCTCATTGTCTTGGCCTACATGTGCTCCAGGCAGCAATGATTTAGTGTGTACACTGTGTTTCTCCAGTACATGCTGTTTTTACTCACAGGAAGCCACTTGGATCAGCTAATGTTGCCACTCTAAAATTGCTTTCAGACATGACAAGTCTACCCCACTGGATAATATTCTGCCACTATCAGCATTGTCTTACCACTATTTGTGAATCTTATCAACCATTGTGTAGCTAAGGGTTTTCTTTCTGAACTGTTTCAGCTTAGGGGTAGTTCACACATTACACTTTAAAAGTATATTGTTGATGTATTCATAAAAATACAAGTCACAGATCATACAGAAGGACTGTAGCTAGGGATGGAGGAGAAATTCAATTCAGTTCACTTTTAAATGCAAACATACCTAATTTGCACTTCCTGAAACAGTACACGAACCAAAACATCCTTTTAGTCATCCTTTGAAATAGCAGTTCTCTGAATGTTGCAATGCAGTTCTCCAGCCAAATAATGTGTACAAAAACCTATTTAGCAGGATAAAGTATGCATAAAAATGCATATATTCATGAAAATAATTTTTAAAGTATTATATTAGGGGAAAGTGTTTTGAACCTGTATATATTAGGCAAAATTGCATGCAAATGTGTATATTAGGAGAAATTCGCACTGAAATTTTCATGAGGATTTCCACTGATAAGGAAATGTGGAGAACTGGAAAAACAAGAAGCCAAAATGGACAGATGCGCTTCTCTGGCTGTTGCTCAATGGTAGAGCGCATGCTTTGCTTGCACAAAGTCCCGGGTTAAATTCCTAGCACCTCCAGTCAAAAGGATTAGGTAGTAGGCGATAGGAAAGACTTTGGGACCTGGAGAGCCACTGCCAGCTGGAGTAGAAAATATTGGGTCAGTAGGACCATAGTCCTGGTTCCTAAGACAATAGAGTAGCTGCAGGTCATTGTCAAACATCAGTGCAAACCTGAGTTTGTTGATGCGCAATGTGTGAAATGATTCTCTTTTAACAGCTGAATCCTAAGCATGTTTACTCGGTCACAGCCTATCTTCCTGTTCATCTGCTCCCTCAGGTGATACATGCCCTGGTCTCCTCTCTCATAGACTACTGCAATGCGCTCTACGTGGGGTTACCCTTGAAAACGGTCCGGAAATTACAGCTGGTACAGAACGCGGCGGCACGCTTGATTACGCATAGCCGTCGCTGGGATCATATCACCCCAGTGTTATTAGATCTTCACTGGCTACCAGTTGTCTACCGGGCCCAATTCAAGGTGTTGGTGTTGACCTTTAAAACCCTATACGGTTTCGGCCCAGTATATCTGAAGGAACGCCTCCAGAATCACCGATTGTGCCGCCTGACGAGATTAGCCTCGCAAGACCTTCTCTCGGTCCCACCGGTGAGAACAGCTAGGCTGGTACGGACCAGAGAGAGGGCATTCTCTGTTGTGGCCCCCACCCTCTGGAACTCTCTCCCTTTTGATCTCAGACATGCTCCCTCCCTGTCCAGCTATCGCCGAGCCTTGAAGACCTGGCTGTTCAGGCAGGCCTACAAGATTGGGACAGATTAACTTATGTTACAATTGAATTAATGAATGGTTTTTTAGCTTAAAATTTGATTATGTTGATCTATATGTATTGTTTTTATTCTTGTTGTTCGTCGCCTAGAGTGTCCCTAACCCGGACAGATAGGCGGCTGAAAAATAAAATTTATTATTATTATTTATTATAAACCCTACTGTGTTCAGTGCTGCTTACTTTCCTGTGGGATTGCAGCCTCTAAGATTTATGTTTTCATACCTGAAGGCTGTGAACACACAAGTTGCCATAGCAAAGTGTTTCCATTAGCCACATCTGGAGGGGAAACAGGTTGAAATGCCAATCAGTTGTGAAATTTATTTGAAGCTGACTTTTTTTTAAAAAATTGCACTCGAGCTGCTCCCACCAGGTTTTGCAGTAAAAAGGGGCAGGGTTGCCCCTGTTTTTAGAAGAGAGAGGTGGACACGCACTGGAACCAGCCGCACAGTGAGTGTGTTCCTACACTGAGGCCCTACCTAGATGATAGCAGAGCTTCTTGCCAGAGCAAAGCTGCTTTGCAGCTATGATTTCAGGTTTAACAAGGTAAGATGAGCTTGGGAGATACAATAGTCCTTACATAGAGAGTGAAATAAAAAACAGAATTCAAGGGTGAGTCTTGGGTTGTGAGTCCAGGTGCCAAGGAGACAGGAATTCTGTACCTTTTAACAACTGTGCACAAGATACAAAGACCTGCCTGACCATGCTTACTCATGCTCTGGGAACATCCAGACTAGATTACTAGTCTGTAATTTGTGATCCATCTGGGGCTGCCTTTGTGTACTACTCAGAAACGACAACTGATTGAGAACCAGCAGGTTAGCAAGGATGGGCTGCTAGTAGCATATTACTCTGGTTTTGCAGCATGCTTTGCTGCCTCCCAGCTGGTACCCAGGCCCAATTCAAGGTGCTGGTTTTGTTTCAGGATCTCTTACTAATTATGATCTCCCATTTAGACCTCCTTGTACACTGAGGTCACCTTTGGACACTCTGCTTTGTGTTCCCAGGTGCAATGGGTGGCTGCACAAGATAGAGCCTTTTCAGTAGCAGCTGCAGAATTCCCTCCCTAGGGAGACTCAGTGTCCAGCTGCCTCTTAAATACTGATGTAAAATAGTGCTTCCTTCAGAGGCCTTTTGGGCCTAACTGATTGAAAAGGATTGTGATTTGAGTGTTGCAACTGATGCTTTATGCCGGCTCTCTTAGGTTTTGTCAACTGCTGCTGGTCTGCATTATGTGTTGGTGTGTGTTTTGCTTTTATGCTACTGTGAGCTACCTCACGGATCCATATGGATCAAAAGGTGGGGTATAGATATTTGAAATTACTAAATAAATAAATATCAGTAGGCACCGTTTTTATATATATATCTTACTTATCAGGTGCATGACAAGATATACCTGCATGATTCTTCTTCTTCTACTACTACTACTACTAGTAGTACTAAATTAATAACAACAACAACAATAATCTGGACAATTTATATGCCACTTATATTTAAACAAATCTCTAAGTGATTTGCAACATAGTTTAAAAGATCTTAAATAAATGACAGATACAAAAAAAGAAAAATATGTATTCTGTAAAACACAATTAAAAACTAAACAGAACATCCTCTATAACATCAAACTAAATATTGCACATAAAAAAGCAGCTGCAAAACTAGACAGGGAATTCCCCATTGTAAAACATAGTAAACAACCAAACAAAACATCCTCTGAACATCAAGAAATAAAATATTACAAGTGAAGATCAATGAAATCATTGACTATCATGCCCTTGCATTAAACCACATGACTCTTGAAATGATGCAGCCTTCCCCAAACCTGGCGCCCTCCAGATGTTTCAGGTTACAACTGTCATTGGCCACAGCCAGCACTACTATCCAAAACTTCTGGAGGGCACCAGGTTGTGGAAGGCTGGCATGGTATATTTGCCTTCATCAGCACAGGTCTCTCTGAAAGTACATCCTTGGAGGGGTTAGTGTTGGGCCAGGGAGGCTACTTCTGCTAGGATTGTTTCCATATGGCACTGTTCTTCAATCTTCAGTCACCAAATGTTGTTGGACTACAACTCCCATCAGCCCCAGCCAGCTCAGCCAATGGCCAAGGATGATGGGATTTGTAGTCCAACATCTGGAGAGCCAAGGTTGAAGAACAGTGCCTTATGCTAATGTCTACTGATTTCCCCCACTTTCTGAGTTTTCCTTCCTTTTTCTTTTTGTAGCAGTTGTATGCTGCTCAGCTTGCTGCGATGCAAGTATCTCCTGGTGGAAAAATACCCGGCATCCCCCAAAGCAACATCGGTGCAGCAGTATCACCTACCAGCATCCATCCAGACAAGAGCACAACCAGCCCTCCACCCAAAAGCAAGGTACTTTTTAAAGATCCATCTGCCTGGCTTTCTCATGTCTAAAAATATGTCTTTTCCTGTATGTCATTTTTGTAATTGTAGTTTAGGCCTCTCTAATTTTTAAAGGATGATTTTAAACACTCTGGTCATGGAATGTACTGCTTCTGTGTTCTGGATGGCACTTTTAAGTGTTTATGTATTTATTTAGCTAACACAAGTTATATACAGCTTGATTGTAACAGAACCTCAAAGTGGTCTACCAACAAAAATAAATAAAATAAAATTATGGAAAAAGTCAGTTAAAACAGGTATTTAAAAAGACATCCAAAAGACAATTAAAATCATCAGTAAGCTAAAAGGATGTATGTTTTAATCTGGACTTCTACATGTCTGGATAGGCTTGTCTAAACAAAAATATTTTAGGCAGGTGTTGAAAAGAGTACAGCGAAGGCTCCTGCATGATGTCAGTAGGCAGGGAGCTCCAAAGTGTAGGTGCTGCCTCACTAAAATATTGATTTCTTACAAGTGTGGAACAAGTATTATGTAACAGTCCCAGTTCTGCAGATCAAAGTGGTCAAGTGAGCACATATCCCACAAGTAAACTGATTCCAAGCTTTTAAGGGCTTTATATACTAATGGTAACACCTTGAACTTGGTCCACTAGCAAATCAACTAGTGGAGATCTCTGATCAGAAGTCTGATGATAGGGTCTCACCCTGCACTAACTGCACTTTCCGGATCAAGCACAAGAGAAGCCCCTGCATAGAGTGCATTGCAATAATCCAGTCCTAAGGTCACCAGCGGCTGAACTATTGTGGTCAAGCTGTTCTGCTTATTGGTATAAGTATTCCTGCTTATTGGTATAATTATTGACAGTGATTGCAAAATTATTAAGCACCTAATGCTATTTGTGAAAAAACAATACTGATTGTATGGAGATTTCACAGAATCATAGATCCGGAGGTGGCCTTGTAGGCCACCTAATCCAACCTTTTGCTTGATGCAGAATATCCAGGGCTGGAACATCCCCAACAGTTGGCTGTCCAGACTCTGCCTGAACACATGCAGCAACCGAGAGCACACCAATCCTCTAGGTGTGCTTACCATCAAGAAGCTTCTCCTAAAGTTATCATCAAGACATATCTCCTAATATTCAACCAATATCTACCATCCTGTAACTTTAGTCTATTAGCTTTAATCCTGCTTTCTGGGCCAGCAGCGAAGAGGTTATTGCCTACTTCTTTGTGACAGGTGTTCAGGTATTTGAAGAGTGCTGTCATATCCCAGCTCTCGTCAGTCTTCTTTTCTCCAGGCTAAACATACCCAGTTCCTTCAGCCTTGCCTTGCTGTGAGCCGTCATGAGCTGTTTAAAACATCTGGAGCCTATGATTGAAGTGTGCAATTGATAATATCAAAATTATGTCACATCTAACAAAAGCAGCTGCAGTGCAAAAGGGTAGAGGAATTTCTTTCAGAAATACATTGAGTAAAGATGGGAAAAACAATTTCCTAGGCATTGCGGCACCCTTACTGAACGCATCTGTTGGAATTTCAGATTGGGCTGGGAAGATATTAACATACCTTCTTACACAGGTCTCTGTGTCTTTCAGAAATCATCAGAGGGACAGTATATTGGCTACTAAGGCTTATTTTTTGTGATTAAAGAGGGGGAAATGCACTGGAAAGTGTGGGTAACATTTGCTTGATGCAATGTCATCTAACCTCCCTGCAAACAAATCAGGATGAATGCTCAATAAACAGGTCATCTGGAAGTGCCCCTTTCCCCAAGGTCTTCCATATCAGACGCACCTTCTTTTGAAAACAGAGGTGTGGATTAACCTTGTTGCAGAACAGCATCCCTGCTCTGCAGCTGATGACTTCCATGGCCTCCCCCAAAGAATCCTGGGAACTGCAGTTTGTGAACGGTGTTGTCAGGAGACCTCTATTCCACTCACAGAACTGCATTTCCCAGAGTGGTTTACCAATCAATCTCTCTTCCCAGGGAACTCTGGCAATTGTACCTCTGTGAAGGGAATAGGGGGCCTTCTTACAAGTCTCATCTCCCTTAACAAACTACTGTTCCCAGGATTCTTTGGGGGAAGCCTTGACTGTTTAAAATGTTATAATACTGTTTTAAATTTGTAGTACATATGGGGTTTATATCTAGAGAAAGGGATTGAGAGATACCATATCCAGGACAATCTAAGCCTCAGGGCTGGTTCACACGGCAATTTAAGATGAGATGGGTTCTACTTTCATTCCCGTTTAATTCTCAGTGATCACATGACATAGGAGGCAAAGGAAAGGCGTCCTGGTGCTTTTAGCTTTTAATCCGCAGCAAATAAATCCAAGTTTAATCCGAAAAGAGAAGGAAAAAACGTATGTTCTTCGTATCTCTAGGACTTGTAGACACTTAGCTCTGATGCTTTTGTAAGTCCACACCCACTCCCTCCTCCCTTTGTTATGTCATTTCCTGCTGGCTCCCATTCTGCAAGCCTGCTGCAAATGGTGTTTTTTCTTCTTTCCCCCCTAACTTGTACAACAAAGCATAACATTGTTCAAACAAATATTTGTATTTCTGCTGGATTCTGAAAATACAAATAATCAAACTTGAGGATTAAGTGACTTTAGGAGGACCCAGGTGGGGTTAACTAATCAAGTTTAACATCCACATTAAAAAGCATTCACAGGGCCATTTTCCTGTGATCTTTTACATGGGGAAAACAAAACTTTAGTCCTGTTGCATTCATATTGTCTTGTGAGCTGATATGTGTACCTCCTAGACCAGGAGTTGATGGACTCTCTTCTATCAAACTGCTCTGGAGTTTGTGTTCTCTCTCCATCCATGACAATGGGAACTTCCCTCTCATTGAAAACTACAGGTGCAGGAGGGGCAGGTTCCAATTGGAACTTTGTGGGAGGGGGTAGCTGAAGCCCCCTTCCTTCCACATCATTGCCTCAAACCAGCCTATGGACCTCTATATTGGCTAGTTCTTTAAAAAAAAACGTGCATGCCATATGACAGACATCACATCTAATGTCTAGTATTATCTTTAGACTCAACCTGATGCTAACAGAATAGCTGTTACGCACTTAGATATGTCCTCCATATGTTTTGGACTACAACTCCCATCACCTGTGTTGGGTGGTGCAGATGGGAGTTGTAGCCCAAAACATATAGAGGGCACCAACTTGGCAAAGGCTGTGTTAGGCGGTATAGTATCTACTTTGGCACTCTCAGTGGAGTCTGGTCTGTTAGGGCAAATGGGGCAGCTCCATACCAGCCAAACCAGCCTCCATCTCCCTCTCTTCTTGCAGCCAGTTCTGGCATCGTCTTCCTAGAACTGAACAGGGAGAAGGCCGGGAACAAAACTAGCATTAATTGGCTCAGCCTCTCATTGGCTCGGGCTCCACCTACTGTTGGCCTCTCGGCCTTTGCCCCACTGCTTCCAAGGGGTACCAGCCACCCCTTCAGAAACTCAAAGGCCAACCTGTCTGTTAAAAAGGGGGAAAGGGTATACTGTTTTACTCTTCCTTCTTGCTTGCTTTCCTTTTAAAAATACTTGTGTTAGGTGTTTCTGTCCCTTTGGCTTACAGTTCTTTCAAAGGACACAAACAGAATTTATCCACAAATTGAACGTGTGTGTGTATGTGGGGAGAGTGGGGTGTGTGTGTGTATAATATATATATATATATAAAGAGAGAGAGAGAGAGAAGGGGCCCTCCAAAAGGCTGTAAAATTGTGCAGCATGATCCCTCTGAAGCATGCTGTTTTCAATCTGCTGTGTGCCAGTTGGAGGCTCAAAGAGAGAGGAGGGGGGGTGAAAGGAAGGGATAATGCTGAGAAATGATAGAGTGGCTGTGACCTCCAAGCTCAAGCTGGAAATCCAAGACATTGATTTCACTTAGCATTCCTGCTGAGAAATCCGGCAGAGTTCAGTTGTAATAAAAGAACAAGATTCTGTTCTAATGGTAATGGCGTATGACAGACATATCACTTTGTCTGTCCTCCACAACAGAGAGAGAGATGGAAGAGGGGTGGGGGAAGACGGAGAGAGAGGGGTGGGTGGGGGAGAGTTGAATTGGTCACCTGATCTGCCTGTGGAGTTTGGGTTAGCATTGAACTGAAGCACAGCAACACAATTATTTATAATACAAAGTGGTCTAAAAGGAATCCTTCTAAAGTCTCTGATTGCAGTTACCAGAAGCCCAGAAGAAAAAGGAATGGCGAGGGGGGGTTATAGGAAGATACTCTGTACCAAATCAGGCTGTCGGTCCACCTATCTCAGTTTTGTCAACACTGACTAGCAATGGCTCTCCAGGGTTTCAGCCGGGGACATTCCCAGCCCTACCTGGCGATGCTGGAGACTGAAACTAGGACCTTACGCATGCAAAGTGGATGCGCTATCACTGAGCTACAGTTCTCCCCATGAAGGAGCGTAGGAAGCTCCCTTCTACTGAGTTAGACCATTAGTCCATCTACCTGAGTATTATCTACACTGACTGGCAGCACTCTCTATGATTTAAGACAGGAGTCTTTTCCATCCCTACCTGGGGGCACCAAAGACTGAACCAGGGACATGAATGCAAAGCACATATTCTGCCTTTGATCTTTCCCCCTACCTGCAGATGGAGGGCAAGTCAAGTTGACCTACTGGAATGGCTCTCTCTGTGTGTGTGTGTGTGTGTGAACAATCTTAAGGAAAGATGAATAATTACCAGAAAAATCTATCCTCCTTTGCCACACCCACTCAGGCCTAGTTCCCACTGAGGTGGCAGTTCTGTGTCTTGGCTCTACTCCCTCTGACTGTGGGAAGAAGCTTGCATGAATGAATCCTGCTCCACATAAAAAAAAAATCCCTGTAGATAAAAAACTAGTATGTCAGGGACATCAGGACCCCAACCTGGAAGAGCTTGGTTTGGGTGTAGCCATTCATGGCCTTGACAGTGATAAGAATGTAAGAAGAGCCCTGCTGGACCGGACCAAAGGTCTGTCTCTTTCCAACATTCTGTTTTCACAATGGCTAACCAGATTTATTGATTTATTGATTTATTCATTAGATTTATATCCCGCCCTTCCTCCCAGTAGGAGCCCACCAGGGCGGCAAGCAAAAGCACTAAAAACACTTTAAATCATCATAAAAACAGACTTTAAAACATATTAAAACAAAACATCTATAAAAACATTTTTAAAAACGCTTCAAAAACATCTTTTTTTAAAAAAGAAAGAAAAAGGTTTAAAAACATTAAAAAGCAATTCCAAAAGATAGATATCTATTTGAAGTCCACAAACAGGACATGACTTCAGTAGCACTCTCCTACTGCATGTTCCCCAGCAACTGATATTCAGAGCATTGCGCCACTGATACTGGAGGTAATACAGCCATCATGACTAGTATCTATTGACAGCCATATCCTCCATGAATTTATTTATCTGTTTATTTATTTAAAATATTTCTATCCCACCCTTCTACCCTACAATAGGGCACTCAGTGTGGCTACAATAAAATCGCACACATATATAATAAAATACACAATAAAATACACAATAAAACATTAAAAATTACAGTAAATTAAAATGTATAAAATAATATTAAAATACGTAAAATGCATTATGCACATACATACGTAAAATGCATTATGCATACACATACAAACATAAAACATGTATATATGTGCATACACATATAAGAAGGTGAGAATAAAAGAACTTAAAAGATAAAAATAAAAGATTAAAAACTTAAAACAGTGTCAAGCTGACCTGTCAGTCCCAACCAAAGGCTCTCCGGAACAAAATCGTTTTTACAAGTTTCCGGAAGACCATCAGGGAGGGAGCAAAGCGGACTTCTTGGGGCAGGGAATTCCAAAGTCGGGGAGCCACAACAATCTAACTTCTTTCATTCCAGGCACGCTGAGGAGACAAGAGGCAGATGATCTTAAATGCAGGCTAGGAACATATGGGCATAAGCGGTCCCTTAAGTACACTGGTCCAAGGCCATTTAGGACTTTAAAGGTCAGAACCAGCACTTTGAATTGGGCTCGGAAACAAATTGGGAGCCAGTGGAGTCGATAAAGCACAGGGGTGATATGCTCCCTGAGCCATGCTCCAGTTAACATTCTGGCTGCTGCATTTGGACCAACTGTAGTTTCTGAATCATTTTCAGAGGCAGCATCATGTAGAGTAATTTATGTAATCACTACATTCCATAGCAGCAATTTGCATAGTTTAACTAGGTGTGGTGTCAAGAAGTACTTCCTTTTGCATGCCCTGAATCTCCCAACGTTCAGCTTCATTGGATGACCCCCAATTGTTCTAGCATAGAGGTTCCCAGACTGGTCAGTGGACAACCAGTGGCCATGAGCTTCTTTCCAGTGGTCTGCGGGGTGTCTGCAGATTTGTGGTTGAATATGGGAGATGGTACATCCATCGCACTGAATATTCATACTTTTAATTGTATTTCATTGCTTCTTTTTTTCTTATATTATACATTGTGTTTCAATTTGAATTCTATCAAATTACAGTTGCTAGAACAGACAGAAAAATCATTAAGTGGTCTGCCAAGACACTCAGCAATTTTCAAATAGTCCATGGGGGAGGGAAATGTTTGGAACCACTGGTCTAACATTATCCACTTTTTCTACATCGTGCATGAACTTATAACACCTTTCTCAAATGTGGTGTTGGAGGATAGCTTTGTGCATAGCATGGACTGCAAAAAAGATAAATAATTGGGTGTTAGAACTATCAATAGCAGCTAAAATGATAAAACTGAGGTTATCATACTTTGGACACATCATAAGAAGATAAGATTCCCTAGAAAAGACAGTAATGCTGGGAAAAACAGAAGGGAGTAGAAGAAGAGGAAAATTGAAGAAGAGATAGATTGATTCCATAAAGGAAGCCACAGACCTGAACTTACAAGATCTGAACAGGGTAGTTCATGACAGCTGCTGATGGAGGTCGCTGATTCATTGGGTCACCATAAGTCGTGATTGACTTGAACGCACATAGCAACATGTTCCCCCACCCTTAATCACCTTTTTTTCCCTTAAAAAAAGTCACGTTTTAACCTTTCTTCATCGGGGAGTTCTTCTAACCCCTTGGTCATTTTGGTTGCCTTAAATGGGATCTGTGAGGAGACACTGGGATTTCATAAATGACATCACCTCATGGTATGAAAAACCCAATAAATAAAAGCCTTAAAATGGATCTTACCATTTTAACATATTTTCTCTTTCTCTCTCTGAGAATGTAAATGTACAAGGGGATTCCCTTCTCTGCAAACACAGGAAAGAAAATAATGTGTATGAATTGTGATGTGTGTGCTGTCAGATTTTACAGAATTACAGTGTACTGATCTACTTCAGCTGTTCTGCAGAAAAGACCAAACTAGAATGTTAAAGTTCCCCCATCGTAAATTTGTTAAAAAAAAAAATCTTTGTGTTCCTTTGAGAAACAAATTTCATTAAAATCACAGTATGTCAAATTTCCACCCAAGAACTGTTCAGGGTTTCTCCCCCCCCTTCAAATGACCTTCAAGAAGCTGTTGTTTTGCTGAATCCCCATCTGCAAGCCCTTCTTTGTGCTGGCACAGTGTGTGTGAGGTGGGGGGAGAATTCAAGTCTTCTTAGCGAGGGAAGTGGCATCACCTGAAGCTAGAGCAAGGTGTGGGCAAATGGCTCTTGGAGGAAAGAGGAATGTTTTTCTTCTCTAGAGGAGAACTTCAAGAGTGTTACTCCTTTGCTTTTCTGCAAGGATTGTTCAAAGTCAGCCTCAGCAGCAGATGGAACAACTGCTGGCCCTAAAAATGCTGAGAATGATTGGTGGGAACCTGCCAAGGATCATCCTTTAAATCTATGGAAGACTTGAACACATCACTGGAACCTCTTAAGACCTTGGCAATTACCATCTTGGCAGACTATTTATCAGTGGTCCTCACCAGTTGTTTGAATGTTGGACTGGGCAAAATTGCTTGGCATCTTTCACTGTTGCACTACTTATTTCTTGCAGATATGGCCCTCAGTGTCCAACTATGCTTGCCCTCATTTTTATTTTATTTAAGAAATTTATAGTTCACTCTTAATTAATCCCAAAGTAGGGTACAATTAGGGAGGAACATAAGACATTACCTTATCCTGAATCAGGCCATTGGCCCATCTAGCTCAGTAATGTCTATGATGAATGGTGGTTCTCACAGGTTTCTGACAGGGCTGTATCTCAGCCTTACCTGGAGACACCAGGTATTGAACCTGGAACCTTCTTTAGGCAACACAGATGCTCTTCTTCTGGTGCTTACCCATATTTCCACATCAGTTTGTGATTTTTTTTTAAAGTCCTCATGAAAATCTATCAATATTTTAGTGTGAATTTCTGTCAATATACACATTTTTGTTTGCAAGTTTGTCTAATGGATACAGTTTCCTTTAATAGAATTCATTTTGTATACTATTTTTACTAACATATGCATTTCCATCCACACTTTACCCCAGTACATGCATTTTTGTACATCTTACTTGGCTGGGGAACTGCACTGCAGATTAGGAGAAGTGTGGATTTTGAAGGATGGCTGCGTTTTGGTTCCCGGATGATTTCATACAGTACAAATTATGTAGGTTCACCTTTACATGTGGACTGCATTGAATTTCTCCCACATCCCTAGGTACAATATAATAAACATACTACAGAATAAAACCATAATTAAAACTCATACAGCGTTAAACAGCAGCAAGAAGCAACAAGTCAGGAAATTTATCAAGGGCAGATATGTCAGTTTCCATCAATAAACAGTTTAACTAAAACCATGAGTGGATAAGTTTGTTTTTTACTGAAAAACTCATCAGGGTTGGTACCAGTCAGACCTGATAGAGGAGGCCATTCCCTCTCATGCGTTGCCACATGAAATTGGGTTCAGTTCACATTTAAAGCTGAATCTATCCAATTGTCACTTCCCGAAACAATATGAGAACCAAACTACAGCCATCCTTTGAAACTCGCACTGATCAGAATGTTGTGATGCAGTTCTCCACCCAACCAGGGTTTACAAAAATGCATAAATTAGGGCACAGTGTGCATAAAAAGTGATGCATTAGTGAAAACGACAATACATTTAATGATACACTGTTTGCAAAAAATGTGGACATTGGTCAAACCTGCATACAAAACTGTGTCTAATTAGGAGAAACTTGCATTAAAATGCTGAAGAAGTTTCATGAGGATCTTTTTTTATTTAAAAATTGCAAATTTCTACAGACGTGTGGATTTAAGATTGGGAAGATGAGAAACAGACATAACCAAAACTGACAGATCTGTCCATCTGTAGTTGACACTCTTCTTGCATCATAGCTTTCAGGATACCAGAAAGAACATGTCTACACCTTTGTGCTCTTGGGGCCCAATTGATTCTTCACTCAGTTTTGACACACAATCTGACCTCTTCATAACAGTTCTTTGATGACTCAGTCTTGTGCTCACTTAGTAGGGAGTAAGCTGCACTAAATTCACTGGTACTTATTTTTGAATAAACATGCTTAGGAATGTGATGTAAGTGGATGACGGCAGGACAATTATGTGCATTAAAAATTTATCTATTTTTACCCTGCTTACCCAGACCCAAGGGATCTACAAAGTAGCTTACAGTTCCAATGAAAACTATGCTTACTGCTTTAAAACAATGATCAAATATCAAATGTATGTGGTGGGGACAGTCATAGGATGGGCAGAACAGTGGGGAGCAGGAAGATCCGCAAGTGCAAGGAAGAAGGTGTGTGGCTGTGGCTGAGGAATGGATCCTTATTGCTCCCATGAGATTTCCAGACAGCATGGGAGGTCCCCAACAGTGAGGAGAGCAGACAAGGTATTGGAGAAGTGAGCCTTTTACATCCCTTCGCGGGAACTGGGATCACTGAGAGCAGAAGAGGAGAGGAGAGTTTTAGAGAATAAAGAGGTGAAACCTGTAATAACATTTTGCAGTAAGCAATGCTCCTGTTCAGGGTTCCAGCTAGCCAGCCAGCCTCACATGCCATTCCATCCTCCCTGCCATTCAGTCAGCATTCCATGGCCTGCAAGCATGAACTCAGTCCTCATTCTAGTGTTTCAGAAACCTCTGCCCAGGTTTCTTCCCTAAATATTTTTGAACTTCTGCAGACCTTGGGCTCCTACTGGGAGGAAGGGTGGGATATAAATCTGCTAGTAATAAATAAATAAATAAATAAAATTTCCCAAGTTTGCTGATACATTTTCCTTCTGTGTGGATATAGTGCTGTTTTGGCAACCCAAGAACCCACATTTTGCTATTAGTATATAGGATATGGCCCAAAGACAAAGAATTGGATCCATTTGGGTTGAAGAGGAAGTCCCACACTTCCTAAGCACTCAGGTAAGATTCCAGTGGATGGGAAAAGGCACAAGAATGAGCCTAACCCATTCTGTTCCTTAGGAAATGGGATTTTAAGGATCTTCCCCACTTCTTAGCATTTTATTGATTGATTTTAACATTTATACCCTGCTTCTCCATATATATTTTTTAAAAATCCAAAATGGCTTCTAACACCTAACAATTAAAAAAAATGAGAAATAGTAAAAACAAATAACAGTTGATAAATAAAAAACTCCACCTGACATCTAAAAGGCCCCAGTCTTAGGTCTTCCCAAACTAGTGCTGAGACAAACGTTTTGGCCTTTAAAAATTCTCTTTCAAGGGGACGGAGGAGAGAGCATCCCCCTCTTGTGCATTTGGAGGATCTACAATATTTTGTTGGGGGGGGTGCTGAAACTTTCCAGAACTGTTGAAGCTCCATCAGGCTGGCATCTGCCATTTTAGATTTCCCCAAATGCCCCAGTCTATAGGAGATATATTCTGGAGATATAATGGTAGTCTTCACAAATGGCAAAGGGCTGCACAGGACTTTCCACTCCCCTGCAAGGCTATATTGCTGAGCAAAAGCATCCTCTTTTAATAGAGCTAGGAAGGAAGCTGCATTATACTGAGTCAGACCCGTTGGCCCACCTTCCTCAGTATTGTCTATACTGACTTGCAGCAGTTCTCCAAGATTTCAGGCAGGGGTCTCTCCCAGAATTTCTGAGCATTGAACCAGGAACCTACTGCATTCAAAGCAGCTGTTCTATCACTGAGTGACAGCCCTTCCCCTGAATTTGTTTCCATCTCCCCTAAAAATACCCACCCTCCCACTTTGCAGCATGTGAATGGGGCCAGAACGTTGGTGGTGGGCATCTCCATTCAGGCCTTCCGTATACGGCTATGTCACAACTACTGAAAAGGCCCTCTCTGCACACACACGCCCCATCATCACCTTTCTAATATCAGACACCAGGGGATCCCGACAAAGGTACTTCAAAAGCAGACCTTGAAGATCTCTGTCTCCTACAAGAGAAGGCGGCCCTTCAGTCACACACATCCCAAGCCTAAACAGCATCTTGAATTGTACTGGCAAAGTACACATTGATAACAAGTTGGAAAATGCAGACTGCATTCGCAGTGTTAACTGTTTACTTTGTGTCCAAGATAGATGAGTCCATAGGATGGGTTAATACACTGTTTAACTATGTGCTGTTACTGCCCATTGATAGCAACAGACTTTGGGCCATGCTGTCTAACACACACCCTTGTAACAATGTCACTTTCTTGTTTTCCTGCAATGGGTAAAATTATCCTTTCTTCTGTTTGAACCTTACATAAATGCAGGCACCATTTATCCACCTGTTACATGTCAAGATTAAGCCCTTTATGGTTCCTTCTTTCAAGGTGTCTTCGGTCTCCCGTGAATTTTCACTGCCCTTTATGATGTTAGCTAAATGTCTCTTGCTACTTGACAAGACACTGTGCATTGTCTGAAGCCTTTTGCAAAATCAAGGGCCTGTTCATTGTGAAGTGTAGCAAGAGCTATCAATTCCAGCTGTTTTCCTTTTAACCTTATTCTGACTGCAGCCTTTTGACCAAGTCACAGTTGTGTCCCATCAGTGGCTACAGTACACAGATTGCTCACATCTTTTTTGGGGGGGGGATCATGTTCTTTCAGTTACTCCTGGGTAGTGATGTTACTATTTGCTCAGCAATAGCACCTGGAAGCTGCAACAAGGAAGAGAAACAGTGATTTAGGCAAGTTGCAAACAATGCTAACCAGCTGGACATATGAAGTCTTATTCTCTTTTGAGTTCAATAGCATCTGGAACATTGATTTGAATCCTTAAGCAAAAAAGGGGGACTTTATTCCCTCATTATCTCAACTTTTCTGTTTGCCAGACTGAACTGTGGTTGGTAAAGGAGACATTGGCCTTTTAACATGAGCAGAAACAGACCAGAAAGGATTGTTTGTTTTGGAAGCCAAAAACCAGAGAGAAAAAAGATTTGCCATGGAGAATGATCATTATGCAGTTGTTATGTGCCTTCAAGTCTATTTCGACTTACGGCGACCCTATGAATCAGTGACCTCCAATAGCATCTGTTATAAACCACCCTCTTCGGATCTTGTAAGTTCAGGTCTGTGGCTTCCTTTATGGGATCAGTCCATCTCTTGTTTGGCCTTGAGAGGATCCCATTAGCGGAATAGAACCTTGAAGATTCTGAACTGATATTCCAACACCATTTCAGGGTTATTTGTTGAAGATTTTAGTATGGGAGTGTTAGGGCCCTGCAGGGTCACAGGTAAATGAAAGAGTCTAAGACAGGCACAGAACAAGTGCAAAAGTGGCAGTCATGAGTCCAAAAAGCTAGAGGCATGTGGAGTGACCCAAGTCAGATGTTGCTCCTTCCCATGCACACACGTCTCTGCATTGTCCATTCAATCAAGCCAGAGGTATTATTGCAGCTCAGGGACAAACTCCATCCAGACAAAAGCATTCAGGGATCAGAGCTTGGAAAAGTTACTTTTTTGAACTACAACTCCCATCAGCCCCAGCCAGCATGGCCACTGGATTGGGCTGTTGGGAGTTGTAGTTCAAAAAAGTAACTTTTCCAAGCTCTGTCAGGGATGCATGGAGCAGGCAGTCAGGGGTATGGTTTGGGCAGGAGGTGTGGCCTGGGAAGAATTCTAAGGTCCAGATTGAGAGTCCCGAAGGGCCGCATCCAACCGGCAAATCTGAGTTTCCCTGTCTCTGTAGTACATAAAACACTTTATTCCAATCCAGATTGTCTGCTTCTGTAGAGTTTCTGGATGCTGGAATATGGGGTTTAATGTGAGGTCTTACTAGACAGAGAGTCTTATGGGAGAGAAAAAGACAGAGAGAGAAATTGGGCATCAAATACTATTTTGTGCATAAAGCAAGTAGAGGAAGAATATCATTTTATAGCATATATATATTGGACCACAAGCCAAACCCTCACAATGTTTATAGCCATTAGGATAGCAAATAGTGTTGTTGCATCCAGCTGGCCAGAAATTCCTCACTGAGTCATAAAAGTAACTTTCTAACTGTAGGGCCAATTGAAATCTGAAACAAAATGGATGGGCTTGTTGTTGTTTGTCCTTTGCCAGCAATTTTAACTCTTTGCAGAGCTGAAATGAGTCTGGGGTCAAAAACAATCCTCATGCAAATTTCCTCATCTCAGTTTTGCATGCTTCTAGTTTTGAATTTTTTCCTGCATTTCCAATATATGAGTCAAGTAGTTGGAAGTATGTTGGGGCGGGGGATAACAACAGTGTGTAAAATTGTTGTGTTTCACGTACAGATATTTAGCTTAAAATTCATCCGCTGAGAAATGGGATTTAACCTCCTTAAAACTATCCATCAAAGTTGAATCCAAAAGCAGAACTTGAAAACATTTTAAAATTTCAAAGGGTTAATTGGGATTCTGAAGTTTTTCCTAATTTCAAATTGATGTGAAATTTCATTTCAGCTCAAACTTTTTGTCATGTAACTAATCCAGGTGGGGGAACCTTTGGCCCTCCAGATGTTACTGAACTGCAACTCCCATCATCCCTGGCCATTGGCCATGTTTGCTGGGGTAATGAGAGTTGAAGTTCAGCAACATCTGGAGGGCCAAAGGTTCCCCATCCCTGACCTAATATCTAGCCAGAGATAGCCAAAGAAATTGTGGGGCTAATGGCAGAAAACCCAAATTGTGCATTCTGTGGTGATAAAACATATTTAAATAAATGACCAGATGTCGGCTTTTAAATCCACCAAATCAAAATCTACCAAATCTGTATAACACCACAGCCAGCTAGCCCTGCCTTATGTCTTTCCCAGGAGGGAGAGTACCGAAAAATGCTAGAGCAGCCGTTAGGCATGGGTGAATCTGACAATTCTGGTTTCTCTCAGTTTCTCATGTTTCCAATCTTAAGTTAGCCACATTTCCACATCACTTTGCTGTAAAAAAAGTCCTCCTGAATATCCATCAGCATTTTAATGCACATTTCTCCTAATATATATATTTGTGTGTGCAATTTTGCCTACTATACACATTTTTGCAAAGCAATTTTCCCTAATATGATGCATTTTTGTATGGTGTTTTCACTGATGCGTGCATGTTGATGCTCACTTTACCACAATATAGGCATTATCGCACACATTACATAGCTGGAGAACTGCAATGCAAAATTCAGAGAAGTGTGGATTTTGAAGGATGGCTGTGTCTTGGTTTGCGTATTGTTTCAGGAAGTGGGAATTATGTAGGTTTGCCTTTAAATGTCAAGTGAACCAAATTTCTCCCTTGCCCCTTGTGACCATGAACTAGTGAACAGTTTAAGGCTGTTCCATATGTAACCTTTCCAGCATGGACGCCACTCATGTCTGGCCCTGTCCCACCACTCAATTTCCACACCAGTGGCATCTCCACTGGTGTGGCATGTGACTAACCACATCAGTGGCCCCCACTCCATTTGATACCCTGTTTGCAGAGGTTGATGTGCTGTGTTGGATAGGATCATGCAGCTCACATATTACAAAGGAAACTTAAGAGAGAGAATAAGAAGCTTGGCTTGTGTGTCTTTCCTTAATCATGTGTACGTGATTCAGTTCACCCCTTAATGAGTTCCCTTGTCCTGTTGTACTACCATTGGGAAGGGGTAAAATTAGAAGAGGATGGATCTTCCCATCTTTTCAGATCATACCTACAGTTAAAAGAGAAATCCACATCCATGCTAGTGATTGTGAGTGCGGAATTTGGGTGTGTTATGTGTGTTAGGGAGTCTATTAATAAACAGTGACTACAAGTGTATGTGGCATAGGAGTTCTCTCTGATGCCCTGAGCAGAGCCTATATTGCAATCTGCACATCATCTAATAGGTGCGTGAGAGAAAGAGGATTTATTCAGGGCCTGCCCAAAACATTTTACTGCCTGAGGTGAAGAACAAGATGGTGCCATCTGAAGCTGAGAGGACTGGCAGTTGAATCTTTATTCAATGCTGGCAATGGGACAATGCCCTGCACCTCACCTGAGGGTAACAGATTAGCAGCTCAGGGCAGGGTATCTATCTTCCAGCACCTTAGCCATCATACACCTCAGTATTTGCCACCTGAGATGGCCAGCCATGAATTTACTTTTGGGAAATGGGAACTGCAAAATGTTAGAACTGAAAAGCATACCAAGCAAAATCTAAGTCATGGGTCACTTGCAGGAAAAGGAATTGCATTGAAATAACATTTTTATTCGTTATAGGGGACCACTGGTTTTCATAGCTGCTTTACTAGATAACATAAGCAATAACAAAGGGGGATATTTTAGTTGGCTCAGGGAAGTAGAAATAGAAAGGCTAGGGATGTAATAAGATTTCCATTCCCACCTGTGTTCATTGCAAGCAGTTCTGTTTCCATTCTGTTGCAGTTCAGCTTCTGTGTTGTTTGTCTCGTTGCTCACAGTGACAGAGCTTTACATAGTTAATTATGTTATTAGTACGCTTTCCACACTATTCATTTCAATGCAGAGGCCATTCATTTCCATGCAAAGTTAATACAATGCAAATGGGGGAGGGGGCTGTTAACAATTATGTATCGTTTGCAGACTGAGAACAACACTGAATACCTCTCATATTTACTAGATTGATTTCCATTCTGGACATGGGTCAAATAAGCGAACATCTGCAAATTTTGCTCCCATTTCCATCAAAATTCTCTGACATTCCCAGGAATGACGCATGCAAGGATATGTTTTTTATTCTGGATTTGTCAGTATGTATTTTTGTTCTCTTTGTATTCTAACCTTGTGATTTTATGGTTTTTACTTTGTAAACTGCTTAAAGATTTGACTATATTACGTGGTTTATCAATTTATTAAATAAATAAATATCTGAAAGCGAGAACAGAAGGATGAGGAGGCAAAGCCATCAAAAGGTAAGGAAGAGTAGAAGGTGCTTGTGCTGGGTACGAAAAGAAATGGGAAGTCAGTTTAGGGAACTCTTAACAAGAGAACTGCAGGGACAGGAAAACAGGCGAACAGTTTTGGAGGCAGAGTTCTGGACAGAGGCAAGGGAAGGCGAGAGCAGATACATAACAAATGGGTTTGCACAGCCATCCAGCTGACACGCAGCAAAATGACAAGCCACATCATGCATCTGTCAGTCCTGTTGCATTACGTGATTTTGTGCAAACATGACACCACTGGAGTTCTAGTGACAGATGAGACTCAACATGACATATCCATGGGAAAATTGGCACAAAAGGCTCCCTAAAGTAACTTTGAAGATTTTCCCCCCCTTCCTACCCCCCGCTACTTACAACTATTTTATGGGGGGATGTCAAAAGCAGGGTGGTTGGCGGAAAGTGGCTTCATAAATACATTGTGAGGTATGTAGGAAAGTATTGTGTAGAAACTGTGGGGTTTTTTTAACATTCTAGTAAACATCACCTATTTTATCTGCTCCCTTTAATTTTCTTTTGACCATTTGCATGGAATTTTATTTTGAAATAAAGTTCAGCATATAGGCAACCAAAAAGGAGGAACGCACAAAACAACACAACAAGATCAGCTATTGGTGGTGGGTGGTCCCCCCATGGCTCAGATGCATGACTCATAATTACTAGAAGCTGTTTTGTGGCCCCAAGCCTGTGGAACTCCCTCCCAAGTGAGATTAAGCAGGCACTCCCCTTGCTGAACTTCAGGAGCATGACTAAGACTTTCTTGTTCCAGCAGGTATTTGAAAGTAGCGTTCAGTTTTATGATCAAATTGATATTGTTTTATTTTCTGTATGGTTTATGTATACCACTTAGAAATGCTAATCATTAAGTAGCATAGAAATGTCTCAAATAGATAAATAAAAATAGCTCAGAGGAAAAGGAAACTCACTGATTACAATCCTTAGTATAGCATGGGTACTTGATTTACTCTAAGTATGATGCTGGTTACTAAGAAACTTTGGATGCGAGCCCTTTGTGCCAGTTTCCCCACGGATATGTCATGCTGAGTGTCATAGCCAAATTATCAAATATTGGTTATATATAGTCAGCTATCTTTGATTGATAAAAAGCTTGGAGCTTCCACATAGGAGACAAATGGAAAACATGATGCCACGACATCTTTTTAAAAATTACGATTCCTTGTTTCTTACACATAGGTTTATACCAGAATGCGGGACTAGATAAATGGTCTGATCCAGGAAGGCTTTTCTTTTGGTCGTCATAAATGATGGAACAATAGATATTGTTAAACTATTATCTCAATTAAGCCCCACGATACCCCCCCCTCTGAATGGTCAAATAGTATGGGTATATCTCCACTACACTTACCTTAGTTTTATACCAGTTTAACTGCCACGGTTCCCCCTGCCGAAAGAATCCTGGGAACTGTAGTTTTGTGAAGCTGAAGGTGATGGGAACTTTTTTAGATACCTCTTGACTCCCTTGCAGGACTAAGATTCCCAAACTTTCCTGAGGAGAGGAAATAACTATTGAACAAGTCTTCCATAATTTGCCAGGTTAAAAGGCGGCAATCCTAGTGTGTACCTGAAATCACAAAGCCTTGAATCTCCGGCAGGTGAAGAATAATAAGTTACTCTTATCTGGCATAAAACTGTCCTTAAGTGGCACTGTGTATTGAGAGTCGGAGAGCTTTATGGATTTCTTCCCCCTCAGAAGGCATCAGCCACCCTTAGGACATTGCTAGTAAGACAATGACAATCCTAATATTTGGGGTTATCATTAAAATAAAAGGTGATCTGAAGATGTCAGCTTTAATCATCAAAAAATTGCTGTCAGCTAGCTTTTGACACAATTCAGCCTACTTGAAGTGGGTCAGGATTGGGCGGTGAGCCCTTTGGCCAAGCCAAGAGGAGGATTAAAGGTCTCTCCTCCTCAAGGTCTCTCTTGTCTTCCTCCTGTTTTCCATATCTTGCTTTTTAAGTTTCTGTGAGGTGAATGTGTTCTGTCTGAGTGACGGCAATGCATTTGGAAGTGTTCTTAAGTCAAGATTTGCTTGAGTTCTGAAAAGAATAGATGAATCGTAAGCATATGATGTTGTGGTTTCTCTTTTGAGAATTTTGAAATTTTAAAGAGAGAAGACAAAGAGGTTTTATGTTGCGTATTCTACAATATTAAGAGAGGCATGTTACATAAGCCTCTCTGGGATGCTCCTCACAACCCTGTAGAGCACTGATGTGGGGGCTGGAAAGCACTTGGGTCATGTTGGTTGGGATGCAGCTTTGGCACTGAATACAAAGGTGGGGTCATGTAACTGCTGTTGATGCACATCCAGCTGTGCTCTGATTGGCTTTCTGAACAGGAAATGACATCAGGCACTTGCGGAGCCATGATAAAATCAAATGCACATAGAACTCCATGCATGCTGATAGCAGGGTGCACTGCCAGAGCTAGAACTCAGCATGGGTTGTTCTCCGCTAGACTTGGGCATCATGTGACTTGACTTTCTGAAATGACAAGGAGTGATGGGGTTGCTCATGATGCTACTGCACTCCTTTTTAAAGCTTGCTTTGCTTTCTTTTGAACACTGTGAGTTCAAAGACACACTTATTGAAAGAAAGGAATAGGGCAGTCCTACAAGAGAAGAAAGAAAAGAGGCACTTGATTACTGATATAAAACATTTATGTTATGCTGTGATCTGCCCACTTGGCCATTATTTTTCAGTGTTCAGAAACTCACTGCCGCAGCTAGAGATGCTCAGGTTTGTCTTTGATAGTGAACCAAACAGACACATATTGCCCAAACTAATGTACAAAATGTAGCACGACAATCTGTCAGATATCACACTTCTCTGAATTTTGTGGTGCGGTTCCCACCTCAAAAAACACAAATAAATGTGTTAAAAATGCCTAAAATGCTTGTGTTTTTGAAAAAAATTACATCTACAAAATATGTTGAAAAGGTCAAAAATATGTAAAATATGGTCAAATATATTATTTAATAACATATAGTGGTTACATTATTTCATTTATTTCTCGGAATGTGGAAACAAACTGGAGTGAAGCAATGAATGTAAAACAAATGTGTAATTTAATTGTTGTAAACCACCCAGAGAGCTTCGGCTATGGGGCAGTATACAAATGTAATAAATAAATAAATAAATAAATAAATAAATAAAATTGAATGGAATTAGCCACAGCTAGGGATTCAGTTCACATTTAAAGCCAAATCTATCCAGTTGTCACTATTGAAACACTATGAGAATCGAAACACAGCCACTCTTTGAACTTCACACTTAATTGAATTTTGCAATGCAGCTCTCTAACCCAACAATGTTTACAAAACTGCATATGTTAGGGGAAAGTGTGCATAAAAATGAATATATGAGTGAAAATAACATACAAAATTTATTTATTTATTTATTTAAAACCTTTCTAACCCGCTTTATCTTTCCAGAAACTCAAAGCGGCGAACAATTTCAATATAAAAACATAAATACAATATACATAATAAACTATAATCACTTACAAAAAATAAATATACTAAAACTACATAGTAACATATACATGTTATCATAATCTATTAAAATTAGAACATTACCATTCCTCATTTAAGTTAAACACCATTTCTCCTTAAAACATTTCCTATTCTTATTCCTATTCCTTATTTAAGTTGAACGCCACCCAGAATAGGAATGTCTTAACCTGGCGACGGAATGCCAAAAGCGAAGAAGTCAATCGCACCTCAACTGGTAATGAGTTCCAAAGTGTAGGGGCGATGACAGAGAACGCTCTATCTCTAGTTCCCGAAAGATGGACTTGTGAAACTGAGGGAATCACAAGAAGGGACTCATCAGAAGATCTCAGGGGGCGGGAGGGTTCATAAAATGACATCCGATCGGACAAATAAACAGGGCCCAAACCGTATAGGGCTTTAAAGGTTAAGACCAGCACCTTGAATTGAGATCGGAAGCTAACTGGCAGCCAGTGGAGCTGTTGTAACAAGGGGGTTGTATGGGTTCGAGGGCCAGCCCCCGTCAGCATTCTCACTGCTGCACGTTGAACCAATTTAAGCTTCTGAACTGTCTTCAAGGGCAGCCCCACGTAGAGTGCGTTGCAGTAGTCCAACCGGGATGTAACTAAGGCATGTGTTACCTTCGTCAGATCAGATGTCTCTAGAAACGGGCGCAGTTGGCGAACCAGTCTTAATTGGGCAAAGGCGCTCCTGGACACGGCCGAAACCTGAGCATCGAGATTCAAAGCCGAGTCCAGAAGCACACCCAAACTGCGAACCTGAGTCTTATAATGCATTATATGATGAGAAATAGCTTGCAAAAATATGTACCTTCATCAAAACTGCCTATAAAAATTGGTTTATTAGGAGAAATTCACACTGCTGGAGAATTTTTATTTTTTGAAGATGCTGGAGAATTTTCATTTTTTTAAAAAAAAAAATGCAAATTGCTTCAGTAATGAAATACGGAGAACTGAATTTAAGATTGGAGAAATAAGAAACTGAGAGAACCAAAATGAATGGATCTTTCCACCACTAGCCACAGCCCTGCAGAGGTGTGGCATTCCCAAAGAGCATGAAAGAGTTTCTCCTGATATAGAACTTCATTTGTACATCTTCATCTGAAGCTTTGGGTCACACTGCCGGAATGGATTTTCGATGTGAGTGGTTGTTCATGAAAGCAGGAATAACAGATATTCATTTAATCCAGGGGAAGCCGACATAGCGCCATCCAGATGTTGTGGACAACTCCCATCATCCCTGACTATTGGCCATATTGGCTGGAGCTGATGGGAGTTTTAGTTCCCGAGATCCAGAGGGTAATACATTGGCTAACAGGACCTGAGCTCTACAGAGAGACCCTATTTGAACACGGTGTTGATGTTCATGCTTTCATTTGTTAACAGTGAGGACTAGGTGGGTAAACATTAAGAACATAAAAAGATCCCTCCTGGATCTGGCCAGTGGCCCATCTAATCCTCTGGTAACCTCGCGATTGGATTACTGCAATGCGCTCTACGTAGGGCTGCCTCTGAAGACAGTTCGGAAGCTACAGCTTGTGCAAAACGCGGCTGCCAGATTGATAACGAGGACCAAGCGTCCGAACACATAACACCTCTTCTGGCCCGCTTGCACTGGCTTCCAATTTGCTTCCGAGCCAGATTCAAAGTGCTGGTATTGACCTATAAAGCCTTATACGGCACGGGACCACAATACCTGTTGGAACGCCTCTCCCAATATCAACCTGCCGGTACACTGCGCTCGACATCGAAGGCCCTCCTCCGAGCTCCAACCCACAGAGAAGCTCGGAGGGTGGTAACAAGAACTAGGGCCTTTTCAGTGGTGGCCCCCGAACTGTGGAACAGTCTCCCCGATGAGGTGCGCTTGGCGCCGACGCTGCTGTCTTTTTGGCGCCAGGTTAAAACCTTCCTCTTTTCTAGGGCTTTTAATTTAACTTAATTCAGTTTTAAAGTGTGTTGTAATTGTTTTTAGATCTTTCATTCTCTGTACTTTTGCTGTATGGTATTATTGGATTTTATTGTATATATTTGTATTGCTTGTTGTTTACCGCCCAGAGAGCTATGCTAGTGGGGCGGTATAAAAATTTAATAAAATAAAATAAAAAAATAAATAAAATAAATAAATCCAGCATCCTGTTCTCACAGTGGCCAACTGGGTGGCTATGGGAAGTCTGCAAGTAGGACTCCCCAAGAATCTTCAGAACAAGAATCCTCAGTAGTTTGTTAAGGGTGCTGGGAATTGTAACTCTGTGAGGGTTTAACCACAGTTCTCAGAATTCTTTGGGGAAAACAATGTGCTTTAAATGAATGGTGTGCATGCAGCCTGTGTCCCACTGAAAGGTCTTAATGGAGACACAGAATACTTTTCAGAGTTTCAGTATTTTATAAGTTTATTTACAATATGTTAATTATACTTTTCTAACTTGCATTTGTCACATAAAATAATTTTAAATAGATTCATGGCTAACTGTATATGACTTAAAGTTTGATCCAAACTTTTTGTTTCACAATTAATTCAGACTAAGCCTGCAGCAATCCTAAGCACTCTTCCTAGGGAGTGAGACACCATTCAACTCAATGCAACTTAACTTCTGAGTAGAGTTGCTTTGGATCAGGCTGACAGTTGACTTCAGCCCAAGTTAGTGGGGGAGGAATACATTCCTGGCGTATTTCATCCGAGACCCACAAAAGCCTTGGCTGAGTACTGTGTATCACCCACCAAGTCCTGTGTTGTATACATGCATTGGTACATAAATCTACATACACAACATAGGGAGAGGCACAAACTCAGAAGAAATCCATGTGCATTTTGAAAAGGAATCTCTCTCTGTCCTCTGTGGGGTCTCCAAGTTGTTTAAAATTTTTGTGTCTCTAAAGCTCCTTTGACACACCTGCAACTTTCTGTCTCTCCCTCTCATTTTTATATCCCTCAAATTCAAGGCTTGTTGTCTCTCTCTGTGTGTTTCTTCTTCCTTTTCTTCTTGTTCTTTTTACTTCCTCTCTTTCATATGTACCGACCCGTTCACTGCACTCGATGTCCAAGGCCCTTCTCCGGGTCCCAACTCATAGGGAAGCCCGGAGAACAGCAACTAGATCTAGGGCATTCTCCGTGGTGGCCCCCGAATTATGGAATGCCCTCCCAGATGAGATACGCCTGGCGCCTTCCTTGTTATCCTTTCGGCGCCAGGTAAAAACCTACCTCTTTGCCCAGGCATTTTAAGCTTAATTTTTAATTTTAATTTTAAACTTAAACTGTAATTGCAATTTTTATTTTAATTTGTATTCTAATTTTGTTTTTAAATATGTTTTTATAATTGTATACTGTAATCCACACTTGTTCGTATTTTAAATGTGGTTTTATCTTGTTGTACACCACCCTGAGAGCTTGTTGCTTATAGGGCGGTTTAAAAGTGCAATTAAATAAATAATAAATAAATAAATATGGCCACAGCAGGACAAAGGGTCTGTGGCTAATTTGTTTTGATATCAATGTGCTTTGGTCTGCCTTCTTTTTGAAATTAATTCCTTCTGTAGGAGTGAGGTTGAGGTGGTGGGATGCTTCCAGCACAGGTGTCATCCGCAGCAGAGAGAGGTGGTAGACTTTGATCAGCACGGCGTCTGTTACCTTATTGTCCATTTAAAATGTAGCCATGTGTGCTCTTGTGTGGCTTCCCCGAGTCCTTGCTTGGTTTCTTCCCAGGCTTGTTCCTAGTATTTTGAGATCACGTTTTCATCTTCGTTCTGGACTCTAACCCTTTCCCAGTTCAATATTAACTGGAAAAGAAGTCTGTGGGTGTTATTTCAGGAAGTAGCCCAATTTTAATGGCACACCCTTTACCTTAAGAACATACAAAGAGCCTGGCTGCTGGATCAGGCCAATAGCCCATCATGGTCCAGCACAGTTTTTATAGTGGCCAACCAGGTGTCTATGGGAAGCCTTTCAGCAGGACCCGAGTGAAAGAGCACTATTCTCACTTCTGATTCCGACAGTGGAGGTAGAACATAGCTATCATGGCTAATAGTCATTGGTCATTTTATTATTATTATAATTGCTATTATTATTTGCTAGTAGCCTCATACCCAACAATCTCTAGGTGGCTTGCAACAGATTTAAAAGCATACAATATGAAACAGATTTAAAAACATACAGTGTAAAAAAAATTAAAAACATACAATATAAACCTCTTTTAAACTCATCACTACATCTTCTGAGAGGAATTCCATAGTTTATTTTATTTAAAAGCATTTGGAAACCACTTAATATTTTTAAAATCTCTAAGCAGGGTGCAACATAAAATCAATGAACAATGGGTTGTATTTAGCTGAGTCCGACACAGAATAGACCCACTGAAATTAATGGGCCTAAGTTAGTCATGTGTATTACCTTTAATGAGTCTACTCTGAGTACGGCTAGCACTAAATAGCACCCAATGGGTTGTGCCCATCATTAGTTATACTCAGAGTAGACCCATTGAAATTAATCAACTTGACTAACTTACGACTATTAATTTCAGTGGTTCTCCTCTGAGTAGGATATAGTTGGATACAGTCCAGTATCATTAAAACAAAAATACAACATAAACCAGTAAAACAGTATTATAAAAGCTTATAAAAACAAGTAAAACAGGAATTTAGGGAATCCAGACACATAAAGCAGGGTCTTATCTAATGGGTCAGGGAAAGCTTGGGCAAAAAGATACGTTTTTACAAGATGTCTGAAGCAACTGATGGGTTCTGCTTCATGCATGGCAGAGAGAAGGGCATTAGGAGCTATAACAGAAAATGCCCATTTTGGGGACACCACCATCCTGCAGGGTGTGGTACTACAAGTAATTCTTGAGACATCAGATAAAAAGAGTTCTTTTCCCCAAAGCCATTGGTGGATCTTAATTATTGCTGGACTTAGTACATGTGTTGTGATCAAAGCTTGGAAAAGTTACTTTTTTGAACTACAACTCCCATCAGTCCCAGCCAGCATGGCCACTGGAATGGTTGATATTTATTTTTCGCTGCTTTTTTTGGGGGGGGGAGGAGTAATCTTGTTTTAAAAAATAAACACTCTGTAACGTACCCAGGACATTAATTTATGTAGGACCTAATTTTTTAAAAAATGTATATACATTGTAAATAGATGTACATTTTAAAATATATATATTTTAAAGAAATGATATCCAAATACATTCAACAGGGGCAGTTAAAAAAACAAAAAGCCACCGTGCAAATTAGCCTCAGTGCTGTTTTCTGTATTAATAATGTGGTCCTGGCCACAACTAGATTAACAGTAAAACCCAATAACAAGGCCTTTATTTATATCTACCTTTATGTGATCCAAAGCTAGGGATGAAAAGCGATTTCAGTTCTCTCAGTTCCTCATTTTTCCATCTTAAATTCAGTTCTTCAAATTTCTGCAGCAATTTGCTTTTAAAAAAAATAAAAATCCTCCTGAAAATTCTCCAGCATTTTAGTATGAATTTCTCCTAAGTAACACATTTTTGTAGTTTGCAGTTTTGAGTAGTGCACACAGTTTTGCAAGCAATTTCTCATCACATAATGCAATTTTGTATGTTATTTTCACTCCTATGTTCATTTCTATGCACAGTTTCCCCTAATATATGCATTTTTGTAAACATTGTTTGGTTGGTGAACTGCATTGCAACATTTAGAAACAAGGCTGTGTTCCACTTCTCATATTGTTTAGGAAAGTGCAAGTTTGATAGATTTGGCTTGAAATGTGAACTGAATCAATTTCTCCCCCATCTCTATCCAAAATCCATGCTTTTGTTGTTTCTGTACTGTTCTAAAAACTGTTTTAGTTGTTTTTATAGTATGTCTATAAGTCACCTTGAGGCATATGTAAAAGACTATATAACAGCAGCAGCAGCGCAGCAGCAGCAGCAACAATTCATCCCTTTCCTTGGCCACTGCCTCCTAAAGGCATGTATTTGTAGTCCCTTTAGTACCAATCCCTATATATATGTGTGTGTATGTATGTATGTTTGTGTGTGTGTGTGTGTGTAGTATTTTATGTATTTTAATTGTATTTTATGTATTTTAATTTATTTTAATGTTTTTGTGATTTTACTGTTTACAATTTTATTATGTACATGTTTGATTTTATTTTTGTAAGCCGCCCTGAGTGCCTTATTATAGGGTAGAAGGGTGGGATAGAAATATTTTAAATAAATAATAAATAAACCAAATTGAGGAGGAAATTTCCACAGAGGCCAACTTATCCAACCCTTTGCTGAAATGTTCATGAGAAAATGTCCCCAATATTCATTGCATCCTGTGTATTCTCTGTGTAGCTGCACCTGTCTTGTCCCATCTGACCCTCCCAATATCATGTCATGTTATCCAACTCTGCCATTTATTTCCATTGTGGCATGGGAGAAAGTCCTTCCATGAGCCAGGCACCTGGGGTCATCTTTATTTGCAATGTGGGGATAATGATGTTTCACTGAGAGTTAATTTAATGAGTGTTGATAAAGAGCTTTGTCAATTACCGTTATTCATCCCAAATGCTACAGATTGAGGGGGGGGATATTGAGAAAAAGTATTCCTTTTGATGAGGGGGAATCTCCCCCTACTTTCAACATGATTTCTCAGTCTCTCTCCCTCTCTTGCCTCTCATGAAATCTTGTGTATTGTTCGCAGCAAAGTAAGCAATTGGCTCCTGGCCTCCCTGAGGGATTTGCAGATGCTGTGTTGATCCCCGCTGATCTGTAGCTAAGACACTCATTTCCTGTTTAGCAGCTAGCTTGAACCTATTTATGGAGATGGGGGGATAGCATTGAAACAAAACAACCATGGTGTAGAAAACCCAGCTGAACAATGGCCTAGTTATTAGGGGTTGCAAGTTATCTGGAGGATCCATATAATGTGCCGCAAATTCAGTGGCGGTCCATCTGTACAAGGAGCGGAGTGGAGAGGAGTTGCTTCTCATCTGCCTTGGGCAGAGCCAAAACTTCATACGTTTTTCTTTTTGTTTCATTAGGGTGGAAAAGAACTTACCATTTCAGGAGATTTTTGGCACTTCTGAGCATATTCACATTGTTTCAGTGCTCTACTTCTAAGGTCCTCAACATGGCACCTGTGGCCACCATGGCACTTTGAGACACACAAAACACACCCCGGAAACCACGAAGGTTTCTTGCTATAATGTTGGGAAGTCCATTCCAGGCTTTATTTTGTTCCAGTTCACCAGTTCTGGAGCAGTTCTAGTCCAGGTTTTACAGAAAGCTCTGAGGCAGCTTACGGATTTCTGGTGGGCATTTCTCATGCCTGATGTTTGCTTGATTTTGTTTTAAATAGAAGTGTTTTGGTCACCATCATTCCTGTGAAGAGTACATCTTACACTTGTACTAGTTTCTTTTATTTTTCTTTTAAATTGGGTTTGTTTGTTTTTGGCTTTCTGTGATTGCTTGGTGGGGAGGAAGGGTTGCTTTTTTGTGTGGGGGTAGCCCTCTTCGTCTGTTTTTTTTGGGGTGATGTAGATGTTTTGTCTGTTGTTGGCAGGAGGGAAGGGGTTCTGAGCATCACCACTTTTTCTTCCATAAAATGGGTATTTTGTGGTGCCCATTTATTTGCAAAAATATCACGGCAGTGAACAGCATCAATTTACATTAATAAAACAAGTACAAAATACATCAGAAATAAATATCAGCCTAATTCATCACTTTAGTTGGATTACCCTGCAGGGAAAAAACCTGGGTGGGATGATAGGCTTTAAGCAGGTGCCTTAATGTCATTTCTGTAGGTACCTTCCTGATGTTCATTTGGAGTGTGTTCCAAAGGGCATATACCACCACACTAAAAGCCTTAGTTGAACCTCGAGGGCATACAGCACTAAGAGTGTCTCTCCCGAGGATTGAAGTGACCACATGGGGTACGCAAGTTAGGCGTTCCCAGAGATAACTTGGACTATGTACACACCATGCATTTAAAGCACATTGCTTCCCCCAAAGAATCCTAGGAACTGTAGTTTACCCCTCACAGAGCTACAATTTCCACCACCCTTAACAAACTATAGTTCCAGGACTTTTTGGAGGAAGTATGTGCTTTAAATCAGAGCTTGGAAAAGTTACTTTTTTGAACTACAACTACAACTCCCATCAGCCCCAGCCAGCATGGCCACTGGATTGGGCTGATGGGAGTTGTAGTTCAAAAAAGTAACTTTTCCAAGCTCTGCTTTAAATGTGCTTTAA
This sequence comes from Rhineura floridana, assembly GCF_030035675.1. Classification (NCBI taxonomy): domain Eukaryota; kingdom Metazoa; phylum Chordata; class Lepidosauria; order Squamata; family Rhineuridae; genus Rhineura; species Rhineura floridana. The sequence continues at coordinate 16,572,139 of NC_084487.1, read as the reverse complement.
GTGTACTGTGTATATGCAGCCCTGGTCTCAGAGCTTTATATACAAGATCTTAAACTTGGCCCAGTAGCATATGCCCATGACTGATTCTTAGATTCCCTGACCCCCAAAGAAATTGGAGACCCTTGCTTTCCTTCATTGTACCATGCTACTGCTTACATTTTGCTTTATTTGACTTCATTCACACAACAACTGTGGCTTAATGCTCTTGTCCGTGGAAAGTCTACATGATTTTGTTGGCATTTTGTTGATAGTGTCAGGATGCCGTGCTGTGCATGACGGATATTTGTAAACAAAGTCAAATGGGTCGCCATAGCAGATCACAAGGTAGACAGTGTGATGTCTGGAAGTGCTAGATCCTCAGCACCTCCCTTGTGAAGAATTACATTTTAATTTCATTCATTAAAAACATTGATGGGAAGTATGGAAGTTTTCCACCTGGCATTCGTATCATGCAACATTGTTTCCATTCCACTGCAGTTTGTCCTCTACCAAAAACTATGTTATTTATCTGTCTGCTGTAGCGAAATTATGTAGATTCATAAATTATGTCATAAATGATATCATTACATTATCCCACCTCATTCATTTCAGTGCTAAAGAAACACAATGCAAATAGGGGGCAGGGAAAATGTAATCAATTATGTATCATGTGTGAACTGAAAGCAACAACAGTGAATACTCTCCAGGAGGAGAAGGGTGAGGCAGCTAGGAAGGTCTTCATGGTATAAATATACTGGCAGGATTGCCATATTGGCTGCACCAGTGCATTTGCACAGCACTGACCACCCCACTGCCTCACCCCTCTTCCTCCCGGTAAGCAGCAGTGATTCAGCTGTTGGGAGGTCAGATAATGCCATCATGGCATTCACTTCTGTCGTCCACTACTGGCATTTATTATGTTCTACCAGGGACTTAGTCCTCAGTGGACCCCAAAAACAGAAGGCTTTCTTAAACCCTGAAAGGCTATGTTCAGCTTGATGGGGAATGGTTTCTTTTTAGCAAAAATGTTTCTGTTTAGGCAAACCTACCTAGACATGTAATTTTATTGTGTTCATTTGTTTTATTAAAAAAGAAAGTGTTGATTTTATTTATGTTTTGATAATATTATTATGTCTATCGTTTCTGAATTTTTACTGCTTTTTTTTAAAGGAATATCAATTTATACCATTTTATGTAAACTGATTAGGAACATAGGAAGGTGCCTTATATTGAGTCAGACCATTTGTCCACCTAGCCCAGTACTACCTACACTGATAGGCAGTGGCTGTGAGTTTCAGACAAGGGGCATTCTCAGTCCTAACTGGAAATGCCGGGGATTGAATTTAGGACCCTCTGTATGCAAGACAGATGCTCTACCACTGAGCTATGGCAGCTATGGCTTAGAGATTCGTTTTATGATCAAGCGGTATAAATCTTGTTAAACAAATAAACGTTAAACGTTCATACTGAAGAAAGGATGATTCCTTGAAGTAGGGAAGAGGTGGCATGCCTATGGGTTCCTGTGGGTCACTTTTACCCCCGTGGTCTCCACAGTAGCAAGTTTTGAGACTACCTGGATTCTACACTGTGCAAAACCACTGACACTGTAGCAGACTCAAAGAAGATTTTGTCCTGTTGCCTGTCTTCCCTCTTTCCCCCCTCTTGACGAATTGTGTATAAAACACAGACACACCACAGTGCCAAATGCATTCAGAAAACAACACACCAACTCGCTATCTCAGCAAAACAGCATATGGAAGACACAGGCATAAAAGCTGAGGGTTTTCTGGGCAGGCAAGCAGGTCATTGTAACCGGATGCCATATTTCCATTGAAGCAGCAAGGCATCATGGTACAGAAACAAAAGATGATGAGGTGGGGAGGGGAGCAGGGAAGGGGGGGAGGTGACCTGAAACAGAAAATTAAAAGTAGCATTTGTTGCTGTCTGACAGCCAGCTGCAGCCTATAAAAAGGAGAGGGGGGTTGTGCAGAAGCAGAATGATTAAGTCATATCTGTAGAGCTGGCATAACAGCAAACAGCTCAATGTGCTTCGGAACTATGGATCCCAGCCTCTGATGCTGTGCAAAGCAAAGTTGTGGAATGGCAAGAGAAGGAACCAAAAGGAGACACAAAACTATCCTCCCACAAAAGGGTTGAGAAGTGCCATCAGGTGGCAATGGAGGATATTTAAAAAGTTAAGATAGCTGTGCAGGCCCAGAAGAAAAATCCAAAGGCCCTGTCAGGGCATAATTACCTTTAGTACGCCAACCAAAATGACATAAAATAGTGTGCATGCTTTCAAGTTCCCCAGGAATAAAAGAAACTGGCCAGATAATAAATTGGTTTGGGATGTACAGTTTGAACACCTCCAGGCCAGTTCACATCATATGGTGAATCACACAAACTAAATATTATTAATTACATTTATAACCTGCCTTTTGTCCATGCTTCCCCCATGTTATCCTCACAACAACCCTGTGAGGTAGATTGGGCTGAGCAGCTGTGACTAGCCCAAGGTCATCCAGTAAGTTTCATGGCTGAGTGGGGATTTGAACTTGGGCCATGCCAGTCCTAGTTTGGCATTCTCATTGCTACACCACATGGGCACTCAAAACAAACCTAATGGCAGCCCTACCATTAGAAAGAGTGAGGTGATTGTTTCAGATGGCAGATTCTGGAGGGCAGAGGTGGCAGTCCCCATTGTTTATTAACTTAATTTGTTCGTGTTATGGAAAGTTGTATATGCAGAGATCATCAGCGGTCTGAGATGTGTGTGTGCCAATGTGTGTATTTACCTAAGTAGCAGGCTTTTACCCTGCATTTAGATCACTGAGACTTAAGACTTAGTAAAATAAGAAAAGCTACTTTATTCATAGAAATACATAGTACATAGGACAGGCATACCTAGATCTAACTAACTAAGTTGGAGGCACAGTGCCCAGACTTGGGTATTGCCCTCAAGTCTCAGGAGAGAGAGCAAAGACAAAGATGCCTCCTCTCTCCTCGGACAGTTGAAGAAGAAGACAACAGAAGGAGGGGCAGGTCAGCTTCCCTGAGCATATCAGTTTACAACGGAAGGAACTTAGGTAGAGAACAGCACAGGTAAAGGTAGGCAAGCCTAGCCAGCTGGAGGACCCTAACTCTACCTTTCTTCTGGAATACAAACAAAAGAACCCAAACAGGAGTTGCTGTTGCCCCACTTCCAACAGTTCGTTTGCTGCCGTTCCATATTTTCCCATGGCACCTTTCCACATTTAAAACAAGTTAAAACCATATAAAATATAGACAACATGATCCCAGCCATAACAATAGCAGTAAAAACATTTCAGATCCTTATATCACAGACCTCAACTTATAAGATCTGAACAGGGTGGTTCATGACAGATGCTCTTGGAGGTCACTGATTCATAGGGTCGCCATAAGTCGTAATCAACTTGAAGGCACATAACAACAACATCACAGTCAGCCATGCTAATGTAAGACTAAAAACAGAGACCGCTGCCTATTAGACCCCCTCCTTAAAAGCTAACCAGGACAAAAATGTTTTGAGAGTCCACTTACACATTACAAAGGAGGGGGCTGATCATAGGAGGGAGTTCCAAAGATGTGAGGCTGCCAGAGGAAAGTCCCTGTTCCTTGTACACATCAGCTTGACCTTGTGAGCACACAAGCAGGATCCCTAGAACTGATCTCAGATCCCTAGCAGGCTCATATGGGCACAGGCTATATTTTAAACAATTCGGTCCCAATCCATTAATGGCTTTAAAGATCATTGCCGGCATTTTGAACTGGGCCTAGAAGCATGGAGGCTGCCAGAGCAGTTGATATAGAATAGGTATAGCATGGTGTGAGTGTTTAGCCCCATCAGCGGTCTGCGCCAGCTGATGCTTCTGAGCTGTCTTTAAGGGCAGCCCCATGTGGGTTGCATTGCAGAAGTCCAGTAGAGGTAACCACATCATGGATCATTGTAGCAAGATCTGCTGTATCCAGATAAGGTCACAACTGAGAAACCAGCCTAAGCTGATAAAAGACATTCCTAATTACTGGTGCCACCTGTGCTCCCCCCCATTGCAAATTTCAGAGGGAGCACCAACAGATACAAAAGCACTTGAATTTCTCTATCCTGAATAAACGACTTCCCAGCCCATAGTACCTCCGTCTTTTCCAGTTTCATTTTCAGTTTGTTCACCCTCATCCATTTCAAAACTGTGCCCAGACTCTTGTTTGAGAGCACTGCAATCATGGACCTGCCCTGGAAGTGGAGCCGCCATATTGTTTAAATGATATGCATACAGGTACTTTCCAATGCTTGTAGTAGCTTATCCCTCCTGCTCCTCAATGTACTGCCTTCAAGTCGATTCCGACTTATGGCGATCCTATGAATAGGGCTTTCATGAGGCTGAGAGGCAGTGACTGGCCCAAGGTCACCCAGTGAGCTTCATGGCTATGTGGGGGTTCGAACCCTAGTCTCCCAGGTCATAGTCCAACACCTTAACCACTACACCACACAGGCTCTCTGCTAAGCGTCTACAAGCTCCTAGAGATACAAAGTTTTTCCTTCTCTTTTCAGATTAAATTTTATTTATTTATTTGATTTATTAGTCGCCTATCTGGCTGGTTACCCAGCCACTCTGAGTGACGTACAAAGTGAAAACATATAAAACATCAGAACATCAAAGGGCTAAACAGTAAAAACTAAACAATATGGTAGAGGCAACTGAGTTTCAATAATAGGGCTTCTCGCCTGCATAGTCCGAAGGTGTAACTTCAGATGGATGCTCCTGGTGTAAGTCTTCCCACCCTGGCATAGAAACCAGTGTAGGTGATAGTCCGTTTGCAAGATCAAAAGCGGCACCTCCTCTTGATCTTAACGTCTAGCAGCTCCAACAGGGAGAAGGGTGTAGAGTGCAGCACCAATTTACCAGTATAACCAGTAGAGTCCAGTAGCGTTTTAGCTTGTGTATCAGTGCCAGTCACCGACCGAAATAATAGACCATCAGCCAAGTCTTTAAGAAAACAAAACTTTACTGTTTTCACACCGTGCTCCGTCTCTTGCTCACCAACCAACTCTATAATGCTTTCCTATTACCCCCACACCTCTGTGTGCTCATTGAAGCCTTTTTACTGCTGCTTCACTTATCAGTTACAGCTGCAGCCTGACCTTGGGCGTTTCTGCCAAGTGCTGTCAATTACCGGCTTCACTGTGTCTTTAACTCCTAACAGTCTTGTCTGGAACTGGCTGTGTTGCCCACCTAAGCCTGACAGCCCCCACCTTCCAGACAGACATTTCAAGTTACAATTTTACATTTTTTCGCACAGTACAATTATACATTTCCTTTGTTACATACATTTGCTTTTTACTATCTTACATCTGTTCAGTCTTCAGGCATTTTTCACTTTTCTACATTCTTTACACATTTAACACATATATGCACAGTCACTGTCACCTTCTTGAGCATACTTTGCCATTCGTTCTCTTATTTTATTTATGAACAGGGTATCACTGTCTATTATTACTTTGCTCTGTTTGTTTTCCTCATTGTTTGTCTCACTCTGTATGGCTGATACTTGGAAACGTTCTGGAGGTTTCCCTTTGGTTTGTCTTGTTGACCTCCTTAATGTTTCTGTTTCTTGTTCCTGTTCTGTATCTATGTCTGTGCTTGATGCACTGCTACTGGAAGCAGAGCTGCTTGTCTCGTATCTCCTGTTTTGTTTCTTCCCTTTCCTGTTTTATATGTTGAGCAGGCTCTGTTGCATTTATACCATTTGTGTCACTGCTTTCTAAATTTACATATGTTCTGTGATTCTCTGAGTCTTGTTCTTGTGTTCTAACACTCCTGCTGAGTGTTACACTACCATCCTGTGGAACCCACACGCGGTAATTCACATGTTGAAACCCCAACACATATCCCTTTTTCGCTCTGGGAGCCAATTTTCCCTTTCTCTTTCCCTTGGGAACATGCACCCTGCATGGGGAACCAAATCTCAGTATGTGTTGCAATCTGGGCTTTCTTTTATACAACATTTCATATGGTGACATGGCAATAGTTCTATGCAGTACTCTATTTTGAATATATGTAGCATACATTAAACTTTCTCCCCAGAAAGATTGATCAAGCCCTGAATCCTTTAACATTGCTCTCATTGCATCCTGCAATGTTTTGTTTTCAGCTGTCCCATTCTGATTCACATTTACAGCAAGGTTTATTCCTTTCATTTCCAAATATTCTTCCAGGGACTTTCCTGTGAACTCCCCGTCCTGGTCAGATCTAATCTGTTGCACCTGTGTACCATGCTGCACTTCTACTCTGTTTAGAAAACGTTTTAATTGCTCTGCAGCCTCATCTTTTGTTTTCAATAACTTTATATGACAAAATCTTGAAAAATCGTCAACAATCACGAGAAAATATTTAGCACCACCTTTTGTTTTGGGAAATGGTCCCGCTAAATCAACATGTATTGTCTGATAAGGCTTATCTGTATTTCTTTCAGCTACTTTGTTAATTGGAGCTACAGTGGCCTTTGTCTGCTGACATACTTCACACTGCATGTATTGCTTGCAGTCTTTTAGTTGTACATCAGCACTGAATTGCTCTGCCTTTTTCACAGTCTCATAATTTACATGCCCCAGCCTTCGGTGCCATTCATGGATACATCTATCATGTGTTTTCTTATGCGTTACTAGTGAGGCTTGTACTGCAGGGTTTACATTTACATAGAACATGCCTTCCTTACAATATCCTTTTAGGCACACCTTTCCCCTTTTCATTATTTCACATTTCTTGTTACTAAATAACACACTATAATTCATTTGCAATAGTTTTGAAACTGACAGAATGTTGTTAGTTAAATTAGGCACAAATAAAACATTTGTCATTATTGTTTGTAAAGCACATAACTGTACAGTACCCTTACCCATCACCTGTTGTTTAGTGCCATCAGCTAAACTCACGTCTTCATTAGCTGGCACCATTGTTTTAAATAGACTTTTATCTTTTATCAGTGAATGGGTGGAACCTGAGTCCAGGACCCACAAACTATTGTCTCTGTTAACAAAGTCTTTTTCATTCTTTGTCTTTGCACTCACCAACTGCACGTGTGAGGGTTTTCTTCCGTCCCTCCTCCTTCTCAGTAAGTCACAGTCCCGCCTTAAATGATGCAAGGAGCCGCAGTTGTAACAAGCTTTAGTCCCAAAAGCCTTTATCTCAGTCTTTTCTTTCCTTTCACTCCTTTCGTTCCGTCCCTCTTGCCTTTGTTTTGTTTCTTTTCTTCTCTCCCACTCTTGCTTTAGTTTGTCTGCAACACATCGAAACGAAAGTCCAGAATCGGGCATCGCTTCAAGTGCGCTGATAACAGGATTCCAAGAGTCATTAAGTGTTGAAAGAGTGATATAGATCTGCTGCGTTTCAGAGTGTTCCACTCCCCTTTCTTGTAATTCTACAAACAGGCTTGTAATGTTCATTAAGCGTTCTGACATAGTTACTTTGTCAGTTAGCTGCATTCTGTATAGTTTTCTCGCAAGACTTACTCTACTGCTAGCTGTTTCTTGAACATAATATGCTCTTAAAGCAGTCCACATTTCTTTAGCAGTTTCTTTACCTCTTAGAAGCAGTAGTTGCGAGTCTCCAACAGCCAAGATAATTAATGACTTCGCTCTTTCATCCAAGTGTAGCCATTCAGCAGGTGGTGGAACGGAGGGGGGTTGTTGGTCAATTACTTTCCATAAATCTTCTCTGTTTAGATAGGCTTGCATCCGCAGCCGCCAGCATGAGTAATTTCGTTCAGAGAGACGTTCCAGTGGAATGCCAGCCAAAGTTACTCCAGTCATTCTTGCAGACCTCTTATCACTTTGGTTTCCAGGCAACACGGTTCTCTATCTCTGTTTTGCTGCTCTCCCACAGCTCACCAGCTCAGCTTCCTTCGGTTGTCCGGCGTAGCACAAGCTTGCTCACTGGTTTTAACTGGGTGTTACTGGTTTGGAACTGGGCCCATAACCCTTGTAGAGTGCAGCACCAATTTACCAGTATAACCAGTAGAGTCCAGTAGCGTTTTAGCTTGTGTATCAGTGCCAGTCACCGACCGAAATAATAGACCATCAGCCAAGTCTTTAAGAAAACAAAACTTTACTGTTTTCACACCGTGCTCCGTCTCTTGCTCACCAACCAACTCTATAATGCTTTCCTATTACCCCCACACCTCTGTGTGCTCATTGAAGCCTTTTTACTGCTGCTTCACTTATCAGTTACAGCTGCAGCCTGACCTTGGGCGTTTCTGCCAAGTGCTGTCAATTACCGGCTTCACTGTGTCTTTAACTCCTAACAGTCTTGTCTGAAACTGGCTGTGTTGCCCACCTAAGCCTGACAAAGGGCAGGATAAACAGGCCCCTCAAAGTCAAAACTAGCAGGGACTAACAGGGAAGTTTTTCTCAAACAAGCCGAGGCGAAGGAGCCAGGGTGTAAGCACAGCTGATATCAAGGTGAAGTGGACAGAGGCCAGATGGTAGGACGGCGGCAGCTGCAGGGGCGCTTCCAGGCCCTCAGAAGCCGCCAAAAGATATCACAACAAGTGGTGTCTCCCGAGGACAGGCTGCAGCACCAGACCCACCGAAAGGCAGCTCCAGCCTGGTTCGGCGCTCTCCACTGCGAAGGGCGGCGGTGGCAGTGGCCTGGCGTAGTTGGAGTATCAAGTCACGTCCCTGGGTCATACCGACAGCTGGCGTCCAGGTCCAGGTAGGGCCGGATTATCCATTAGGCTTAGTAGGCTGAAGCCTAGGGGCCCGGAGCTCTTGGGGGCCCATGGGGTGCTGGCCTGAGGGCCCCTGGAGCTACAGGGGGCCCTCCGCTCTTCTTCCACGATCTGCGGAAGCATCCGCGGACCGCCATCCCCCCACTTTACCTACCTTTCCATTGTTTTTTGCAGCTTGCAGATTTGCCATCAATCAAGATGGCGGCTGAGGTTTCCTTAAGGGGCTGAAGCCTCTGCCGCCATCTTGGCTGATGGCACGCATGCATGCTACACGCACGCATTGCTGCCATCAACAAAGATGGCGGCAGAGGCTTCAGCTCCTTAGGGAAACCTCGGCCGCCATCTTGATTGATGGCAAACCTGCGTGCGCCGCAAAAAACAACGGAAAGGTAGGTGAAGCATGGGGATAGGGGGGCCCAAACACCAATCAGCCTAGGGGCCCTCCTCAGCTTAATCTGGCCCTGGGTCCAGGTCAAATATGAGGGAGTCAGCATAGAAAGAAGGGAGGGGGGCTCCCCCGTATTTCCCATGCATTCCCATGCGTTGTAGCCTCCGGCCAAGGGGGAATTACCCAGTAAAAGCTGTTGGTGGTTGGGCTCCATCACCTGTAGCTGTTGCCTCTACCACCATCACACTTTCTTTTTGGATTGGATTGATTTGCTGCAGATTAAAAGCTAAAAGCAGCAGTACGCCTTCCCTTTGCCTCCTACATCATGTGATTGCTGAAAATTAAACGGGCATGCAAGTACAGTAGGGCCCTGCTTTACAGCATTCCGCTTTACAGCGTTCCGCTAATACAGTGGTTGTGAATTGTAGAAAGGCCCCGCTTTACAGCGCTTGTTCCGATTTTACAGCATTTTTTTACCGCCGGACGCCATTTTAGTCAATGTAAGTCAATGGGAGCCGCTTTACAGCGGTTTTCGCTTTACAGCGGGGGTCCGGAACATAACTCGCTGTATGAGGGGGGCCCTACTGTAGAACCCATCTCATGTTAAATCACTATGTGAACCAGCTCAAAGACTGGAAAAATGAGAAACTGAGCGAACTGAAACTGGCAGATCTTTCCATCCCTACTCTCCACGCAGCTGCCGGGGGAGGGGCAGATTGCTCCCACCAGAACTCTTTAAGTGGGCTTCCTCCCCCCAATCTTCTTTTTATTACACCATCTAGTTTGACTGTCCCCCCCACCATTTTACACCATCCAGCCCTCCTTCTCTGCTTCTGAGCTTCCCCCATTCTGCACTAAATTAGCCTGAGGGTCACAGGTTCCCAAACCTTGATTAAAGAGATGGGGGAAGCTTTTTGTGTTGCTTTAGGTTTTTTTTTAAAAAAAATGGTAGCTAAGCGGAGGGAGCAATATAGGAATTGAGTGAACAGAAAGAAATGTTCCTGACACCCAGATTGGTTTGGCAATAGGTTTTAGAACTTCACACCTTCAGAACAGACTGAGGAAACAATGTCTCTATAATTTGCATAAAGGGATTCATTATCGCGAGGTATGGTGATAGTCACTAGATTGTGTTTTAAAAGGAGTAGACAAATCCACAGAGGGTCACTGGCTAAATGAGCCATGACAGTTGAACAGAGCTTCTGTGTTCAAGTGCAATATACCCTTGTTGTTGGATGCTAGAGGCAAAGAGGGGATGACTAACCCCGTTCTGCTTTGTTTGCAAACTTTCCAGAGGCAGCTGGTTGCCCTGGATAGACTTTTGACCTGATCCAGCAACTCAGTTTTTACCTTTCAATGCTCTGCTATCATCTATCCCTTCACCGGGCAGCTGGAAAAGGATTCTTCACTGGGTTGCTTTCAGGACGACCAGCAATATCTGCTTCAAGGACAATTCTGTAACGTCTAGGTGAGGGGTTCTCAAACTGTGGCCCATGGACCACCAGTGGTCTACAAACTTCATCAGGTGGTCCGTGGCGCGTCTGTGGATTTGTGGTTAAAGATGCAGGATAGCCCATCCATCATGTTATTCAAATTGTAAAACAATAAAATGTAAAATAAAAGAAAGAGAAGAAGCAATAAAAATACAATTAAAAACCATACGTTGCCTACTACAGCGCATTACAATTGCTACGACAGGCCAAAAATTAATAAATAATTAAGCGGCCCACCGAGACACTCAGCACTTTCCAAGTGGTCCGTAGTGAAAAGTTTGGACACCACTGGCCAAGGTTTTAGGAAAAAAAGATCTCTCATATTTTTCACGGTGTCTTCGTTAACATTTATTACTCAGATGTGTTTCTGCCCCCCTCTTCCTTCCTTCCTTCCTTCCTTCCTTCCTTCCTTCCTTCCTTCCTTCCTTCCTTCCTTCCTTCCTTCCTTCCTTCCTGCCTTTCTGTGTTTCTGTGCAGAATGATGCATAAATTCTCTCCTTGAGAGAAAAGGGAGCATTATTCTTAATCAGACCTTGAGAAAGGAAAGGGGGAAGGCATGGGGAGGGGGAAGAGTACCAGTTTGGTGTGTGTCTGCGTGAAAGTCTGTTTCTGTGAATGCAGGTACGGGCGTGCCCGCTAGGAATGGAAGGGTATGTCAATTTCAGTTCTCTCCGTTTGTCATTTTTCTAATCTTAAATTTGGTTCTCCACATTTCTACAGCAATTTGCAATTTTTAAGAAAAACATCGTCATGGAAATTATTTAGCATTTTAGTGTGAATTTCTCCTAATAAATACATTTTTGTATGCTGTTTTGACTAATGTACACTTTTTGAACACCATTTCTCCTATTATAATGCATTTTTAATGTTATTTTCACCAGTCCATTTTGTGCACACTTCACCGTAATATCTGCCTTTTTGCAAACATTCTTCAGTTGGAGAACTGCATTGCAAAATTCAGATAAGTGTGAATTTTGAAGGATGGCTGTGTTTTGTTATTCTTACTGTTTTGGAAAAGTGTGGATTTGATAGATTTGGCTTGAAATGCGAACTGAATCGAATTTCTCCCCCATCCCTAATGCCCATGTGCTGGTATTGTGGGAGAGAATGATCTAATTCTGCCATCCTGTCATGTGAGCATCTCCTGCTTAGTTTAATACAGTCATTTCATCAGGGGGGATAATAACAGCAGCATAATTCATTTACACAACATGTTTCACAACTGCATTTGCCTTTCCACTCCTATAATTGCAGTTGATAATTTCAGAACCGCTTATGGGATAAAAAGAATAGAAGAAGCCTGTTGGTGTGTGTGTGTGTGTGTGTGTGTGTGTGTGTGTGTGTGTGTGTGGTGTGCAACTGCAGTCTCTGGAGGCAATGATGGGGAAGGTTTTACTTTTGTGTGTGCCAGTTGACACTGGGCGTCCATTATTGATATATTTACTGGTCAGACGTTTTTGGGATAAGCTAGCGACTGAATAGATAAGCCATTGACTGGCAGTATTGTTCAGCAAGCGACAATGGCACGATTGTCTATGGCCCCAGATGTGCAGGGAAATGCATCGTATTGTGCATTTATGATGAAATGAAGATCTCTATGAAAGGGGAAAGAAAAAAAGAAAGGGGGACACGTGGGAGAGTTGGTCTGGGGCTTTGTTTCCAAAGCAGTAGGGGTGCATTATTATTTCTTCTTTTTTAAAATCCTCCCTCTGTGGTTCCATGCATCTATCTCACTTTGGCTGTAATTTCTTGCCATCAAGGTCATTTAAATAGGCTGCAATATGCAATGGATGTGTGTTCCCAAAGGTCGTGGAAAGCCTCTTTAGTAGAGCAGCCTCTGCTGTGCTTGTGCCAGTCATTTCAGCATTGTTCCCAGTTAGATGCCACACAATGAGAAGTCCTCTGCTTAAGTCACACCTTCAGCTGGTGGCAATGTGGTGCACAGCCCCCTCCACCTTACCTCTTTTGCAGGCTCTGCCACATTGCTGTACAGATGGATGAAATCTCTTGCTTCTTAATTCAGAAATCTCACTTCAGATGTCTTACCCCTAGATATCCCCAAAAGTGGTATTTTAGACCCCCGTCATGTGGTGGTATAATCCTTTCAATCTTTGAATCATAAGAGTTGGAAGGGGCCTATAAGGCCATCGAGTCCAACCCCCTGCTCCGTGCAGGAATCCAAATTAAAGCATACCCAACAGGATAGAACTGCAGGCAAGAGGTGACCTTGTGTATTGCTGCACCATAGGAAAAAATCCCTAAAGCAAATATATAGTATTTCAGTGACAAAGGCTGTGGCTCCAAACACCCCAGTGGAGCTATTTTTCTTCTTGTGGAGATTTGGGGTTTTGTTGCTGTTTTGCTTTTTTTAAGGGGACTAATTCAAAGTTGTGATTTTTCTAACCTGTAGTTTGAAATGGTCCAGTCCAGTCTGCTGCCTCATTCTGCTGGATATGCTGACCAGACCTCTGACTCTAGTTGCTGGTATGGTTTGAGACTCTCCAATTCCAGAAAACAACTATTGTTGCTCAAAGTAGGGTGCATTGAGATGATAAGTGTGGGCAAGACCGAAACCTCAGTTATTTCTCACAGCTCTGCCAAATCTACTCTCGTGGCAGAAATGTTTGCTTAAGAGGCTTTGTGGGCAATTTTTCAGTTTAATGTACAGATTATTATTATTATTTGTGTGTTGGGGGGGAGGATGGTGTTCGTTTATTTTATTTATTTATTTATTATTTTATTTATTGCTCACCAAATGTGCCATTTTTCAAAGAAAGCTATTTGGAACCTTCACCCACAATCACATTTTGTTTTCATCGCATCTATGTGTATATTACTCCTTTTAAAAATTCAGGGTCACAAGTAGCATCTTCTGCTCTAAGTACTTACCTTTTCACAGATGGAGAAATGAATGTTTAACTTAGTCAAAACTTCTCTGTTTTGTTCCTTTGATCTAGTTTCATAATTGATATATCTTAGATGAGACTTTTTGAGAAGGGTTTGTGTCAAGTGAGCCGTATTCAAAATCTTCCAAGCTCAGCTAAAGTTAAATTAATTGGGGACCACAGTCTGAGGGGGCCTGGCCTCCTCAAAGATACTTCAAGCCAGTGGAGGCTGGTCCAGTAGGGCAAATGGGGCACCAACCTAAGTCTGCATTCAGCCAGTAACTACCTGCTTGCCATCTTACTTATAAGGGGGTGGTTGTGCCTTGGATTGGCTCTAGCTCCAGCCACTGTTGGTCTCCCTGCCTTCTGCCCTACCAGTCCCATTGGGCACCAGCCACCAGTGTTCCAAGCCCCTTCCCTCAATTTCTTTTTTTTAAAGTAAGCTCTGGGGTAGAGAACTAATCTCATGCAGTCTGCAGAGATGAGGTTGCAGAGAGAGAGAGTGAATCCTGTAATGATGCAGACTCCACCCTCTTTGGCTCTGGCTCCACCCTCTTTGGGCTGGGAAACGCCTGAGGCTCTGGAGAGCCTCTGCCAGTCAGTGTAGACAATGCTGAGCTAGATGGACCAATGGTCCAACTCTGTATAGCAGCTTCCTATGTAAAGTCTTTGGCTGTAGTTCACCAGCAGAGTATTTGATTTGTATGCAGAAGGCCCCGTGTTCAATCCCCCGCATCTCCAGGTAGGATTGGAAATGTCCCTTGTCTGAAACCCTGACGAGCTGCTGCCAGTCAGTGTTGACAATGTAGAGCTATGGTCCAGCTCAGTATCTGGCAGCTTCCTGTGTTTCCATCTCAGCAACAGCCCCCACAATAACACATTACATATGTACCGGACCTTATCATGTTCCTATATGGAGCAGCTAATTGCAACAGGTGTTTGCTGTGCCATCTACTGGGAGTTTGTTTATTTGAAAGGTTTCTAGGCCAGTCTATAGGATAATGTCCTCTCTGGGTGGCTTACAAAATTAAAATTTTAAAATTAAAGGAGAACGTGCCAGGTAAGGGGAACTCGTCCCAGACAAGTTGTGTCTGTGCCTTGTTCCGGTTCTCCTCATATCCACAGGATTGTTGGTTGTACTGTCAGCCAGCTCTCGGATCTCCAGGTGCTGCTTTTAAATGCTAGGTCGGTCGTTAATAAAAAACCCCTTATCCACGATTTGATTGTGGAGAAGGGCGCCGACCTTGCGTGCATTACCGAGACCTGGGTGGGTGAGGAGGGAGGAGTTGCTCTTTCCCAGCTTTGCCCACCTGGGTATTCGGTGCAGCACTGTGGTAGATCTGAGGGCCGGGGAGGCGGGGTTGCTGTGGTCTATCGGAGTTTTTTCTCTCTCACCAAGCACCCTGTCCAGTCGGTGACTGGTTTGGAGTGTCTTCATCTTGTGTTGGGCCATGGAGACAGATTGGAAATACTGTTGGTGTACCGCCCACCTTGCTGCCCAACGGCTTCCCTAGCTGAGCTGATAGAGATAGTCTCGGAGGTATTGTTGAGGTCCCCCAGACTGGTGGTACTGGGGGATATCAACATTCATGCCGAGGCTGTCTTGTTCGGGGCGGCTCAGGACTTCATGGCCTCCATGACAATCATGGGGCTGTCTCAAGTTGTTACTGGCCCTACGCATGTATCAGGACATACTCTTGATTTGATCTTCGCCACTGGTCATGGAGATGGTGATCTGAGGGTGGGGTATTTTTCATCTACCCCATTGTCATGGACAGATCACCGCTTGCTGAGCTTTAGACTCACGACAGCCCTTTCCCTCTGCAGAGGTGGGGGACCTATTAAGTTGGTCCGCTCCCGGAGGCTTATGGATCCTGTTGCTTTCCAGAGTGCTCTGGGAGTTTTTCTGGCTGATAGTACTGGCGCTCCTGTCAAAGCCATGGTCGACCTGTGGAATACGGAGATGACCCGGGCCATTGATATGATTGCCCCCGCGCGCCCCCTTCGGTGCAGAACTCAAACAGCACCGTGGTATACCCCGGAGCTGAGAGTGATGAAGCAAGAGAGAAGGAGGCTAGAGTGCAGGTGGAGGCGAACTCCTGATGGATGCAGTCATTCTTTGGTGAGTGCCTCCACTAAGGCGTATGTAAAAGCGGTTAGGGCGGCAAAAAAGTCTTACTTTGCTGCCACCATTAGATCATCTCTTTGCCGCCCAGCGGAGCTTTTTAGGGTGGTACGAGGGCTCTTACATTCTGCCCCTCATGATACTAAAGAAACATCAGAAGCCCGCTGCAACGAATTTGCGGAGCACTTCCAAGACAAGATTGCTTGCATCTGTCGGGACTTAGACTCTGATGTTATTACAGATGATTCCATTGGAGTGTCCAGAGCACGGTCTTGTCCTTCATTGTTGGATGAATTTCAGTTGGTGCAGCTTGAGGAAGTGGACAAGGTGCTTGGAATGGTGCGGGCGACCACGTCTGCCCTGGATCCTTGCCCATCTTGGCTGGTGAAGGCCGGCAGGGCTGTAACCACCGGCTGGGCCAAAGAGGTGATAAATGCCTCCTTGAGAGAGGGAGTAGTCCCTGGTAGTCTCAAGGAGGCAGTAGTGAGACCTCTTTTGAAGAAACCTTCTTTGGACCCAGATGTTCTGAACAACTACAGGCCGGTGGTGAATGTCCCTTTTTTGGGCAAGGTCTTGGAATGGGTGGTCGCCGGCCAGCTCCAGGCGCTTTTGGATGAAACCGATTATCTGGATCCGTTTCAATCCGGTTTTAGGCCCGGTTTTGGCACCGAAACAGCCTTGGTCGCCCTGTATGATGACCTTTGTCGGGAGAGGGACAGGGGGAGTGTGACTGTTGATTCTCCTTGATCTCTCAGCGGCGTTTGATACCATCGACCATGGTATCCTTCTGGGGAGGCTCGCGGAGTTGGGAGTTGGGGGCACTGCTTGGCAGTGGCTCCGCTCCTACTTAGCGGATTGTCGCCAGAAGGTAGTGCTTGGGGAACACTGCTCGACACCCTGGACTCTCCATTGTGGAGTCCCTCAGGGGTCGGTCTTGTCCCCTATGCTTTTTAACATCTACATGCAGCCTCTGGGTGCGGTCATCAGGAGTTTTGGAGTGCGTTGCCATCAGTACGCTGATGACACGCAGCTCTACTTCTCCTTTTCACCTTCTTCAGGTGAGGCTGTTGATGTGCTGAACCGTTGCCTGACCGCAATAATGGACTGGATGAGAGCTAATAAACTGAAACTCAATCCAGACAAGACTGAGACAGTGTTGGTGAGCTCTTTACCTGCCCAGATGGTGGATGTTCAGCCTGTTCTAGATGGGGTTACACTCCCCTTGAAGGAACAGGTTCGTAGTTTGGGGGTCCTTTTTGACCCTTCCTTGTCGCTTGAGGCTCAAGTGGCCTCGGTGGCGCGGAATGCGTTTTACCATCTTCGCTTAGTCGCCCAACTATGCCCCTATCTGGACAGTGACGATCTCGCCTCTGTTGTTCACACTCTGGTAACTTCTAGATTGGACTACTGTAATGCGCTCTACGTAGGGCTGCCCTTGAAGACCGTTCGGAAACTTCAGCTAGTGCAAAATGCGGCAGCCAGGTTGTTGACGGGGACCCATTGGTCCGCGCATATAACACCTGTCCTGGCCCGTTTGCACTGGCTACCTATTCGTTTCCGAGCCAGATTCAAGGTGCTGGTTTTGACCTATAAAGCCTTACACGGTGTGGGACCGCAATATCTGATGGCACGCCTCTCCCGCTATGAACCTACCCGTTCACTTCGTTCAGTATCTAAGGCCCTCCTCCGGGTACCAACCCATCAGGATGCCCGGAGGATTGTTATTAGATCCAGGGCCTTTTCTGTGGTGGCCCCCGAACTATGGAACAGCTTACCCGAGGAGATACGCCTGGCGCCTACTCCCAGGCATTTTAACATTCATGTTTTATATTTAATGTTTTTATTCTCTTTGTTGTGATTTTGTATGTTTTATCGTAACTTTGTATTTTAACTCTGCTGTTCACCGCCCAGAGAGCTATTCGCTATGGGCGGTCTATAAATAAAATAAAATAAATAAATAAATAATAAATAAATAAAATACAATCCCACATACAACCCATACACACATACAATTTCACAGCCAAGGAGCCATAACCACATATAAAAACAAGATAAAGCCCGGCATAAAATAACCAAACTATTTAAAAAAAAAACAGCAGATTAAAAACAATATTCTAAAACAGCCGCCGCCTAAAAATCATCTTAACTTGAAAGCCAGTTGGAATCAGTGGGAAAACTTTTTTAAAAAAGTAAGCAAGTCTCCTGAACCAGCCTGAGAAGCAGAGTGGTGTTGGGGAGCTGTTGTGGTGTAGTGAATACAGTATCAGAATAGATGTTTCTATGATGTTTTAAAGTGTTTTAGTGTGTTTGTTTGCCGCCCTGGGGTCCTCCTGGGAGGAAGAGCGGGATATAAATTTAATAAATAAATAATAAATAAATGATAAATATCAGACTGGGACCTGGGAGATCCAAGTTCAAATCCTTACTTGGCCCTGAAGCTGACAGGGTGATTTTGGGCTGGTCTCATTCTCTCACCCTAGCCTTGTTATGTAATACGGGAGAGAACCATGTACACCATCTTGAGCTCCTCCAAGGAAAGGTGGGATGTAATTGTAATTACACCTAAAACAATAGAAAAAACCCCACCTCTTCTCCTCTGTATTCCTCCTGCTCTCTTTGGCTGAGTACACACCATGCATTTAAAGTACATTTGAGGCTCATGAACTTCCCCCCAAATAAACACTGGGTACTGTAGTTTGTCAAGGGAGCTGGGGACTGTAGCTCTGTGAGGGTAAACTACAGTTTCCAGGATTCTTTGGGGGAAGCGACGTACTTTAAATGTATGATGTTCTCTCTATTTGCTGTCATGCTGAGCAGTTCTTGGACTATCTTCCCTTGCTTGTGCCACCTGTAACATCTGTCTAGGTTTTTCTAGGGAAGGCAACTTGATGCATTAGAAAATTCATGTCCTGGAGTAATTCTGCATGCAGGAATTAATATAGGGCATCCACAAGTGTTTCTTGTTAGAGGGCTCCTTTGAGAAGAGGGAATGGATAACATGTCATAAGGTCTCATCCTTCAATGGTCAAAGTGACCAGCTAGCATAGAACTGGGGACCCTCAAGCCCAGGAGCTTTAATGTGGCCCTCCAAGCCTCTTTATCTGGCCCTCGGGACTCTCCCCAGGCCACACCTTCTCCCAGCCACACCCCTCTTCCCAAAGCACATCTCTCACTGGCCTTACTTCTCATCCTCATTGAGTGTTTTTGCATGGCTTGAACAGGCCTTTGAACTCTATTGATAAAGTTTCTTGCGTGCCTGGATAGAGGAGAGAGAGGGGTGTGCAAGTGTGTGTAGAAGCCACACTGTTGCCTCTGTTCTTGCTTACTGCGGGCATGCGGCCCCTGGAAAGTTGTTCAGAAAGTAACAGAAAGTAACATGGCCCTGGACTAAAGGGGGACTCTCACTCCTGCTCTATTAAATGTCTCCTTATTTCTCTTTGGAAGCTGCTACATGCGTTAGGAGGAAGTCAGGATCACAGCAGGGGAGGAAAGAATTAAACTCATCCTACTTGATGTGATCCTGATGATTATCAACTCCTCCTCCCTTCCTGGGCACAAGTGCTATTTGGTGCACATCATGTCTCTTTGGACCCTAAGATTGCAGGGTGGAGTGTGATTGTTGATACGGGAATGGGTGAGGTATTTATTGCAGGCCAATTTTTGAGAGGTCTGGTGAACTACTGCTGGAGCATTGGCCTTAGATTTATTTATTAGATTTATTAGTCGCCCATCTGGCTGGTTGTCCAGCCACTCTTGGCGACGTACAGAATAAAAACATATAATTATATTAGAACATTAAAAATATCAACAACAATAATGAAACCTAACCCAGATCTGAGAGACTTGGGTTCAAGTACTGATTTCTTGGGTTTATTGTGTGGGCTGTCTGACACTCAGTCTTCTGAGATGCCATGGATCTCAAAGGTGGGAGTTCTGGAAGCAGAGCTCCAGTGGTTTTCCAGGTAGGGACCTGGATTCTAATGTAGCCTACCTCTCAGGGTTGTTGTCATAAAATGGTGTGTTTCTTGTCCAGAGGTCCTTAAATGAAGGGTGGAATAGCTGACTTTATGTGGCTTTCAAAGTAACAACACATGTTAAAACCAGCTAAAGGAATTAGGTATCAATAGGTTTCTAAGGATGATCACCTGATATATTTTTATCATTTGCTACTTTTGCCACTAAAAAAAATGTGTAGACATCAACAGGACTTTGGGGTAAATCCCAGTCCATACCGTAATGGGGCTGACATGGTTTTATTCAGTTGTAATTGTCCTTTATAATTGTTAAAGTCGCATTTAGATTTCACTTACTTTCAATTATTTTTTGCATTAGCATTAACATTTATTGCCCGCCCTTTACCCAGCGGTCACAGGGCACATTGCAACAACCTTAAAATACAGGGTTAAAAACAATTAAAAACAACCAGAATCACAAAATAGGGTGGATCCTAAAAATATACCTCTCAGGCTGCAAACCAGCCGGAGCTGGAAAAAGGCACTTCTAGTCACTGAGGCCATCTGAGCCTCCAGCGACAATGTCAGATCCAGGAGTACCCCAAAGCTGTGAACCTGCTCCTTCCAGGGGAGTGCAAGCCCATCAGAACAGGCTGTCTCCCCACCTTCTGGACATGAAAACTCTGGACATGTAACACCTCTGTCTTTGCAGGATTCAGCCTCATTGCTCGAAGTGCTTAGTGCTCAAAGCACACGGTTCACTGGAGCCCTACCAAAAGTATCATTAAGGCCCCACTGAAGTCAATGGGCCTACTCTGATGATTGCTTTCAAGGAAACTGTTTAAGATAGGAGTGGACAAAAGGTAGATTGGGGTTTCCTGGCAGATCTCTGGGTGATTTGCACTAAAATTTCTGTCTTCTGTTAAACAATAGCAACAATCTCCCCCCGCCCTCCAGACACACGCACACACACCAAAAATACTTTTAAAAAATAGTTTGCTAAAACTAAGAAAGCTTGTGGAGAACCAGAAGTTGGTTTTTGTGTGAAAGAACGGTTCTGTGTATGAGCTCAGCTCTGCTACTGAAAAGAAATCCCAGGGCCAAGGTGCACACAAAGGTGCCCTGCGCCTTCATTCCAACCAAGTGCATGTTCACTGTTCTTTCTAAGCCACTTTTACACTTGGCTCCAGCTGGTGGACCTCTGGGTTCTAGGGGAGGGGAAAAAAAACAAAGTAGTTGTTGCAACTTTGAAGTCTGCCCACCCCTTTGTTTAAGGAATGCAGCTTCGATTTGTGTGTGGATGAGAGAGAGGGGGGGAAAATGTTACTCTTTCCCCTGCTTGATGATGATGATGATTATGCACCAGCTGTGTCGCAGGAAGCTTAACCATAATTTTTAAGATGACATTTTTGGACTACCTTTTCCTTGATTGTTGTGTTTATTCAGGATTAAATTTGGATTTAACCATGACAGTTGCAAAAAATAAAAATAAAAGAGTAATAAGGTATATAAGAACAGAATAAAGGGCCCCATTCAGAAGCTTGCTTGCTCCAGATAACTGAAAGGAAGCAGAACCACCTCCTCTCATTCCTATTCACCCCACTCCGCTATTCTTGAGGAAGGTACTCAGGTGTGCAGGGCCAGCACCAGGCATGCCAAGGCCCTTGAGCACCAGCCTGCCCTAGGCCCTGGCACCCACACGCACACATGCCCCACCTACCTACCTACCTACTGAGCGAGCAAGTGGGTGAGCGGCTGGGGAGGGCAGGGGGCAAGTGAGCGGGCAGTGGGGAATGGGGGTGGGCGGGGAAGGGGAGCGCTACTCCCCCACCCTAATTAGGGGGCCCTCAGCCAGGGCCCGACCTGGCTGCCCTTCAGCGCCAGCCCTGCAGGTGTAAGCTGTACGGCTCCATATGAAGCGTGACACAATCCTCCTTAATTTCAGGAATACTTTTTGGAATATACTCAGTTGCAGAAATGCTAGCAGTGATGGGAAATCATCTTGTATTTTCACATTTGCAGTCATCCCATGCTAGGCCTGTGTTTGCTGTCCCTTGTGCTACCATAAATCCAGAAAAAGGCTAGTAGAGAACTGTGACAAGAACCCGTTGCAGGACAAGATCAGAGACAAAGCATTTATTTACTAGGGCTCAATCCAACTGAGTGTGGGCATGATGCCCACACAAGGAGGAACTCCAGTGGGCTCAATAGAAACCTCTTTTTTTCCGCCTTCCTCATCCCCGCCAAGATGAGCACAGATGTGGATGTGGCAGAACATGCTTTGCATGCAGAAGGTCCCAGGTGCAGTCCCCAGCATCTTAGGTTAGGCCCTTGTCTGAAACCCTGGAGAGCTGCTATGTAAACAGTACTGACACAGATGGACCAACAGTGGAGGCCGGTGGCTCCGATGTCAGCGAGGCAGTGAAACTGCTCCGGATTTTAATCTGAATTTTCAAGGAGCACCTTTGACAAAACTTGGAGCGCATTCACTGCCCCACTGACATTAGAGCTTGTAATATCATATGTTATAAGTGCCATACAATCTTTGTTCTCTACTTGCGAGAAATCAGTGTTTTAGCCTGGCAGCATCTATTCTTTGGAACTCCTTGCCTATTGATATTAGGAATGTACAATTGTACAATATCTTCTAGGCCCGCTAAAAATATGCTTTGCCTAGGCAAGCCTACCCAGACGTGAAATTTTATTATGTACATTTGTTTTCAAAACTGTTGATTTTAATTTGTATTTTGATAATTTTATTAGGTTTTTATTCACTAGAAAAGACAATAATGCTGAGAAAAACAGAAGGGAGTAGAAAAAGAGGAAGGCCAAACAAGAGGTGGATTGATTCCATAAAGGAAGCCAGAGACCTGAACTGACAAGATCTGAACAGGGTGGTTCATGACAGATGCTCTTGGAGGTCACTGATTCATAGGGTCGCCATAAGTCGAATTTGACTTGAAGGCACATAACAACAACAACAAACTTTTTAAAAGTCTGTTTTATTGATGTTTTCAAAAGAATATTTTATGTGAACTGTTTAGAGATCATTGTTTTTTAATTAAGTGGTCTATAAATCTTGCTAAATAAAGATAAATAATTTGTAATCTTGGGTGGTGTGCTGCTTCCATGTACAATTCTTCAGTTCCATTAACATTTACTGTCAAAAGAGAGCCTCCCACTCCCTCCCTGATAAAGTGCATTAGAATTGCCCCCCAACACTTCCTGGTGTACTTTAACGTCACCAATGCTCTAAAAGTGAATATCCACACGCATTCATTTTTTCACTGCCAATGAGGCAGAAGTCACACCAGAATGACCTGTCCCACTACTGGGTGTTCTTGTGCCGAAGATTGAGGACAGACAAAAGAAAATACTTCTTCACACAGCATATCATTAAACTGGAATTTGTTCCCACTAGAGGCTGTGGTGGCTGCCAACGTGGATGGCTTTAAAAGAGGATTAGCCGGATTTGTGGAGGAGAAGGCTTTCAATGACTACTAACCAGCCATGATGGCTATGTTCTGCTTCCACTGTCAGAGGCAGTATGCTTCTGAACACCAGTTGCTGGAAACTGCAGGAGAACGAGAGTTACTGTTGCACTCACCTGCCTGCGGGCTTCCCATAAGCATCTGGTTGGCCACTGTGTGAAGTGGATGCTGGCCTAGATGAGCCATTGGTCTGATCCAGCTGTAGGACAATTCCTATGTTCTTATAATCTTATGTTCATATTCCCCTTCTAGGACGAGGTGGCCCAGCCACTGAACCTCTCAGCAAAACCCAAGACAACTGACAGCAAGTCTCCCACATCGCCAACCTCTCCTCACATGCCAGCACTAAGAATAAATAGTGGGAGCAGCTCACTTAAATCTTCTGTGCCAGCATCATTAGCTAGTCCTTCAACCAGAGTCAACACAATAGGTAAGTTCTCTTCCTTTCATTTTTGGCAGAGGAGCACAGCTTCCCACCCTTCCAACCCAAAGGATCTCAGGGCAGCAAACAACAAGTGATAAAACAATTTTTAAAAAAACTTAAAAACAATTCCAGTGCAGCTGCGGACTGCTTAAAAGGCTTGTTGAAAGAGGAAGGTCTTTAGTAGGTGCCAAAAAGACAACAGAGACAATCCCTGTCTAATATTTAAGGGGAGGGGATTCCTAAGGATGGGTGCCACAACACTAAAGGTCTGTTTCCTATATTTTGTGGAAGTTGGTATCTGCAGGAGGCCCTCGCCTGCAGAATGCAACAATCAATTGGATATATAAGGGGTGAGATGATCTTTCAGGTATCTAGTCCCAAGGTGTATAGCGCTTTATGCACCAAAACCAGCACCTTGAACTTAGTCTAGTAACTAACTGGCAGACAGTCCTAATTATTTTAAGTTTCAGTTAGAAAAGAAAGATAGTTTCCAGAACTGTGCTGAAGTTCTCCATGGAAAATCTTTGGCTTCAAAATTTGCAAACGTAAGTGTTCATGGGGGTCAGTGAAATTCTCTGAATTTTTCAGGCCCTCTTTGACATCAGTAGTGATTTCTTTTATTCTCTTTGTAGTTGTGGTTTGTTTTTTTTTTCATTCTCAGCCTAATTCTGGCATCCAGGCCTCAATTCTCTCCCCCTCCTCCCCCTCCCCCAAAGCTTTCTATATAATGATGTAAAAT
The DNA here is from genome assembly GCF_030035675.1 of Rhineura floridana. Lineage (NCBI taxonomy): Eukaryota > Metazoa > Chordata > Lepidosauria > Squamata > Rhineuridae > Rhineura > Rhineura floridana. The sequence goes on along the minus strand of NC_084487.1, from coordinate 16,547,917 downwards.
CATTACAGGAACATTCGGCTGGGAGGGGGAGAGAGAAAATGGCAGCAGCCAGCCATCAGCCTCCTGAAGAGTTTCACTGCCACAGCCAGTGACAAAAATAAGTTTTTAAAAAATAGAAAAAGATTATTAAAAAAAAGAATAGAAGGAACTCCCGCCTCTTTCACTACCAAAGGTAAGAGATAGCCTGAAACTTTTCGACAGGTTTTTCAACCTCTCCACAATGGACGAATCCCTGCCATCTGCAAACGGGGCAGCAAATTTTGGATGGCTTTTTCAATTCAGCCCTAATTAATATTGTGCTTTTTGAACATTCAAATTGCCTTCCTCACGGAAGTGGGAGGGAGCAAATTTTGGGAGACTGGAAGGTGAAATGGATCGCTTTGTTTTGGGGGCAGGGCACTTACTCTGGCAGTGAGAGCAGGCAGTTCTTTTCTTTAATCACTTTTTTTTAAAAAAAAATGCCTATTTTGAGAGCAGCCAGAATGTTCCCCTGCTGCCATTCCCCCCTTCCCCCAAATGTCTGTGGAGTGACACTAGAGATTTAAAAAACAATAGTAAGAAAAAAGGGTGCCACCTCAAGTGCCAAGGTATGCCACTCTCTTTCTTGCATGTTCTCCACACCCAACATCTTTTAGATGGCGGCGGGGGGGGGGAATCAACAGGAACTCAACTGTTGAACAATGTGTGCAACATGGCTTGCATGGATAAAGGCAGTCTCTAAGGTATCTTTCGCCAACGCGGTGCCCATGCTGTCTGGGACTGATGGGAGTTGTACTCCAAAACATCTAGAGGACATCAGGTGGGTGAAGGCTGCCCTAAAGTATTGTAGTCCCAGACTCTTCAGGGTCTGAAAGGCCCAGAAGCAAATTGTCAGCAGGTTTAGCTAAAATCACACAAGTAACAGAACACCCTAAATGAGATAATAGTCTGCCTGCTAGGTTTGAACTAGTTCGAAGCTTCTGAGCATTTTTCAAAGGTGGTCCCACCAGTAGACCACAATACATTGTCCCTCACCATCCCCAGTTCTGGTATAATCAGAGCTGTAGTTGTCCAGGGTCTTGGGGTGTCTTAGGTTCCTTACTTTTTTTGGAGCAGGATCTCAGCAGGGTCCCTATTTGCTAGAATCCTATGAGGCAATCAACATGAAAGGAGAGTGCATTAGTTACTGAGAAGAGTCTTCTAACATGCTTCCTTGATTTTTTCTGCTGATTGGAGTCAATCAGAGTGAAAGGAGGTGAGTCAAACATTGAGGAGACTCATCTCAGTAGCTAACACACTCCCCTTTCCTGCTGATTGACTCCTAGGGATATCTGTTGTTGTGAGAGAAGGTTTTAACAGGATCTCATTCTTTACACAGCAGCAAAGGAGGGGGGGCATGGCTGTGACTAACATGAAGGGACCCTGCACTTCTGAATTTGCCACTGCACTATTGGGTATGATACTAGCTTCCAACAATTCACTCTCTTTGCATCTAGGAAAATGTTTACTCTGTTACAAGAGGTGGGACCTTGGATGCACACAGGTGTCACTGGGCAACTCCTGAATATTTGTAAGGGTTCCAGGAGAGATACCATAAACATAATCTAGATGTACCCCCCAATGTGCAAAAGCACTTTTCAGCTAGTTTGACCAGCCTCAGAATAGCTGCACGCTCTCCTTAGTTTTCCAGATAAAATCTTTGCTTTCCCACTTTTCTGGTATCTCTCCTGCATGTGGAATCCTTGCCATTTCCCTCCCTCCCTTTCAGGGAAATGTAGATTTTGAAAGGCTGTACCTATAATGAGTGATAATGTAATTGGATAAAAGCTGTGAGGATGGCTGGAGTTGTAAAGGTCACTCTTGTAAGGAGAATTAATGTGTTATACCGTTAATAAACCATGGGAAACTGTGGACCAAAAGATAACATACTTAAGTTATTGTTAATGACATGGACTTCGCCGCCGTATATCTTTGTGGGACAGATATAGAAAGGGACTTTTTGAGGTTACAGAAGGGAATCACTGTGCGTGCTGTCTAGGATAATGGAGCCTGCTTTCCCCTCCCTTCTTTTTCTTCTTCTTTCCTTTAAGTTGGGGAAATCTTTGGCTCCTAAGTTGCTGTTTGAGTTACAGTCAGACTAAGGCTGCATACTTAACAATATTTTATTCTAGAATCAATGGAGACAGTACCTTTTTACAAACAGTCAACAAACAATCTAGACCTATTGCATATTTTTCTACCCCTAAAAAGCACTTTTTAAGAGGCTGGTTTCATTCCCCAAAGAAAATCTCATTGCATATTGATACTGCACTACCCTGCTGTGTGGCCGCAGTCACACTAGACATGCATTCCACTAATATTCCACTTTAAACAGTCGTGGCTTCCCCCAAGGAATCTTGGGAAGTGTCATTTGTGAAAGGTGCTAAGAGTAGTTAGGAGACAATTGCCAAAGTGGTTTAACAGTCAATCCCTCTTTCCAGAGAAGTCTAGGAACTGTAGCTCTGTGAGGGGAAGAGGGGTCAGCACCCTTCACAAACTACACTTCCCAGGATTCTTTGGGGAAGGCCATGATTGTTTAAAGTGGAATGATAGTGGAATAAATGTGTGGTGTGAATGTGGTCTGTGTCCATTTGAAAACAGATAACAACACATGTAGGTGGTCCTGGCAAACACATGTAAGTGGTTGGGGTATCCACACCTGCCCAGTGACATTGTGGGTGAGCAAATACCAAGATCACAATCACCATTTCCTTCTTCATTCACTTGGTGCATGTGCAGGAGGGAGAAGGCGTGGCTAACCTAATTAAGAGGAGGGTTATCAGATAACCACACTCATCGTTGTGGAAGACAGGATCTAGAATCAATCTAGATGGAAAGCAGCAGGTTGAGGACGACCACAAATATTTCTGGATTGGGAAAAACTATATTTTTGTGCTGCAGATGGGTTAGTATGCATGCAGCCCACTAGCCTTTATTGACCATTTACAACAACAGCAACGTATATACTTATATAAAATATAATACAGTAAATTGCCGGCCACTATCCACCTTCCTAAATCTCAGCTGCCAGTCAGCACAGAAAGATCTGAGGCTGCTTCTGAAGTGTTTATTTTTTTATTATGTTCAGACAATAAAATGGCATAAGATTAAAACAGTAAAACGACGACACAATCAATCTCATTAAATAAATAAATAAACAAGACGGGAATAATGCAAAACAATACAAGCCGGATCAAAACAACACATAAACGCTCAGAAACTAAGGTTTTCTCACCAGGTGCCAAAAATAATAAGACTAGGAAGAGTATTTGAGAGTCAGCACACCAGAACTGAAATGCTCCCAGTGCTGACCACCACTGGCTTCACTTTCAAACTCAGAACCTGGAGAAAAGTCTCTGGAGAAGATCTTCGTAGCAGCCAGTGCGGCTTTTTCAAGATTGCCAAGATGTATTGCATGTGCCTGACCTCAGTTTGTAACTTAGCTGCCATATTTTGTTTTAGTTGCAGTTTCTGAACCGTCATCAAGGGTAGCCCCACATACAATGCATTGTGTTAATCCAGAGAGTAAGAGTATGAATAATGCAAAACAATACAAGGTTATTACTTTCCAGGAGAGGCCATAGCTGGCACACCAGCCTTAGGTGGTGAAATGTTTTGTGCAGTCACTCAGGCCTCTAACAATAACACCACCACCACCACCACCACCACCACCAAAAAAACTATGGACAATGTCCTTCAGAAGCAAAAGCACATCAGAAACAGATGGGCACTGTCTCCAAAATGTACTGAACAACCCATAAGAACATAAGAAGAGCCTGCTGGATTAGGCCAATGGCCCATCCAGTACAGCATTCTGTTCTCACAGTGGACCAAACCAGATGCCTATGGGAAACGCACAAGCAAGACCTGAGTGCAACTACAGTCTCACCTCCTGCAGTTCCCAGCAAATGGTATTCAACAGCATGCTGGCTCCAACAGTGGAGGCAGAGCATAGCTATCATGGCTGGTAGCCAATGACAGCTTTTCAATAATTTTCCCCCAACCTAAGCATAATAATAATAATAATAGTAATAGTTGTTGTTGTTTTCATTCTACTGGCATCCATATTAACTATTTTTCTGCACATCAGTATTTTGGCAGCTCCTGAAAAACATAAGGGTTGCTTGCTTCACTCACCGCACCACTTTCTCAAATGTTCTCATAGATAGTGGTACTTAGAGGGTGAAAAAACAACCATCACCCAAGTAATCTGGAGGAAGGCACGGGTTCTGAGTCTTCAGCAAACCCTTGTGCAAGGGAGAATAATCCAGTTTATAAGCACCATGCCAGCTTCAATTGAGGGTGCCAGAATGCTTGTGGACAACTCTGTGTCAGTTTAGCCGCTTGAAAGAAATACAGCGATAATTCCACTGTGGATGTTAACTTGTTTGCAGGTGTGAGAATTAATCCATCTATGTCTGCATTCATCAGAAAACATATTGTGAGGATTGCTTAATACTAGGGATGGAGTAGAAATTCAGTTTGATTCACATTTTAATGCAAACCTGTCTAATTTGCACTTTCCAAAACACTTTCAGAATTCTTCAAAATTCACAGTACAGTTCTCCAGCTCCCCTAAAAATGTATAAACCCCTAAAAAGGTATAAACGGATGTGCATATTTGGGGAAAGTTTGTAAAAATGCATATATTTTTATTTTATTTATTTATTATTTGATTTATATCCCGCCCTTCCTCCCAGCAGGAGCCCAGGGTGGCAAACAGAAATGCTAAAAACACTTTAAAACACCATGAAAACAGACCTTAACATACATTAAAACAAAACAATGTGAAAAACATTTTTTAAAAAAGCTTTAAAAACATCTTTTAAAAAAGGGTTAAAAACATACTATAAAAAACACATATTAACAAGCAATTCTAACAGACGCAGATGCAGACTTATTATTATTAAATTAAAATTAACATACTGGTGAAAATAACATACAAAATACATTACGTTAGGGACAATTGCTTGCAAAAATGTATTATTTTATTTATTTATTTATTTCACTACATTTATATCCTGTCCTTCCTCCTAGAAGGAGCCCAGGGCAGCAAACAAAAGCACTCTAAAACATCTTAAAAACAAAAGGCTTTAAAACATAAAACAAAACATCTTTAAAATCATATTGAAACAAAGCATCTTTAAAAACATTAAAAACATCTTCTTTAAAAAAAGGAATAATGTGCACCAAAACGCTGACGAATCTTTGTGAGGACTTTTTATTTTAAAAGAAATTCGCAAACTGATGTGGAAATGAACTGAACTGAACTGAAGATTGGAAAAATGAGAAGCTGGGAGTTGTCAAAATCAACAGATTCATCTATCCTTACGTGATACACCTACAAGCCTGTGCAAGTGCTGCAACAGACGATCAGAAAAATCACTGTGTTGTACCATTTCAAAAATCAACAACACAATCTCACTTTCTGTTAAAAGTCAGCCATGTCGAGACTAGGCTATTTCTGTATGCAAGGAGATGAATATCTAAGTGTGTTTACTGTAAGAAAACATTCAGACATGTGATCTCTCATCTGCAACTTCAGTTGGTATTGCCCAACAAAAGCTGCACCACATGATTCTCCTGATTGTGTTTCTTAGTGCTGACAATGAGCCCATCTGTAAATTCCTGATTTCATGAGTCTGGTGGGAAGCTAAATTTATGCATCTCTTAAATGGCTTGGATCCTACGTACATAGTGGGATCTCCTCCTCCCTCAGTATCCTGCAGTGATCTCTAAGATCCATCTAGGATAGTTCTGTTAAACAGATCTCTGCACATTCTAAGGGGATTTGGGGGTGTTCCAAAATTTCAGCTAGAGCTACTACCTTCCCTAAATGCAAACACTGTCATCAAGTTAATTCTGTGCAATGTGTGTCTCCCACTGACAGCATTTAAAAGCTGTTCTACACATTATGAAGAATGAGATGCCAGACTCATATGTATGTATGTATGTACTGCCTTCAAGTCGATTCCGACTTATGGCGACCCTATGAATAGGGTTTTCATGAGGCTGAGAGGCAGTGACTGGCCCAAGGTCACCCAGTGAGCTTCATGGCTAGGTGGGGATTCGAACTCTGGTCTCCCAGGTTGTGGTCCAACACCTTAACCACTATGCCACACAGGCTGTCCAGCCAGAATTAGCCCCCCTTGTTATGTTACCTTTCTGCAGTCCTGCTCTTTCCTGTACTGCTAAGAACCTCAGAGGCCCCAGGCCATGCGGAAGGAGTGCTCCGTCTCATGTCAGCAGTGCCTCACTTTCCACAAGATGCAATGCTGCAATGGGGAGGAGCCAGATTCTGACATTCCCCTGCATAGCGCACGAAAGTGACACACTGCAAGGGCTTCCATGTTGCAAACGTAATATGACAAAAGGTGCTGAGGCAGTTGATCTCCAGACTTTAGATCAACCTTCCCCAACCAGGTGCCTTCCAGATGACTTGTACTACAACTCCCATCTGTCCCAGCCAGTGCATCTGTGATGACTGCGGCTGATGAGAGTTGTAGTTCAAAACATCCAGAAAACCTCTGGGTGGTGAACACTGCTTTCGAGGGTGTGGGATGCCGACTGTTCTCCCACATTAAAAAAAAATCCATGTAGAATACTAGAGTTGTTTGTTTTTAGTTCATTTTTATTAAAGAAAAAAGAAAACATTTTTATTCGTAAATTATAGCACAAGAATGAAAAGAGAAGGGGGGAAAGGACATTAGCTTGTCATTTGTATTCCAACATATTTAAAATATCTACTTTTCCATAACTCTCTTAATCTGTTTTCCTAAGAAATATTCCTAAGAAACATAAGTGTATATAACAAACTATACACATTCTATCATATGTTAACAAAGGCACATTACCATTCCTCTTTTTTATATTTAGCTAGGACAAACTTCATTATTAATTCAGAAAAAAAACAGGAAAGGAAAAGGGAGAAAAAGATAGGCATTCAAGATACTAGCATATTTCACCAGGACTGTTTGAAAATTATTATATTTATTTACAAACAAGATAAAAGCTCTGCCACGTACTCAAAAGGGTGTCCTTTTTTGTTTGTCCCCAACTCATTCTTAATATTTGAGTTACGTGTAGCCCTCTCCCTGATGTGCTGGTTTACTACATGCAGGCAGCCTTTTTTTTCTATGGCTGAGAGGATTTAAAAATATGATGCCCACCTTGTAGTCCTGGAGTGAGATAGTCCAGAAATAATACCTCAGGCATGTCCTGCACATGCAGCAGAATGAGGTGACAGAATGAACTGCATCACTTTAAACTGGGGGGAGGAGTCACATTTTTGAAAGCAAATACCAGTAGAAAAGTGGGAAAGCAGCATAGGAGGGAACAGGCTTCTGTGATGTGTTACTGTGCAATCCAAATCCAAGATCTGCCAGGAAAAGAGAGTCTGAGCTTTCCCGGCTGAGCCAGGGTTCAGCTGGGCCTGTGCTACCATAAACCCCTCACCCCAGATGAGCCAGAGATCTGCTGGCATAAGTCCCTCACACTGTCTCTGCTGTGTCAGCCAGGGCTCAGCTGACGGAACCTAAGCTCATGTAAGTACCAAAAAAGGGCTGTTCTGGGGGTGTGGCAGAGGCGGAATGGGACTAGGAGAGATTTACACCCATTCCAAACCCTGTTCAGCTTGGTCATGTGACCTAGGGCCTAATCCTCAACACCTGAGCCCACATTCACCGGTCAGCTTAGATGGCAGTAGCCCCTCTCAGAGGCTCCTGAATGGAGTTTGGAACAGAGGTAATTTACACCACCATAAATTATGCTGGCATAAGTGATGCTGGCTTCCTATGATTAGGATGCTTCTATCTGCAGGACGTTGTTGGTTTTTAACTTAAAACATTCAAAGAATGCCTGTTCCAGTGTAAAGTGGTATGCCACCTAGTTTTACTCCAGGTGTAGGCCAGGTCATCATCCACCATCTCGTTCTGTGCAATGTAAAGAACAACTCTGAGTCTTCCTCTCCTCACATGAATTGGAGGCTTCCCAAACTCCTCGGTTTTGATTTCCCAAGGAAGCAAGAATTGCCAACTCTGCTGCTTTCAAAACAATTTTTTTAAGTATTTGAAACACACACAACAGCAGCAAAAACTCAACAACCTTCCCGCAATGCAGCTCTGAATGAATCTGACACCAGATTCTCTCTCCTGTAATGTTTCAAAGTGGAGACAATGTTGTACATTCTTTGGCAATCAGCAGATCAGATAGAAGGAGCAAGCGATACAGCAAGAATGTGTAATCTGACATGATTAGACAAGGCTCTTTAGGAACAGAACATTCATAATTGAGACAAAAGAAAAGAGTATTAATAACACTTTCCTAACGCGGCAGTTAGCCATTTTATATTTCCTTTCTTTAATCTTAGTGTTTTTCAACAAATCATGGGATTTAATAGCGTGTTTTGGCAGATTAGAGGATTTATGGCCCAGATGTTTTTTGTTCTAAAAATGGATTAGGGTGTAAAGTTTGCTGGAATCCATGGAACATGTTGAGGCAAGCCGGTCATTTTGCGTGTGATTAGTGCCAGCCTTCTGTCTCACAGCCCCTCCATCTGTTGCAATTCACCAGTGGATCTGGTTAGATTTAGCCTCATGTCACAAACAGAAGCCCCTTTTCCGGGCAATTTCATATTGCAGTTTTCAGGGCTTTGGGCGGGGGGAGATAAATACATAAACAAAAATGCAATGTTGGTGCCCTAGTTTAAAAGATATAGAGATAGTGACTAAGAGGAAAGCAGTTTGTGAAATGGCAAATATTGCTTCCCCCCCCATCTGAATATAATTGGGGTTTGGCGTCTTTATTCCACCCACTTTTACAAGCTGTAAAACGCACACACAGCTCCTAGTGATTGCAGTATACAGCAGGCTGGAGTGGTAGAGAAAGGGGGCCAGAAGGAGAAAAGAAGGGGTGACACATTTAAAATCAAAGAACATAAGTAAATGCTTGCAGAGTTTTAAAGAGAACTGTTTCCGCTGCTACTGCAGCTAAAGACCAGCTTTTTGTGTATGTGAACTGCAGCCAAGGAGCAAACATTTGACCCACCACTGGCAGAGCAGGAATCTAAAGTCCGTAGCAGGATGGTTCCTTGTGCGTTTCTGGGTGACAGGTGGTGTGGGAAGGAGTGTGTGTGTGTGCGCCTGGGGGTGTGTGATACTTTACAGTGAAGGTTCATCTGTTCAGCCACCATATCTCATCGCAAAGCATCACCACCTGTAGTTCATTAAGGAACATGTGAGGTTTAAGGAAGGGATCTGAGCTACTTTGATTTACTCTACTTCTATGCCCCCGGTTGCAATTAAATAAGCTTTCCAACTCTGCTAAGGAAAAGGTTTCCTCAATTTACTGTAAAGCATTTCACTTGCTTTACATCATCAGGAAGATGATCGGAGCACTGGAAACAAAGCCCTATGAGGAGAGACCGAAAGAACTGGGCATGTTTAGCCTTGAGAAGAGAAAACTGAGGAGCGATATGATCACCCTCTTCAAGTACTTCAAAGGATGTCACACAGAGGAGGGCCGGGATCTCTTCTCAGTCATCCCAGAGTGCAGGACACGAATAATGGGCTCAAATTACAGGAAGCCAGATTTTGGCTGAACATCAGGAAAAACTTCCTAACTGTTAGAACAGTATGACAATGGAACCAATGATCTAGGGAGGTGGTGGGCTCTCCAACACTGGAGGCCTTCAAGAGGTAGCTGGACAGCCACCTGTCAGGTATGCTCTAAGTTGGATTCCTGCATTGAGCAGGGAGTTGTATTCTGTGGCCTTATATACAGGCCAGCTCTCCTATGATTTTATGATTGTATGCTACAACTCTGCCGTAGCGGCAAATGTGCCATGCTAGGTGCTGTACAGAGTCAATGTAGTTCCTACGTAGTGGACAAGTAGCATAGATAAGGCAAGGCTGCGAAGTATCCCTTCCCAGAGTCAGAGGTCAGGTGTGTAGCAAACCGAGGAAAAAGCCTTTTCTGTAGTGGTATCCAAATTCTGGATTGTTTTCTCCCGGACTGCTCACTTGGTGCCAGTGGAGGCTGGTGGCTCCAGTGTTAGTGGGGCAGTCAATGCGCTTTGGATTTTTGTCTGAACTTTCAAGGATCTGTCTGAGCTTAGTGGTACTTACTTCTGAGTCAACATGCAGAGGGCTGTGCTCTTAGCTTGAGCATACAGTAGGGGCCTGCTTTTCGGTACCCCGCTTTTCAGCTTTCGGCTAATACGACGCCAGCAGAGCGATCAGCTGTAGCGCGGGGAGCTCCAGCCACCATGCTCCAGCTGACAGTGATCAACTGTAGTGCAGGATCAGCTGTACTATACAGCTGATCGCATGCTATGTCCCACTTTCTGGCGGGTTTCGCTTTTCTTTGGGGGCCTGGAACGTAACCTGCCGTATGAGTGGAGTCCTACTGTGCTCTACTCTTTTGTATAGCAGACTGTGCAATAAAGATGAATGTTGGAAGATTCAGGAGAGGCAACAGAAAGTGCTTCTTCATGTAGCACATAGTTAAACTATGGGACTTGCTCCCACAAGAGGCAATGATAGTTGCCAACTTGTATGGCTTTAAAAGCAGTTTAGATGGAGGCTAAGGCTACTAACCATGATGGCTATGTTTTACTTCCATGGTTAGAGGCAATGTGCTTCTGAATACCAGTTGCTGGAAACCACAGGAGGGGAGAGTGCTCTTGCGCTCAGGTCCTGCTTACAGGCTTCCCATAGGCATCTGGTTGGCCGCTGTGGGAACAGGATGCTGGACTGGATGGGCCATTGGCCAGATCCAGCAGAGCTTTTCTTTTGTTTTTATGCACCCTGTTTTCAGGTAGCCCAGGAAAGTTTTTGTGGGGCATGTGGGTTTGCAGGAGGCCTGGTTTAATTAGACACAGAAGTGGTAAGTGCGGAGGGGGTTGAATGGATTGTATCACTTCAGATTGCTCCTCATATTAAAAACAACAACAGCAACAACTCTGCTTCATATAGAAGCTAGCACAGCATAGGGAGCAAGCTGGGCCATAGTCTTTCCCCTGATGCTGTTTGTTCTTGCAGAGAACCTTGAAAATGTGGCATACACCCCTGCATACCCAAGTGGTCCAGTTGACGTGGCCCCCTCAGGATTCTCTCATCAGATATAGGACTAATTCCCTGAAGGGGAGCCATGTTACCCCTCCCCTGTATGTCTGTGCCCTGATCATGTCATCTGCAGAGAGGAAGCCGGAACACGTACACTCCTAGACCTGCAGGATTCCCCTTTGCAGATGCTCCACTTGATATATGGATATCCACAGGGTGAGGCTAACAGGGGGCGTGGCATTAGAGGTGGAGCCAGGAGGCTTGCCCCACCTCCTCTCTCTCCACCTGGTTAGGATCCACCTGTGGAGGACAATGTCTGCGGAGGGCTGCATTTCTAGACTGGGACTCTGTGCGGAGAACAAGTGTGATCCAGGAGTTAGACCATTAGACTTGGAAGGGGTACCCTATGTTCAGATCCCAGGTTCCCATTTTGCATTTCATTGTCCCAGACTTTATTTTATTGTATTTTTTGCATTTCATTGCAATGACCCCACCTTTTACAGGTTTTGCTTTCCAAACCCAGACACATACAGAGGGGTTGTATTCATCTCAGTTCAACTCAGAGTAGACCCATTGAAATGAATGGACCTAAGTGAATGCTTACAAAATCAGCTGATGCAAAATGGATTTGATAAAGTGGACTCTAGTCCGTGAAAGCTCGGAGGGTGGCAACACGAGAACAGGCCTTTTCAGTGGGTGGCCCCCCAGCTGTGGAATGCTCTCCCCAAGCCAGGGAGGCAGACCTGGTGCCCTCTTTTCCGTATTTAGGCACCAGGCCAAGGCTCAGGCCTCTGGCTCTTGATATGAGCTGTTTTAGTTTTTCCTTTTTATTCAAAGTTTTAATATTTTAAGTTTTTATGTTACATGTTATTAAATGTGTTGTAAGTTGCCTAGAGATGGTTGGGTGTGAGGCAACTAGCAAATTAAATAAATAAATAAATAAATTGGTAGGCGTATTCCCAACTAAGTTCAACACAGAGCAGACCTGCTTAAATTAATGAACCTAAGCTAGCCATGTCCATTAATTTCAGTGAGTCTACTCTGTGTAAGACTTGCACTGTCTATAACCCATAGTCTTTATCTACAGGACTCTTCATTTTTTTGGTGCTACAGCCTAATCCGGGTACCCCTCTGGTGACTCTTAAGGTGGTCTTGGACATGTCATTCCAAGCTTCAGCCCCTTAATAGTGGGCTATTAAGCACTAATAATAGTGTCTTGCTGCCAGAACTAGGGGAATAAAATGGCTCATGTATTTTGTTTTTTTCCTGCTCACAATAAACAATTTGCTTGTGTTATTTGGCCAAGGGAGGGAAAATTTCAAACTTTTTTCAAATGGCCTCAAAATAACACTGAGACACTTGTGATCTTTATTTCATTTCTCTGACTCGATAATAAATTAAAACCGCGAGAGTTTATGCTACAGGATGATCCATCCCTAATTCAAGGCACTAACCGCTGATGAGTTTGCTCATTGTCCAGCATCCATTAAAGAAGGCCTCTGAGTGTTTTGATGATAATAGCTCACAATGTTTCCTGGTAACCTTGCTTTTGTTTGTGTCCCCATCTCCCACCCCCACCCGCACCCTCTGCCTAGATATCCTTTCATCTATCACGTCATCGGGTTACTTAAACGATCACGATGCTGTTACCAAGGCAATCCAGGAGGCTCGGCAGATGAAGGAGCAGCTACGGCGGGAGCAACAGGTGCTTGATGGGAAGGTTGCTGTGGCGAACAACTTGGGTCTAAACAACTGCAGGACAGACAAGGTCAGTTCCCAAGTTTCACGTTTGGATCACGGTTGACAATTCAGCTCTAGACGTTGTTCTTCCCCGCTCTCTGTACACAGCGTTCCTGTTTAAAGCAGAGGTGGGCTTGTTCAGATGGCGGGCTGTGTTCCCTTCTGAGCAACATGTCAAAGCGGGCAGAGCAAGCGGGAATTGCATCCTGTCTTTGTACAGCAGGCTAGTTTCTACACACACTCACACACCCCTCTGCATCCTCTGCCCAGGCAAGCAAGAGGCGTGATCAGAGTTCAAGGACATGTTCCAGCCAGGCAAAAACACTCAAGGAAGGTGCCAAGCAGGGCCGGTGGGGGCAGGAGCTGGGGAAAGGGGTGTGTGCCTGGGGAGGGATGTGGTGTGTGAAGAGTGTCGAGGGCCAGAAAGGCAGCTTAGAGAGCCTGAGCTTCCCCACTCCTGAGTTTCCCCACATATAGGTGTGTTGGAGGAAACTTCAGCTTATTGACTTCTACCCACCTCTGTGACATAATCTATGTGTTCCCTTGGCATTCTCGTACGGTTATCTTGCACACTATGCAGTAGCAAAGCTGGGTATGCCATGAGTTGTACATGCAAGAAGGAGCCACGTGTTTGCAAACATAGGTCGATCATATTCACATTACACTTTTAGGTGTACATTGAAATCAGGTGGACATCTTAATATGTGTAGACTAGTGTGGCCCATATTCTCTGTACCAGGTTCCATTAAAGTTTTCTGCAACTCAGAATATGTTGACCTCATCACATGAGATTACAACATCGTTTCCCAAGGATTACTGATCCAGTAGCCATGTAGCAAGTTGGTAGCTTGGCCAACATGAATTATCTCTCGACACCTCAAACACTTTCGAGGTGAAAGGTAGAGTAGATGGATTTGTGAATGAGTGTTTCAGCCAGGTAAATACTACTAATAGTACTACAGCTGTTAGTATTACTAATAGTAGTAGTAAATGCAGCAGCAATAGCTGTAGCAGTAGCAATGGTAACAGTTGCAGCAGCAACAGTAGTAAAAGTGATGCAAGATTATACAGTAGCCTGCAATGTACAGTCTCTGGAATCCTGCAATAACCCCATTATATGTCTTTAGTAGTAGTGTTTGTTTTACACATTCAAGGGGCGACTCAGAGGCTAAAGTGAATTTATAGAGAGAAGGAGGGAACTGACTTAAGTCTGGGTCTCTTGACACATCACCCTTTGTCCTCAGGATAAATGATCATGATTGTAAATAAAACCATGTGTGGAGAGGTGGGTGGAATGCAGAATTTCCTGGCAAACACAAAGGAACTGCCATTGAAGGGTTATTATTATTATTGTTGTTATTATTCAATATCAATATCCCACCTTTTTACCAAGGAGCTCAAGGTGGTGAACATGGTTTCCCCCCTTCTGCATGATATCTTCACAACAACCTTGTGAAATGAAATGAACCCTGTGAGGCAGGTATAGTGACTGACCCAAAGTCACCCAGGGAGCTTCATGGTTGAATGGGGATTTGAATACTGGCCTCCAAGGTCCTGCTCCAGCCCTCCAACCACTTTATCACACTGGCTAGGCAAGAGTCTGTTTCAGAAACAGCCTAAAAGCCCTTTCCATACGCAGCTACTGATGCTGACTTCTAAGGCCCTAAACGGATTGGGAGCCAAGTACCTGACGGAGCACCTCTCCCAATATGGGCCAGCCCTGCAGCGAAGCTCTGTGGAGGGGGCCCTCCTTATAGTCTCACCCCTGAGCGGTGGTTGGAGGGGCAGTTCCTTGTGCAAGGGTCTTCTCAGTTGTGACACCCCTCCTTATGGGACCCCTTTCCTCAGGAGGGGCATCAGGCATCTACCATACTTCCGTTCCATGGGTTGCTTATGGTACACCTTTTCACTCAGGCCTTTGGGACCATCGTTCTCCATGATAGCAGGAGAGCTATCATCCTTGGAGTGGGACACAGCTATAACGTCCCTGAAGGCCTCCTCCACACACCTCTCAGCCTCTCTCAGCTTTTCCAGGTCAGCCACCTTGGCCTCAAGGAAATGAAGTCGTTCCTGGAGAGCCAGGAGCTCATTGCACCGAGAGCACACCCACGACTTCTGTCCAACAGGCAGATAGTCGTACATGCTGCAGGCAGTGCAAAACACTGGAAACCCCCACACCCCTGCTGGCTTCTTACCTGCATAGTTTTGTTTAAGGTTTATTACGTTAATGGGTTGGGGACTGCGGTTTAGTTGAGGTCAGGGAACAGACGGGCAGAGTGGGGGGCCCTGGCCTCCTTGCCCTGCTGCTGAACTCGCTCTGCTGGTTAACTCGCCTTGACTCTTCATCAGCTGGGGCCTTGACTCTTCATCAGCTGGGGCCTCCCTCTAGCTCGTGGAGCAGGGGGGGCTGTTTAAGGACTTTGACTAGTGGTACTAAGAAAGGTTAACTAGCTTTTACTCTATTTTTATTTTATTTGCTGACAACAACCAATTTTTGTCAGTGCAAGTTCCCCTGTAGTTTTAAGTGGTGCCTTGCACTCTGGCCTGGACAAACTAGACTAGCATTTAGCTGCTTTTAATCTAAGCAAGGGGCTGTGACTTCCAGATGAGTCTTTTTTTGTTTTTTTGTTTTCCCACCTAGAACAGCCTGATCTTTCTTTAACCTAGGGAAACAGAGCTTGTGGTTGTGTTTAAGGAAGGCTAAAGCTGTCCTTTTTAGCAAAGACTGAGCTGACTCTCTCCCTGTATGTATTGGTGGAGTTTCCTTTTTCCCCTTCTCTCCGACTGGAATTTAGCCTTGTTTACAGTGTCCCCTGAAGCTTTCCTGCTAGGGTGGTGTTGAAAACTAGCTTTCTATAGGCTTCCTACCCCTAGGATCTGTCTCCTAAGATATAGGTTCTTTCAGGATTTGGCTCCTAGCTCAGGGTGACCCTAGGCTGCCCTTATCACTTAAAACAGCTCAGAGTAATGTTTTAATTCAATTAAATAATGAAATAAATGGGTGCTACTTAAACTCTTCTCACTCTGCTGCTTAACTCGCCTTGACGCTTTGTCAGCTGGGGCCTTGACGCTTTGTCAGCTGGGGGCTCGCCCCTCTTCAAGGCTGAGAAAGGATTTGAACCGCAGGGCTAGAGCAACAGGAAAATCCCTCCCATCCTCCCAGGCAGAACTTGGAAAAGTTACTTTTTTTGAACTACAACTCTCATCAGCCCCAGCTAGCATGGCCACTGGATTGGGCTGATGGGAGTTGTAGTTCAAAAAAGTAACTTTTCCAAGCTCTGCTCCCAGGTATAATTCTACTGTCTTCTTCTTGAAGTGAATGGGAGTCTCTAACTTCCTTGGTTTGCCTCACTCAGGCTCCCCTGTGAATTTTTGACAGTGCTGGCTGTTTCTGTCCCTTGCTGAGTGTGTGAATAGATTTACTGCTGCTTTTCTCTGTCAGTTTCATAACATCAGAAATGAAGATCTGTTGGCCAGGACGGGAGGATGGGGGTGGTGGTGAAAGTAATCTTATAATAAAATATCATATCTGCAAGAAAGATTTGCAGCTCTGTTAAATTATCCTATCTGTAAGATAAATGTGCAGCTGACAGGAACTCAGGTCTTGGGGTTCACACATGTACATTTGGTTCTGCTTTACTGTTCCAGATTTGCATATGACAAGCCTTGCTCATGCAACCAAACGGGATACAGAATGTGTAGAGGGCAAGAGGGAGTGAAATGATGGTGGTGGGCCTCAATCTACAGGCCAGACTTCCCCAACTGGGCACCCTCCAAATGCTTTGGACTATAATTCCCGTCATCCCTGACCAATGAGAGTTGTAGTCCAAGAACAGCTCAAGAGGCACCTAGTTGGGGAAGGCTGCTCCATGCCTGCAACTCATGGAGGTCCCAGGGAACTTCTCCCCATCATCCTCTCCTCATCCCCTGTTTGGTCTCATGAACAGGAAGGGATCTATTTTGGCAAAGAAGGAGAAGGTGGAGGAATGATATTTGGATTAGATGGCCAGGAGCATTCAAGAGAGCCATAAATACTAGCTAAGGATGTAAGAAGAATTCTGCCGGACCAGGCCAAAGACACATCTGGTCCAGCATTCTGTTCTCACAGTGGTCCACCAGATGTATATGGGAAGCCCACAAGCAGGACCTGAGTGCAACAGCACTCCCCCTGCTTGCAATTCCCAGGAACTGGTATTCAGAGGCATTCTGCCTCCATCAGTGGAGGTAGACCATAGCCATTGTGGTTAGTAGCCATCGCTCCCTCTTGTGGGAGCAAATGCCATAGTTTTACTATGTAGTTTGTGAAGAAAAAAGACTTTTCATCTGTCCTGCATCTTCCATTGGATGTTCCTGAGTTCTAGTGTTATGAGAGAAAGAGAAGAGCGTTTCTCTATCCACTGTCTGTTTGCCGCGTATAATCTTGTACACCTCTTGGAAGATGGTATGTTCTGACAAGCACAGAGGCCACATCCATGATCACCAGCAGCTTTCCCCAAGCCTTACCTACTTTGATCTCAGAGCCTTTGCATGATCATCATTATCCATTTCTCAGTGCACAGAGTTATATTCTCAGCACAATTGGTAGCCTATGACCGGGGCTAGAAGTTACCGGAGCATTTAGCTACTGCTGTTGAAAATAGCACACCTGCATCTCCTATTCCTCTCTTACCTGGTAATGTCCAGGAAAAGAAAATGCAAAATAAGTCTTCAGTGCACTCTTAGATTTGAGATAATCCTTCCCATGTTATTACCAGAAGAAGCCACATGTTTGTTATTTGTTTTTGATGAAAGCTGATCCCACCGTACCAGATCCTATGTGATGTCAGAAATCCTGAACTCTCACATCAAACCCAACCGTGCCCATGCCTCCTCCTTGGAGCAATTGATTGAAATACCAGACCCTTTGGGCCTAACTGTCCCTAATCTTGATTGGGACCACAGCAAGTGAAAATGAAGCTTAACACCTCCCTCCTCGCCTGCGATCCTGGAAAAAAAATCCCCCTCCATGCACATGTTTAAAATAGTTTAAGCAAATAATGAAAGTATTTTTTATTTACTATTTGCTATTAATTGGGAGATTTTTTTTCAGGATCATGGTAGTGGAGGAAAGGGTTAGACGTCTCTTCCCTGTGCATTGTGGTCCCAATCCAGATCAGGGACCACTATGCTTGGTTTTGATTTAAAAACAAAACAAACCCTGGCATCCAGTAGCAGACACCATGGTGAGGCAGTGGCACTCACATGATTTCCTGACAGCTGGGCCACTGCAGAGTAGGGATGGGTGAGAATTCGATTCAGTTCACATTTCAAGCAGAATTAATCAAATTCGCAATTTCCGAAACAATTTATTTATTTATTCATTCATTCATTCATTCATTTATTATTTGATTTATATCCCGCTCTTCCTCCCAGCAGTAGCCCAGGGCGGCAAACAGAAGCGCTAAAAACACATCAAAACATCATGAAAACAGGCCCTAAAATGCACCAAAACAAAACAACTTTAAAAACTTTAAAAACAAATTTTTTTTAAAAACATCTTTTAAAAAGGGTTAAAAACATATTGTTTTTTAAAAAAGCATATTAACAAGCAATCCCAACACAGACGCAGACTGGGATAGGTCTCAACTTAAAAGGGTTGTTGAAAGGGGAAAATCTTCAAAAGGCACCAAAAAGATAACAGAGATGATGCCTGCCTAATATTCAAAGGGAGGGAATTCCACAGTGTAGGTGCCGCCACGCTAAAGATCTGTTTCCTGTGTTGTGCAGAACGGACCTCCTGATAAGATGGTATCTGCAGGAGCCCCTCACCTGCAGAGTGCAGTGATCGACTGGGTATAGAAGGGATAAGAGGGTCTTTCAGGTATCCTGGTCCCAAGCTGTATAGGGTTTTGTACACTAAAACTAGAACCTTGAATTTGGCCTGGTAGCAAATGGGCAGCCAGTGCAGTTCTTTCAGCAGCGGGGTGACATGTTGGCAATATTTTGCCGCATTTTGCACCAGCTGCAGCTTCCAAACCAACCTCAAGGGTAGCCCCACATAGAGTGCATTACAGTAATCCAGCTTGGAGGTTACCAGTGCGTGGACAACAGTGGTCAGGCTATCCCAGTCTCAGAACAAAATGAGAACTGAAACACAGCCATCCTTCAAAATTTGCATTTATTAAAATTTTAAGATGCAGTTCGCTAACTAAACAAAATTTACAAAAATGCATATATTAGGGGAAAGTGTACATAAAAATGAATACACGAGTGAAAATAACATGCAAAAAGGCATGAAATGATGAGAAATGGCTTGCAAAAATGTCTACCTTTGTCAAAACTGCCTACAAAAATGTGTTCATTTGGAGAAATTCACACTAAAATGGTGGAGAATTTTCATGAGGATTTTTTTTTTAGAAAAAATCCACAGATCACTGTAAAAATGTAGAGAACTGAATTTAGCATTGGAAAAATGAGAAACTGAGAGAACCGAAACAGACAAATCTTTCCATCCCTACTGCGGATAGCTTTCCAGTTTCCATACTTGTTCCTAGGTAGGAATAAGAAGCCAGGGGAAACATGCTTCTATGCACACCTCTCTTTGCCATACATTTTAAACATCTTAGAAGTGCCTAGCTGTTGAGCGCTTGGGAACTGCCGTGCAAGGGATTGTGACAGGTGAGCAGGACACCCCACTTGTCAATCACGCAAGGTCATAATGTCATTATGTGATTGCTAGGTGGGTTGCTTCACCCACCTGTCAAAGCTTGCCTGCAGGGTTGGGGCCAGACAAGGATCTGGCCCCACCTCTGACTCAGATATGCTGTGACGTCACTGCATTCTGTATTTCCCCGCTCCATGTTATTGGCTGGTGGTGGGCAGAGAGACAAGGAAGGTTGTGCCACTATTGGGAGGTGGTGGGGGCTAGCCCTGCAGATGCCACTTTTTATGTAAGTCGTGCATTTATTATAACCACAACAACCAAAGTCCCAAACACATCTTGGATTAGTGGGGACACCACTTTTAAATCTGAGTGGTAACTTCCAAACAAATATCCTGGCACCTATTACACAAGTTGAGCAATAAATGTGATGTAGCCCACTTGGGGGTGGGGTGGGGAGAGAGAATCCCTTATTGATTTCAGAGGGGGAAGCACTGCGCTGCCCTATAGATCTAGCTGCTTCTTCTTTTATGCTTGTAGGAAGCTCAGTAATGGTCTCCCCATGTACTTTGTAAGCAACCCCCGAGTGTAAAATATGGGGAAATTGCTGCAATTTCATGCATTTTCCAGAGAGGATCTCTAAAGACAAAAAGTGCTTGGTGTAATAGATGTCTATTGCTACACAAGATCTGCTTTAGGCGGGGAAAGGGCAGCTTTGGTTGTGGGGTGCAGGCTAGAGCGGGGATTTGGGGTGGGGGGGAATTAAGAGTGAATGTTGATGGTGCTACAGACTGAAGGGGACCAGAAAGGAAGTGAGGGGGGAGAGTGATGCCACGTGGGGAGAAAGTAGAATGTCAGATTTAAGGCAAAGTGATCGCAAGCACAAAGGAATTTACATTCAAATATTTAAACATTCTTGAAAGGATGCTCGGAGCAGAAATTCCTTTTCCCTGCTCCCCATGTAGAAATGACTTTAACACTCAGCCAGATGCTAATGCAAAGTGACTCAAGCTATTCCTCGCAAGCATAGCTAAATTGCCGTTATTTGTTAAGCGCATTGAATTCAGCTGTGGATACAGCAGTTGGTTGCATTCAGAAAGCATCTGTACTCTTCTGTCTCTCTCTTTTTTAATCCTCCAAAGCAGAGACAAGTCTACCTATCTCTCCTCTGCTGCAGCCCCCCCCCTCCCTCTCCTCCCCTGTGCTAGCTGGGAATTGTCAAGTGACAACCCACCAAATCCTTTTGGACAGGAAGCCTTCATCCTGAGTTCTATATACTTGCAAAGCGGGGGCCTTGTGGCTGGGATCAGGGAGCCCATTAAAAGCGCTTTGATGGTATGGAAATCCATCTTCATGAAGCAGGCCAGGCCCCTGAGCAGCCTGCTGTTTAGCTGTGGTTACAGATCAGTCATTCACTTTGGAGGGCAGTAATTGTGCTGACGGCTTGTATGGCAAGGGAAGTACATAAAATAATCCAGGGCCCTCTTGCCGTGGCACTGTGCGTTAATCTTCTCTAATACAGATCAGCTGTTGTTCTAACACATGACTTTGCGCCGGCCCCGGTGACTCCACTTCAGCCTTTTTGATTAAGTAACAGGAGCTACGGCCGTCATCTGCGTTCACTTTAGTCTGCCACTTTTCGGCTGTCAGGCTCCATCTCCCCTTGTCTCCTTTGCTCGTTTCATTCCTCCGTCTCAGAGGGGAAGAGCCAGGGGAGAGCGTGATTCCCTTTCAGAGGTCTGGGCTGAGGGAAGCTGGAAGCTGCCACCGAATTCCTCCCCGCCGCCACCCACCCCACACAAATTTCTGAGGTAAACTTGCTGCCTATTGCTCAGGCAGAAACATCTGAGGAATCCTGAGGGAAGCTAATGGGCTTTAACAGGCAAAGTGTCTCAAGGGTGAGCAAGATGTCCTCGTGGCCTTGCCTGGAACCCACACGAAACATGAATGCAAGTTGTTGCTTATCTGTTCATTGAGGCCACAACTTCCCTTTTAATTTCTTACATTTACATATCACCTTTTCCCCCAAGGAGCCTAAGGTGATGTATATGGTTCTCCGTTCCCTATTTTAGCCTCACAACAACCCCAGGAAGTAGGTTAGGCTGACAGACAGTGACTGCCCCAGTGAGCTTCATGGATGAGTGGAGAGTTGAACTCTGGGTCTCCCAGGTCCTAGTCCAACACTCTAACCATTACACCACACATGATACATTTAAAGCAATATGATACCACTTTAAATCACAGCTTCCCCCAAAGGATCCTGGATTGAGGTTATTTGTCAGTTTCTTAAAGGGCTGGTTCACATATGAGCCAATATCCGCAAAATGCTGCTTTTTCCATCGTGATTGATTTTGACAGTTCACATACTTCCGCGCTCGCTACAAATAAATTGGCTGTTTTTCTTTTTAGCATTCACACGCATGCGCGTTTATTGCTACCAGCGTTTCCTTGTTGCCGCGCCCACACATTAGAATGTTAACTGCGGAGGCGGGGAAGGGGCAGTGTTTCCCTAAACAAAGGAAGGAATATGCGCTTGAAAGAAATGGAATCGCCTACAGCTGCCCCCCTTCCCTGTGGTGCAGGCTTTCTCCCATCCCCCCTGCTCCCACCCATGGCTGTTAGGCTGTCCCTGCACGAGATTGGTGTGCCTTTGGCACCCTGGGACAAGCCTCAACATGTGTCCTGGGAAACATAAAAAACCCCCAAGCAATTATCTTTAGAGAGACATTAACAGCAGCTACTAAAGGAAGCAACGGCCGTTTAATATTACCGCTCTCTGTGAGTGGGATGGGTGGAGCAGATGCTGGGATGAGATGCCAAGGCAGCTCCCCTTTCCCCTGTGCTTTTGGGCACTTGTAAATTACCCTAGCGGTGCCTTTGCCAGCCTCCTCTCACTGTGGCTGTGCGCACTCCAAGCTTAGGTGTAGCTCCAGCGAGCGGCGTGTAGCGGCTTGCAGACCACACCCCCCCGGCAGCTCAAGCGAGAGAGCCGGCCAAGGCTGAAGGGGAGTCTCCCTCTCTGGCGGCAGGGCAAGCAAGATTTCCCAGGAAGGAATTTCCTGAGCTCCAGCTCTTCCCTGCTACCCTTGATGAGTTGTTGGTGTTGGGGGTGGGGGGAAAATACGCTCACATCACATGCAGAGAGCTTTCACAGAATTAGATGTTCTAGGGTGAATAATTTGGATGAAGGTGATTTTGTTTAAAGGAGTGGGGGAGGAAATGTATGGAGGGGGAAGTGGGAGAAAGCGGGAGAAAGGAAGGCAAGAGCGAACGAAAGTTGCTTCGTCAACGGCAGGAAACAAAATGACGCCCAGAGACAGTTAAAGGAGCAGAGAAAAGGGAGGATCTAATGGCGAAGAAACTGCACAGCCCAAAAAAGGCGCTTAAAAGGTAATACACGGTAGAAGCGCACTGAGGCGGGTGCAGATTTTAAAAGCAATTTTGGGGTTTTGCCGCATCAATTTAATCCAGATTTAAAGGCAAAAGCAGCTGAATGTACTTGCATTGGCAAAAACGTCATGTAAACAGTCCAAATTAAAAGGGTCTGCAAAAAGCATCAGATCTGCATTATACCGGCATCTGATCAGGCCCAAAGACACTAAGCTTTATGAAAGGTTGTGATTAAGGTGTTAACACAAAGTTGACAGTAGGTGGCGATAATAGAGCCTTATCTTGGCCTTGCTTCGCCATTAAACACCACCACCACCAGCAGAAGAATAATCCTGGGAACTGTAGTTTGTTAAGGGTGCTGAGAGTTGTTGGCAGGCCCCTATTCCTCTCACAGGGCTACAGTTCCCAGAGTGGTCTAACAACTAATCCCTCTTCCTAGGGAACTCTGCTCTCATCCTTGATCTTCCCAAGCATCATGTCAGGCAGTGTCTCCACTGATATCATCTGAAGGAAGGGAGTGGAGCTCAGCAACTGGAAATCTTTTTCAGCCCTTGATGGAAACGGTCTTCCCTTGCTGGTTGGTGTCAGTCAATGGGTTATCTAAAGCAAGAAAATAGGGCTGAGCTGCTGGCTTTCACTCAGTCCGTGATCTTCAGGCTGTGTGGTAGGATGTAAGGGCTGATCAAACGGTTTCCAAAGAGATCTTTGGGGAAAATTGGAGGGCATTTTCAGAGACTAAAGGGGGGGGCTATTTATGTAGAAGTGCTCACATGCAGAAGGTCCAAGATTCTGCTAAATCTTTGCAGGTAGCCGGACATTTATGACCTGTTCACCCCGTTTCACCTTGCATGGCCAATACTTATCTGTTTATTGTTGTTGTTGTAAGCTCTATGGGGTAGGGAACCTGGACATTTTTGCTTCTGAAACCTTTTAAATTTGCAGCTACTCTAATGTCACTGTATAAATCATCAACAACAGCATTACCATCATAATAGTCATCACATTATCTAGAAAAGTCATATGGCCATGGTATTCCATCAGGACAGTTTTTTCCGGAATGCGACCCACAATACCTGATCAACCTAGAAATATAGTTCCTTTTCAGAAAAGTTCTGTAAATAAGACATGACTAATGTGTCTTGAGCTGGACTGCTGTGATCAGTAGTCCTACCTGGGTTGGGGAAAGAAATACCATTTTATATGTGCACATATAATGGATGCAGCTTGGGCTGAAATGGATTTTAACTGAGAAGGCAATAAAGCATATTTTTAACTTGTATTTACTTTTCTTGGAAGGGTTTCAACCAAAGAGAGAGAACATTTGCCTGGCTTGTGTATTTTTTTGGTTTCTTGGAAACCTGGGGGCACATTTGTATTTATAATTTTCACCTCCAGCTAATTGTAACTTGTTACTTGCTGTATCTAAACAGAAATAACTTTTTTTTAAAAAAATAGTGCAGATTAACATCCAGAAAAAATAATACTTGGGGACCATTAGATATATGTTACCTTGCCCTCTATATAGTTAAGAATTATCTGCTTTTCCATATGGCCTGAAGCAGAATTCTGTGTAATTTAAACAGTTTATATATGGCCAAGACTGTGTTCTAGAGTTGGGGTTAAAATTCAGCACCTAGTTCACCTACCCAATTCTGAAACGATACATGAACCAAACCCAGGTGACCTTCAAAATTTGCATGCCTCAGATTTTGGTATGTAGTTTGTCAACCAAAAATGTTTTATGCAAATGTAAATGTTAGGGGAAAGTGCACATAAAAATGCACATATTAATGAAAATAACATACAAAAATAGATTATGTTCTGGGAAAGTGTTTGCAAATGTGTGCATATTAGACAAAATGCATACGTAAATGTGTATATTATTATAATTGTGCACTAAAACACTAGTGGATTTTCATAAGGATTTTTTTTAAAAAATCACAAATTGCAGTGTTGGTGAACTTAAAATTGGAAAAATGAGAATCTGAGAGAAACCAAAATTGAAAGTCTGTCTTTTCACCCATAAGGACTAGAAACTTGCTTTGAAAACAACAATAATAGCTTAGTTCAAGATGCTGAATTCTGAATTTTGATGCTTGTTAAATGCTTACATTTAGTTAAAGTGCTGCCCACCAGATATTGTGGACAGCAACATCTGGAGGGCATCAAGTTGGCTCCACTTGGTTTAACAGGATCTTCCCGCCTGTTTGTTTATTCATTTATTTGTGAAATTTCCATCATAAAAATAAAAATACAGCAAACAGGAACAGGTAAAAATGCCATAGTTAAAATCAGCAGCAGAAGTAGCAGCAGCAGCAGCAGCAGCATCTAAATCCATCTTTAATGCTGCAGGGCAAATCCATCCTTCCCAAATGAAGCTGAATAAACTAATATCCCACATATGCCTGGATAAATAGGAAAATTTTAAGTTGATGCCCCATCTCCCCCCCCAAAAATACAGTAGGCATCAACCATGCCTCAGAAGGGAGGCTTTCCAGAGGTGGGACCACATATGCCTGGTCAGTGCTTTTTTTTGGGGGGGGGGTTTAAAAAAATGAGGTGCTGGTACTCACATACTGATAAAAGTGTCATGGATGCCAGCACAAAATGGCTGCCACAGGCAGCAAATAAAGAGGTACCAGTACTCCATACTGGTGCGTACCATCACTAAAAAATGCCCTGAGCCTGATGCCCACTCCCAGTTAACCCTCCCCAAGTTTAATCCCAGGAGAAGTACTATTTTCTTTCCCTGCCCCCCTCACACACACACCAAACATTTTGGCAGAGTGGAAATAATGGTATTTTCAAGAAGGAGCTACTGCAAAAATGTTGCATACTCACACACACGTCAAGATTACCCCCTCTCCTCCATAATGTGTAGGATAACTTACACCATGTAGCAGCAATGTCATCATATTGTCCATTTGTAAATCCCCACCAGTGTTAGCCAGTGTGGTGATATAGGGTGTGCAAACATAGCATGTTGACAATGTGCCACAGAGTAAGTTATCCTGAATGTTACAAGGGGAAACTCAACACAGGGAAGTTGGGATTTGTTTATTTATTTTTGGTCAGCAGTATCATGTTGAGCAAAAAGTGCAACTCCACCCTCAGAGAATGCAGTCACAGAAGCGAATGCACCCCAAAAACTAGTCCATTTTACAGTGTTTTTTAATTTTTGAGCCCAGTCCTCTTTGTCGCTTGCATCCTTTTGCTGCATGACTTTTCTAAAGGACTCTGCTTGTGCTTGAAGGATGAGAACTTGCAAAATATTGCCTTGCCATGACCATTTATTCCAGCATAGAGGCCAGGTTTTGTTTCTGCAGAGTTTAAGGAGAACGCCATCCAGGTTGCAATTTTTCCCCTCCTCTCAATTCCCACTCCTCACTTCGTCCTCCCCAGACTCCCTCGTCTTCCACTTTTCCCTTAAACAGTGCACCAGACTTGAAATGACAGTGACCAGTGTTGACTTAATGTGGATGTTTAATACTGAAAAGAAAAAGCATGTCAGCTCCAGCACTAGTTACAAATGGCAGGAAGTGTATCGAGTGGCAGCCCTGTGATAATTTTACATCCATCATGCTCTCCTGATGCCTCTCTGACTGCCTGATGGATGGGAGATGATCAGTGTTAACCCTCTTAGACGCAGGAGCGGCATCTTCTGGAGCAGAAAAAGCGATTCAGCCATTGGGAAGCAAGTAAAAGAATATTAAGATCTCTGGTTTTACAATAACTTCTTTTTCTCCAAGGCCTTTTCTAATGGGATATTTTGGAGGTGGCTCATGCTCTTCCCCTTGACTTTCCAGAAGCAGAATAAAATATTGGGAAAATGTGTTAATTTTTTTGTGAGGAACTTATTAGGGGTGAAGACAGGAAATAGTTATGTTCAAATAGATATAGTGTAGCATGCATTGGACGTTTCATTTTTCCCCCCCACAGTCTCTAAGAGTCAAAGGCTAATGCTGTGTGAAATTTTCCTGAAAAATGCTGGGGACAGACTGTTAACTCAACTGTAGAGCACACACTTTACATGCAGAAGATCCCAGGTTCAGTCTCATTATCTCCAGGTGGGACTGGGAAAGGCTTCTGTGTGAAACTCAGGAGAGGTGCTACCAGCCAGTGTGGACAGTACTGAACTAGATGGATCAATGGTCTGACTTGGTATAAGGCAGCTTCCTATGTTCCTATTTGAGAAGAGCTATAGCTTAGTAGTAGAGCAACTGCTTTACATGCAGAAGGACCAAAGTTCAATCCCTGGTATCTCCAGGTAGGGCTGGGAATGCCTTGTTTGAAATCCTGGAGAGCTGCTACCAGCCAGTGTAGACAATACTGAAGTAGATGGCCCAATGGTCTGATTCAGAATGAGGCATCTTCCTACATTCTTACAGTAGTGATCAAAATTCTTTTAGCTTCCCTTGTAATTCCTCTGATGCCCAAGCAGGAACCTCCCAACTCTACTGTTCGCATTTTCTTCCAGCAAAATGTGGTGGCAACCTACCTATGAACATAGGAAGCTGCCTTATACCATGTCAAGCTGTTTGCCCATCTAGTCCAGTATTGCGTGCTCTGACTGGCAGTGCCTCTCTAGGGCTCAAGCAGTGGTCTTTTCCATCACGTATCACCTGATCCTTTTTCATCGGAGATGCCTGGGATCTTCCACGTGCAAAGCACAATATAGTTTCTGGTTAAGTTTATTATTTATTGCATTTTTAACCGCCCTTTCCTCCTGAAGGAACCCAAGGTGACACTTTTAAATATTTATATCCCACTTTTTTGTAAAAAGAAAAAAAGAAGAAGCTTGTGCTGTACCATACCATATGCTGTACCACTGAGGTAAGGGTCCCTCCCCACCTAGAAGTGTGAAGGCATCTTCCTCACCCAAGACATTTTGGTCTTCTTGATGAAACTCCTTAAGGCTCCATCAAAATCCCTCTGATGTTTTGCCAGAGTGGAAACACCCCAGTTTGCTTTTTTTTTGAAAACATCTCTTTAGATGAAATTTGGTGACTTACCTACCCTGAAGGGCTGAGAGATTTTGCCTTGCTCAAGAGTGGGATTTGCATAGGGGCAGAGGGTAGTGGAGAAGTGTACAATCTGCTTTACATTGATGCTATAAACAACAGGGCGTGTGGGCATTATAAGTCATCACCCATCCATCATGCTGAATGTCAAACCGTTCAGTACATCCAATCACAGCCTTCATTGGGTTGTTCACATCAAAGGGGCAGTTTATTTGAAGAGCTACTGAACAGAGAGAGTTTTTTCCTTCTCCCTCCCATCACTGTATCATAGCTTCTTCCCTTAAAAAAAAAATCATGAAAATAGATGTCAAGTTGATATAGTACCAAGACTGGACTTGTTTTTTTCTGAGCCTTAAACATTTTGATTTGTTTTGAGCTTAGAGCTTACTCCCTTTTTTGCCATTTAGTTCTTAGCATTTGTGCATATTTATGGCCTCTGCATTTCATGGCCACATGCCTTGTTTTCACAGATGGTCAACGAAAGATTTTTTTTCCTTTTCATTGTTGCTTGCTTTTCGATTTTGCTATATTTGTCACACTGCCACTGCTCACAGCTAGTGAGTGCCCACACATGGTAGGGATTGATAATCAGATGTATGTATATTTCACTCATCTCAGTTTTTGCATAGATGTCTTCATTTTTTAAAGCAAGCTTGTTTTAAAAAGGGAGTAGGGATTCCTTTTATTGCATTGAATTCCAATAGTTATTTGTTTGTTTAAAAAGTCTTCATCACCAAGGAATACAGTTAAAGCAATAATGCAAATTTATTGTTTATTGGCTTCCTTGTTGTATGGTTTTAAACAGGCTCTCAAGACCTGGTGGTATACATCCACTTTTAACTGATAATGATGCCATTTTATGCTTCTGAGTTGTGATTTTAACCATTGCTGCAATTTTACTACTGAAAGAAGGCATTGTTTTTAGATGGCAATTATTGTGAATTTTTTACTTGATTTTTGTTACCTGTTTTTAATGATCATATAGTTGTGAACTGCTTTGAGAGGCCTGTTATGGCCCTGCAAAGTGGTGTGCAATATTTAAATAAAATACAGAAAAAAAGAGCAGCAGATAGCTCAAATAAAATCTTGGGAACTTAAAAGAAGAAATCTCAAAAGCAAAGTGGGATTTTTTAATTTGTTAGTATGTTTTAGAAAAAAATGTTTTTACTAAAATGCCCAAGGCAATTCTCATAACAATGTAAAGCAATAAAAAATAAATGCAGACAGAATGCAGGAGATAAAACACAACATCCAATAACCTGGCCCTCCAGATATTGCTGGACTCCAGCTTCCATGACCATGAGCCATGCTGCCTGGGAATGATGCGAGTTGGAGTCCAACAACAGCTGAAGTACTATACATTCCTTGCTCCTGTCTTTTACCATAGTCTGGGCCCCACAGCAGAGAAGGCTCTGTCATTTTCCCCATCAACCATACCTTGGCCAACAGTGGGACTCAGAGCAAGGTCTCTGCAGCAGCCTAATTGGGTGGTCAGGATCATGTGGGAGGAGGTGGCTCCTTAAAGGCAATGCCCACCATTTTAAATTGGACTCTGAAAAAATCCACAGGTCAGCAAAGCAGGTGCAATATTGCAGTTGCATGCTCCAGGAAACTATCTGGAGTGCATGCATCTGTGGAATGTGTAAATATTAGTTCGGTGCTGAAAATGTTTCCCACCTTTTGTTGCTGTTATTTTACTCTCAATTAATTTGAAAATTATCAAAGGGGAGAGAAAACGTCTATGAAATTCTCATGGATCGGGCACAGAGCTTTTGTCATGCTTGGCTGTACTATTGAGGTGGCTGAGGGGATCTTTGTGAGTTCCCTTTCATGCATTCTACAAATCATCCCACTAGTGGGTCTGCACTCTGCCGCCCTCCTGGGTGCCTACACTTCAGTGAAAGCCCCATGGAAGACATCATGAAGGAACTCTTCCCATGAGGCATTTTAGATCAGGAAGCATATCTGGATGGCCACACGTTCCCCATTCCTGCTTTAGAAGGACAGGAGATAAGAACATAAGAAGAGCTCTGCTGGATCAGGCCAGTGGCCCATTGAGTCCAGTGTCCTGTTCTCACAGTAGCCAACCAGATGCCCATGAGAAGCCTATGAGCAGGACCTGAAAGCAACAGCATTCTCCCCACTTGTGATTCCCAGCAACTGGTATTTAGGGGAATACTGCCTCTGACAGTGGAGAAAGAACATAGCCGCCAGGGTAGTCACCAGTGATACCCTTATCCTCTATGAATTTGTCTTGTCCTCTTTTAAAGCCATCCAAGATCACTGTGGCCTGTTTAGAGAGGGTGACAAGCCTTGTAGCAATGTCTTAGAACTGGGGTTAAGAACCTCCAAGGGGTCCTCCAAGTGTTGCTGGAGAATTAGATACATTAGAATGTGTTAATCACCACACCACATTTCTCACTAACATGGGCCTTCTAGGCCTGCGACAAAACAGTCAAGAAGCTTATTGCTATGTAGACTTTCCCCTCTCTGGATATCTTCCTTCCTTCACACAGAAGAGTGTTAGATGTTGCTAAATTTTAAGCAGAGCTTGGTCTGTTTTCCCAAATGTATTTTGATGCCATTCAGGCCAATAGATTCGAAACTGGTAGAACTACAGTAAGAGGAGGGTTAGGCTTCCCCTGTTTCTCAAGCTGTCAGTCTGACACCTTCTGCCATCACTTGGATGCAGCTGAATGGCAGGCAACATCTAGCATCCTCATAAGGAAACTTGCCAGGCTTAGGAATGTGATTAAAACCCATCCCTTTATTTCCACAAATCTTTCTGCTTTCTTGTGCTCTGTATCTTTGTTTAATAATAATAATAATAAAACAACAACAACAACAATAATAATAATAATCGTGTTTAAGGTTTCAGGGCAATGTACAACCAGTTATGTTCTAATACAGTTAATAACTACAAAATTTTTACAGTGCGTTTCTGAAAGAATGCAATACACCCCCAGGAATCCCACTGAGTATCACGCATGTAATATCTGCAGTCGACTTAGCTGTGCATTAACTTGCACATACAGTCATCATTCTGTTTGGAGATCTGATTATCATAGCGCTCAAATTATTCAGAGGCTACACAATTGGCTAAAATTGGGGTGGTAAGGGTGTAGGGTTTATAGATTTCATTTAGTCATCTCCCCCTCAATACTTCTGTGCAATTTGATTTACTGGCTGATGACACTCTTCTCAAATCCGCTACCTTTCTGAGGACCCCTTATTCAAATTAGCACATATGCAGGTTTTTTCACATTGCAAACAGAACATCATGGTTGGCTGAGACTTTGTGGTTTAGGGCAGGGAGGTAACTGTGTAAACTACCCAGGACTTCATGTGCCTGTAGAAGCCCTAGACCCCACATTGATGATGGGCAATGACAAAAGATGTGACGGTGGCCACTGGTTTAAGTGCCTCTGAAAGCTAAATTGGCAGAGGATGAGTCTGGCAGCTATGTACCATAGCAGCTCAAGGGAACATCTCTGTACAGTGATCATACAGGACAAGTCCATCACCTCCATGCCATAATCTCGCTAGCAACAATTGGCAACAGTGCTGGAATAAAGGGAAATAGGTCTCATCCAGAAAAGCAGCCTGTATGTTCTTGCACTAGTGCTCTGGAACACCCCCTCCCCCCAAAAAACACCCTATAAATCCAATGCTGTTTGTACATACCAGGGCTGGAGGAAAACAATCAGGCTTCCTGAACAGTGGAAATATTACAATAAAAAGTATAGTGCAGCTTCTTTAATATGTTTCCAGGGAGGCTGTGGCTGATGGAATAGATGTTGAGCCATTTTAGACATGTGCAGCACTGCTAATTAACTGAGTCACCCTATTGTTTAGTAAACAATTGCCAGCAAAGTACAGCCTGTGTCCTGACTTTCTGTTTGCATGAAAGCCGCTATTCCTTATCCTGTGTGGGCTGCAATTTTCATTGCTGTTAAAAAAAAATCTTTTCATGCCACCCTTTCCATCTAAACGTTAACCACTTGAGTGCAAGGGTCTCTCTGCATTTTCCATCTGGTTCAGATGAAAACAAAGAGGGCAGGTGGACACTTTACACAACTGAAGTTTTAAGGACATGACTGCCTGGTGTGTGTGTGGGGAGGGGCAATGGCATCCATTGGGCACAGTGCAGTGCATTCAGTCCCCACTGACATGGGATTTTGTGCACAGAATTGTGCACCCATCATATGCCAATTATATATTACTCTATCATAACTGTTGTTGATAAAAAGGCAGGTGTGTGCAGAGGGATAAATTGCATGTTGTTGCATGAATGGTAAATAAATTTTATTGCATATAGCCAATAAGCTGGTGCATGTTGCATGAATGCTGTTAGATGTAGTTACACACAGGTACACATTAAGATTCTTCTCAAGGTGGTAGGACAGGCTAGCCCATTTCAGGGCTGAAGGGCAGGTTTGGCCCATATCGCAATGGTTTCCCCAAATGCAGCACTTTCCCTACTACAAAATGGTGATAATCTACTTTATAGGGTTGTTGTTAAGGCAGAACTCATAAAAGTCTGTAAAACACTTAGCATGTTAAAACTACTATATAAATAACAAAGGGAAATACCCATGACCAGATATGAATAAGAACCAGGTTCAAAATGACAGTGCTTGGGAGCCATTCTGAGATAGAAGAAAGTGATTTGAACCCATGTGAACATACCTGGGCCCTTAGATCTTCTTCTGAGGCCCTTCTCCAGATTGGGAGCATCTAAGGGGATCTGAGGGGGAGAGTCAGAGGGTGATAACAACAGAGAGGACTTTCCAGTTCTGGCTCCTCATCTGTGGAATGCTCTCCCTGGTGAGGTCCGCCTGGTGCCTTCACTGGCATCTTTTAAGCGCCAGATAAAGACTTAACCTCCCCCCCCCAGCTTTTCATGGACTGAGTTAATTTTGTTTTGCTGTTAGTGGGCTGCCCAAGGTTCCTGGGCTGTTAGAGAGAGAGAGAGGGAGAGAGAGACAGAGAGAGAGAGACAGAGACAGACAGACAGAGAGAGAATTTTAGGTGTTTGTATGAGAATCTTAACATTTTGTATGAGTTTTTAATGGTATAACATATTTCTATCCAAATAAAACTGTAAGCGTCACACTGCAGTTCACAGTGCCACAGACAGATGGTGCATCAGATTATAGCATGAATGATCCCCTCACCTGCTCACCACCCCCACCTGCGTGCCACTCACACCACCCGCAGACACCCACCTTGGCAAGCAGTGGCATTTGTCCATGGGAGGTGGGGATGCGGGGAAATGGTGTTGTCAGTGGCAGCCTGGGTGGAAGACCAGTCTGCAGCCTAGCTGTGGTATGCAGCAGCATTGTTTTCTGGGGCGGCAACAGTAGCTGCTAAGGACCAGGCAAAGCATATGGGTTAGCGAGGGGTGTGTGGGTAACTGAGGGTGAGGGGTTAGTGAGAGGAGTGGGGTTGCCTGGGTGGTGCTGGGAATTGGGATTGGGGGTTGGTGGTGTGGGGGTTGGCAAGCAGAGAGAGTGGGGAGATTGGCGGGCGGAACAAACGGGGCAGAGGCCCCCTAGTATCTTTATGTTTTTAATTGGAGGCCTTAGTAACAAGCAAATAATAATAATAATAATAATAATAATAATAGGAGGAGGAGGAGGTGCCCTTTATTGAACACTGAATGGATTGTGGTTTTTGAACTGATCTGTTACAAACTTTGCAACCATCCTTTGAAGACATCCAAGTTATAGCCAAGAGTAGGGATTGGAGAACACTTCAAAACTAAAACTGTCATACAATTCCTCCCCAAGTCGATATTTTTACCCTCACCCCCTCCTCTTAATTCTACTTTTTGGCACCTACGGGTGGCTTAATTTTGTTTTGGATAAGCAAGGGTGAGTTTGAGTGGCTGGAGAAGGCATTGATTTCCCCCCTAATTTTAACTTCAATACAAACAAGAAAGGTGTGTGTGGGGGAGAGAGAGAGAGAGAGAGAGAGAGAGAGAGAAAGAAATGCCCTGACTGATAAATCTTAGTTACATTCTAAATAATCTTTTGTCTACTTTGGTGGTCTGGGGAGTTTATATAATTGGAAGGTTAAAGTCCCTACTTTGTTGCTATTTCCCTGTTCATTAGCACAGTGGAAAACAATAAAACAGGGGCCGCCAGAAGTGGGGTTAACAATAACTGAGTCAACTTTTGAAAGTCTCACTCTATTTTATCATCTCACGCATGAGCTTTATAGCTTTGTAAACTATACTCAAGCACAGCAGAGCCGAGTTTGTTGCAACAACTGATCCTACTCCTGTTTCGTAGCATGCTTTTTTCCTTTCTTTCTGGGTAACAGTCATTATCAAAGCGATGTCCAAAGAGAGGCGTGGCACAGTCCAAGAGATGTGCTGGACATGTTGAGTGGCCCCCAACCTCAGCTTGGTTACAGCATCCAAAAACAGAGAGAGAAACCTGCAGTTTAGGGACACAGGAAGCTGCCTTATACTGAGTCAGATCATTGGTCCATCCAGCTCAGTATTATCTACACTGACTGGCAGTGGCTCTCCAGTTTCAAGAAGGGGCCTCTCCTAACTCCACCTAGAGGTGTCAGGGATTGAACATGGGACCTTGTGCATGCAAAGCAGATGCTCTATCATTGAGCTACACCCCCTTCCCCATAGGAATGGGGTCTAAACTTTGTAAGGTGGCTGTCAGCCCATAATCCCAGTACCCTAATAGGCTCACTGATAGTCCTTGTGAAAATTCACTTTCATGCAAATTTATCCTAATATACACCTTTTTATGCCATTCAGTAGTGTAGTGGCTAATTCAGAAGTGCAGGGTATCTTCATGATAGTCATGTCATGCCCTCTCACAGCCATACCCCCTCACTTGCTCGCTTGCTTTCCACCATTATCGCTACACTCCTCAGTCCTTCACGCACATGCCTTCTCCAACAACAACAAGCATCCCTATGAGCCAATGAGCATGAAAGGGAGTGTGTTAGCTACTAAGAGGAGTCTTCCCAGCTACTAAGAAGCATGTCAGAAGATTATTCTCATTGGCTAACACGCTCCCCATTCATGCTCATTGGCTCATAAGATGCTGGAGACATAGGGACCCTCCTGGACCCTGCTCCCAAGAACGTAGGGGGTCTAAGACCCCTCAAGGCCCCATATGGCTACAACCCTAATGCCATTTCCCCTAATACAATGCATTTTTGTAAATTATTCTCACTAATATGTACATTGTTATGCACACTTTCCCCTAGAATACCCATTTTTTGTACACATTACTTGGCTGAAGAACTATGTTACAAAATTTGTAGAAGTGCAAATTTCAAAAGACTGCTGTGTTTCGGTTTGTGTATTGTTTCAGAAAGTGCACATTTGGTAGGGTCACCTTTAAATACATACCAAAACAAATTTCTTCCCCATCCCTAGCTGTAGGATAATCTCATTTGTGCAGATTGGAAGTTAGGCTTTGCCAGGCCTATAGGATCCCCACCTTCCCCACCCCGCCAGTCTTCAGAGCTTGGCAAAGTTACTTTTTTGAACTACAACTCCCATCAGCCCAATCCAGTGGCCATGCTGGCTGGGGCTGATGGGAGTTGTAGTTTAAAAAAAGTAACGTTGCCAACCTCTGGTGTTCTTCGCTCAGTCTCTCTCCCTGCATTTGGCACCAGATAGAAGAGAACATGAGGTTGGGGAGCTGTGTCTAAGCTGGCACTTTTTGGCACTCCAGGCTGGCTTGCAGCCCCACAAGTGTATGGAGGGGAGGAATTATCCATGAGCAAACAAAATGTGAATGAAATGTCTGTCTGTCTTTGGAACAGGGAGTGGATGTTGAATACTGTGGATGGATAGCTGCAATGAAATTTTAACCTTGAATTATGCAGTTAGAGAAGAGCTTTTTGGCAAACTCAGCTTAAACTGAGTTCACAGCTCTCTAGGATTTTGCCAACACCATCCTGGCCTAGAGAATGTTTCGACAAAGGAATGCCACTGTCAGCCTTGTATCCACTTGGCCAAACCCTGTCGCAGAGTATTACTGTGGGGGGGGCATGCACTGGAAGCTTGATGCATCACCCAGTTAGGCTGAAGTGTTTGGGTGTACATCCAATTAATTTGCCTGGAGGAACTAGAGAACTAGAGGCCAATTTAGCATTATGGTCTCTGCGTAGAGGCGGCCGGCAGTCGCTCCTGTGAGGCAGGGCTCCACATGGCAGCTGTATCGTTTGGAAGACACTTTCCATATGGTTCACGATAATCATTTGGAGACTCTGTTCTCCATTACCAGAGGCCGCCAGAACTACGCAGTACTGATGTAGAATCTCTCAATAGGGAGGTCAAGTCACATGTTCAGTGGCTGTCAAACATTGCGCTCACCAAGACATGGAAGGGCCTGTTTACATATTCATCCTAGCTATGAGTTCCTGTGGGAAGCAGATTTTAGGAACATGCACGCACAGACACATGCACCCCAAAAATGAAATGATGTGTAAACTTGGCTATGAATGCAATTCACTCGCTTTCTATGATTTTTTTCATCCTGGGGAAAGGATTGCAGAAATCAGGCACATGACGCACACAGATCCATTCGCACATGATGTCAGTTGTGTGGTGGTTTGTAGTAATGGCTTTCCCACAGTCTGTGCCTCCTTCCTGCCACATGCAGGGATCTTACTGCCGGGATGGTTTTCTGAACCAATCTTGTTGGATGTTTTGTTTTAATCTTAATGGGGTTGCAGGTCAGGGGGTTAATGTCAAGGACATGTTCAAACTCTGAATGGCAGAGGTGTGTGAGTGTCAGCAACAGGGCCCGCTACAGCTGAGGCCTATTTGGTAACTTCTGTGTGCAAAGCAGTTGCTCTACCATATGGCTATGGCCCTTCGCCACTGAAACATCTTTGCCTTCTGAGATGTTTCCCTTCACCAAATTTATTTCAAAATTCCACTTGTGGCAAAATTCCATGGCAGCTCTAGTCCTGGACCTCATCTGGGGGTGTTCAGAGTTCTCTGCCAGGCCCAGAATCCTGACAGGACCCCCAGTACTGGTGAGGAACAGATGATGCTCTCACAACAAAGTGAGAAACAAGGAGAGCAAGCCTCATTGTTTTCATTTGGCCAGGGGTGGGGGGCAAAAGAGGATACAGATTTGCCAAAAAAAATGCATATGCTAATTTATACGTATAGATCCAAATTTAGAAATAACTACTGCAATTCGAACTGAAATAAAATATATCTCAGCATAGCTGGGGAAGACAGTGGCCAGGTGACCTGTGAACTTGCTCAGCCTGCTGTCCACGTGCTTACTCTCGATGGGCGGTTCCAAGGCCCCTGGTCTCCCTTCTTAGAGTTCTTTGGGTGGTATTCAATGCTAGCTCTACTCAGAGTAGACCCATTGAAGTTAACAGACATTACTAATTTAGGTTTATTCATTTTAATGGGTCTACCCTGAGTAGGAC
Source organism: Rhineura floridana (assembly GCF_030035675.1). NCBI lineage: Eukaryota > Metazoa > Chordata > Lepidosauria > Squamata > Rhineuridae > Rhineura > Rhineura floridana. The sequence goes on along the minus strand of NC_084487.1, from coordinate 16,510,607 downwards.
TTAGCTGAACACAACCCTGTATGTTTAAGCTGACCAAGAACGAAATAGCCCTTTAAGGTAAGGATATGTGAAAACTCTGCAAGATCAAGATTTTTTTCCTTCTCAGTTGGGGGTCAGGACAGCGTGGCAGTCTGGCTACTGTGGCTCCACTGGCGACTCCTTCATGATAGCTTGGGCTTCTCCTCCTTCTCCTGCAATCCTCCAAAAATGAAAGAAAAATCTGTCAGCATCTTGATTCGATGCGATCTCCTGTAACCCCCGGCAGAAAATGATGCTGGCTGAGGATGATGGGAGATAGAGTTGGACTTGGCAGCGTCAAGACACTAGCAGAGTCTGCCCCAGTTTTCAAGAGAGTGAGGGGGAATGGAAATGAGGAGAGACTCAGGTGGGCCTCTGCTATGAGGGTCCTTTCCGCCTGCTTCCCCATAGAAACGTTTTCCTCTTGGAGACTAGGGCAGGCTGGTGAGTAGATGGGGGTTCAGGCAGGTGTGAGAAGTGGGCCCTACTGGACCCCTGGCAGCTGGGCACAAATGCCAAGTGTTGACCCCAACCTTGTACACATGGAACTTTCTCCATGAGAATCGTTAAGTAACACCTATTGCACACAGATTCTGCTTCCCAGAGGCATCTGATTGGCCTCTATGAGAACAGAATATTGGACAAGATGGGTCTTTGACGTGCTCCAGGAGGGCACTTCTGATATTCTTATGAAGGGCCGTAGCTCAGTAACAGAGCATCTCCTTTGCGTGCAGAAGGTTCCAGGTTCAATCCCAGGCATCTCCAGTTAGTACTGGGACAAACCCTTGTGTGAAATCCTGGAGAACTGCTACCAGTCAGAGTAGACAATACTGAGCTAGATGGGCCAATTGTCTAGCTTTAATATAAGGCAGCTTCCTACATCCCTTTATTCAATAAGGCTCAATATTTTTCTTTCAGGAGTCCTGCATGTTGCTATTTACATTACTACAAATCCGTGGGTCAGTTCCACATTGGATGCACATAATGCGCTGCTGGACCTCACGGTCTGAAAGGGTAGCTTCAGAATTGTGTGTGTGTGTGCGCTAACATGCAACTGGCCTATGCCATCCCCTTTGCCAGTGGGTACAAACCATATCAAGGCTTGAGCCATGTCACAAACAGTTAAGAGTTTCAAAATGGTTCAGAACTGGCTATCTTCCATCAAGCCGGCTATGATTAATGGATGCATTTCGATGTGCAAACCTGAAACCATTGTGCTATCCCCTTTGGAACCGCTAAATGGGTTTTGCAAGGCAAAAGTGGGCTGTTCCTCTATCAGCAGGCTGCAGTTAATTTGTGAGTGGGCAGGGAAGGGAAAGAGGATCCTTTTCTTTTGTTGACTGAGGGATGCCATGAACATAAACTGAAATATCCTCTTGGTAAGCTCCTCGTCCAGCAGATAGGATATCACCACCCACCTCTTTCTTCTTCTAAAGTGAAACAGTTTAGCTGTTGGTTTTGCAATTCATCTTGCCCTGTTGCACTTCACTATCTGGCCTTGTGATTAGTGCTCTGTGGAAACCTGCCCTCCAGTTTTCCAACCGTTTTCTGCCACTTTCAAGTGCTGCTTCCATGTTTCTTCCTCATTCACAGGAGACTTAGAATTTCTTTACAGTTCCTGTGGATATGTGGGTTGAACGCAGTAGCGGGGTGGTGGTGTCCATTGGGACTGGGAGGGCGGAAGTCATGGGGCCCAACAGTAGGTGGTGCCAGAGCCAATGACAGGCAGATCCAGCTAATTCCAATTTAGCCCCCTTCCTGCTGAGTTGTGCAGTGGCAACACTGAGGCTAAGGAGATGGAAGCTCACAGCCAGTGCCAGCCCCTGGGCTGGTTGTAAGCAGGAAGGCAGGCTGAGGTTGGGGGGCGGGCAGTGACCTGTTCACCCAAATAGACCAGCTTCCTCTGGTTGAATGTACCTTAACAGTGTGAGGTACTGAGGCTGGTGTGTGTGTGTTTCTTTTCATTAAGTGTTTCTACAGCACTCCACAGCCTCTCCAGTTGCCTACACATCCTGGTCTGAAAAAGCATCAGGAGAGGAGTTACTTCATGATGCCTTCACCTGGGCTTGAACTGAAGAATGGGAGGCTGGCTACCAAGCACTGGAAAACAGTGTGCTATTCAACTAAGTCCTGCTTAGAGCAGACCCAATGAAATTAACGAATCTAAGTTATGGGTTGCATTGACGCTAATTGAATTTCTGGTATTGAATACCACTCATTGTGTTTGCCACTTGCTAGGAAACCCAAATGGGAAGAACACTCTTGTGCTCAGGGTCTGACTGCGGGCTTCCTACAGGCATCTCGTTGGCCACTGGTAGAACAGATGCTGGACTTGATGGATCTTTGGCCTGATCCAGCAAGGCTCTTAATGTTCTTAAGATGGAGTGTGTGGTCACATCTGACTTCTCTTATTGTAATATATAAATAAGTCAAAAGCTTTCAGGCTCAGCTATGCACCCCTCTCCAACTGCCTCAATCTGTAATTATACAGCCACAAGAGTGGCTGGATACTATAGCCAGCATGGATTTTTTGCATTCCGCAATGTTAAATTGAAAATACCCCCCATGCCATTCTGATGCTTTCCGTAAGTTCATTTCAAAACAAAACCTTACACAACATATAGTCCTGAACTCAGAAATGCTTGCTTGACAACCCTCTAAAGTTTCATGGTGATACACAAAACAGTCAGAGAGAATTGAGAGTTCAAAGTGTAAAAAGAGAGGGGGGAAAGTTGGACTTTTTTCTGTCAGTGTTCTCATAATATGTTGAAATTGATTAAAAATCAGCCATATTCACAGAGTACCTTTAATCCTATTACTGATCTTGCCCCATACTCTGACCTTCATCTTCTACAGTTTAAAAGTTAAAAAATGCCTGGCTGATGTTTAATTAATTTAAGAAATTTAGCATTGAAGTCAATGATAAGCCCAGGCATGCTCAGTAAGAACCAACAGTCAGTGTTCTAAAAGCTAGACTCGCAGCTGCTCAGTCAGGTGGCCACACCCACACCAGACCTTTATTTCACTTTAGACAGTCATGGCTTCCCCCCAAAAATCCTGGGAAGTGTAGTTTTTGAAGCGTGCTGAAAGGAGACTCTTACTTCCCTGACAGAGCTCCAGTGGCCAGAGTGCTTTAACAGTCAGCTGCTCTGATTGAAGCTCTGTGAGGGATCAGGGAATCTCCTAGCAACTCTCAGCACCCTTCACTAACTACACTTCCCAGGATTCTTTGGGGGAAGCCATGACTGTCTAAAGTGGAATAAAGGTCTGGTGTGGAAGTGGCCAGTGACAGCCTTGGTTTAAATACATGTGCCTGCTGTAGAATAAAAAGGTTGGGGAAACGCTGAAAAACAATGATACTGTTCACAATGTTTTCCTTTTGGAAAGGAAAGGGGCTTCCCCTCTGCCCAGTGTCCACCCACCTAATCTCCTTCCCTGTAATCAGCCCAAATGACACAAACAAGACATGTGTTGTGCTAATCTTGTTTTAGCAGGAAGGAAGTAACAGTATTAAGACAGCTGATATAGTTCAGATAGTCAGTTGAAATATGTTTGATTTACTTTGCAATTTTAGTGAAGTTTCCTATAGTAAATTATTTTCTTTTGCTTCTGTTTCTGTGAATATCTGAAGTACATCAACACTTTGCAACACTAAAAAACTCCAGAAACAGTTGAGGAATAATGACACTGACTATTCTGCAGAATGGTTTCCAGTGAACATGAGGAATGTCTCAGTTTGCGCAAGATAAAACAGTGGAAGGTGAAATATATTCTAGCAAAATTCTAGGTGTGCTCTCTGTTTTTAATTGACTGACCATGCCCACCATTCCTTAAGTGGAGTGGTTTAAGCATAGCAGGTTGAAAACATGCATCTTGGGCAGGCCAAGTTTGTTTTTTCCAACAGCTAGATTCATTGCTTAAGTAGCATCATATTGTAATCAGTCTGATTTTACATTAAACTGCAGTTTCAGATTCAACTGTTAATGCACTCAAAATAGAAATAGAGCATAACCTCCAGTTTCAAACACAAAAGGCTGTCTTCACTATCATATGACATTGACCAATAAAAAGGCTTTGAAATTGATAAAAATAACTTTGACACAAATTTCTAGGATGAATAATGAAAGAAATATACTTTTCTAGGTTAGATTCCCTGCAGAAACAGTAGTAACGCAGGAAAGAAGCAAAGTAAGAATACCAACAAACATACAAAAATGTAGTTCTCCATCTTTGGAGATGGCAGGTGTTGCCACCACTCACCATATGCTCAGAGGCATATGTTACCAAATTATTCAAAGCTACACAGGAAGTGGATTGGATTGTGAAAGACCAACCCAAATTGTGTTTGCATTTTGACAAATTTGTAGGGCAGTCCAATATCTCAGAGAGGAGGTTAGGTCTCCTGCTCCCCTGGTGCATTCACTGTAGCTGCCCAACTTCCCTGCTTTTTAAAGTTTGATAGAAATATCTGTTGGCTGTGGGTACATTCTTAAACCACTTTTTTTTGCCTAATAGTGAATATAGTAATAGTAAGGCAGATCTACCTTCCTGGGTTGTCATGTTAACAAGATAATATAGGTGAAATGTTTTACTGTGCAGATGGTGCTTACTGGATCTTCTGCTTTTAAATGAGTGCAGTTTGAGTGAGTGTGCTTCTGGAATGGGAAGTGTGTATGAAAGGCCTAGAGAGCAGGTGCCAGTCACAACAGACAATACTGAGTAAACAAGATGGACTCAGTATAAGGCAACTTCCTATGTTTCCCCACTGCCATGAACTACAGTGTTGGACTTAATTCAACATCCCAGGAATACTTTGATGATCATCAGTTTGAAACACACACACCACAGAGCCAAAAGTATCACTCATTCATTATTCCTGTTTGGAAACTTTCCTGTTTCTTCCCCTCTAACACCCTACTCTGTCCCGGCAGAGCCTTTGTCTGAACAGTGCAGTCCCCTCTTCGATTTAAAAATAGTTTAATTTATGGATTATCATTTCCCTCTGTTTTGAAAACCAAATAACCTCTTTTGCTCAGGAGGGTGTTCTTGCTTTTGTTTTCCTTTGTTTGTTTTCTTTTCTTCAGCCGTGTTAATTTCGTTCTGTACTTCAGCAACAGCAGCGATTGGTTAAGTGTAATGGCTGGGCCTCTACTGCCTTGGAGGCTGCTCCGTTGCTTTATAATTAAAGCTTTTTGCAACTCATTTTTCACCTCCCTCGCCCCACCGCCGATTCTCGCATGCCATCCCTCTCCCTTTCCTCGGCACCGAGATTGACTGAAGGTTCACTTAAGTCATGGCTCAGAGGGGCATAACAAAAGCATAGCTGACTGTTTTGACATCACTCGGCTTTCGAGTGACAGCCTCTGAGAATTATCTCAACTTTCCCTTTGATGGTGACTAATTGAATTATTTTATTATACTGCATGTTTTAGTAGCGGGAGGTTAGGGGTCGCCTTGTCGCTGAAACAGAGTCTCCGTTTCTCCCCCTCGCTTATCGCTTCAGTGTTCTGCAGAGAGAGGCCACCAAAAGCTAGACGAGTTGAACTGTGTGCAACTCGTGAAATGGAGGGCCGCATGTGCTTTGCACATTTCAATTTAGCAGCGCCGCAGTGCTCCCTTGACTGGGGGTGGGGGAACCTTTTTCAGCAATGATGAATGCAGGTATTTCACTCAGAGAAAGGCACAGGTCTTGACAACTGTCTTCTGAGGCCTCACGGTGGACTCACCGTTCTCTGAGCCAAGTGCAAAGCGTTCATCATAGCCACATGTTTTCAGATGTAGGAGTTGATTCACAGGAAACCTTTGTTTGTAAACACACGATAGGCACATGCCAGAGCTCTGAGCATGCAATGGAATTTGCAAGTCTCCTCAGTTGCCTTGCCATGCACAATGCATTCCCAAAACTCAAACTCAGCACACAGTCTCTGGCACAGGTTGCGAAGCAGTGGTTAGAGGTGGACAAAAATGGGGCTTATCTGGTATACCTGCAGAGACACAAGGTTGTGCCTAAAGCAGACCTGCATATAATTTGTGATGCACCGAGCCAAACATGGCCCACCAGCCGTGTATAGTGGCCCTCTAGGGGTCACAAAATCACTGGTGCACTTACACAGCTTTGCAGGGTTTGTTGAACTGTTCTATGGCTCTCTTTGAATCCCACCTGTGCCTTTAGTTGTTGTTGTTATATGCCTTCAAGCGATGAGTTATATGTTACCAGCAAAGATTTGCAGCTTGAAAAGGTGTGTGGGGGAGGGCGGATAGCTTTCAGGAGGTAATAAGTTTCTCTCTCAAAGAGAGGAAGTTCATAACTTTACCTTTTTTTCCCCTCCAAGTTTTTGTTTTGCTTCAGTGATGTTGCATGCGGATAGTTGTGCTGCCAAAGCTTTTTACATATATTATTGGGTGTTTGCTTTATGGATTATTATGTATTTCAAGGGGTTTTTTTATTATGACGCATTTGTATCTACACTTATGCACTTAAATATCTTGTAAGTTGCTTGGAGACGTTTTCTGTGTAATAAGTGACAAACTAAATAATAATAATAATAACTACTACTACTACTACTGTATATGTCCGCCACCTTTTACCACCTGTTTATGGCCTTGGTGGCGACTGTGTTTCTCACTGCTACTGGTTTCTTTCTCTCTCTCTCTCTCTCTCTCTCTCTCTGATTTTTACCCAGAAAATACCTGAGGGAGGACCAGGGGCATTTTTCAAATACCATCATGTAGCCAAATCTCATTGACTTCATTGCATCATCATTAGGGATAGGGGACAAATTTGATTCAGTTTGTATTTAAAGCCAAATCTATCAAATTTACACTTTCCAAAACAATGTGAGAAGCGAAACACAGCCATCCTTTGACATTTGTATGTATCCAAATTTTACGATTCAGTTCTCCAACCAACCAATGTGTACGAAACTACGTATATATGGGGAAAGTGTGCATAACAATGAATATATTAGTGAAAATAATATACAAATGTATTATGTTGCTTGCAAAAATGTGTATATTAGTCAAAGCTACATACAAAAATATGTTTATTTGCACTAAATTGTTGAAGAATTTTCATGAGGATTTAAAAAAAACAAAAAACAAATTGCTTCAGAAATATGGAGAACTGAATTTAAGAGAGAACCAAAATTGAAGATCCTTCAGCAGGAACACAGAAAGCTGCCTTATACAGAGTCAAACCATAGATCCATCTAGCTCAGTATTGTCTACACTGAATGGCAGTTGCTCTCTAGGATTTGAGCCAGGAGTCTTTCCCAGTCCTACCTGGCGATGCTGGGGATTAAATTTAGGGCCTTCTGCATGCAAGGCAGATGCTCTGCCGCTGAGCTATGGAACTTCCATCCCTAATTATCATGAAAGAAAATCAGTGTGAGGGCAGTGCTTCTTGCCCTCACCCTGGAATCTTGTGAGTTAGAAAAAGTAAGGAAAATGGCACCCAGAATGAGGGCAACAAGGATGATCAGGGGACTGAAAACAAGGCCCTATGAAAAGAGACTGAAAGAACTGGGCATGTTTAGCCTGGAGAAGAGAAGACGGAGGGAGAGATGATCTAAACTGGGTAGAAACGATACAGCAGAAAGGGCAGAGATTTCCAGCACCCTCCTCTTCTCCTCACATGTTTGTTTAAACATGGGGAGACTGAAATGGTAGATTCTGAAGGAACGCGTGACTGACTGGCTGGAGCACTTAACAGGAGGACTCCACACTGCAACATCTTGTTGCAGGTCCCACTTGTAATTAACTAATGGAATGCACTGCCACAAAGATGTGGTGGTGGCCATTGGCTTAGCTGGTTTTAAAAGGGGACTAGACAGATTCATGGAGGATAGGTCTCTGTTGGCGACTACTAGGAATGACAGCCAAATGGAATCTTCATGTTGGGAAACAGTATTGTAGGCACCCCTGAATCCCTGTTCAATCCCACGATATGTCCGATTGAATTAGGTCTGACTGAATTGATTAAAGGTAGAAGAATCTTATCGCTAAGATGCCTGTAGGGAAGATTTTGCAATGTGCTGCTTCAAGGCTTAAGGAAACAACTTGTATCAAAATAGTACAGGAGGAGAAAAAAGGAAATGAAAGACTAGGCCTTGTGCTATCAACATAAAAGAGCCCTGCTGGTTCAGACCTGTTGCCCACCTAGTCCAGCATCCAGCATTTATGAGGAGAGACTGAAAGAACTGGGCATGTTTCGCCTGGAGAAGAGAAGACTGAGGGGAGATATGATAGCACTCTTCAAGTACTTGAAAGGTTGCCACACAGAGGAGGGCCAGGATCTCTTCTCAGTCATCCCAGTGTGCAGGACATGGAATAATGGGCCCAAGTTAGAGGAAGCCAGATTTCAGCTGAACATCAGAAACTTCCTAACTGTTAGAGCAATACGACAATGGAACCAACGATCAAGGGAGGTGGTGGGCTCTCCAACACTGGAGGCATTCAAGAGGCAGCCACCTGTCGGCTATGCTTGAAGTTGGATTCCTACGTTGAGCAGGGAGTTGGACTCAATGGCCTTACAGGCCCCTTCCAGCTTTACTATTCTGTGATTCTATGAATGGGATGAAAACTTCACCCATTTTTCAAGGTACTGTTGAAAAAAATCATCAAAATGAAGAGTTGGTGTTCCACATCCTATGAACAAGGTTGCCATTTTGGCTCAGCCTTCCAGTCTTTGGCTGTTTCTCCACTTGCCTTACTTGTGCCTTAGCCACGAATAGGGGGGAAAACTTAATGTCAGGAATGGCTATGGCATACTATTAACTTTCTGTGATTTGCACTGTTAGGTTTTTTTTCAAACACAAGTATCAGTTGGATCTGTCAGAAATATTAACATCTTAAGTGCCCCTTTTGGGTTGATGAGGAGCAACCTAAACTAAATTCCCTTTCAGTACATTGAATTCTACCAGAAACATTTGAACTGCTTGAGGAACATGCTAATTGAGCACTCCAACGTGTGTCAAACCAATCTGAATTTCACAAGCATTTGGGGTTGATTCATCAGCAGCTAATAAGCTGTATTTTTAAATGGGAGGGGTGAACGTTCAAGCGATAATACTCCCAACTCATAACACCTCCCAAAAATGATTGTGTGATTCCACACATACACATTCATTTACTTTTCCAACTCAACAGTCTTCTTTCTTATTTTCTAATCCACTTTCCCCAGGGAGTCTTGCAAATTACCTATGAAATTTGTGGTTCCATTGCGTGTTAATGAAAAGACTGCTTTGTGCCCTCTCTTCTTCCTCCCCTCCCCAGGACAAAACAACATTGGAGAACCTGACTCAACAATTGGCAGTCAAACAGAACGAAGACGGGAAGTTTAGCCACACTATGATGGATTTCAACATGAGCGGAGATTCTGACGGTCAGTAGGAAAGCACTTTGCCTTATTTCCAGTTGTGCCTGGGCATCCACCACTGGTGGAGAAAGAACTTCATTATCCTTGGTACTTACTAAACATGGTGATGAAACACCCACCAAACAAAGCTGGTGAAGCTATGCGCCTTGTGCAATGCTTTAAGCCTGTGGGTGAATTTTCATGTTGTCGTAAACGGCGTTGCCAAGGCTGGACCACATCTTTGGCTCTGTGAAGATGAGATGAAAGGGACAAATGGAAATAGATTTGGGATAAACGATGCAGAAGTGATCAGTTAACAGAGCCGATTGGCTATGGGACAGGCCCACAACTAGGATTGTAGGAGCCTCTTTAGGAACGTAGGAAGCTGCCTTATTCTGATTCAGGCCACTGGTCCATCTTGCTCAGTTTCGGCTACACTGACTGGCAGTGGCTCTCCAGGGTTTCATACAGGAATCTCTTGGTCCTGCCTGGAGATGCCAGGGACTGAACCCAGGAATTTCTGCATGCAAACCAGGTGCTCTACCACTGAGCTACGGCCTTTTATACAGTTTTTTTTTATCTGTACGATTGCAAAGGTGTCTGCTTGTGAAAATGGCCATAGTCAAGTGTTTATGGGCTTGTTAGATCCAGTTCATTGGGGGGGGTAGGAGTCCATCAGCATGATGAAATAGTTAAGAGTGTCAAACCAGCCCCTGATAGACTAGGGTTTACATTGCCATTCACTGGGTGTCACTATATCTCAGCCTAACCTACCTCACAGGGTGGTTGTGAGAATAAAATGGATAAAACGCTGCCTTGAGCTCCTTTGGATGAAAGATGGGATAAATGCATTAAGTAAGTAAGTAAAGTGCTTTAATGATACACTTGAAAATGATTATTGTGGTTGTTGTTTAATAATAATTATTAATATTTTGTCACTTTATACTAAAACGTCTTGAAGTAACTGAACAACTTTAAAAAACATACAAAGTTTTAAACATGCAGAGGTCTAACACCGCATCAAAATAATAAAATACTATTTATTAAAAGTCCTCATCCTGGGATATTTAAAAAAAATGACTCGTACCCAACCCTACTCAAATATGAACATCACAACAGGCTAGGGTATCATTCCCTGTTCCAGTTACTATAATTTGTTTTAACTGTTTTAATATTGAATTTTAAATTATTGTAATATACCTTGGGACCTGATGGTCAAGGACAGGTAAATAGTATAGTAATACCACATGATCCCGATTAAACATGAAATGCCTGGGTAAATAATAATATAGCCTTTGATATTGATGGCACCAGGAACACTTCTCTAGGGAGAGCAGTCTACAGATGAGAAGCCACCACTGAAGCCACCACTCTTGTGTTTGCCCTCTCCACACCTCCCTCAGGAGGTGACACACAAAGAAGGGCCTCAGATGATAAATGCAGGGGCTGGGTAGGTTCATGTGGGAAGAAGTGGTCCCTAAACTATTGGGGTCCCAAACCATGTAAAGCTGCCCAAGCCCCATGTAAAGGTTTATAAGTCAAGCCAGCATTTTGAAATGAGCCTGGAGCTAATTAGCAGCCAATGCAGTCAGGCCACATTAAACAGCATTTGCACACATGGCATGTACATCACATACACACTAGCTGTGTCTTCCTTCTGGGCGTACTTTCAGTGGCAATATCTGAAAAGGCCTTTAGAGGGTTCTTACAAATAGAAAAGGCTCTGTCATTTGTCTAAATATGAATACTTATGCATATTCTCACCAAAAAGTCAGCAGAGCAAAACCAAGAATTCATTTCAGATGATGAGGGAGGAACCTGTCATTGGCAAGATTTGGTAGTCCTATTAACTAACCCCTGAAAAGACTTAGAGCCACTTTCAGAATACACAACAGGGTAGTGTGAAATTAATATTGTAAAACATTACACACATACATCACTGGATGCGTCCCCAGTGATTTTGAGAAGCATGGGTTCAATTCTGAGAGTCCCATCAGCATCTGAAGATAGAACTGTGGAGATGGGAAGGATCTCTTCTCCTGTCCAACTCATTAACCTGTCATGAAGGCAAGCCAATGTTATCATGAAAATTGCCAATGAAAGTGAGTCAGTTCCTTCTCTAAGAAGTCAATTTCAGCACAGTACTTTCCTTACAGTGAGAAAAAGCCTCCCAATTTGGGCAAAGCCGTGGATGGGGAATTTCTACAGGTAAATCCTTTTGCCTGACTTTCCAATCTGTGAACCAAATTTTAACTCAGAACAAAAGGATATCAGATTTTCCTGATTCTGAGTTGGTGCTTCTGGGCTTACTAGCGTGGGCTGATGATGTAGGCAGGAGACTACCATTCCCATGAAGCAATGGAAAGCAGAACGCCCGAAAACCAAAGGAGGGATCTCCCCACACACTGTGGTCTTTGTGATGCTGATGACTAGTCCCTTCTCTGCCATTCCTGCATTTGCAAAAATGACTGTTTGCTAATAGAAAGCAATGCAACTTACACAACTTGGTCCTGCAATGGGATAGTGCCATCATCAGCAAAAATTCAGATGCAAATCCAGAATTTATCCTGCTCCTCTCCCCCAAACCCTGTATTGGTATCCTAATATTACATTATTCAGAGACAGCATCACTGCCAAGGATATGCCCATGCTCCACTTCTTCCATGTCCCTGGCTGGTGATCGCCTGTGAAGGGTGGAAGAATGGGCATGTTAAGTGAACTTACAGGTTACTTGAACGACTGCCTGCCCTTGTATAGACCTGTAAGATCATGAGGATCATCTGGGGAAACTGCTTGTGGCACCGCACCCTTTGGAATATCGTTGGGTGGTGACCCAAAACCAGGCATTTTCTGCTGTAACCCCTGGGCTATGGAATGCCCCCACACACCCACTGCCATAATTGGAAGAGGCAACCATCAGTTGCTTCAGATGTCTGACAAAGACTTACCTTTGTGTCCAGGCTTTTCCTGGCCCATAAGATTAGACCCTGTTTTATGAGTTTGAATCCACTGGGTTTCAGTTTTATTTGCTTTTATATTGTTGTTTTATTGGTTCTGAGTGTGTTTTTGTTTAAATGCTTTAATGATATATTGTTGACGTTTAGACAGTATTTATTTATTTATTTATTGCGCTTGTATACCGCCCCATAGCCGAAGCTCTCTGGGCAGTTTACAGTAATCAGAAACATTAAAACAAATATACAATTTAAAACACATATTTTAAAAACAATTTAAAACACAATTTTAAAATTTAAAACAATATAAAAACAATTTAAAGCACATACTAAAATGCCTGGGAGAAGAGGAAAGTCTTGACCTGGCACCAAAAAGATAACAGTGTTGGCGCCAGGCGCGCCTCATCAGAAAGCTCATTCCATGATTTGGGGGCCACCACTGAGAAGGCCCTCCCCCTTGTTGCCACCCTCCCAGCTTCCCTTGGAGTAGGCACCCAGAGGAGGGCCTCTGATTTGAATGGAGTGTACCGGTGGGTTCGTGTCGGGAGAGGCGTTCCATCAGGTATTGTGGTCCCAAGCCATGTAAGGCTTTATAGGTCAAAACCAGCACCTTGAATCGAGCTCGGAAACATACAGGCAGCCAATGCAAGCGGGCCAGAATCAGTTTTATATGTTTGGACTGTCTGGTCCCTGTTACCAATCTGGCTGCTGCATTTTGCATGAGCTGCAGTTTCTGAACCGTCTTCAAAGGCAGCCCCACGTAGAGTGCACTGCAGTAATCTAATTTGGAGGTTACCAGAGCATGGACAACTGAAGCCAGGTTATCCCTGTCCAGATAGGGATGTTGTTGGGCCACCAACCGAAGTTGGTAGAAGGCACTCCGTGCCACTGAGGCTACCTGAGCCTCAAGTGACAGAGATGGTTCTAGGAGAACCCCCAAGCTATGAACCTGCTCCTTCAGGGGGAGTGCAACCCCATCCAGAACAGGGTGGACATCCACCATCTGGTCAGAAGAACCACCCACTAGCAGCATCTCAGTCTTGTCTGGATTGAGCCTCAGTTTATTAGCCCTCATCCAGTCCATTGTCGCAGCCAGGCACCGGTTCAGCACATTGACAGCCTCACCTGAAGAAGATGAAAAGGAGAAATAGAGCTACATGTCATCAGCATACTGATGGCAATGCACTCCAAAGCTCCGGATGACCGCACCCAACAGTTTCATGTAGATGTTGAACAGCATGGGGGACAGAACTGACCCCTGCGGAACCCCATACTGGAGAGTCGAGGGTGCCAAGTAATGTTCCCCAAGCACCACCCTCTGGAGGTGACCTGCCAAGTAGGAGTGGAACCACTGCAATGCAGTACCTCCCACTCCCAACTCAGCTAGTTTCCCCAGAAGGATACCATGGTCGAAGGTATCGAAAGCCGCTGAGAGATCAAGGAGAACCAACAGAGTCACACTCCCCCTGTCTCTCTCCCGACAAAGGTCATCATACAGGGTGACCAAGGCTGTTTCCGTGCCAAAACCGGGCCTGAAACCCGACTGAACTGGATCCAGATAATCGGTCTCATCCAAGAGTGTCTGGAGCTGGCCTGCAACCACTCGTTCCAGGACCTTGCCCAGGAATGGAACATTTGCTACCACTAGGGATTTTTAAAATACTAACCAGTTTATGAATGCTTTTAAATAATCATTGTGCAGAACCTCCTGTCCGCCACGCATAAATGGTAACATGTGAGATGGGCACACAAGTTGTGTGCCTCTACAAGTTGTGCAGTTCTTCCCTTCCTCCCCCTCCAAAAAGGGGAGGAGATCATGCAATTTGGGTAGGTGTACATTTGGGCCTCTCCGTGGACTGCCGTCAACAACCATACTGTGTGATCCTATGAGGCAGGGAAGAGGCACTGGTGACTTCAAGATTGGATTACTGCAATGCACTCTATGTGGGGCTTCCTTAGTGCTTGATCCAAAAACTGCAGTTAGTGCAGAAAGCTGCAGCATAGTTGCTGACAGGAGTGACTCACGGTCAGCATATAACACCCCTGCTCAGAGATCTGCACTGATCACCAATTTGTTAGTGGGCCAAGTTCAAAGTTTTACTGTTGGTATGCAAAACGTTTAACGGCTTGGGACCAATTTACTTGCAGAACCGCCTTACCCAGATGTGCCTACTCAGTCACTTCAGTCTGTGGAACTGGCACTGTTGCATGGCGGCACATAATACTCATTCCGCACCTGTAAGAAATATTTCTTTTAGTGAGGCAGCATCTACACTTTGGAACTCCCTGCCTATTGACATCAGGCAGGCTCTTCCGCTGTATTCTTTTCGGTGCCTGCTTAAAACATTTCTGTGTAGGCAGACCACCCCAGACATGTAGATGTTGATGTGTTTTAATTTACTGCTTTTAAAGATTTTTAATTAATTGTTTTTCACTGCGTTTACTGATAATTTGAATGTCATTTAGTGGTTTCTTACAATCAAGCGGTATATAAATTTTGTTAAATAAATACAGGTGCCCTTCTCTACCCTGTTAGGAAACTGCAGATCCAGTGCATGTGCTAATTGAGCCCATCACTTTCAAAAATGGAAGAAGCGGCCCTGATTGCCCTCTAACTGCTGCAATGAGGAAACCCTCCCAAACAGGATTTAACGTCACAATGGAATGAATGTGGCCTCCAATTGCTGAGGAGGCAGTGTTAAACAATGAAATTATCTTTGTTCCCTGCCTTTTCTCCTCTCCTACCCCCCAACTTTTTAGGAAGCGCAGGTGTCTCAGAATCTCGGATTTACCGGGAATCCAGAGGGCGTGGGAGCAACGAGCCCCACATCAAGCGCCCAATGAATGCCTTCATGGTGTGGGCAAAAGACGAGCGAAGGAAGATACTGCAGGCCTTCCCTGATATGCACAACTCCAACATCAGCAAAATACTGGGTAAGGCAATACAACAGGAGCAGCCAATTTCCAACAGGGCTCTTTGGTTTTAGATGGCAACGTGTTGACTGGATACCCATTCAGATCCACAAAAGCCACCCTATGCCTAAAAGAGAATGAGGTGGCAGAATTCTGGACTGTACCATTTCAGACTCCTGTGAGGTGTCTCTTAAATCATTGTTCTGTCCAACTGGGGGTTGGACTCGATGGCCTTATAAGCCCCTTCCAACTCTACTGTTCTATGACTCTTCAACCTTGGGTCCCCATCCTCTCTGACCATTGGCTAAGCTGCCAGTGGATGATGGTGGTTGAGGTCCAACAACATCTGAGGACCCAAGGTTGAAGAACACTGTCCTAAATGACCTGGAACCAGAATATCTAAGAGACCCTCTTGTACCTAAGGGAAGGGACGTTACTCAGTGGTAGAGCATGCAGAAGGTCCCATGTTCAATCCCTAGCATCATCAGGTAGGGATGGGAACAGCCCCTGCTTGAAACCAAGGAGAGCTGCTGCCAGCCTGTGTAGACAGTACTAAGCTAGATAGACCAATGATCTGACTCAGCATAAGACCTCTTCCTAGGTTGCAGTCTGCACCTAAGTGTGCAGTCAGGTCAGTTATCTGAGGCCCTGCTCCTTGTTCTTCTACTTCCAGAAGTGAAAGTGAGCACAAAAGGCAGAGTCTTTTCAGTCACAGCCCCTTGATTATAGAACATTCTCCCTAGGGAGGTCCCACCCAACTGAAGCAGTACTCTCTTTTCAGTAAGCTGTGCAAACCTAGTTATTCAGGAAGGCTCTGGAGTGAGTTATTCCTGGCATCGGATATGGGCTCTGGTTGCTCTTATTTATTTTATTTTATTTTATTACATTTATATCCCTCCCTTCATCTCTGAAGGAGCCCATATTCAATTATTATAGATCAGAGCTCACCAGACCTTTGGGTCAGTTGGCACATTTGGTATTTTGAGAAAGTGCCATGGGCACCAGCCACAAAAATGGCTACCGTGGGGCATAACACAAAATGGCTGCCATGGGGGTGTGGCATAATGACGGTCGCATCTAAAACAGCAAGAACAGAGACAAGACCACAAAAGATTACCCCAGCAATAGGAAAAGGCACCTACATCAGTCACCACATGCTCTTGCTCACAAACAAGTTCTTTGCCCCTCTTTTCTGTTCAGAAAGGATGGGAAGATGGGTGTCCAATCCAGGCATCCAATGAAACGTAGACATATATATGGGGACATGTTCAGTGTAGGAGACACTGAGCCAGTGAAAATAGAAACTGAGCAGAAAGAGTAAACAGACTCTTGTGTACTGTGGATTTTTGAGGAAATATTTACTGAAACCTTTTGTGGGCGCCATAGAAAGCTCTGGCAGGCACACATTGGAGACACTTGTTGCAGATTTTTATGTGGATTTTACCTAACCTTTTCATCTTTTTTTTTTGCCACCTGAGGACTAAAATAAGAGGATATTAAGTACTGTTATTGTTCATCACAAGAATGTTGAATGTTTCCCAATGCAAAAAGCTGAACTGAGTAGAAAACATACATCAGAAAGAGAGTTTTGTTACACGCTTCTCCTCAGAATGCTGGTTTACACTTTTCAAGGAGTTGTGTTCATATGTCTGTTTTTACTATGCGAGGGAATTTAAATATATGACACCCTTCCCATAATCTGTACTGGTGCAGCCCAGAATTCTACCATATCATTCTACATAATGTATAGGTTGGCCACCGCAAGTATGCCCTTGGGAGCAGGATTTGCAACTGCTATTGGTTTCCCTGTTGTAAAGATTTGCAGAGGTCTACTTACTAGCTGTTGGTTATAGAATGGCAGGTAGGATGGCTTTACTGGGGCACCTGAATTGATTAGGCTCGTCAAAATAAAGTGAGATAAGGAGTCTACATTTGTTCCAGGGATGATAACACCTACATACACTGGCAGATAAGATTTAAAGGCAGTTACGGCTATGAGATTAGGCATACCGCATCTGGAGACAGTCTTTGAACTGTGATAATGCCTCTTCCTTGTCTAGATGGAGGACAGAGAGGGGTGTGTGAATGTTTGGAGAAACTAACTCCCTATATCCTGATTAAACTTACCTTTAAGTAATCATCTTCAGAATTTGGTCAAATCACTGCAAACATCCCCTTCCGACTCTTCGTACAGAAAGTACAAAAAGGGAACTTGATGTTTTCCTCCCATCTTAACTGATTGTTTGGGATAACCAGCTTCCAACGGCACACTGCTAATTCATTTCACTTAAACTAGGCACTTCAGCCGGGCTGACATTTTACTCAGCCTCTGGGGGATCCGTGTTGACATTTTAAAGGGCTTCTAAGCATTTTATAATACTCTCCAAATCTGGTTTTAATAAACCATTCAGCTAAAAAATTTAACATAAGGAATCACCTTTTACTGTTTAGCACTAGGCTGGGCTGGTGTGGTGAAGGGGGAAAAATGTAGCTAGCATATCAGGGGGCATCTTTTTCTGATTAAATATACAGTAGGTGGAGTATGACGTGCAAATCCATTCCAGATTCTTGTAGAGATGACAGTCCTGCTCAACTCTCAAACTCCTTGCACTGCGAGAGCGGCAAGGTTTGAAAGCAAGTAAAAGTGAGAGATTGCTCTTCTTTGAAACATCAGAGGATAAGGGGGGGAATCTCTTCCTCCTCTGCAATAAAAAAGGGTGAGGCGTTCTCCTCTTTCCCCCACGGAAACCTTGCAAAGGTCCCTTCTAGGTTGTCAAAGGCCAGTTTTTGAACTCGGCAGGGAGTTCTCTATTAACTTGGGGAAGGAAAGAGAGTATAAGCTCACAGATCAACCAGGTATTCCAGTCTCTTTGCAAGAAAGACACAGTTGTTTTTCTAACTCACCACCATTATTGTCTTTTGTCTTTCTGTCTTTGGGGTCAGATGTCTGAAGTGTCATTGACTGTGGGTTAGGTGAGAGTGTTGCTCAGCCAGACTGTGTGTGTGTGTGCATATGTGTGTGATGTTGGTAGTACAAAAAGAAGTGTCCTTCCTGCCACTGACAATTCTCTCTAGAGATTAGATTTTGACACTGTGGGATTCTGCTCTCAGCATTTTTTAAAAAATAGGGGAGTACCAACGCATGGATTTGCTAGCAAAGTCATATACACACATGTGTGCCATCCATCTGTTCATTGCTACATAAATTCATGCATCAGATTTTTATTTTCATTTTATTTTGTGCAGAAAGAAAAATAAATGCCTTTTTAAGAAACCTTGTCACTTTTAAAAAGTGTTTCAGTCTGTCAGTGTTTCCGCTATTACTGGCTGAGTCTGGATGGAAAAATAGATAGATAGATAGATAGATAGATAGATAGATAGATAGATAGATAGATAGATAGATAGATAGATAGATAGATAGATAGATAGATAGATAGATAGATAGATAGATAGATAGATAGATAGATAGATAGATAGATAATAATAATAAACTTTAATTTATAGGCCGCCTATCTAGCCAATGGCCACTCTAGGCGGCGTACAATAAAACGTAATAAAATACAATAACAATATAGCCAGTACAGTACAGTAAGAATTACAGTATTTAGTAGATTGTTCGTATTACAGTTCCAGAACTAATTCATCTTGGAAGTCTCAAGGATCATAAAGGCCTGATGAAAAAGCCACCTTTTCAGGCCCCGGCGAAATATGTCTAGGGAAGGGGCATGTCGAAGATCTATTGGGAGGGAGTTCCAAATCGTGGGGGCCGCCACAGAAAAAGCCCTCTCCCGAGTCCTCACCAACTTAACTACCTTAGTCGGCGGAACTGAGAGAAGGCCCTGAGTGGCAGATCTTGTAGGGCGGCATACTTTATGACGTTGGAGGCGCTCCTTCAGGTATACTGGGCCGGAACCGTATAGGGTTTTAAAGGTTAATACCAACACCTTGAATTGAGCCCGGAATACAACTGGAAGCCACTGAAGATTGTATAACACTGGGGTAATATGATCATAACGGCGGCTATTCGTAAGTAAACGGGCCGCCGTGTTTTCTACCAGTTGTAATTTCCAGACTGTTTTCAAGGGTAACCCCACGTAGAGCGCATTGCAATAGTCTAAACGAGAGGTGACCAGCGCATGTACTACGAGTGGGAGCTGGTGGACAGGAAGGTAGGGTTGCAGCCTCCGGATGAGACGTAGTTGACCCCAAGATAGATAGATAGATATGTGTACACACACATATGTAAAACAAAAACAGAATTCAGAAATTTTCATAAGAGGAAAGTGTGTGAAATAGGGGGCTTTGATGGCTGGGACATGTTCCTCCTCTTTGGGAACTATAGTATAGCTATCACATCATCTTTGCCATCATCATTCTTATTATTTGCTTATGTATTTGTTTAAGGCATTTATATGCCGCTTTGCAAGCAGACCTCCTAAAGGTATTTACAAAAGATTTTTTACAAAAATAAGCATCCCTTTAAAAAAAAAAGTTCACAATCAAATGGAAGTACAGCTGTTTGCTTAGAAGAAGCTGAGTAGCAGCTTCTTCTCCACTCCCTTCTGGGGATGGAGAAGACCCTGTGGCAGCAGTTATGGAAGGGAGAGACTGCTCCTGAGTGCTTTTCAGAGTGACATAACAAAAAGAGAGAAACGTCCTTGCCCCAGGAAATTTACAGTCTAAATTTCAACAAAGGGAGATGCACAGGCAGTAAGGGATTCACGTGAGCTGATGCAGTTCTATGTCCTTAGGCCAGTGTTTCCCAACCTGGTGCCCTCCAGATGTTGTTGGACTGAACTCTCATCATCCCTGGCCATTAGCCATGCTGCCTGGGGCTGATGGGGGCTGTGGTCCAAAACACATGGTGGGCACAACCAGGTTAAGGAAGGCGACCTTAGGCTTCACTTCAGTTACACATAGTTAGGCTTTCTGTCGCTTGGGGATGGGGGATTATTGGGTAAGATTCATGGGAATGATCTGAAGGCACATGATGCAGCCAGCTGAATGAAACTAAGGATTGGTTTGATTTGATTGACTTGCATATTGCTTTACACTTAAAAAAAAAGTCTCAAAGCAATTTGGGTCAGATCAGTGCCTGGATGGAAGACCACCTCGGAACCTCATATGAGTCACCTTGCGCCATCTCTGCTATCATTTTGGCGCTTTTTGAAGACTTTCCTCTTTCAACAAGCCTTTTAAGCTGAGACCTATCCCAGTCTGCGTCTGTGTTAGAATTGCTTGTTAATATGTGTTTTTTTAAATATGTTTTTAACCCTTTTTTAAAGGATGTTTTTAAAGCTTTTTAAAAAAATGTTTTTAACCTTTTGTTTTAATGTATTTTAAGGTCTGTTTTTATGATGCTTTAAAGTGTTGTTAGTGTTTCTGTTTGCCTCCCTGGGCTCCTGCTGGGAGGAAGGGTGGTATAAATAAATAAATAAACATAGGAAGCTAGTTTCTCCACACATTCATGCACCCCTCTCTGTCCTCCATCCAGACAAGCAGGAGGCATTATCACAGTTCCAAGACGTATTCCAGGTAGGAAAAGCAAGGGGTGTGCAAAGCAGAGCCAGTGAGCGGCATGACCTATGAAGAGTGGGCATGGCTAGGGAGAGGATTTGTGAGAGAGACCCAAGGGCCAGAAAGAGAGGCTTGAAGGGCCGTATTTGGCCCCAGGCCTGAGGTTCCCCACCCATGCCCTAGCCTGTGAGAGGGAAGGGGGAGTCAATGTATATTTCTTTGCAGACATATTTCCTTCCCCTTGCCAGATTCCTGCTTGGCTCCCTTTGTGTGCATCTGACCCTCTCAGAAAAGGAAGGCATAGTTTGCACCCACCTAGTGTGACAAGTGGAAAACTGGCTGTTAATAATGTAATAATGAAACTTTCCTACAAGAAGCTATATGGTTTTCTGGTATTTTTGTTGGAGCAAGGAGAAAGAAGGAATGTTTTACAAAAAGGAGAAAATGTAAGCTTTTTGTAGATAAAAAATGGTGTGTGGAGCTGATTATCTAGGCATGGTAGAAGTCACAGCATAAGCTAATTGCAGCAAATAGGAAGGACAGGACTGTCTCCCAAGTTGTCATTTGATCAGCCCCCACAATGTCCTTTCAATATTTTCCCCATTGGAACATAGCAATAATTTCCGCCCAGGATTTGTTTTCAGAGCCAGGGGCTCAACTTGGTGTTCCCAAAGAGATTGAACACTACAAGGCTTGCTTGAGTAATATCCTATTGGATCATTTCTTTTCTCCCCCCCCAGAATCTCCTAGCCCGGATTTATGAGCATCATGAGTGCCTTTTAAGAACAAAAATCTTCCCACCCAGCTCCATCAGGCAAACCAATCCAGAGAGCAAATGAATATTGTTCCTCCAGCTGTAATATTTTTCTTTTCTCAAATGTTAGCAAAGCATTGCCTAGGATTGTTTGCTCACACAGCCAGAAATCTCTCTCCCACCCCTCTTTAAGAGCCATAACTTTAATTACTTGTGTCATTCATTCTCTGGGGCCAATGAAGTGATGTGTATATGTATGTATTATATATGTATATATATAAATGTAAATGTACTGCCTTCAAGTTGATCCCGACTTAGGGTTTTCATGAGGCTGAGAGGCAGTGACTGTCCTAAGGTCACCCAGTGAGTTTCATGGCTGTATGGGGATTCGAACCGTGGTCTTCCAGGTTGTAGTCCAAGACCTTAACCCAGCCTTTCCCAACCAGTGTGCCTCCAGATGTTGTTGGACCACAACTCCCATCAGCCTCAGCCAGCATTGCCAATGGTCAGGAAAGATGGGAGTTGTGGTCCAACAACATCTGGAGGCACACTGGTTGGGAAAGGCTGCCTTAACCACTACACCAGAGAAGGAGGAGGAGGATGGAAGGCTGTAGCTCACTGGCAGAGCATCTGCTTTGCATGCAGAAGATCCCAAGTTCAATCCCCGTCATCTCCAGGCAGGGCCAGGAGAGACCCCAGTCTGAAAATCCTGGGGGAGCCACTGTCAGTCAGTGTTGACAGTACTGAGCTAGATGGACCAACAGTCTGACTAATAATAATAATAATAATGATAATAATACTTTATTATTATTATTATTATTATTCAACATAGGGGACACAATACAGGAAATGGGGGAAGGAATGGAGGCATAATTAAACACAGGAAGAATGGCTCTTTGCAGCGTAACTGAAGCAAAACATAAGTCCTGCCCCAAGAAGCTTACAATCTGTCTGTGATGAAACACAACAGAAGGGAGGGGAAGGGACTGCCCCATAGGGCTAATGGGATGCTGCCCTGCTAGCCTTCACTTGGCTGCCTTCTTACTTACAACCAGCCCAGGGGTGGGGCTGCATTGGCTTCCTCCTACTGGTCTTGATGTTACCCTTGTAGAGCTCAGCAGGGAGGAGGAAGAGGATGGGGACAAAACTGGAATAGTTGTCTCTGCCTGTCATTCGCTCTGGCTCCATCTACAGTCAGTGTTCTTGCCTTCCATTCTGCGACTCAGAAATGGGCACCAGCCACCACAGAAGGTAGGAAGCAACACTGAATGAAGAGGAAGAAGAAAGGTCAACAACAGGAGAATGCAGCTAATACCTACTGAGACCCCATCTACACATGCCTTGACTGGCACAGCTGCTTGTTGGCACCTCCATGCTTCCTCCCACAACAGTCAGGGCATTGTGTAAATGTGTCAGTCCACGGGGTTCCTCTGTTCCCAGGTGTGGTGGCCCTAGAAGGGATAACAAGGCTACCCTGGCTTGCTCATATTCCATATCAGTCCCTTCAGAGCCTAGACCTCAGTCTGGAGCAAGGCAGAGAGGAGGTGCCCCACAGTAAAGTGCCTGCAGGCAAATAGCTCCAGGCGCCTCTAACAAGGGAGCAATTAGGAGTCTGCCCTGAGCACAGAGTGGGTAGTTATTGCCATGCCAATGAACTCTTTGGAGCTATCATAGGAATAATATGACTATCTACCATTTCCCATGCCTCTCTTGAAAGGTGACCATCTACCATTTCCCATGCCTCTCTTAAAAGGTGACCATCTACCATTTCCCATGCCTCTCTTAAAAGATGACCATCTACCATTTCCCATGCCTCTCTTAAAAGGTGACCATCTACCATTTCCCATGCCTCTCTTGAAAGGTGACCATCTACCATTTCCCATGCCTCTCTTGAAAGGTGACCATCTACCATTTCCCATGCCTCTCTTAAAAGGTGACCATCTACCATTTCCCATGCCTCTCTTAAAAGGTGACCATCTACCATTTCCCATGCCTCTCTTGAAAGGTGACCATCTACCATTTCCCATGCCTCTCTTAAAAGGTGACCATCTACCATTTCCCATGCCTCTCTTAAAAGGTGACCATCTACCATTTCCCATGCCTCTCTTGAAAGGTGACCATCTACCATTTCCCATGCCTCTCTTGAAAGGTGACCATCTACCATTTCCCATGCCTCTCTTGAAAGGTGACCATCTACCATTTCCCATGCCTCTCTTAAAAGGTGACCATCTACCATTTCCCATGCCTCTCTTGAAAGGTGACCATCTACCATTTCCCATGCCTCTCTTAAAAGGTGACCATCTACCATTTCCCATGCCTCTCTTGAAAGGTGACCATCTACCATTTCCCATGCCTCTCTTGAAAGGTGACCATCTACCTTTTCCCATGCCTCTCTTGAAAGGTGACCATCTACCATTTCCCATGCCTCTCTTGAAAGGTGACCATCTACCATTTCCCATGCCTCTCTTAAAAGGTGACCATCTACCATTTCCCATGCCTCTCTTAAAAGGTGACCATCTACCATTTCCCATGCCTCTCTTGAAAGGTGACCATCTACCATTTCCCATGCCTCTCTTGAAAGGTGACCATCTACCATTTCCCATGCCTCTCTTAAAAGGTGACCATCTACCATTTCCCATGCCTCTCTTAAAAGGTGACCATCTACCATTTCCCATGCCTCTCTTGAAAGGTGACCATCTACCATTTCCCATGCCTCTCTTGAAAGGTGACCATCTACCATTTCCCATGCCTCTCTTGAAAGGTGACCATCTACCATTTCCCATGCCTCTCTTAAAAGGTGACCATCTACCATTTCCCATGCCTCTCTTGAAAGGTGACCATCTACCATTTCCCATGCCTCTCTTGAAAGGTGACCATCTACCATTTCCCATGCCTCTCTTAAAATTTGGCAGTACCACCAAGATACTACTAGATCAGCGGCTCCCAAACTTTTCTTTCCCACAGACCACTGTAAAAATTGCTGACGGTCTCGGCAGACTACTTATTGATTTTTTCCCCTGCCTGTTGTAGCTGTTGCAATGTGCTGTGCAAGATGTTTTAGTTATATTTGTATTGCTTCTTTTATTTCTTTTATTCTGTTTATAGTATTACAATTTACATTCCATAGAATTCAGATTGTAATATAAGATACAATGCAAGGAATAAAGAAAGTAATAAAAATCATATGAATATTTAATGTGGACGTGCCATGGAACACCAGCATTAGCCTCATGGACCACTGGTAGTCCACAGGTTACCATTTGGGCACTCGCTAGGCCACTTCAGGGCTGGCAAGTTCTTTTGGTGATGACTTCCACTGCTTTGAAAAGACACAGAGATGGACAGACATCTCCTTTTCCCTCTTCCCCTGACAGGCTCTCGCTGGAAAGCTATGACGAACCTTGAAAAACAGCCGTACTATGAGGAGCAGGCCCGTCTCAGCAAGCAACACCTGGAGAAGTATCCAGACTACAAATACAAGCCCAGGCCGAAGCGCACATGCTTAGTGGATGGGAAGAAGTTGCGGATCGGCGAATATAAGGCAATCATGCGCAATCGACGTCAAGAGATGAGGCAGTATTTCAATGTCGGGTATGGGCCTTTTGTGGTGAATGTGCTTCAGTGGACAGGGTCATGTGTGTTTTAGGCCTTGCAAGTGTGAGGCATCGTAGCAGGAATCCAGAGTCTTCCAAATGTAGAATGATGGAGTAAAAGGGCCGACATGTTTCAGAAGGCCTGTGCATCCCTTTTCCTGACTTCAGGGTCTGCTCACTTAGCCACTGTCCATTGTCAGAGGCAGTATGCTTCTGAATGCCAGTTACTGGAAACTGCAGGAGAGGAGAGTGATGTTGCATTCAGGTCCTGCTTGCGAGCTGCCCATAAGCATCTGGTTGACCACCATGAGAATAGGATCATAAAATCACAGAATAGTAGAGTTGGAAGGGGCCTATAAGGCTGTAGAGTCCAACCCTCTGTTCACACAGGAATCCAGCTTAAAGCAAATCCAACAGATAGCCGTCCAGCTGCCTCTAGAATGCCTCCAGTGTTGGAGAGCCCACCACCTCCCTAGGGAATTAGTTCCATTGTCGTATCACTCTAACAGTTAGGAAATTTCTCCTGATGTTCAACCACATCTTTGTGGCAGTGCATTCCATTAGTTAATTATACAAGTGGGACCTGCAACAAAATGTTGCAGTGTGGAGTCGTCCTGTTAAATGCTCCAGCCAGTCAGTCATGCCTTCCTTAAGAATCCACCATTCTATCCCCTTTCCCTTCTGACTTTGTCTCCCCACATTTAAACAAACGTGAGGAGAAGAGGAAGGTACTGTACTGGAAAGCCCTGCCCCTTCTACCCCATTTAGATCCCTCCATGAGCTTGAAGGCAAAGGTCTGTACTCCTGGAGGCTCCCTATGCGATTTACAACCCTGACATTCCAGGGTTCTAAATCATTCAAGGAGCTCTATGGGTAGAAGAGCCAAACGTTTTCCATGTTCCCCTCCAAGAGTCAGTAAGCATGCCATGACCACTGAACACACTCAGGCCTTATTGGGCTGTTTTGGGGCTGCCCATACCCACACATTAGGGTTATTTATCCTAAATATCTTTTTGTACTTCTGCAAACTTTGTGGTTTCCCCAAGCCCACTGACACCTCCCTATTGTGCATGTTGCAAGAACCCTCACACTAGAACCTTGAAAATAAGAAAACAATGTGTTTTGTAAAGAAGAATGTTCTCTTGCCTGTCCTGAATCTTTGTCACATAATGTACAGTTTATTTGTGGAATTCATTACCACAAGAGTTTCTTATGGCTTATGGCTTACACAGTGTTGCATCTTTCTAAACTGCAGGACAATAAATGCATGACCCATCCAAAGCTAAGCACTTTCGAGTCCTATTCATTTTTCAGCATGAGAGATAAGTACAGGTTTAAATCTCTTCTGCTGAAATCAAGGAGACTTAAAATAGCTTTACCATGGCTGGACTCTGCCCGGCATTTTTGGAATGAGAACTGGCTGTTTGAGTCTTGTTAATGGATGTCAGTAACGATGAACAGAGATGAATCTGTCCAGCTACTGCTAAGTGTCACCAGACAGGTTTTTTTAAAACAGCTACAGTGTGCATTGTAATAATAAGCAGCTCAGCCCAAAAATCTGAGCCGCTTAACTCTGTGGTGTTGGCAAGTCCGGTGATCCCACTGGTAAGCACTGAAACAAACATAGGGATGCCAGCCAAACCTTGGCATCAGGAGATTAAAAAGAGAGGGAGGGGAGGGCCTTTTGGAGAAAGAATAGGCAGCAACAAAGCCTCCCAAATTCCACTTATCTCGCCAGCACTGATGCTTTACAATGTTAGGAAAAGAATTAATCTTGCAAGAGTTGAAATGTTACTCAGCTTCCTTATTAAGTCTGCCAAATTCTCTCTTCAGGAGAAAAAATAGAGATACTTTAGTCTGTGGGGTTACTGAAAGGTGTGCCCCAAATGAGGTCTTGACTTGCAGGTGACATCTAACAGGAACTGATTCTGGGTTCTCTAAAGCACATAACATTTGTGCAAATAAGGATGCTGCGAACCTGCACTAGGCTGGATGTGCTTAGAATAGATTGATTTCAGTATACTTAATTCTGCCTACCTCAGTACAAAATCAGGCTGCAGGGCCGGAATCTTAATCAGGTGAAACTGGAACGTACTTTTGAGTAAACATGATGAGGATGTAACTACAGGTAGCATCTTTTTTCAGAAACAGAGGTAGTATCATAGAGCTGCCATGGCTTGTGGCACAGAGTGATCTCTATTGCTAACAGATTTTCAGCGTGCTTCAACCTATGCTCTGAAATTAGTTCCCTGAGCATGACCAGAACTGCTGTAATAAACCTGAGCACATCTTGGTGTGGCTATTGTGGATGTCTGTTTGGTAAAATCCATCATATATTACATATTCCCCCTACCAAGTCCATGCCAAGTGCAAAAATTTTCACCAGTCCATACATAAGCATGCTCATGAAGCCCTTTGAAATGCACCCGGAGGGAGTATTCTGTGTGGATTGTAATTGATGAGACCAGACCACCTGGTCTAGTCAATTTCACATTACCTTTGAATTCATTGATACTAGGGGCTAGTTTTCAAAGATCATAAATCTATGACTGGGCTATCTCACTTTAGATCAGCCTCTATTAGCACAACTGTGAGTGATGGGAGGGCACCAGCTTGGTGAAGGCTCCTTTTATTGCAGGTGGGGATTCTCATGACAGAGTGTTTTTCAGTACAAAATCCACCTGCATATATAAAACTATTGTTAGGGAGGAAGTTTCTTGTCTAACCGTCTTCCTAGCATGCTAGCTTTCTATGTGCAGGGACATTTTTTTTATAGAGAGTAGTCTTTCAGTCTGAAGTGGTACAGCCCAGACACAAGTTTACCACTGTCAAAGACAGTGGCTTCCATTAGGAGCAAAACAGAGTGGTCCTTTCTGCCCACAACAAGGTTCCCCCCATCCCCTCTTTCACTACGCTTGTACACTTGGCAAGCTACCCATAATGTATCAGGGCTAGTGCCACAGAAGCAGCAAAAGGAAAATGATTCCCAGAAAGATAAGCATCTGTATGCAGCTAAAGCCAGCAACCTTCAGATGTATAAACTGTCTCTAATTCACAGGTGCTTGTACATGCTGCACATGAGAGTGCATGAGATGGCCAGCACTGTGCTTTTCAGTTGGGGCAGAAGTGGAGAATCTCAGCTTGGGAGCCAAATGCAGCACTCCAGGCCTCAGTCTCAGGCCCTCAATTCTCCGTAGGTCACACCCCTTTTCCGCAGGCCACACCCCTCACTATACCTGCTTCACACCCCAGATGTTTTTGCCTAATTGGAATGTGACTCTGATAATGCCTCTTGCTTGTCTGGTTGGAAGATAGTGTGCAAATGTGTGGAGAAACTAGCCTAGTGTACAATGGTAAAAATGTAAATTCATTGTTCCACCCACATCTGCGATGTGGCTCTCAGAAGGTTGTCCAGAAGGAAATGGGGCCCTCAGGCTGAAACCGCTTCTCCTTCTCTGTGTTAGGACATAGACCATGAGCATAAGAAGAGCGCTGCTGTATCAGGCCAGTGGCC
Organism: Rhineura floridana; assembly: GCF_030035675.1. Classification (NCBI taxonomy): domain Eukaryota; kingdom Metazoa; phylum Chordata; class Lepidosauria; order Squamata; family Rhineuridae; genus Rhineura; species Rhineura floridana. The sequence continues at coordinate 16,481,989 of NC_084487.1, read as the reverse complement.
TACTTGGTCCAGCATCCTGTTCTCACAGTGGCCAACTAGATGCCAATGGGAAGCCTGCAAGCATCACTTTTTCCTCCTGCAGTTTCTAGCAACTGATTTCCAACAGGGTGTAACTGCTCATCACCCCTCTGCCCTGGATAGGTCTATTTATGTTGCTATGATGCTTGAACAGCTGCCTTCTGCTTGAAGACAAGAAGCGATTTAGAAATGTGGCAAGGAATTGAGACCTGAGCCAACCCTGCCCCATAGCCTTTCAGGATTGTTCTGAGGCTTATTGTACACTCAGTGTAAAGGACCAAGGCAAGGTTTCATTCTCAATTACGCATGCTCTTCTCTAGAGATTCCCCTGCTATCTCCCATGGCAAGGCTTTTCGTTGCAGATGGACACACCTTTGATGACATTACAATGCAAAGCATGTTCTGCATAATATTATCGCAATTGAATTAGTCCATGCTGCAAGTCGACAAAAGGAGCATCAGTGCTAAATCTCTGGGCTTCCAAGGACCCTGGAGCTTCTTAGGGATATAAACACAGCCGGCATTCCAAGATTTGAGGAAGGAATTTAGAAGACCTGAAATAACTTAGCTCTTTTGTGATATTTGCATGTATTTCTAAGCTTTCGGTGTCTGAAAAGGAGGGTTTTAAGCAAATGCTAGGCATGGTACATCTTCCTGCTTTATTATTGCATAGGAAAGTTACAACAATTGTCTTCATCTCTTAGCTGCTCAGAGTCCAAACACAACAGCAGGTAGGACTTTTAGATAGGGTATAAGATTTTTTAAAATAAGAACTGCTTTAGGTCTGGCTTCATGAAGCTATATTTTTATACTAAGTCAGACAACTGGGCCATCTACCCCTCTATTTTCTGTGCCTAAGATGGGGAATTTGTAGCCTAGGGATGGGGAAGAAATTCAATTCAGTTTGCATTTAAAGGCAAACCTACGCAATTCATACTTTCCAAAACAATATGCAAACTGAATCACAGCCATCCTTTGAAATTCACACTTCCCCAAATTTTGTAAAGCAGTTCTCCAGCCAATTAATGTGTACAAAAATGCATGTGCTAGGATGCAGTATGCACAGAAATGCATATATTAATGAAAACAACATACAGCTGTTTGCGGAACAGTAATAAGTGTGATTGGCAGATCATATGGAAAGTTATCACGTAAGTGCCATTTCTTCAAAGCGCTTTTGGAACTTCAAATGTAATCTACGCACACCTCACAATTCAATGATGTAAACTGACTGGAGCAATGTGAGATTCAGCCTTGGTAAAGCAGCAACCGCATCCTCTGTATGGATCCACCCTTATGGTATCAGACCAATGGTCCACCTTGCCTGGACAATTTATCATCATCTTCTTCTTTTTCTTCAAACCCCATATTTTTGATCCCAGTGGACCCCCCTAAAAAAAAACGACAGGGATGGCTTCAAAAGGAAATGGGACAAATTCATGGAGGATAAGGTTATCATTGACTAGTTGCCACAGTGGGTGCTGTTTCCACTGTCAGAGGCAAAACACCTCTGAGTACCAGTTGCTGGACCCACAGGAAGGGAGAATGCCTTTGTGCTCAGGTCCTGCGTTTGGGCTCTCCCTGAGCATCTGGTTGGCCACTGTGAGAACAGGATGCTGGACTAGATGGCCTTTGGCCTGGCTTCTCTTAAACAGCTGACAAATAAGAGAGAGTGGAACAAGTTGTGATACTTGATATTATTAAAATGCATAAAAGCAGCCCTGTATATCAGTACAATGTCAACCTTGGCCTCAGTGCCAGGGCAAGGCTCACTGCTGTGCTGGCCCTGCCCTGAACACACACAGGGCAGCTTGGAGCTGCTATTTTACTTTCCCCAAATGCCCCACAGCAACAGTACATTAATGGGGACGTAACATGGTGGTGCCGAACTGCTCAATCCTGATGGAAGCACTGCTGTTTCCTGATACCAGTAGAGCATGTGTGAATGGAGGCTTCCTTTGAAATGCAAGCAACAGCTTCAGAGAGGTGGGTTTTCTCAGGGTCATGGCAGGGAGAGAGAGGAGAGTTCCCCTCCTAGTTTTCAACACCACCCTAGCAGGAAAGCTTCAGGGGACACTGTAAACAAGGCTAAATTCCAGTCGGAGAGAAGGGGGAAAAGGAAACTCCACCGACACATACAGGGAGAGAGTCAGCTCAGTCCTTGCTACAAAGGGCAGCTTCAGCCTTCCTGAAACACAACCACAAGCTCTGTTTCCCTAGGTTAAAGAAAGGTCAGGCTGTTCTAGGTGGGAAAACAACAAACAAAAAAGACTTGCCTGGAAGGCGCAGCCCCTTGCTTAGATTAAAAGCAGCCAAAAGCTTAAACAGCCCCGCCCCTCACTCAGGAAGGAAGGAAGCCTGAGAGAATACTAAAGAGTTAAGCCCCAGCTGATAGCCATCAGCCTCAAGTAACACATCATTGGCTGGCAGCAGTAGCTGGGAGGAACCAGCCACACATATAAAGTCAGAGCACCGTAGCGAGGGAGCCTGCTCCACGAGCTAGAGGGAGCCCCAGCTGACAAAGCGTCAAGGTGAGTTCAGCAGCAGGGCGAGTTCAGCAGCAGGGCGAGGAGGCCAGGGCCCCCCACTCTGCCCGTCTGTTCCCTGACCTCAACTGAACCACAGTCTCCAACCCATTGATGTAATAAACCTTAAACAAAACTATGCAGGTAAGAAGCCAGCAGGGGTGTGGGGGCTTTCCAGTGTTTTGCACAGCCTGCAGCATGTACGACTATCTGCCTGTTGGACAGAAGTCGTGGGTGTGCTCTCGGTGCAATGAGCTCCTGGCTCTCCAGGAACGACTTCATTTCCTTGAGGCCAAGGTGGCGGACCTGGAAAAGCTGAGAGAGGCAGAGAGGTGTGTGGGGGAGGCCTTCAGGGATGTTATAGCTGTGTCCCACTCCAACGATGATAGCTCTCCTGCTATCATGGACAACGATGGTCTCGGGGAAGGAGAGCATCCATCTGAGGAAGAGGGAAACGATCCCTTAGAAGGGACCCATTCCTTGGGGGATGAGCAGCTATCCTCTCGTGCCGAGGATATATCTCCAGGGGGTGGAGGGATCCTTGTAGTGGGTGGTTCGATCATTAGGAACATAGACAGTGGGGTGTGTGATGGGCATGTAGACCGCAAGGTGTTTTGCCTGCCTGGTGCGAAGGTTGCGGATATCGCCCGTCGTTTAGATAGTTTGGTAGACAGTGCTGGGAAGGAGTCAGTGGTCGTGGTGCACGTTGGTACCAACGACATGGGGAAATGCAGCCGTGAGGTCCTGGAAGCAAAATTTAGGTTGCTAGGTAGGATGCTGAAAGCCAGGACCTCCAAGGTGGCTTTCTCTGAAATGCTACCAGTTCCACGCGCAGGACCAGCCAGACAGGCCCAGCTTCGCAGTCTCAATGCGTGGATGAGACGGTGTCGGGTGGAAGGGTTCGGATTTGTTAGGCACTGGGGAACATTTTGGGACAAGCCGGGCCTGTACAAAAGGGACGGGCTCCACTTGAACCAGAATGGAACCAGACTGCTGGCACTTAAAATTAAAAAGGTAGCAGAGCAGCTTTTAAACTGATTAAGGGGGGAAACCCGACAGGAGCTGAGAAAGGTCCGGTTCAGAATAAACCTCCCCCCTGGGATAAAAACCAAAGAAATGATGAAATTTTAAAAGGGGTAGGCCTAGAAGTAGGCATTGTGAGAGCAGGGGCACAGGATATAAATTCAGAAGAGCAAAATTACCACAGGCCTAACCACAAGTGCCAAAGACACTTGAAGAGAGACACTGCTTACAAGTGCCTGTACGCTAATGCTAGGAGCCTGCGAACCAAGATGGGAGAACTGGAGTGCTTGGTCTTAGAGGAGAGCATTGATATAGTGAGCATAACGGAGACCTGGTGGAATGGAGAAAACCAGTGGGATACGGTTATCCCTGGATATAAACTATATCGGAAGGACAGGGAAGGACGTATTGGTGGCGGAGTCGCTCTATACGTAAAAGAAGGCATTGAATCCAGCAAGCTCGAAACCCCAAAAGAGGCAGATTCCTCCACAGAATCGTTGTGGGTGGTGATACCGTGCCCCAGGAGGGACTTAATACTGGGAACGATGTATCGTCCCCCTGATCAAAATGCTCAGGGAGACCTTGAGATGAGATATGAAATTGAGGAAGCATCCAAACTAGGAAATGTGGTAGTAATGGGTGACTTCAACTACCCGGACATAGACTGGCCGCATATGTGTTCCAGTCATGACAAAGAAGCAAAATTTCTAGATATTCTAAATGACTATTCCTTAGATCAGTTGGTCATGGAACCGACCAGAGGGACGGCAACCCTGGACTTAATCCTCAGTGGGGACCGGGACCTGGTGCGAGATGTAAGTGTTGTTGAACCGATTGGGAGCAGTGACCACAGTGCTATTAAATTAAACATACATGTAAATGGCCAATTGCCAAGAAAATCCAACACGGTCACATTTGACTTCAAAAGAGGAAACTTCACAAAAATGAGGGGATTGGTAAAAACAAAGCTGAAAAACAAAGTCCAAAGGGTCACATCACTCGAAAATGCTTGGAAGTTGTTTAAAAACACTATATTAGAAGCTCAACTGGAGTGCATACCGCAGATCAGAAAAGGTACCGCCAGGGCCAAGAAGATGCCAGCATGGTTAACGAGCAAAGTCAAGGAAGCTCTTAGAGGCAAAAAGTCTTCCTTCAGAAAATGGAAGTCTTGTCCGAATGAAGAAAATAAAAAAGAACACAAACTCTGGCAAAAGAAATGCAAGAAGACAATAAGGGATGCTAAAAAAGAATTTGAGGAGCACATTGCTAAGAACATAAAAACCAACAACAAAAAATTCTATAAATACATTCAAAGCAGGAGACCATCTAGGGAGGCAATTGGACCCTTGGATGATAAGGGAGTCAAAGGTGTACTAAAGAACGGGCTTCCCGGAAGTAGTGCTGGCTGGTGGTTGTCTCTGAGGGAGCTCTGCCTCAGAGGAAGCTTTTTTCAGGTTAAAAGCCAGCCAAGAGGAATCTTGGACTGGCTTAAATGTTCTCCAAGGTATAGGAGAACCGATCAGATTTTCCACAAGACTTCGTTGAGCTGTCGGCGGCTGGAATTGATCAGGAAATTCCTGAGATAAGAAGGCATGCCGATCGGCTGAAGACGGAGTCAGGATTTCCACGCAAGCTGTACTGGAAAAAAGCGAAGCGTTCTTTTTTCTTCTTAAAAAAAAACGTTCTTAACCAGCGAGCCTACTTCTGTCTAAATCTTATCATTCGGCTTAAATTACTGCAATAAAAGGGATTTGTTTACGAATCAGCAACTGAGAAACCTGGGTGAGTCATACTTTTTCTCTTTTAAATATAATTAAGGAAGAAAGAAAATGTAAACAACTTATATACTTTTTTTACGACAAAAAGCTGGCCTGAATTTGGAGTTTTAAAGTTTAAAAACGGATGAGAGGTAATTATTATATTTTGGACTATTTTTCTCTTTGGACTATTTCTCTTTGGACGAATCTGCTGCTCATATATGTTACTAATTGTTTGGTGTTGGCAACCAGAATTGTTTTGCATTCTTGGATGTAGATAAGAACTGTGCTGTGCTGGCTGGACTTCAATAACAGGCCTGGAATATTAACTCTTTTGTTGGTGGAGGAAAAAAAAAAGAAATAGACTGCCTTTAGGTTTTGAAACAGTGATTAATATCAGAAATTAAAGGCTTCTCTTGAAAATGACAACTAGAAAAGCAACTAAGGCCCAGGAGCGAAGAGGTTCTACTGATCCACAGGAAGGGGCTATACCCCCAGATATGTTTCAAAAAATAATGGAAGGGATTAATGATATAAAACAGGAAATGAAAACTGAACTGACAGATATAAAAGACTATATTAAAACACAAGTGGATGAGATCAAAGGGACAATTGGGCAAATAAAGGAGGATGCAAAAAACACTAAAGAAAAGGTACAAATCTTGGAGAATAGAACAGATATATTAAATCTGGAATTAGAAAAAAACCTGGATTATATGGTTGTGACTGAAATGAGAAATAAAGAACATTGTTTGAGATTCCGTGCAATTCCTGAGGAAACAGGTGAAGACATCAGAGATAAAATTGTTAATGCTCTAGTAAAATTTCTGGATTTGAATGAAGATCGGATGGAATTTGAAATAGACAAAGTGTATAGAATTAATTCCAGATATGCAACAATGAATAAAATTCCAAGAGATGTGCTTGTTCATACTCTTATTATATGACTATGGCTACAACAGCAAGATTATTATGGAATACTGATAATGGAAGATTGGACACTGAAATTACTGGACTTAACAGGACTATTGAAGATGGAAGATGGAACTAATAGGGATAATGGAATAATGGCTATTGAAATTATTGGACCTAACAGATTCTGATGAGATGGATTAATCGAAATGTTTATTTGGACTATGGTTATGACAATAAGATTATTATAATTATTAACGAGATGGATTAATTGACATGTTTATTTGGAGAAAAATTGATAGATATATTTCTTAAAGAATTGAAACCTCTCTTTGACTTTTTGTGGAAAGAATAAAGTAATGTTTATGAGATTTGATGATTAATTAAGATAACTACTGGAGGAAAGTGATTTTATAATATGATTTAAGAGACAGGATTGTTATATATTGTAGACCTATAACTGATTTGATATGTGACAAATGGGAAGTCAACATTTTATTTTATTTTATTTTTTTGTTTAATCATTTTTGTTTTGTTTTGTTTTTTGTCTTTGAATGTTTTATGATTTTGTTTTCTATGTTTTATGAAAATTTGAATAAAAATTATTAAAAAAAAAAAAAGGTGTACTAAAGAACGATAAGGAGATTGCAGAGAAGCTAAATGAATTCTTTGCATCTGTCTTCACAGTGGAAGATATAGGGCAGATCCCTGAACCTGAACTAACATTTGCAGGAAGGGATTCTGAGGAACTGAGACAAATAGTGGTAACGAGAGAGGAAGTTCTAGGCTTAATGGACAATATAAAAACTGACAAATCACCGGGCCCGGATGGCATCCACCCGAGAGTTCTCAAAGAACTCAAATGTGAAATTGCTGATCTGCTAACTAAAATATGTAACTTGTCCCTTGGGTCCTCCTCCGTGCCTGAGGACTGGAAAGTGGCAAATGTAACGCCAATCTTAAGAACATAAGAACATAAGAACATAAGAAAAGCCTGCTGGATCAGGCCAGTGGCCCATCTAGTCCAGCATCCTGTTCTCACAGTGGCCAACCAGGTGCCTGGGGGAAGCCCGCAAGCAGGACCCGAGTGCTTCAAAAAGGGATCCAGAGGGGATCCTGGAAATTACAGGCCAGTTAGCTTAACTTCTGTCCCTGGAAAACTGGTAGAAAGTATTATTAAAGCTAGATTAACTAAGCACATAGAAGAACAAGCCTTGCTGAAGCAGAGCCAGCATGGCTTCTGCAAGGGAAAGTCCTGTCTCAGTAACCTATTAGAATTCTTTGAGAGTGTCAACAAGCATATAGATAGAGGTGATCCAGTGGACATAGTGTACTTAGACTTTCAAAAAGCGTTTGACAAGGTACCTCACCAAAGGCTTCTGAGGAAGCTTAGCAGTCATGGAATAAGAGGAGAGGTCCTCTTGTGGATAAGGAATTGGTTAAGAAGTAGAAAGCAGAGAGTAGGAATAAACGGACAGTTCTCCCAATGGAGGGCTGTAGAAAGTGGAGTCCCTCAAGGATCGGTATTGGGACCTGTACTTTTCAACTTGTTCATTAATGACCTAGAATTAGGAGTGAGCAGTGAAGTGGCCAAGTTTGCTGACGACACTAAATTGTTCAGGGTTGTTAAAACAAAAAGGGATTGCGAAGAGCTCCAAAAAGACCTCTCCAAACTGAGTGAATGGGCGGAAAAATGGCAAATGCAATTCTATATAAACAAGTGTAAAATTATGCATATTGGAGCAAAAAATCTGAATTTCACATATACGCTCATGGGGTCTGAACTGGCGGTGACCGACCAGGAGAGAGACCTCGGGGTTGTAGTGGACAGCACGATGAAAATGTCGACCCAGTGTGCGGCAGCTGTGAAAAAGGCAAATTCCATGCTAGCAATAATTAGGAAAGGTATTGAAAATAAAACAGTCGATATCATAATGCTGTTGTATAAATCTATGGTGCGGCCGCATTTGGAATACTGTGTACAGTTCTGGTCGCCTGATCTCAAAAAGGATATTATAGAGTTGGAAAAGGTTCGGAAGAGGGCAACCAGAATGATCAAGGGGATGGAGCGACTCCCTTACGAGGAAAGGTTGCAGCATTTGGGGCTTTTAGTTTAGAGAAAAGGCGGGTCAGAGGAGACATGATAGAAGTGTATAAAATTATGCATGGCATTGAGAAAGTGGATAGAGAAAAGTTCTTCTCCCTCTCTCATAATACTAGAACTCGTGGACATTCAAAGAAGCTGAATGTTGGAAGATTCAGGACAGACAAAAGGAAGTACTTCTTTACTCAGCGCATAGTTAAACTATGGAATTTGCTCCCACAAGATGCAGTAATGGCCACCAGCTTGGACGGCTTTAAAAGAAGATTAGACAAATTCATGGAGGACAGGGCTATCAATGGCTACTAGCCATGATGGCTGTGCTCTGCCACCCTAGTCAGAGGCAGCATGCTTCTGAAAACCAGTTGCCAGAAGCCTCAGGAGGGGAGAGTGTTCTTGCACTCGGGTCCTGCTTGCGGGCTTCCCCCAGGCACCTGGTTGGCCACTGTGAGAACAGGATGCTGGACTAGATGGGCCACCGGCCTGATCCAGCAGGCTCTTCTTATGTTCTTATGTTCTTATGTCCTTACCTTCTACACACATACACAGAGTCCCAAAGCTGCTGAAACTTTCCCATTGGTGCTTCATACACTTATATGTTAATTGTTAGTGAAATTAATGTTATATCTAGTTTGTTCCTAAGGAAGGCAACAGAAAACAGGACTGTTATGCCCTGCAGGGATTCTGAGTCCACAAGGGGAAAGATCATGCCCATCAGAATTGATGAATACCAGTGAAGTCATGATTAAACAGATAAATAATGAGTTATATTTGGCAGGTTGTTGTTGTTGTTACATGCCTTCAAGTCAGTTACGACTTATGGCAACCCTATGAATCAGCGACCTCCAAAAGCATCTGTCATGAACCACCCTGTTCAAATCTTGTAAGTTCAGGTCTGTGGCTTCCTTTATGGAATCAATCCATCTCTTGTTTGGCCTTCCTCTGTTTCTACTCCCTGCTGTTTTCCCCAGCATTATTGTCTTTTCTAGTGAATCATGTCTTCTCATGATGTGTCCTAAGTATGATAACCTCAGTTTCATCATTTTAGCTTCTAGTGACAGTACTGGTTTAATTTGTTCTAACACCCAATTATTTGTCTTTTTCATAGTCCATGGTATGCGCAAAGCTCTCCTCCAGCACCACATTTCAAATGAGCTGATTTTTCTCTTATCCGCCTTTTTCACTGTCCAACTTTCACATCCATACATAGAGATTGGGAATACCATGGTCTGAATGATCCTGACTTTGGTGTTCAGTGATACATCTTTGCATGTGAGGACCTTTTCTAGTTCTCTCACAGCTGCCCTCCCCAGTCCTAGCCTTCTTCTGATTTCTTGACTATTGTCTCCGTTTGGGTTAATGACTGTGCCGAGGTATTGATAATCCTTGACAAGTTCAATGTCCTCATTGTCAGCTTTAAAGTTACATAAATCTTCTGTTGTCATTACTTTAGTCTTTTTGACGTTCAGCTGTAGCTTTTGTGCTTTCCTCTTTAACTTTCATCAGCATTTGTTTCAAATCATTACTGGTTTCTGCTAAGAGTATGGTATCGTCCGCATATCTTAAATTATTGAAGTTTCTCCCTCCAGTTTTCATACCTCCTTCATCTTGGTCCAATCCCGCTTTCTGTATGATATATTCTGCAGACAGATTAAACAAATAGGGTGATAAAATACACCCCTGTCTCACACCCTTTCCGATTGGGAACCAATCGGTTTCTCCATATTCTGTCCTTACAGTAGCCTCTTGTGCAGAGTATAGGTTGCGCATCAGGACAATCAGATGCTGTGGCACCCCCATTTCTTTTAAAGCATTCCATAGTTTTTCATGATCTACACAGTCAAAGGCTTTGCTGTAGTCTACAAAGCACAGGGTGGTTTTCTTCTGAAATTCCTTGGTCCGTTTCATTATCCAACGTATGTTTGCAATATGATCTCTGGTGCCTCTTCCCTTTCTAAATCCAGCTTGGACGTCTGGCATTTCTTGCTCCATATATGGTAAGAGCCTTTGTTGTAGAATCTTGAGCATTACTTTACTTGCATGGGATATTAAGGCAATAGTTCGGTAATTACTGCATTCCCTGGGATCCCCTTTCTTTGGAAGTGGGATATATATTGAACGCTTCCAGTCTGTGGGCCATTGTTTAGTTTTCCATATTTCTTGACAATTTTTTGTCAAAATTTGGACAGATTCAGTCCCAGTAGCTTGTAGCAACTCTATTGGTATGCCATATATTCCTGGTGATTTGTTTCTTCCAAGAATTTTAAGAGCAGCTTTCACCTCACATTCTAAAATTTCTGGTTCTTCATCGTATGCTTCCTCCGTGAATGAATCTATCATCCTGTCATCTCTTTTATAGAGTTCTTCAGTGTATTGTTTCCATCTTCCTTTTATTTCATCTCGGTCAGTCAGTGTGTTCCCCTGTTGATTATTCAACATCCCTACTCATGGTTTAAATGTCCCTTTCATTTCTCTAATCTTTGGGAATAGGACTCTTGTTCATCCCATTTTGTTGTCCTTTTCTATTTCTATACAATAACTATTGTAATAGTTTTCTTTGTCCCTACATACTAGTCGTTGTATAGTTGCATTTAGGGTTCTGACCGTGTTTCTATCTCCTTTTGCTTTTGCTTTCCTTCTCTCTTTAACCATTTGAAGAGTTTCTTCAGTCATCCATTGAGTTTTTTCTATCTTTTTAACAAGAGGTATTGTCTTTTTGCATTCTTCCCTGATAATGTCCCTGATTTCAGTCCATAGTTCTGGTTCTCTGTCAACTAAGTTTAAAGCCTCAAACCTGTTCCTTATTTGATCCTTATATTCTTCTGGGATGTTATTTAAATTGTATTTTGGCATTATGATTGCTTTGTTATTCTTCTTTAGCTTTACTCTGATTTTCGATACAATCAGTTCATGATCTGTACCGCAGTCTGCTCCTGGTCTTGTTTTTGCAGAAAGTATGGAGCTTCTCCATCTTCTGTTGCCAGTTATATAATCAATTTGATTCCTATATTGACCATCTGGTGATGTCCTGGTGTACAGTCGTCTTTTTGGTTGCTCAAAAAATGTGTTGGCAAGAAACAAATCATTGGCTTCACAGAATTCAATAAGTCTTTCTCCTGCTTCATTTCTGTCACCTAAGCCCCATTTCCCCACAATTCCTAGTTCTTCTCTGTTCCCTACCTTTGCATTCCAGTCCCCCATGATTGTCATCATATCTTGTTTTGGTGTGTGATCAATTTCTTCGTGTACTTCTGCGTAAAATCTCTCCAATTCTTCTTCTGTGTTTGATGTTGGATCATAGACTTGGATGATGGTTATGTTAATAGGTTTCCCATTTAATCTCATTCATATAACTCGCTCAGACCTTGCGTTGTAGCCCTTAATTGCTTTTGCTACATCACTTCTCACTATTAAAGCAACCCTGTTTCTTCTTGATTTCTCATTTCCTGCATAAAATATTTTGTAGTTGCCTGATTGAAAATGTCCCACTCCAGTCCATTTTAATTCACTCACGCCAAGTATTGTAATGTTGATACGCTCCATTTCTTGCTTGACAATTTCTAACTTTCCCTGGTTCATGCTTCTCACATTCCATGTTCCTATTGTGTGCATCGTACAACTCCGGACTCTCCTTTCACATCTGTGTGCATCAGCCTCTGGGCTTCCTTTCGGCTTTGACCCAGCTGCGTCATTAGTCACAGCGCTACTTGTACTTGTCCTTTGTTCTTCCCCAGTAGCTCGGTGAGTGCCTTCGGACCTGGGGGTCTCAGAGGTGGTTTACCATTGCCTTCCTCTGAGTTTGGATGCATCTTAGTCTGGTGTCTCAGCTTTGACCATTCTGCCTTGGGTGCCCCTGCTAGGAGTCTAGCCTCTTGGTCTAGACTCCTGACGGCATTGCTCTCAGCTTCTTCAACACTCTCAAACCCCCTCACCACGTTAAGGTGTGCATCCTAAAGGCAGGATATATCATACTTAAGAAGCAACCACTCCAATGTAATGTAAAGAAATTTAAGCATTAACATTTATAATAGAAGAGTACAATGATAAGATAGGGTCTGAGATCTGTAATTGCACCCGTTGTGGGGTTCTCCTACCCCTAATGCCTTAAACGTGCCATTTTTCATTCAGCACAAAACCTCTTGGAAGTACGAACTCAACAATGGTACTAACTGCTGCATCTGTGCAGTGTTTTTACTGTGTTGCTAAATCAAGAGTTTTCACCATACTGGAGATTCGTACCTGTAATAACTTGAATGTGCATGATTTGAATATGTTTTCTTTTCTCCTCTTCTATTTTCTTGGCATATAAACTGATACAGGTTACAGAGGAAATGCTGCACATATTTTTTTATAACACGTTGGGGTAACTGAATACTTTAGAACTTAGGATGAGGGAACCGGCAAAGAGAAGGGCCATAGTTCAGTGGCAGAACATCTGCTTTGTGTGCAGAAGGTCCCAGGTTCAGTCCCTGGCACCTCCAGGTAGGGCTGGGCATGTCCCTGTCTGAACCCATAGAGAACCATACTGAGCTAGATGGGCCAGTGGTCCGACTCGGTATAAGGCACGTGTAACCAGAGCTTGGAAAAGTTACTTTTTTGAACTACAACTCCCATCAGCCCACTCCAGTGGCCGTGCTGGCTGGGGCTGATGGGAGTTGTAGTTCAAAAAAGTAACTTTTCCAAGCTCTGTGTGTAACCATGTAAGAGGACCTACCCTTCCTAACTCTTTCCTATATTGTTCCCTTCCCCTTTATTTCCAACAGACAGCAAGCACAGATTCCTATTGCAACGGCTGGTGTAGTCTACCCAGGGGCCATTGCCATGGCAGGAATGCCGTCCCCGCATCTGCCCTCGGAGCACTCAAGTGTGTCTAGCAGCCCAGAGCCTGGGATGCCCGTTATCCAGAGCACTTATGGCATCAAAAGCGAAGAGACCTCTCACGTCAAAGAGGAGATGCATACTGATGACATCAACGGCGAAATGTATGACGAGTTTGACGAGGAGGACGATGACCCTGACGTGGATTATGGTAGCGATAGTGAAAACCACATCGCAGGACAAGCCAACTGATAAGAGGGGTCCCAGTTCTTGGTGATGACCTTGGAGGACTTCAGTGGGAAGCCCCAGCTGGTTCCTAACCCCAGTGGCCAAGCACACGAACTTAATCCTCATACACTGACTGTTACTTAAACTCTTAGTCTTAACTAGTTGGGACATCAGCTGATTAATAGACATCAGCCTCCACCGGAAAACTTTTTAAAAGCAAAACAAAAAAAGATTAAAAGAGACAGAGGCTCAGAGGAAGAATCAATGACAAGGAAGACAACTCATGATGACAAATATATATATATATATATATATATATATATATATATAAAACACGGATGAAAATAAGCTATGGGTAACATAATGCCAGTAACTCAGCTGCTATACCCAAGCACTGAAGTCTTACCCATTCAACCTTTTATTATTATTTTTTTTCAAATAAACTTTATGGCTGTTTGTTCTACAATGTTCTAGAAAATTCTCACTCAGGTACACAGTGCCAACAAGTGGCTTGTGAATGTGTTCTGTTGTTTTGTGCTACAGGTTAAAGAAAAATAAGATTTTTGGGGTGGGGTGGGGAGGAACTAATGCCCCTGACCGGAGGGAAGGGAAATAAATGATAAAATTCTTTATACTTCCCCCTCCAATTTTTCCGCCTTCTTTTCTTCCTCCTTTCCAGAGTTAAGGTTTAAGGCACGTATGTGTCTGGGCAGAATGTGGGGACCTGGCCCATTTCTAGCCCATGCAGCACTGCACATTCTGATTCACAGCTATTGCTGCTCAGTAGCAAGGACGAGATCATTGTTAATGCTTCAAGGTGTAGGAGCTGTTAAGAGCCCTGGGGTGGTTTCCTCTAGTGCAAACTGATTTCTGTACAGGCTGCAGTAAACCTTTGAGCCTTTTTATAGTTTCGTAGCCCGCGTATTGAAGCTGCCTTATGCCAGTTCAGGCCATTGGTCTGTCCAGTGCCATGCTGCCAGTTATAACAGTCAGTGGCTCTCTGGAGTCTCGGCCAACGGTCTGAGCTCTAGAGATGCCCAATATTGAACCTGGGACCTTTCATGAACTAAAAATTATTTTATTGTTAGTATTTATTGGATTCCTTTCACTCAAGGTCCCAGGGCGGGTTACGGCTATATGAAAATGCAATATTAAAATCAGTTAACACAAATTAAAACAATTTATGCTCTACCACTGAGTTATGGCCTTTCCTTCAACCAAAACACATAATTTTGTCCCCTCTCCCTTGCAAACACTCGGCTCTACATCTGCCCTTCCTTCCTTTTCAGTCTACGCACATCCTTAGATGGGTCACTGCAGTCATCACTTGGCAGTTGACAATGGATTATCATCAACCAAATCCTACTCAGAGTAGACCCATTGGAATTAACTAACCTAAGTGAATCATGTCTATTAATTTCAGTGGGCCAGTCTGAGGAGGACTTGTATTGAATACCACCCATGGTCAGCTGGGAGCCTCACACCTGTCCTTATCCCAACCTGATCTCTTATTGTCATTATGGACGTGAATGAGCATATGCTGCCACATGGGCTGCAATGGACATGCTGTATTTCTGCTGTTGCCATGCCCCCCCCACAATCAGCCCCCTCCTTTCTAGACAGGGCCTGCTTTCACCAATTGCACACCAGATGTAGTCTTCGAGCAAGTGCCAAATTTGTATTCACATGCTGAACAACTTCCATTTCATCTTTTCTTTCCGAGTTAGTTGTCTTTTTTTTCTTTATTTCTGTCATATCATCTTCAGTCTTAAGTTAAGACAATGTTGTGTCTTAGACAATCCCTTGAAGAACCTGATTACCAGCAGCTGGTGAGGTTAGATTTTTTTTTTAAAAAAAAATCTTTAATGTTTTTAAAGATACAATTTAAAGGAAACTGTGCGTGCCATCCGTTCTCAGGTGAAACAGAGAGAAAGAGAGAAAGAAACGAGATTTAGGGGGAAAATACGATCTTGGACTTGTGTGTGTATGCGGATGTGGGTGATTATAGTACTAATAAAATATCAGACAATGGTTAGCAGGGAAAGCAAGTTAATGGATGATATTCCCAAACGAGTGAGACTGTATGGCATCCTTAATTTACATGTCAAATTACTACATGTAGTAGATTTCCAGAGTTTGCATATTAAGTGTAGAGGTGAGGAATGTGAAGGGCTAACTTCCTAATACAAGTATTGGGATTAAAAAGGTGAGGATGGCGACCTCAGCTTTTAGGGTGCAGAAAGTGACTTTCAGGCCCAGAGTAACATCCTCTATGTGGTGGGGGCTGAGCCTGCACCTCAAGAGCATGGATGCCCAACACCATGCAAACAAAATCTTGCATGAGCTGTGAAAATCATTTGTATGAATAATTCACCCAATATGTGTGACTCTTCTCCTTCCCAGACCTGCGTGCCCAGAAGGGGAGAGATGGTGCAGATTGGGCAAGTCAAGACGTTTCCCATGAGCTGTCATTCCACTTGGTGCTCAGGCCCCCAGTCACATTCCCCGTGAACTGAAGCACACTGCCGTGGGCCCAATTGTCTGAACTTGGCTTTTGAATATTGATTGCTGTGTCAGCCTTGCGATGCAAAATGTAACATTGCCCCAGTGTTGTTGGGATGTCGTTTTGGTGTTGCAGGGAGATTCCACCAGCTAAAACAATTTGGTTTCCATTCACAAGCCAATTGAGTCAAAGTATTTGCTTTGAAGCTGATTTACTCCCGAATCATAGTGATTAGGTACATCCCAATCAAGGGCCCCTGCAATACACCCTAGACTTCCGGCGCCTAGCACTGCCTCATTCATTCTAATATCACAGAATGTTTGGTACACATAATTCCATCTGATTGGGCATTGCCCCATGTTGGAGTGAATGGGACGGAGCCCTGGTCTCATTGTGTGCCTTGTCTACTTTGGGCCCGTTCAAGCTTTGGCTTCCTGTCATGATGAGGAAGTCATGATGATTGGGCAAGTCAAGACTAGAATGTTGCCCGAACTGACATCAACGGGACCATGTCAGCTAAATGGAAGAACTTTGCCATAAGTGCTTTGCAGTTCAGGCTGCCAGACAGCAGCCTGTCACCTACTACAGAGGAGTGCCATAGGTTTGATGGTGACTGTCTCAAAATAAGTGGCTCCATATAGGAGTTGTTCTCACAGGGGATGCTAACACAGATGCTGCAGACTCATAGGCGAATCAACATTCTGCCATTCTTTTGTGTGCCATTATTAATTATACTGCAGTGGGTTTACTACACCTGAGAGCTACATAGATAGAGCTGCATGTACACTGTAGCCTGGTTTGCATATGATGCTAAGCCATTGTTTGTTTCGCTTAACTTTGGTTTGTTTGTATGTTCAAGCCAACCCCAACCAACCAACTATGGTTTGTTTGTGGCCAACAAACCAGAAAACGAAACCATGGTTTGAAAGTGGCTTTCAGTTCTCAGCCTATGTTAACCATGGTTTCTCATTATGTCTGAACCCACTATTTTGTCTTAATCCTGATTTGTTTAGTGCCCTATAGCAGATACTCAGCTATAAATGTACAAGATGGTCGTTTAGAAAATGAAATTAACATTAGGCAAAACAAACCATAATTACTTCACTCATCTGCAGAACTAATCCTGCTTTGTTGAACAAACCATGGTTAAAACAAACTATGGCTTAGTGTTACTTGCCAACTGGACAATGATTGTGGTACAGTAAGTACAGAAGATATACCGAGCTTATTGAGAATCCCAGCAATCTTTTTTTTTAAAAAAAAGCAAGTCTTTAGTCCTTACCATTGCAAAGGTTTTCTTGAAAGTGAGTGGACAAACACCTGGTGGAATCTCAGAAGCTTAGAGTGGTAGCTTAATAATATTTCTTAAGCTCTCCAATACCTTATGACAGCAGAGGCAAACTGAGGCTGCAACGTGTACTAGGGTATAAGTCCCACTGAGTTATTTCTAAGTAAACATGCATAAGGTTAGGCTGTGGGTGATGCAAGACAGTAAAAGGAACCACTGAATAATCAATATGGGGAAAGAGGAAATATGGAGATGTGGGCTTACTCTGCATTGTTGCTAAGGCTTGCAGAATGTGGCTTACCTCAAGGCAAAGGTCTGTGGTTTGGCATAGACACAGCCAGAATCCCTTAGGGTTGTGCACCCACAAGTGCACTTGCACTCTCCTACCAGCACACCTCACGTCCAACCATTTCTGCACTTGCATAAAGTGCTTTGCAACCACACAGCTGTAGACAATGGTAGCTCTTCTCAAGAAGACTCACCATCAACCTACACTTCTATACACCTTTACACAAGGCTGGCTCAGTTCAAATGTTTGTGACATTGGCCAAGCACTTAGAATGCTCCATCCTGCATCCTTACTTGTCTAGGTATCCAGAGGTGGGATTAGGCTTGCAAATCAGGAAGTTTTCCTAAATGAGCAAGAAAGTGTTGATTCATTGTAATAATTTACTTAAGTGAGGTGTGGAATGTCCCCACAGGCCAGATGAATATCTGTCTATAGTTCCTTAGTCGCTGGATCCCATCCTAGTATACGGAGTTGGGTTTGTTGACCTTATAGGTTCTCTCTGTCTCTATAGGTCTGTTTGCCAATCATGCATGCCTGTACATCAGCTGATTAGGTGATTACTCAGTGGTTGATTACTCTCATTTGAATGTGTGAATTGACTCCTCCAAAAAAGCATTGTGTACAGATGGGTGGGGTGGGTGGTGCCCAAGCAAAGGTTTCATGGTTATTGCAGTCTTAAAAATGTCTGGCCATATTCAGTGGCTATAATGTGCTTGCCTGGGTATGTCCAAAATAGTGGCAAGCCATATCCAAGACTGCAATCATGGGAAGGGATGTTACTATCAAATATGTTCAGGCACACTATGTTATTTTCAAGATGGTGGTATTTATTTACATCAGAGACCATTGCCGCCATCTTGGATAATCTTATACAGGTAGTGCAAGTGCTGTATTTTCCCAGGAATCAACAAGATAGTGGCATTCACAGAGCTATAGCCACTGGGAATGAAGCAGAAGATTTTGTTGAATAAAATCTTAAGCCTAGATCTGAGGAGGATCTTTAAGGACGTAGGTGGGAGAAGACTCAAAAGGGTAAAAAACCATTTAAGAATTGTTCAGTCAATCTCTATTCATCCTTATTAACCCTTTTAAGAATCACTCTCTTGTTGTTCATGTCAAAATGCTACTGCAAACATAACCCTCTCCAGACTTCTGGCAAAGCAAACATCCCAGTGCAACTGAAGAGTTTTGACAACGCTTAAATGGGTGGTTGGGAAGTGAGATATGATTTGATTCCCACCTCTCCCTCAACAATCCTCTCTCATTCTCATTCTCTCTTTCTCTCTCTCTCTCTAGAAAGACATGCTCTGGGTTGATACTCAGAGTAGTACATCATATTCTCTATGTCAGAAATGTCTTGTTTTGTATTGGTTATTGGTTGTATTTGATTGTGTGTGAGGAGTTTTTTTCTTCAGTTTGAACTGCCTCTTCATGCTAGTGTTGTAATGGTACTTATAATAATGATAAGAATAACAATGGTCAGCTGTTCCCAGATAGTAAATTATGCATAATTTATTTTCTTCTCTTTTTCTACATTATGATGGTGTTTTCAATTTGGCAGTCACCATGAACGAGTACAGCTGTTAAGGTATTTTTTTAAATGATTCTCCTGTTGGAAAAACAGCTGCAATGTCACTATTGCCCACTCATCCTTTTTTTAAACAAAACAAAAAAAAGAAACAGTAATTTTGAGCCCACTGTCCCATCAAGCATGGGCACTTCTTATGATGGGATGAATTACAGGAGTGTTGAGTTCAATCTTAATTAATGTCACTCAGTTTGGGTTATTTAATGATACTCTAGAGCTATTCAACGCATTCTGGTTAAAAACTAAAGCAAACTTTTATATATATATATATAAATATAAATATCATTATGAAAAATGTACAATGTGAAAACTGAACATTTTGCTCTCTTTTTCTAAAAGGAAAAAAAACCCTAAACCAGATTGTTCCCTGTCTTTGTGAACAAAATCTTTCTGACTCTTGTGGGTTCAGACCTCACATGTGCTGGACGCTTGATTTCAATCATCTTATAAAGATGGTTTGGGTAACTATGTGATTTTGGTAAACATCAATACTTTGTTTTAGCTCCAGGTCAGCTCTACCAGCAGTAGGCAAGGTTGGAGCAAGTCATCAACACACTACTTATGAGAATATATAATCTGGGATGAACCTATAGTAGCACTTACAAATCCATGTAGATTCATTGCTTGTGGTCCCAACTGCATTGAGGCAAGCTTCAAAGAGAAGTGATACTCCATAATGTAGGTCTGGTCACCCCAGCAACAGATACATGCATTGACTTTATTTATTTAGTTGACTGTCCCAGGTTGAGTCCAGTGGGCCTATGTTTGCAAGTGCTTACTGTGCTAGACCCAAAGGACTTGAAAATCTTGAGTATACAAGGACCACATCTGTGAATAACTAGAAAATAACTGATCTGTGTTCTCAGTGGGTTAATGAGACAAAGCTTTCTTCTTCTTTAATTGGGAGAGGAGAGCATTTCTGCATTAATCCCGGTATGCTAGGGAACCTATTCAAGGTTTGGATTCAAAACTTTCTGACATGATAGCCATAAGAAGCTGAGCTGGCATTAAACATCCCTTTGTTTACAGAGATTATCCTGGGCTCTGCTGAACACCACTACCCCATACCACATAGCGGACATCCCATATTTAGAAACATGAAAGTTGAATCCAAACCATAATCCCCATCTTCATTCTCATGTCACCTTTTGCATGCATGGAATCCCATTGGATTATCTGAACAGGAAAACAGTAGACTTGGTCAAGTATGGATATTTTATCTGAGTGTGGCATGGTTTAAGCCCAATAGCCTGGCTCAGAGATCAACATATGGAGTACTGGAAATGGTCTAGCCCAGTCTTCCCAACCTTTGAGGGCCTAGATGTTGCTGGACTACAACTCCCATCAGCCCTAGCCAGCATGGCCAATGGTCAGGAATTATGGGAACTATAGTTCAGAAACATCTGGGCACCCAAAGGTTGGGAAAGGCTGATCTAGCCAACATGAATCATGTTGGCTTCAATGGGAGAGTTACACGTGTCTTTTAAATGACCCTCAAAAAGAATATAAAATGGCTTTGGTTTGATTAGGATGCGTTCAGTTGTTGAACATTAACGCCCACAGCATTCCCCTCCCCTGTCCACAATTATTGCCAAGCCTACATCTTTGTAGTCACCTGAGAGTCTTGTAAATGATGGTTTTGTTTGCGATGAATTTTTGTATCTTCATCCTCAGCAGCCCAGATTCAGCAAGAGTTAATTATAACTGAGACTACAATCTTATGTGTGCTTACCTGGGAGAAAGTCCCATCAACCATAGTGAGACTTACTTCTGAGTCAACACATAAGATTGCACAATCCAGTAAATTATGATTAAGTTCCCAATTCTATTCCCACTTAACCAGGAAGTAAGTCCCATTAACCTCTGAGAAGACTTACTTCTGAGTAGGCATGCATAGGATTGCACTGTTACTGAAATCTCCCTGCTTTTAATGCAGGTGTGAGGAACCTTTGGCCCTCCAGATGTTGAACTGCAACTCCCATCAGCCCCAGCAAGCATGGCCCATGGCCAGAGATGATAGGAGTTGCAGTTCAACATCTGGAGGGCCAGAGGTTTCCCACACCTATTTTAAGAAACATGTATCACAGTCCTAAGCATGTACACTCAGGAGCAGACCCATTGACCTCCATGAGACATACAGGTAAGTGTGTATAGGATTAGTCACAACGAACTTTAGCTGGATCAGGGCCATTGCCAGTGAAGTATCTTTCAATTTCCTAATGTTATATGATTTTTTATTTTGTTTTACGTTATTTTGCAAAACAATACAAACATTGGCAAATATGGGAAAGAAAATGTTTACTTCACTGGCTTTTAAGTCTGGTACAACATTACTGAGTACATTCTCACCATCCTCACTACCCCTCCTATAAATTGTTCATGCTTTATATTGGCAAAACAGGATTGCTAAATGCATTTAACATCTTTATTTAAATTGTCCTGTTATATTAATCCCAAATGGGATGCTAACTATTATTACAGTATTTAATTAGTTGGGTAACCAAATCCTCTTATTATTGAATGGAGAGGAGGCAATTCTTTCTTTGGTGACAATGTTTCACAGAGTGAGTTTTAGCAGTAGACTTCCTTCAATTAATTTTTTTTAACAAAAGAAATTGTCTTTAACCTTCTTACAACACATTTTCAAAGTCCTTTTTTTTTGCAACATAATCCAAATGAGATGAACACTCATTGTCCCTGAAGAAGGCTCTGACATCACGTTTCTTCTAAAGTTGAAAATAATTATACTCAGTACAAACGTAAGCTTTTCTTAGCAAAAACTTATCCCCTAAAATTAATGGCAACCACACAATAGCAACTATTTAAAGACATGCTTTAATAAGGGTGAAATGTTTAGTTGATTGAGTCAGTTCACTAAGCCTGGACTCAAATGTATACTCAACTCGTACAGAACAGCATGACTATAATGCTAGTTTAAAGTACATAAGGTCCCATTGCTATATTTGCTTTTCCTGCCTTCTGTCTCTCTCTGACCCATGTCTGCCACTCACTTACCACAACTCAGGTTACAAGCCACTCAGTTTTCACCACTATCCAGAGAATGATAACTATGCTTAAGTCCCATTGAGTTCAGCTGAATTTAAATGAGCCTAACATTCTCTGGATTGCGATTAACATTTTTTTAGCATGACAAAAATGTGGCTTGAGGTAGCCCGTGTTGCGGATCAGTAAAGCAACCGACCCTTATCTCACCATTTTTAAGAGTCATCTGAGGCCTAATTCACATCCTCATGTTTAGGTGGTGAGATACGAATCCTGTGAATGTGTTTTGACACCCCACCACCATTACCCCTCAAACTGTGTAGTAAATTGTTTTGTGTGCTTTACACCACATTCAGAACCTGATTTTCTCACTAGGTATAACATTTTGGAAATGGGATTGAATATGAAGGTTCAATAAAATTTTACTAAAAAAAAAATCCTCCAACATTTCAGACCTAAAATGTGATTTTTTGAAAGTCAAACATCTTTCTCAAGCTCTGCTTTTGAACTTTCATTTTTTCAGGGGGTGACTCAACCAACATTCATCATTTTTAAATCCAAATTATTTCTGTGGGAAATCATTAAATGTGTGCTTGATAATACCCCATTGAAACCAATAGAATTTTGAACTGTGCCTTTAAATTTTAAGTCTGGTTAATAATTACTTTCTTGCTATTAGTCTTGCCATATTAAAAGAGTTTTAGACCCTTATATTTATTTTTCTGAAGGTCCTTATCTGGAAATATTGGCGGCAGGGTAAAGATCGGATTGGAACAATATAATTTGGAGCACAAAAATATCTGTTTTTTAATTCCCCGTCCCCTCAACCCCAAATTCATTTCAGCTTTAACACATGGTGTTATTGTGAAGGACTAGTGTGTTGGAGATGGCTTCACCACCACATTCATCCAACTCCACTTCCTCATGTTAAGATGGTCATGTAATTCCATCCTGAGACAGGCTCACAGAAAAGCCACCATGCAAACACAGTGTTCAGCGCCCTTCTCCATTGTGCTAATTAATTTTTTTTTGAAATCCACTAGAACAGCCTTTCCCAACTAGTGGGCCACCAGATGTTGTTGGACGACAACTCCCATCAGCCTCAGCCAGCATTGCCAATGGTCAGGAAAGATGGGGATTGTGGTCCAACAGCTGCTGGTGGCCCACTAGTTGGGAAATGCTGCATTAGAACATTAAGAGCTGAGGGTCGAATCGCCCTGGACTGTTCAGTCTTATTTCCAACAAATGTGAAGCATGCCAAAGTCCTATTGAAATCATTGAGGCTTCAGTTAGTTAATGAGAGGTGTCAGTGATGCTCCTCAGGATTGGTTCTGGTGCTGATACAAGCTTTCAGGGCTTAAAACACTCGCCTCAAAGAAGAGGCAAACTTTATAATCCCTCTGAATTACTCTACAGCTCAGAATAAATTCCAAGCTAGAAAAGAAATCCAGGCTCATATACCTCCAAATCCCAATCCATTTGAAACAAGACTTACCTGGCCAGGGTGGCAGTGGTGGCATTCCATCCACAGGAAGGAAGAAGGAAGAAGAACTGATCTCTCCCTTCTTTCCCTTTGTGGAACACTGGAGGAGGAAAGTCCTCACTCTCCCTTAGGAAATGTAGTTTTTTTGAGGACTACTGCCACTGTAATGGCAATGTAACAGAGAAGGAAGCTAGAGAGATATCGCCTCTCCTTAATTACAATGGAAATTGACCACATTCAACTTCATCTGTAAAAGAGTCACTGTGTACAGTCCTGGCCCATCCTTATGCATGCAGGGAGAAACATATCACATGAACTGGTTGATCAAGCAAATCCCAGATAGGGATGAAAGCAATTTCCTGGATACTTCTGCATCCTCTCTCCCTCTCTCTCTCTCCCCAGACGTCAGGAGTCTGGAGAATTTTGACCAGCCATATCCACAGCCAGAAGGTTCAAGCTACACTTCAGTGTGATCAGGGATGTTCAGGACTTCTTCTGCGCAGGGGAACGTGCTATGGGACCAGCACCTTTGGTGTCCTATTCACAGTAAGCAAGCTAGAGGGACCTCACCCTAGATTCCCCTCAGAGCTTGGCAAAGTTACTTTTTTGAACTACCATCAGCCCAATCCTGTGGCCATGCTTGCTGGGGCTGATGGGAGTTGTAGTTCAAAAAAGTAACTTTTCCAAGCTCTGATTCCCCTTCTGAACATGCAGGCATGGATGGGTTTCATTGTCATGGGGACAGCCACCATGTTCTGAGCTCTGGGTCATTCTTAGGGACTTCCTTGTAGAGATGGACATACTCCCAGCCACATAGATTGTTGCACTATAGTGGAGACTAACACCATAGATCAAAGGCTATGCTCTGTGGCAATACCTAACATCATGGATAATCCTGTCTGAGAGGTTGTGTGTGTGTATGTGAGCATTCAGCTTCATTTCTATGCATGCTAATTTTCCTCTTAACTTTATTTTCACAAATTGTTGGGGTTTTTTTCCTACTGATCAGTTTCTGCCTCCACCCAACAACCCTCCCTTTTGATAATATAATAGGTTGCTGATGCAGGGACCAGTCATACATCAAGCACTGTTACTTCTATACACTGCATTGTTGGTTGTGCAGGAGGCTGCAAGGCCCTGATCCAGGCAGGTGCCAGGGCAGCACCCACTGCTGACTCACAGAACTATACACCATGCACAAGCGGTCCTCCCCCTTCTGCTGCAAAATGCCTAGTTGCATGACATGTTTTGTGAAAGATGATTATCACCCTGATTCAAGGGACCAAGAGTGGAGGAACTGCCTGATGTAACACTCATGCAACCATTCTCTCTCCCCAACAACTGACAATGGTCAACTGACAATGCCCATCACCTCCTAGGCAGTGAGCAGGAGGCAAGAATGGGAGATCCTGGACTGAACCTGGCATCCTTTCCCCCCCACACACACACACTGAATCAGCACTGAGAGCACCAATCACCTGTTAGACATTGCAAACAGGGTGCAGTAATATTTATATGCATGCTTATTTGCATTGGCAATAGGGAACACCTGTGAGAATACAATCCTGCCTCCACTCATCAGCCGCGTTTCTTGATCAGGGTGAATGTAATTTCATAGCTCCGTTGATGCAGGAAAAAAATAAAAGGGAAAAAGAGACAATCAAACACTTGGAGCTTAAAACAAAGTATGTGTGCAACCTACCATCTCACTTGAAATTTAATAATAATAATAATAATTAAAAAAAAGAAAATAATTATGTAAATATAACATAGAGTTATAGATTTATATTTTGTTCATAACACATAGTGTAATATAAGTTGTATATTTTCATGTTTTGGTTTTATGTTATCATTCACGCCACAATTTTTTTTTTTAAAAAAAATAGGAGTTGATGTACTCTTTTTAAGAAAATAAAATTAAGGTGTGGGTTGCCAGGATCCTGGTTTGGGGGCGGGGATTGTTCTTCTACTTTCTTTTTTTCATTGCCCTTTTTTCAGTATTATTTGCTTTGCAGGGCACCAATAAAAACAGCAACTGTGTTCTTTACCTAGACTGTGCTTCTGTTTACAAGTTCTTCATGCCAAAACATGCTATTCATTTCTTTTGAAAGCAACACCTCTAAACTCAGGGTTTGGGGAAGAGGGGAGGCCCACATCCATTTATTTTCTGGTCCACAATTTCATTCTGCGCTGTGTGCCGTTCCCCTTAAATTGTGGCTTAACAATGGGAACTTCCGAAATACATTCCTAAACTTGAGCATGTGCTGTAGCTCAGTGGTAGAGCAACTGCCATGCATGCAGAAGGTCCCAGGTTCAATCCCCGACATCTTCAGGTAGGGCCAGGAAGGTCTAAGTCAGTGTAGCCAATACGATGCTGGATGGATCAATGGTCAGCTCAGTGCAATGAAGTGTTATATTTGACTTGTTTGTTTGTTTACACCCCACCCCTCCTCCATTCCCGAACACAGGGTGGCTTCCAAAAATAAATAGTTTGAATAACCATCAACAATAAGACATAAAACAGAAATAAAAAATACAGCAGAACAGCAGCGTAATCAGCTAAGGTTATCAGTTCTGTGATTGCATAATAACATTTGTATTGCATTGTAATTGCCTACGCACCACACCCCTACACAATTAAGAACTAAATTCCCCACACCTGATTTAGCAGCTATTATCGTTTTTTTTGCTGCACTTGTCAAATTTTCTACTAAATTATAATATTCTGGTTGCACATCTTTTTTAAGACATTCCAAAAGAATTTATAATGGACTGGCTATATTATATCCAACCATGTCCTGTATTAATGTAATAATTCTTTCCTGAAAGCATCGGATTTTCTCACATACGTGCACATAATCTGTGTCTCTTTCCACACATTTCCAGCATATACTGTTGACATTAGGATAAATAGCCCTACAGGGTCAAGCACATTGCTAAGAACATAAAAACCAACAACAAAAAATTATATAAATACATTCAAAGCAGGAGACCATCTAGGGAGACAATTGGACCCTTGGATGATAAGGGAGTCAAAGGTGTACTAAAGAATGATAAGGAGATTGCAGAGAAGCTAAATGAATTCTTTGCATCTGTCTTCACAGTGGAAGATATAGGGCAGATCCCTGAACCTGAACTAACATTTGCAGGAAGGGATTCTGAGGAACTGAGACAAATAGTGGTAACGAGAGAGGAAGTTCTAAGCTTAATGGACAATATAAAAACTGACAAATCACCGGGCCCGGATGGCATCCACCCGAGAGTTCTCAAAGAACTCAAATGTGAAAATGCTGATCTGCTAACTAAAATATGTAACTTGTCCCTTGGGTCCTCCTCCGTGCCTGAGGACTGGAAAGTGGCAAATGTAACGCCAATCTTCAAAAAGGGATCCAGAGGGGATCCCGGAAATTACAGGCCAGTTAGCTTAACTTCTGTCCCTGGAAAACTGGTAGAAAGTATTATTAAAGCTACATTAACTAAGCACATAGAAGAACAAGCCTTGCTGAAGCAGAGCCAGCATGGCTTCTGCAAGGGAAAGTCCTGTCTCAGTAACCTATTAGAATTCTTTGAGAGTGTCAACAAGCATATAGATAGAGGTGATCCAGTGGACATAGTGTACTTAGACTTTCAAAAAGCGTTTGACAAGGTACCTCACCAAAGGCTTCTGAGGAAGCTTAGCAGTCATGGAATAAGAGGAGAGGTCCTCTTGTGGATAAGAAATTGGTTAAGAAGCAGAAAGCAGAGAGTAGGAATAAACGGACAGTTCTCCCAATGGAGGGCTGTAGAAAGTGGAGTCCCTCAAGGATCGGTATTGGGACCTGTACTTTTCAACTTGTTCATTAATGACCTAGAATTAGGAGTGAGCAGTGAAGTGGCCAAGTTTGCTGATGACACTAAATTGTTCAGGGTTGTTAAAACAAAAAGGGATTGCGAAGAGCTCCAAAAAGACCTCTCCAAACTGAGTGAATGGGCAGAAAAATGGCAAATGCAATTCAATATAAACAAGTGTAAAATTATGCATATTGGAGCAAAAAATCTTAATTTCACATATACGCTCATGGGGTCTGAAGTGGCGGTGACCGACCAGGAGAGAGACCTCGGGGTTGTAGTGGACAGCACGATGAAAATGTCGACCCAGTGTGCGGCAGCTGTGAAAAAGGCAAATTCCATGCTAGCGATAATTAGGAAAGGTATTGAAAATAAAACAGCTGATATCATAATGCCATTGTATAAATCTATGGTGCGGCCGCATTTGGAATACTGTGTACAGTTCTGGTCGCCTCATCTCAAAAAGGATATTATAGAGTTGGAAAAGGTTCAGAAGAGGGCAACCAGAATGATCAAGGGGATGGAGCGACTCCCTTACGAGGAAAGGTTGCAGCATTTGGGGCTTTTTAGTTTAGAGAAAAGGCGGGTCACAGGAGACATGATAGAAGTGTATAAAATTATGCATGGCATTGAGAAAGTGGATAGAGAAAAGTTCTTCTCCCTCTCTCATAATACTAGAACTCGTGGACATTCAAAGAAGCTGAATGTTGGAAGATTCAGGACAGACAAAAGGAAGTACTTCTTTACTCAGTGCATAGTTAAACTATGGAATTTGCTCCCACAAGATGCAGTCATGGCCACCAGCTTGGACGGCTTTAAAAGAAGATTAGACAAATTCATGGAGGACAGGGCTATCAATGGCTACTAGCCATGATGGCTGTGCTCTGCCACCCTAGTCAGAGGCAGCATGCTTCTGAAAACCAGTTGCCAGAAGCCTCAGGAGGGGAGAGTGTTCTTGCACTCGGGTCCTGCTTGCGGGCTTCCCCCAGGCACCTGGTTGGCCACTGTGAGAACAGGATGCTGGACTAGATGGGCCACTGGCCTGATCCAGCAGGCTCTTCTTATGTTCTTATGTTCTTATGTTCTTATGTCTTCTAAGTGGCTGACTCACCTCCTTTCACTCTGGTTGGCTCCAATCAGCAGGAAAGGACAAGGAAGAATGTTAAAAGACTCTTCTCAGTGGTTGACACACTTGTCTTTTCATGCTGATTGGTTTGTAGGATGCTGGAGACATAGAGACCCTGCTGCCAAAAAAGTAAGAGGTCTAAGACCCCCCTGAGACCCTGGACAACTACACCACTGCTAGCCAGGCAAAAACATCCAAGCAGGGTGCAAAGTGAGGCTGTGGCCTTGGAAGAAGGAGTGCAGCTGCGGAGGTGGGGTGTGCCGAAAAGAATCCTGAGGGTCAGATAAAGAGGCCAAATTCAAAGGCTGCCTTGTGTCTGCAAAAGGTATTGTGCAGTCCCTCACAAAAATCCTTCGTTTGTTGTTAGGCTCAGTGCCAATTAAGGTGGTGCACTACTGTTTGTGCGAAGTCTGCTCTCAAACTTCTCGTGCTAAGATTACGCCGGTTCTCATCCATACACTTTCCTCATTTGCAGTGTTTTAATGATGCAAACACGCACATCAGGACAAAATATGCAGATAGATTGAAGAAACTTGACAGCTGTGGCAAACTGCACGTCCATAGCACTGTGCACAAAATTCAGATTATTTTTTTTTAAAAAGCACCAACCAGGATTTTAAATTCATGGCTCCAGTTCAGAAAGAAGACCAGGTAATTTGGAACTTCTGAATCTGGGGAGAAATTCTGAGGAGGAGATTTTCAGAAGTATCACTAAAGAAGGGCAATGAGAAGGAACGGGGGGGATTTGGAGAGAGCCTTCTGGCACTTTTAAGAGTAGCACAAATTGATTTACACAGGGCCTTTGTAGCTAAAATAGGGGTGGGAAAACATTTTCAACCTGAGGGCCATGTTCTCTCATGGGCAGCCTTCCTCGGAACTGCATGCCAGTGCCTTGGACAGCTCCTTGAAAGTTTGCACTAACACCCGGAGCGGGTTCCACTGCCCCACTGACATGGAGCCACTAGTCACCACTGAGTAACGGGCAGGGAAAGAGGCAAACGTTGATGTGCAGCAAAGTACCTGCAGTCACAGCCAGTAGAGCAGCACAGACAGGGCAGAGGTGCCCACCTGCTTTTCCCTATGAGTGTCATTACTGGTTCCTGAGAGGGAGAGAACGAGGGTCCAGGTACAGTGAGCTCAGACCGGTGCAGGCAAGGCAGCAGGAGCATCAAATCGGCCCTGCACACCACACTCTCCTCCTCCTTTGTCCTGGCAGCAGCGCTCAGCCTTGGGAAGGCAGCTGAGCCATGCCACCCTGCCTCCACTGCCCCTTCGATGCTATTGCCACATGCAAGCCGAGGAAAAGTCAGAGCTCTGCAAGCAAAAGCAATCGGGGAGACCATGGATCAGAGCTGGGGTGTGTGTGGCCTGGGGAGAAGGGCTGGGTCTAGTGAAAGTCCCAAGGGCCAGAGAGAATCCTGGGAGCCACATTGCTGGCCTGAGGTTCCATACTAGAGTCCACTTCATCAGAGGCATGAAGGGTTCATCTCCCTTGCCAGGGTGCCAGTTATGAAGTGGGGTGAAGCAACCTTCTTCAAATGGCACCATGAGAGGTGGGCAGATGAAAGCAAGAGCTGGTTGGTGAATGGTGAAGGAAGACTTTTAAAAAGTCTTGGCCTTGGCAGAGGGCTACTGTTTCAGGCAGCAAAAAGTTTTGGCCCAACATGAAGCTCGGGAATACATGCACACCCAGTGATAGAGCATCTGAATTGCATGCAGAAGTTCTCAAGTGCAATCCCTGGTGTCTCCAGGCAGGGCTGGGAGAGAACACTGAAACCCTGGAAAGCCTCTTTCAACCAGCCTATTTCCCACAGAAATCCTCACGTCCTGCAGTTAAGAGGCAGACAAACCATTGAAATTGTTTTGGTGGGCAGGGTTTGGCACAACATGAACCAAAATCTCCACCCTAAATTTGCAACTTGCAAAAGGGGGTGGGAAATTGGGGGGGGTATTTCAGCCCTCTCCTGCTCCCTGTGCATGCACTTATATGCAGGTGGACTAAAGTTGAAATGCATCTATACCTACCTACTCAAGAGACCAACTTAGAGAGAGATACTAGCTCAGTGGTAAAGCATGTGTTTGGCGTGCAGAAGGCCACTGCTTCAATCTCTGACATCTCCCATTTAAAAAGGGATTAGATAGAATAGTGACCAAGAACATAAGAAGAGCCTGCTGGGTCAGGCCAGAAGCCCATCTAGTCCAGCATTCTCACAGTGGCCAGTCAGATGCTGTGGAAAGCCCAAAAGCAGGCCCTGAACTCAATAGCATTCTCCTCTCATGTGGTTTCCAGCAACTGGTATTTGAAAGCATACTGCCTCCGACTACAGAGGCAGAGCATAGCCGTCATGACTAGCAGCCATGGATAGATAGCCTTGTCCTCCACCAATTTGTCTAAACCTCTCTTAAAGCTATCCAACTTGGCCGCCATCACTGCCCCTTGTGGGAGCAAATTCCACAATTTAACTGTGCACAGTGTGAAGCAGTACTTTTGTCTGTCCTGAATCTTCCAACGTTCAGCTTCATTGGATGTCCACAGGTTCTAATGTTGTGAGAGAGGGAAACTTTTCTCTACCCACTTTCTCCATGCTGTGCATCATCTTATACACCTCTATCATCTCTCCTCTAACTTGACTTTTCTCTAAACTAAAAAATAACCAAATACTGCAACCTTTCCTCACAGGGGAGTCGCTCCATGCCCCTGATCATTTTGGTTGCCCTTTTCTGAAACATTTCCAGCTCTACAACATCCTTTTCAACATGAGGCAACTAGAACTGTACCCAGTATTCCAAATGCAGCACACCACAGATTGCCATATAATGGCATTATGATAACTGGCAGTTTTATTTTCAGTTCCTTTCCTAATGATCCCTAGCATGGAATTTGCCTTTTTCAGTGCTGCTGCACACTGGGTCGACATCTTCATTAGCTACCCCCCATGACCCCAATGTCTCATTCCTGGTCAGTCACTGCCAGTTCCAGACCCCATGAGTGTATACTGAAATTAAGATTTTTTTGCCCTGACATGCACTGCTGTCTTGGCTTGAGTATGTCTCAGCTTGTTAATCCACATCCAGGCCATCCATTTGCACTGACATGGGGAACCTCAAGGCCAGAGGCCAGATGCGGCCCTCCGAGTGCCTCTATCTGGCCCTTCAGACTCCTGCCAGACCACACCCCCTCTCCCACGGCCATGCCCCCCACCACTAGTCCTGCTCTGCACCCTCCTTGAGTGCTTTGTCCTGGCTGGGATGTGTCCTTCAACTCAGTGGTAGCTGCTGACTCTGATGTCAGTGGGACAATGGAATCCACTCTGGGTTTTAGTCTGAACATTCAAGGGGCTGCCCAAAGTGCTGAACCTATTGTGGGAATATGTGTCATCATCTTGGCTTCACCACCTTTGACAGCTCTTTGAAAGTTTGGACTAAAACCCAGAGCGGATTCCATTACCCCACTGACACGGAGCCACCAGCTGCCACTGCTTGAACAAAGATAATGCCTCTTGCTTGCCTGGGGAGAGAGAGAGAGAGAGAGTAAAAGCCAGTGCCTTCTGTATAGCTGGCATGTAGTCTACTCTACAAAAGTAGAAGTCACATCTATTGCACCACCCACTATCTACCTCTGGTCTCACCTACCATGGGCAAGTGGACCCCAGATGATTGTTCATGAAGGAATGTGGCCCTTGGGCTCAAGGAAGATTCCCTGTCCCTGAATCAGATGGAAAGGATGGATAAAATGTGTATGTATGAACCTTCACTTGAGGTCAGTTATGGAAAGACAATAAGAAGAGGAAGACTCTCCCCCCCCCCGAAAAAAGATTACACATTTATTTGTCTATGACACACAACTAAAGTCCTGCTTTCATGTTGGTGTAACTCCCATTGAACCTAATAGAATTTACTTCTGTATAATCATGCTAAGAATCATACCATCAAGAATATATATATGCACACACACCAAATCTCTTTTAAACTTCTTGTAAAAAGAAAATAAGAGTTTTTATCAGCAAAGAAAACAAAGAAACGTCCAAAAACTGACACATGAAGTTTCTAACTCTCAGAAGGATCTGTACTTAATCTAGTTTTGGAGTGTAAAAAGAAGGGAGTGTAAGCATGAAGTCTGAATGATCTGTATTCTTGTCAAAGCTTTGTCTCTCCTCTGTTTGAAGGAGACATCCAACGTGGGTGGTGGGTTGAGTGGGCACCCTCCATTCTTCCGAGTGAATACAAGAGGGCAATCTGTATTATCATATCAGGGAGGAGCAAATTATACAGGCAACTCCCTGGCAGACAATAAAGACAATCCTGACAGCAGGATCAAAACAGATGTCAAACTTCTCTTTTCTTCCAGGCATATCAATGTTTAAGTGACAGCTGACGGGAGATGATGATGGACTCCCCACATTATTCTCCAAGTGCCTGCTACTTGGGTAGGTGGAGGAGGGACAATGCAAATGCTACCTGTATTCAATTTGGTCAAATCACAACTCCGCTTGTCAATAAGACAGACAAGAGCGATCAGTCTGTGAATACAAGTTCCTTTTCAAATGCTTTGTTTTGTTAAGATGATCGCTGGGGAATACGATACCGAAAGGTACAGCATCTCCAAAAGCTTGTTGAAACTGAACAGCTCTCTGGTGGTTTTTTTTTGGGGGGGGGGTCTGTTCTTTAGTTTATACCATACTTTTGGCTTTAACCCTCCATACTTCCTAAATTGGTGGTTAGTTTGTCAACAGCAGTGTTAGAGAGTTCTGCTGAAGGAAGGGCCCGACTTCTTGCTGCTGAACTTGTTAAAAGAATACTAATTTCACAAAGCAAAGTTGCATTACTCAAGCCGGGAACTTTCGTGGAGAAGTCCAACATCCCACCTACCCACCCCGAAAAATTCCAGATGTTTGGGAATCATTTAAAGGTAAGTTTCTGTGCACACTTTTTAGGGAGTAAAGGCCAAGCTAGATGAGAGATTCGCCCTCTTCAGGCATTGCTAAACATGAGGGAAAGGGAACAGGGACAATTGCACTAGCTCCACCCCCATCACCATACTCCTCCTCCTCCTCCAATGCCTTGTGAAGTGGGGAGCTTTCTGGTCTTGTGGAAGCTCATTGCTCCTTTTAAACCTCTGGAAAATCTGGGTTCTAAAACGCACAGGGAGTCTTCATATGGACAGACGGCTCCCTGCTTCTCAGGGTAACCCTCCATGTATTGGTGTGAGATGGAATAGCCAGGAGAAAGGCCCAGCTAGTGCATTCATACCAGCTGCTCGCCACACTTGTTTAGTAGGGAGTGTGCGACCAATTTGTGTTGGGACCAAATCATATGGTGAACTGGGGTGATCAGGATGATTTACCCTCTCTGAGTCAAACCATGATGTCAACAAAGCTCCCTGAGTTGGATCAGGGTCTCCTGTCTTGCTTTGTCCGTCTGTTTTTCTGTACTCTCTGCTTTTTCGTACACTATATCTCTATGTTTTTCTATGTCTCATTCTAGGTTCATGTGAGGCTTTCTGAATGCTGCATGCAGAGCACTGAAGTGCTCTGGGTGGTTTTGTTGTTGCTGTTGTTAAAGCAGAGCATTGAAGCATTGTTACTTTAAAAAAAAAAGTTAACGTCCTCATTTAACTTTTTTTTTTTTTTACAATAATTTTTATTCAATTTTTCATAAAACATAGAAAACAAAATCATAAAACATTCAAAGACAAAAAACAAAACAAAACAAAAATGATTAAACAAAAAAATAAAATAAAATAAAATGTTGACTTCCCATTTGTCACATATCAAATCAGTTATAGGTCTACAATATATAACAATCCTGTCTCTTAAATCATATTATAAAATCACTTTCCTCCAGTAGTTATCTTAATTAATCATCAAATCTCATAAACATTACTTTATTCTTTCCACAAAAAGTCAAAGAGAGGTTTCAATTCTTTAAGAAATATATCTATCAATTTTTCTCCAAATAAACATGTCAATTAATCCATCTCGTTAATAATTATAATAATCTTATTGTCATAACCATAGTCCAAATAAACATTTCGAATAATCCATCTCATCAGAATCTGTTAGGTCCAATAATTTCAATAGCCATTATTCCATTATCCCTATTAGTTCCATCTTCCATCTTCAATAGTCCTGTTAAGTCCAGTAATTTCAGTGTCCAATCTTCCATTATCAGTATTCCATAATAATCTTGCTGTTGTAGCCATAGTCATATAATAAGAGTCTGATGGGAATTTCCTCTATCCCAAATATTTTCTTGCCATCCATTCTGAATAAGTTGCTGAAATACTGTTGTAAAGTCATATCTGTGTTCTTCTTTTTTACAAAATGCACTGGCTCATCTCTTAAGAGTTTTTCCATTGTCACATGGCTGCAGTTAATTCCATAGATTTTCTCTATATCAAGCTCCATCACATCATTCCAGTCCAGAAGATTATCCAAGCCATTGATAACTTTATCTCTAATATCTTCATTAATTTCTTCAGAGATAACGTTAAATTCCAAACAGTAGATTTTATTTCTAAAATCCATAAACTCCAGATCTTTTTCCAATTCCACATTTGTTCCAATCTCCAGGGCTTGTATCTTCCCTTTATTTTTTCTTTTCTCATCTCTGATCTCATTCTCCTCTCTCACAGGGTCCCCTATTTCTTTAAACTCCTGCGTCATTTTGCTCAGTTCAATTTTCAGCTCCTTACTACCCTGTCGCAGGGTTTGTTTCGTTATCTCAATCTCATCCATTATTTTCTGAAACATAATTACTTCCAGATTCTCAGCCACTTTCTTGATTGCCATTTTTAAAACCATGAAAACAAAGCAAAACAAAAATAAAGAAGAACCACTTCTTATTTCAGCAACAATTTGGTTAATATTCCAGGCTTGATGACATCACAGTATAAACAGAGCAACCTGCCTTATCTCTCTTGTGCAAGAATGCAAAACAAATTTAGTTCCCAGCATCAAAACAGTTAGTGGCGTCGTGAAGAAGCAGATTCGTCAAAATAAAATAGACCAAAAAAAGAATAGTCCCAGACAATATAATATTCCTCGGAATAGAAATCAGGAATAGAAATCCCTCTTCTGTTTATTATCTTTAGAATGCACTTCCAGGACAGCTTTTTGCGACAGAAACAGAGATAAGCTGTTAATTAGGTGAATAACAGAGAAGAGCTATATCTCACCCAGAAGTTGTCCAAAGCCGATCAATCTGACAAATCTCCTTTTGCTGCAACAATTTAAACCAAGTAAAAAAAATAATAGAAAGAAGGGTGCTTGCCTGTTAGTCCGTTCTCTCTTTGAAGAAAAGATAAACGTATCGCTTAAGCAGATAGAGCTTGTTAGAAAGTCCGTCCGGCATTGTTGGCTGGACCTTATCTCATAAATTAATGAAATCCAGTCCTCCCAACAAAAACAGTCTTTGAGGTTGATCTCTACGTTTCTCCCTGCCCGGGAGAAATTTCATCAGTCAAAAAAAAAAAAATGTTCTGACTGATTTATATCTGAATAAGCTTCTTTTGAGGCGGGAGCCCGTCCCAAAAGCAGGCACAAGCGAAGTCACCCTTCCCGGAAGTCCCTCATTTAACTTTTTTAAAAAATTGTCTGATGACTTGCTTGGAAAAAACAAGTTCTGGAGCTCGTCAGCATTAAAGATAGCCTCGCCTTATAATGCATATACGAAGCTGCTAATTTTTTTTTAAAAAGGTGCAAGCAAAATATGCACCGCTTGGAAATGGACTGCCTTCAAGTCGATCCCAACTTATGGCTACCCTATGAATAGGGTTTTCATGGTAAGCAGTATTCAGAGGGGGTTTACCATTGCCTTCCTCTGAGGCTAGTCCTACCCAGCTGGCTAGGGCCTGCTCAGCTTGCCACAGCTGCTCAAGCCAGCCCCTTCCTTGTCTGCAACTGCCAGCTGAGGGGCAACTGGGCTGCTTGGGACTATGCCACTTACCCACTGCTGCACAGGTGGCAGGACACGTAACCCCTGAGCAGAGCTTGGAAAAGTTACTTTTTTGAACTACAACTCCCATCAGCCCCAGCCACCATGGCCACTGGATTGGGCTGATGGGAGTTGTAGTTCAAAAAAGTAACTTTTCCAAGCTCTGCCCCTGAGCCACTCATCATCAGGGTGATCTTTAGCTGGCCCTTTACACCCAGGAGACACGAGCGGGGATTTGAACTCACAGACTCTGGACTCCCAGCCAGGCTCTCCTCCCCACCAACAGCCACCTCTTAATTATTTTAAGAAAGAGCAAGAGATAACCCTCGACTGCCCCCCAAAATATGAAATATAGCTTTTGGAGTTTTATTCAGTCAAAAAAAGGTATTGCCCAAATTTAGATCATGGAGAACAGTGAAACCCTTTTTCTTCCCCCATAAAAGTCCCTGGACCTGTAATTTGACAGGCGTAATCCACTCTGGAGAGGCTCCCATGCCTGCAAATTTCATCGGCTTCTGCTAAAAGGGGAAAAAGGGATAGATATTTTTAGACTCCCTGTTATAGTGTATAGGGACAATAAACTTCATTTTATACAGAGCACCTCAGAACCTGAATTGCAGATCAAAGTGGAGAGAGCAGAGGGTGACTTAGAAACAAATAATTAAAAAAGCAGATACAAGGCAATCTTGGGATCTGTGTACATTCATACTATTTAGTAATGCCTGTAGATCTGAGATCTATTTGAGAGCTGTGGTGAACTGACTTGCCTTTTAAAATTTCATTTAAAAGTAGCTGGAGTGAAAGATTGATTTGGTACCACAATACTTGTGGAAATCAGTTTAACCCATCTCCATGCCTTTTTCCTGGGGTAACTTCCCACCAATATTACCTGTTATTTGCCCTTAGGGAAAACCTGTGGATATGTGACATTTTTCCTGTTGGGGCAAATAGCACCTAAGAGGGCAATTTACATTAGGAAAATGGATCAGAGAAAAGGTTATGAACGCTCACTCTTTGCACCATGGTCCTAGTTCATCCTTACAGCTGATTTTTACATAAATTCTACCTAGGAGATCTGAATGCAGATCTTCAACATCTTTGCTAGTTTGGTCTCAAACATTACTTGAATTCAGTGAGACTGACATCTGAGGAAATAACACATCGGATGTGGCTGGAAGGTTTGTAGCAATGAAGGAAAGGCACTCTACGTATTACCAGGGGGTGCTGGGGAATGGCTATAGCTCAGTGGTAGTAGAACTAATACTTTCCATTGTAAAAAGTCCCAGGTTCAATCTCAAAGACCACCAGGTAGGCCTGGGAAAGACTGTCTGGAACCCTGGACGGCCAACAAGTCAGGGCTAACAAGAGGGCTATAGGCATCAGACCCTTGGTCTAGCGAACTCAAAATTGCCCACACTGATTGGTAGCGGCTCTCCAGGATTTTGTCAGGATAATTATAGTAATTATTTCTAAATGTGCAACTATACATATAAATTAGCATATGCAGATTGCTGTCCTCTTTCTGTCCTTTTTGGTGAATGGCCATCATAGAATGGAGCCAGCCCCATCCCTCTGGATCTACCTATCCATCCATCCATTTTACCATTAATGAATATATCCATCCATCCACCTACTTGCCTATTTGCCTACCTAAGTTTCCATCTACAGGAGGGCCCCGCTTACCGGCACTTCCACTAATGCGGTGGCGGGAAATTTCCCGTTTTAAAGCCAGTTTTGCACTTTTGTGGCATTTTGTGGCATTTTGTGGCATTTTGTGGCATTTTCACGTGACGCGCCCCATTATACTCAATGGGTTCCGCTTTACGGTGACTTCCATTTTACGGCGGCAGTCTGGAATGGAACCTGCCGTATAAGTGGGGCCCGCCTGTATTTATCCATCCCTCTGTCTAACTTTCCATCTCTCTTGGGCCTGGTTCTGAACCGTAAACCTGTAAATTCTAGATTATGACGGTGATGATGGTTTCTCAACTTTTCATGATATCTCAATCTCTGCTTTGGCAAGGATCACAAACGGAAAAAAAAAATCCCATGGATAACAACCCCCTTTTAAAAAAGGGAAGCGTCCATGCCTCTGATTGAGCCCTAGCAAACATTCACTTCTGTTGCAAATTGAGATGAGAGATGGAGCATTTTTGCCATTCCTCCAAAGCTTTCAATTTTATGTCCAGAATGTTTAATTGCCCGCCACCGTTCAACAACCCTTCAAGCACTGGATGGCTGGCAAACCACGCTGAATTCTGAAGACCCTGGCGTGCAACTTTGTCGTAGCTAACCAGAGCCACCCCTAGCAATCGCACTTTATGGGGGAGAAATATGTGCAAAATCTCTTCATTCAGCCTAATGGTATGGTCTGTCAATCAGATTTAGGGCAACGAAACTAGCCGGCAACAGCCTCATCTCGCTTGATGTAATCATTTTGAATTAGTGTAACTCTCTGTCATTCCCTTGGCATGTGTCCCTTCTCTGACCATCTGAGCAATACAATCACCCTCTTTGGAAGGGGATGTGGTTTCCCATAGTTTTGCTTAGCTCTGGGAGGTTGATTTACCCTGTCACTCTGGCCAATCTTTTAGCATCATCTATTTTGCAGTATATTGAACGTGCAGCATTTCTCTTCATCAAGCTCTATGAAGGGCAGAAAACTATCCCTCCATCCATTTGCTGTTTGGGCATTGGAGATGACTTTCCACTGGTATTTGGGCTGATGGATTCAGGACTGACTACTGCCAATGCTGCTGATCAAGAGTTTTCATTCCCATTCACATTAATGGATTATAAGGCTGGGTGAATCAGACCATTTCAGTTTCTCTCACTTTCTCATTTTTCCTGTCTTAAGTTCATTTCTCCACATTTTCACATCAGTTTGCGATTTTTTTAAAAAGAAAAGTCCTCATGAAAATTCATCAGCATTTTAATATGAATTTCTCCTAATGTAGACATTTAGATGCAATTTTCCCTAACATGCACATTTTTGCAAAGCAATTTTCCCTAAAAGAATATATTTTTGTATATTATTTTCACTAATGAGAGAGCCAGTGTGGTGTAATGGTTAAGGTGTTACAACCTGGGAGACCAGGGTTCAAATCCCAACGCAGCCATGAAGCTCACTGAGTGACCTTGGGCCAGTCACTGCCTCTCAGCCTCAGAGGGAGGCCATGGTAAACCCCTCTGAATAAGGCTTACCATGAAAACCCTATTCACAGGGTCGCCATAAGTTGGGATCAACTTGAAGGCAGTCCATTTCATTTTTCATTTTCACTAATACGTGCATTTTTATGGACACTTTACCCCAGTATATCCATTTTTGTACACATTACTTGGCTGGAGAATTCCACTGCAAAATTTGGAGAAGTGCACATTTCAAAGGATGGCTGTATTTAGGTCCTCTTATTTTCAGAAAGCCAAATCAGGCAGATCTGCCTTTAAATGCAAACTGAACCGAATTTCTCCCCCATCCCTGAGGAAGTTTTAAGTTGCACATATGCACAGTTTGTCATGCACAGAGCTCATGTTCCCCCCACCATTGAGTGAAAGAGTCCTATATGAGCTCTGGCGTCCCCAACCACACAAACAACCACAGGATCAGGGTGATTTTGTATGTAAAAGGCAAAGTTCTTGAAATGAGGTAGAAGGGCATACATGTCTGTCCAACTTTCTCTCATAATTACTGGCACATGATGTCATTGCTTGTTTCATTTATGTCATTTCCAGCCTCCCTTGGTAGGCCAACAGAACTCAGTTATGTCATTTCATGCTGTAAACGTCTTCATAATTTATCTTCCCACATTGTAAATAGTTTATTAAACGACATTATTACACCTCCAGATCGCTCTCTTTTCTTCCATACGAATGGCAATTACTTCAAGTATTTACTGTAATTATGTCACTTGATGAAATTACAGTAATTACATCGAAAAATGATAGCCCGTGACTAATGAATTAAAATAGCATGGAAATTCACATTAAAATGACATTAAAAATGTTAAGGATCTGAGGCAAACTCACAAAAGCAAGGAAATTTATAATTAAGAATTTAATCTCCAAAAACATTGCAGGGTGCCACTTTTTTTTTAAAGCTTAAATCATAGATGTAGGAAGATTGTAAAGGAGAAGAAGCAGGAAAAGAAAGAAAAGCAAATGGTAAAGGAATAACAAGCTCACATTCTGCAAGATGTGAAGAGCACCACTTTGCAAAGTTATGCACAGTTGAGCCATTCACTGCATCTACAGGACAAAACAATCAGGTTATCCAAAGGTTTATTGTGATCACAATGTAATCATAATGATGTGTGTATGCTGCAGTTCTTCAGGGGCCCAGAATTCAGCCTCCTCAGGATCTCAACTTCTATTTAAAAAAATTAATCAATTTTCTAGTCCTTATGATTATGATGAAGTGCCAGAAAATATATGAGCAGTGCCCGCCTAAACTTCACAGTATTGAGAACTGGTTGAATAAGATCCAGTTTTGCAGGTACACAGAATTGACCTTCGAACTTTAGTATGCAGTGTAAAACAATAGATCAAATTCCTAGCCCTTATGAAGAAGCCCAATGTAGTACTGGATACACAATCTCAGAAATTTATAAGGAAAAAAGGGGGGGACAGAGGCAGTGTGCAACACTCAAACCAACTTGTAATGGAATGTGGATTCCGAAATGGATCATTAATCTGACCTGGGTCAAGTTCTGCCTTTTCAGTGGTGGCCCTTCTTTTGTGGATGTGCATCTGTTTCCATCATTATTGACTTTTAGAAGGAATTTGAAAATATTCCTATTTACCAATGGCTTTAATGGCTGAAGGAAATTGTTCCTGGCAACCCAGAGATTGCTGGATGAAAGAATGTTTTTAAGAATGTAAGAACATAAGAAGAGCCTGCTGGATCAGGCCAACGGCCCATCTAGTCCAGCATCCTGTTCTCACAGTGGCCAACCAGTTGCTCACAGGGAGCCCACAAGCAGGACTTGAGTGCAAAGAGCACTTTCCCCTCCTGAGGTTTCCAGCAACATGAATACTGCCTCCGACTATGGTGACGGGGCATAACCATCATGGCCAGTAGTCACTGATAGAATTAGCCTCCATGAATTTGTCTAATCTTCTAAAGCCATCCAAATTGGTGGCCATCACTGCCTCTTGTGGGGGCTGTAACTGTAACTGTTTTTAGAATATTTTTTTAACTGTAACTATTTTTAAAATGTTTTAACTGTAGCTGTTTTTAGAAAGTTTTTAACTGTTTTTAGAATACTTTTTTTAGGGGATTAATTTTTTTTTAATGATGTATTTGCCATCTTGGGCTCCTTCAGGAGAGATATAGATTCTAATTCTAATGATAATTCTAATAGTAGATCAGATCAGGTGGGTTTGGTTTGGTATCCGAGTAAGGCTAATTCCTCCATCCGTATCTCTAAGCTCTAAGACTCAGGGGATGGAGTCTAAACCCCAGGAGACCTGACACCCTTGATGCATATGACCAATCAGTGCTACATGGTAAAGCATCTGGAATTGCATGCTTCACATTTTTATAAAAAATTAACCATTGGAAGCATCAATATAGCCTCGACTGCAGGGCCATTCCAAGATATTTTGACACCTGAGACTGGGCAGCAAATAACACTCACTCCCACAAGTCAAGATTAGGGCATAGTATCCCAGAACAAACAAATGATTTGGGCCCTTGAAAGAGAAAATCCCAGAAACACCTCTTTCCTTGTTAGGCATTTAAAAAGCCTACAATAACAATAAATTAAACAACAAAACCTATTATAATAATAAATTAAACAACAATTTTGCTTGCTATCTCTTTACTACACTTAAAATCAGCTGCCTGAGCTGGCTGCCTCCCTCTGCCTAATGGTAGGGCCGGCTTTTGTGGGCTGGTCCTGCCTCTTTCAAGTGTAGTCAAACCATGAACACCTCCTAAGTTGCACGATTAAAGTTAAAGCTGTATTTCTTCTTAAACTGAGAAGACACAGAGAGAGGCCAGCTCTGTTTCTAGTTAGACTGTCCAGAAATCATTTAATTTCTGCTGCCATTTTAGAAAAGGCGCTATTCATATTGATTCAAGGGGGGGGAGCTTAATAGAGGCAGCTGCATCCTCTAGCAAATTATTACAAGGCCCAGTATGAAATGCATTAAGAGGAAATGCTTAACAGATGATGGTGTGACAAGCTGTTACAAGGCATGTTATAAGACTCCGATATTATTAAATTGATAGGCTTCCTTAGCACGTGAGTATAAATCATCTTTTAGGCTTCTGCAAATTGCTCTGCTTTATTAATAATGAAGATTTTATAAATGGGACCTTATTGGGGAGCATGATTAGGCTTGGCTAGTCA
Organism: Rhineura floridana; assembly: GCF_030035675.1. Lineage (NCBI taxonomy): Eukaryota > Metazoa > Chordata > Lepidosauria > Squamata > Rhineuridae > Rhineura > Rhineura floridana. The sequence goes on along the minus strand of NC_084487.1, from coordinate 16,439,211 downwards.
GAAAGCCTCAACAGCGACAGTGCTGTCATGTTATTCCACCATGGAAGCAGATGGGAGGGACTACCTTGTCCTGTTGAGTATAAATCACATCAATGTCGGTTCAGATAAGCTAGGCCAAAAACATTTGGTGCCGAGTCCACTTTCCAAACACATGCTAGGAGAAATTGCCACTGAACCCTCCCTGTTCTGGTTGTAGAGACAGAGAGGGAGATTGTGTGTGAGACAGAGGGGGCAGAGATCAAGTGTGTGTGTGTGTGTGAGAGAGAGAGAGAGGGAGAGGGAGAGAGAGATTGTGTGTGTGAGAGAGAGATTGTGTATGTGTGTGTACAAGAGACAAAGAGAAAGTGTGTGTGTGTGTGTGTGAAAGAGAAAGAGAGATTGTGCAAGAGAGAGTTCTTGTGTGAGAGACTGTGCATGTGTGTATGACAGAGTTTGTGTGCAAGAGAGGGGAGAGAGAAAAAGAGTTTGTATGTTTATAAGAGAGGGTCTGTATGTGTGAGACTGTGTGTGTGTGTGTGTGTGTGTGTGTGTGTGTGTGTGTGTGAGAGAGAGAGAGAGAGAGAGAGAGAGAGAGAGAGAGAGAGAGAGAGAGAGAGAGAGAGAGAGAGAGAGAGACCTTGCTGCACACCAATATGAAGAGCCCTGTCAGGGAGGTGTATGGGATGCTGTTAATAAAACCAGCTTTAAAGTGCCAGTACATGTGTGGTTTCCCCCACACACACACATATGATCCTTGCTCTTGGAGAAGGTTATGTTGTAGCCCATATGCCTGTCCACTGGCCTTTGCTGACCTCTGCTAGCAGTAGTAGTAGGGGAGCTCACCTGTTGCAGTGCTCCCTGCTGTAGTAGCTGCAGAAAGGACAAACAACCACCAGATGTAGTCAGCAAGCATAGACAGGTACCATCTTATCAGGAGATCTGTTCCCCACAACATAGGAAGTGGACCTCTAGTGTAGTGGCACTACCCTTTGGAATTCCCTCCCCTTAAATATTAGACAGGCACCATCTTTGTTATCGTTTGGCACCTATTGAAAGCTTTCCTCTTTCAAAAAGCCTTTTAAGCAGAGACCTTGTCCCAGTCTGCGTCTTTTAAAGATGTTTTAAATGCTTTTTTTAAAAAAAGTTTTGTATATGTTTTTAAATGTTTTGTTTTAATATATTTTAAAGTCTGTTTTTATGATGTTTTAGAGTGTTTTGAATGTTTTGTTTGTTACTCTGGGCTCCTTCTGGCAGAAGGAGCTGGACATAAATTTAATAAATAATTAAGTGATCAGTTGATCACTTGGTGATATAGAAACATTTATTTATTTATCATTTCAATTTGCATTTATTTATTTATTATTTCAATTTGTGTGCTGCATTTCCTAAAGTGGCTCACCACACAACAACAACAAATGCATTATTAATACAATAGCAGTCTAACACTAATTCATCTCAAAAGATAACGGCTGTGTGCGCAACGTGCATTTAAAGCACCTGGCTTCCCCCCCAAAATCCTTTGAGCTGCAGTTTGTTAAATGTGCTGGAAACTGCAGCTCTGTGAGGGGTAAACTACAGTTCCTAGGATTTGTTGGGGGGAAGCTATGTGCTTTAAATGTATGTGTGTACACAGCCATATGACAAATTCATTATAAAATAAGCTATCAGTCATTAAAACACATCAATCGATATCAGTTTGTTACAATATATAAAGCATAAAAGCATAAACCCTGTTCTTTGCATGCAAATTCAAAACCTGAGTATCTGAAGATGGATTGGCCAAACTCCCCCAATCCAGAATGGACTCAATCTCCATCCTGATCAGAAAAAAACAGAGCTGTTTTCTTTTCCTGACCAAATTTATTGCTTAATTTCCCCCTTACCAATCCTTATTCCACTTTATAACTTCAGTCTCACATACACCTCCCATAGTCCCCACTGTGTTCCAGAGGAGCTAAATGCTTGCCCTTACTAGAGGAAAGATCATTCCTGAGCCTTGGAAAGCTTAAAAGCTGATTAACACATACACACAAAAAGAAAGACACAACAAGTGAGTGAAATGAACAATGGAAGAGGAGGAGGAAATGGAAATGTTTCTCATGAGATGCTGTCATTAGGATTTAAAAGGAGGCTGGGCTCTCCTGGTTGCAAGTTATTGCAAATGCTCCTTATTTGCCTTCTTCTATTTCCATCTCCTTAATAACTCTCCAGGTATTTCTGCCTTTCTTACATTAAAATCTTATGCCCTAGATTTTAAAACATCTCCAAACTTTCGAAAACCACTACCTAAAGCAAGCCTTGTCTGAACCAAGGAAGCTGCTTTATAGCAAGTCAGACCTTTCATCCATCTGGCTTCGGATTGTCTACCCCAGGGCCGAGGAACCATTTTTAAGCCCAAAGGCTGCATCCCTACGTGGACAGCCTTATGGGGATGCATGCCACCGGTGGGTGTGTCTAGAGGCCAAAAAAAGAGAGTTGGTGGAGACAGGTGGCTTCCACATCAGTGGGGCAGTGAATGTGCTCATGATTTTACTCTGAACTTTCAAGGAGTTTCCCAAGGCACTTTCTGTTGGCGTGTGCGTGTATAGATCATACAAGGATGGAATCCAAGAGTTGCATAGAACAGGAATAAGCCAGGCCAGGCAAGTTTCTTGTAAGAGTCTTTACTAGGCAAAGACATTAGACACAGTTCTCTTCACAGACAGCTTTTCCCCCACACTGAGTTTTTCCAAGCATCCCACCTTATCAGGCTTCCCAGCCAGCTACTGACCTTGGCAAACCTGGCGCTCTGTTCTCACAGCTTAACCCTTCTGCTTCAGGTTTCACTCTCTTTGCTAAAAACCCTGTCTGTGAGTCTCACAGCCTGCTTCACTGACCAACAGCCCCCACCTGAGACTCACAGATTACAAAACTTCATTGTTCATCATTACATTTCTACAATATTAACTTTTTCATTACAATACATATTAGTACATGGTTTGTTTTCTTACAGTTTCTATTTACATTTTTCAGTTCAGTTCTTGTTTCTTTATTTCTTTATTCACACAAGTTTTACAGAGTCATTTTGTTCACTTTTATTTGATAATACATTTATATTTCATTCCTCAACACAAAACTTCCACCTGAGATCCATTGTTTCTTTATCTATTGGTCCTTCTTTTTCCCATTCTACTGGATATTTATCTCATCATTCTGTTGTGTTACATTAAATGTGAATCTCTGAGGTGGTTGACCTTTCGTTTTTCTTTCTGATCTCCTAACATTATCTATTTCCATTTCTTCCTCACTCTCTATTTTACTTGGACCTGCACCTGTGTCTGCACTTGTACTTGGCATTTCTGTATCTTGCATTGCCATGTCTTCACTTCTCAGCCTTTTTACAGTACGTTTGCCACCGTGTATTAGATCAGTCAATGCAGTTCTTAATGGAATTTGCTGCCCAAAAGGAACATCTGCTGCTTCCTGCTTGCTTGCACTATCTAGGATAACTGTTTGACTGTCTCTCCCAGGTTTATCTATCACCTTTATGCTTCTGCTTAACACTACTTGTTGTTTCTCAGGCAACCAAACTCTATAATATGAATTCTGAAATCCCAAAATGCGTCCTGCCTGAGCTCTTGAGCCTAATTTACCATGCCTTTTCTGTTTTGCAACATGTACCCAGCATTTTGCCCCAAAACGTTCTATGTGTTTCACCCTGGGCTTTCTTCCAGTCAGTTTCTCATAGGGAGACATGCCTATTGTTCTGTGCATAAGGCGGTTCTGAATATAAACAGTGTACAGAATACATTCACCCCAATAAGTGTTATTCATATCAGCATCTGCTAGCATGGCTCTCATTGAATCCTGCAATGACCGGTTCCTCCTCTCTGCAGTTCCGTTGGAGGATGAGCTGAAGGGAGCAGTGAGACTCTGTATTATTCCCTTCTTTTCCAAATATGTTTTAAATGAATTACTGGTAAATTCCCCACCTTGATCTGATTTGATATTTTTGATAACAACCCCATATTGTGTCTCTGTCCTCTGTATAAATGCCTTCAATTTCTCTTCTGCTTCACTTTTCTTTTTCAATAAGAATACATGTGTAAATCTGGAGAAGTCATCCACAATCACTAAATAAAACCTTGCTCCACCTTTTGAGCACTGGAAAGGTCCAGCCAAATCCACATGTATGAGCTGATAGGGTTCAGTGGTCGTGCTTTCACAGCTCTTATTTACCGGAGTCACAGTCATTTTTGTTTTATAGCATACCTCACACTCATCCACATGCTCACAATGTGTTAATTTCAAATCTTGACTATGCTTTGGGGTGTTTTGTACCTTTTCGAAATGTGCGTGTGCTAATTTTCTGTGCCATTCATGTAAACAATTATCATGTTTATTTTTATTAACTCCTATCCAGGCACACGTGGGTTTATCAAGATTGCACTCAACCATAAACATTTGGTTCTGTAATTTCCCTTGCATGCATATTTCACCATCTTTTCTCACAAAACATCTATCCCCTTCAAATGTAACTTTACAACCTATTTGAGCCAATTTTCTTACTGATAGAATGTTATATTTTAAACCAGAAACCAATAACACATCTGTTAATGTAGTTTCCAAATTACTCAACCTGAGCGTGCCTTTTGCAATCGCGTCCTGAGTCGATCCGTCAGCCAGATAAATCTTCTCCTGCGCCGGCTTTGAAGTGTAAAATAAACTAGAGTCTGTGATTAGGCAATTAGATGCTCCACTGTCGAGAAGCCACTTAGAGTTAATGAGTTTATTGTCCTCCTTAGTAACAAAGTTCACGCTTGTTCTCTGACTTCCAAAGTCCCTGTTATTCCTCTTCTTTAAACAATGTCTCTGTATATGTCCATGGGACCCACAAAAGTAACATATTTTATTCTCTTGCCTGCTTCTTTGATTTTGTTGTTGTTGTACAGCCACAGTCTCTTTTAACTCTGTTTTCTTATTTTCTTGTCTTCTATTCCACTCTTGTTGAAGTTTCTGTTCTACAAAGTTCAAATTCAGATGTCCGTCGGGTAAAGTTTCCAGACTAGATACCAGGACATCCCATTTTTGATCAAATGAAGATAACAGTATATAGACCATCTGAATGTCACTATGATGCACTCCTCTATCTTGCAGCTCAGCATTTAATCTACGAAATTCAGCCAGATGCTCTGTCATAGTCACTTCATCTGTAAAACGCATCTGATAAAGTTTCCGTGCTAAATACAGCCTGCTCCCCGCAGTTTGCTGCACATGAGCGGCTCTTAGCTTCTCCCACATCTGATTAGCTGTCGGCTCATTACTCACCAGCAACAGTTGAGAATCAGACAGCCCCAGAGTAATAAAAGCCTTCGCTTTCTCGTCTTTCTTCAACCACGCTGCTGAAGGAGCTGCCGGAGGGGGGTTTTCTACAACATCATTCAAATCTTCTTTAATCAGAACTGCTCTCATTCTCCATTTCCAGCTGGAGTAGTTTACAGCATTCAGCCTCTCCATCGGCATCCCGGATAACAGGTTTACAGCCATGTTGTCCACTCTTACTTGCCTCTTACTTGCACTTTGTTTCTCTCTGCAACAACGTCACGTCAACTGCTCTCGAACCCGCTACCTTGTATGATAAGCTGGGCCCATAACCCCTGTTGGCGTGTGCGTGTATAGATCATACAAGGATGGAATCCAAGAGTCGCATAGAACAGGAATAAGCCAGGCCAGGCAAGTTTCTTGTAAGAGTCTTTACTAGGCAAAGACATTAGACACAGTTCTCTTCACAGACAGCTTTTCCCCCACACTGAGTTTTTCCAAGCATCCCACCTTATCAGGCTTCCCAGCCAGCTACTGGCCTTGGCAAACCTGGCGCTCTGTTCTCACAGCTTAACCCTTCTGCTTCAGGTTTCACTCTCTTTGCTAAAAACCCTGTCTGTGAGTCTCACAGCCTGCTTCACTGACCAACACTTTCTTCCCAAACTGGATAGAGAGGCTGCTTTTGGCCTCTGGGTCTGAGGCCTGCATTGAATGGCAAGCAGCTCTCTGGGATTTCAAACAGTGGGCATTCCTAGCCCTACTTGGAGATGCCAGGGAGTGAACCTGGGACTTTCTGCATGCAAAGCAGATGCTCTACCACTGAGCTATGGGCCAGGATCTCTTCTTGATCATCCCAGAGTGCAGGACACGGAATAATCGGCTCAAGTTGCAGGAAGACAGATTTTGACTGAACGTCAGGAAAAACTTCCTAACTGTTAGAGCCCTACAACAATGGAACCAATTACCTAGAGAGGTAGTGGGCTCTCCGACACTGGAGGCCTTCAAGAGGCAGCTGGACAGCCATCTGTTGGGAATGCTTCAATTTGGATTCCTGCATTGAGCAGGGGGTTGGACTTGATGGCCTTATAGGCCCCTTCCAACTCTACTATTCTATGATTCTATGCTAAAATAAAGAACAAAGTCTGAGGTCTGCCCACTTTTATTTTCAGGGGAATGTTAAAAAGAGAGAGAGACTATCAAGAATGTGGCAGCAATGGTTTAAAACAGAGCTTGGAAGATTACTTTAAAAAAGTAATAAATTACAGTCACAGTTACATGGCCCCCAAAAGTAGTAATTACTGTTACAATTACAGTTGCTCTGAAAGTAACTGATTACTTTACTTTTACTCAAAAGTAATTGCTACAATTACATTTTAGTTACTTTTTAAAAAAAAATGCGTACAAGGTGCTGGCCTTGGCTGCTGCACATCTAAGTAGCCTAAAATAACTTTAAAAATAAGCATGCCCACACAGAGGGTGGTAGAATAATTTTTTAATCCGTAAGATTAACAGAATGGCATAAGAGAATCTCACATCCCCTCACCCCACCCCCAGCAATGATGATACCCCAACACATATATTTTTGTATATATATATTGCCTCCAGCTCTTTTCTCCTTCCACTCCTGTCAATTTTTAAACAATTGTTTTCTCCACGCCGTCTTGCTCTCCACCTCCTCCCTCATTGCCTTTTAAGCACCCATAGAGCATGAAGGAAGAACAATGCTGCACAGAAGCGCAATTTGAACCCCCTGATTTTTATTCACAAATCAGAGGAGCAGAAGACTTCCCCTGCTCCCCCCCAAGTAATGATTGAAAGTAATGCGCAAAAGTAATGCTGGAAACATTACAATTACTCCTCAAAAGTAATGAAGTTACTACTCGTTCTATTACCAGCAAAATGTAATGAAGTTACCCACTCGTTACTCAAAAAAGTAATAAATTACAAGTAATTCGTTACTTGTGACTAGTTACTTCCAAGCTCTGGTTTAAAATAGCCTTCCCCAACCTGGTGCCCTCCAGATGTTGTTGAAGTACAACTCCCATTATCCTTGACTATTGGCCATGCTGGCTGAGGCTAATGGAAGGGAGTCTGTAGGGCACCAAGTTGGCAAAGGCCAGTTTGGAACCTGAACTTTAAATCAAGGGTGGGGAATAGGTGGCCCTCCCAATCTTGTTGAACTCCAATTCCCATCAGCCCCAGACAGCATTGGCCTAGAGTCAGGGATGATGGAAACTGTAGCCCAGCAACATTGGGAGGGCCAAAGGTTCCCTACGCCTCATATGTGAACAGGATTGTCAAGGATCCAGTATTAGCAGAGCCCAGTTTCTTCTAGAGTCCTCCCAGTGTCAGGAGCAACGGAGGCTAAAACTCGGAGCCCCTAGTTGTGTGCACAGCTCTCTCTCTCTCTCTCTCTCTCTCTCTCTCTCTCTCATGCATGCACGCACACACACACACACACACATGCACGCACGCACGCGCACACGCACACACACACACACACACACACAGAATGGATATTAGCCATAGAGGGAAAAACATAAAAGTGTTGTGCCTAGAGTTTGCATGTGGGGGGTGATTCATATCAGGGATGTGACCCAGACTGCCACACAGAACTGGTGCAAATTGGAGGCCACTGCATCTGCTTTAGAAGAAGAAAATTACTGATGGGTAAGAAAACACCTGAGGCTATTTTTTGATGGATTCACCCTTGAGCCTAAGACCTCTTGCCTGAATTTTCTTGCCTGCACTTCCTATGATGACAAGGGAGATCTAAAGTTCACCTGAAGATGATGACCTGAAGAAGATCATTTCAGCTTAATAAGCACAGTCACCTCACTGGATCAGACCACGGTTGATCTAGCCCACAATTTAGTTTCTATCAATGGCCAGTCAGATACCTCTGTGCTCTCATAAACAGCTTTCCCCCATTGTTTATATGGAGGATTTGGGACTCAAAATTATACTTCAACTGAACAGAGGTTTCATGAGGCTACCAGCAGCACCTGGCATCCCTGGGCAGCTGAAAGGGGCTCAAGCTCCCCAGTAGGGCCTACCAGTGCCTATTCTTGGCCCAGCTGGTTCTCCAGCTATGGGCTGAGTTGGTAGCAGTGGATGCCATTGGGAAGCTGCCTGCCATTTGGAATGGCTCAGAGCACCCTGGAGCAGCTGACCTAGCATTGTTATTGGATGCTGTGGGAACTTAATGTGAAATAAAATAGAGTTGGAAGGGGTCTTGCAAGCCATCTAGCCCAATCAGATGCTCAAGTCAGGAAATCGAGTGCTACAGCATCCCCAACTGATAATTGTCCAGGCTCCGATTGAAGATCCCCAGCGAAGAAGAGCCTGCCCACCCAGCCAGATAACTGGTTCCAAGATCAAACAATCACTATATTCTACCACCACTCTCAGAGTCAGTATGCCTCAAAATACCAGTTGCTAAGACTCACATGTGGGCAGAGGGCTATTGCTCAGGTCCTGCTGGTGGTCCTCCTGTAGGGATCTGGTTGGCCACTGTGATAACAGGATGCTGTAGTAGCCATAGGCCTGATCCAGAAGCACTGTTCTTATGTTCTTAATGTAGTGGTGGCCACCATCTTGGATGGCTTTAAAAGAGAATTAGATACATTCCTGGAGGACAAGGCTATCAATGGCTACTAGCCATGATGGCTATGTTCTACCTCCACTGTCAAAGGCGGTATGTTTCTGAATACCACTTGCTGGGAATCACAAGTGGAGAGAGCACTGTTCCACTCCGGTTCTGCTTGCAGACTTCCCATCGGCATCTGGTTGGCCACTGTGAAAACAGGATACTAGACCTGATGGGCCTTTGGCCTGATCCAGCAGGGCACTTCTTATGTCCTTAAGTAACTGCTGTCACCTTCAACAGTGTTCACCTAATGCTCAGCTGAAACCTATCCTCCTGTCACTTGAGCCCATTAGATCCAGTCTTGCCCTATGGATCAACAACAGAGACTGACTTTGCCCTCTTCGATGAGGCTGGGGTTCAGGTATTTCAAGAGGGCTTTCCAGACACAACCAGTGCCACCTTGTAAGCCTACAGTTGGATGAGCAAGTAGGTGAGTGAGTGGGCAGTTAAGGAAAGAAGCAGGTGAGAAAATGGGTAGGGTCCTTCTGTCATGGATGAGGGGCTGCAATGTAAGAGATGGTCTGACATGGGGTACTTTACTGAGGGGGGACTGTCTAATGCAGAGCGAGCCTCAAATTCTATTTATTTATTTATTTATTTATTATTTGATTTATATCCCGCCCTTTCTCCCAGCAGGAGCCCAGGGTGGCAAACAAAAGCACTAAAAACTTTAAAACATCATAAAAACAAACTTTAAAACACATTAAAATAAAACATCTTTAAAAACGTTTTGGAAAAGAAAGCTTTCAAAACAGCTTCTAAGATTAAAAACATTTTTAAAAAGAAGGTTTAAGAAAATATTAAAAAGCAATTCCAATACAGATGCAGACTGGGATAGGTTTCAACTTAAAAGGCTTATTGAAAGAGGAAGGTATTCAATAGGCGCCGAAAAGATAACAGACATGACACCTGTCTGATATTTAATATTTCACTACCAAGGCTGAAAAAATGGAAATGGACTGCCTTCAAGTTGATCCCGACTTATGGCTACCCTATGAATAGGGTTTTCATGGTAAGCGGTATTCAGAGGGGGTTTACCATTGCCTCCCTCTGAGGCTAGTCCTCACCAGCTGGCTAGGACCTGCTCAGCTTGCCACCGCTGCACAAGCCAGCCCCTTTCTTGTCCACAACTGCCAGCTGGGGGGCAACTGGGCTCCTTGAGACTAATCAGCTTGCCCACAGCTGCACAGGTGGCAGGGCATGTAACCCCTGAGCCCCTCACTGTGGGGGTGATCTTTAGCTGGCCTTTGACACCCAGGAGACATGAGCGGGGATTTGAACTCACAGGCTCTGAACTCCCAGCCAGCCTCTCCTCCCCACTGTGCTATACCAGCTGTACCAAGGCTAAACACACCAATATATAGAGCAGGGATGAGGAACTGTATCTGGTCAGTGAGATCCTTATGTTTATCTCCCCCCCACACCGTGAGCCAACTTTGACAGGTGTGTGAGCACATCTGCCTTTCAATCACCAGATGTCACCATGACGTCAGGTGACTCATTTTCCTTTTCCCGTGCAGTTTGAAACCAAATCTCTGTGGGCAACAGTAGCAAATGCCAATAATAAGCTGGTCGTTGGTACTTGCAAAATGCAGGGCTTTGTAGGTGCTGACGATCAGTTGACTGTCGGCACTTGCAAAGCCTCATGGCCTTGCAAGTGCTGTCGTGATCACCTGAGCTTTCAAAGGCATAGCATTTTATAGATGCCGATGATTAGTGGATTGTCAGTGCTTCCAAAGCGCTGAGCCGCTTCGGTTGTGATAGAGAATTCCCAGTGGGGAACTTCGCAGTGCAGCCAATCACAGAGGGGCTTGCTATCAGCACAGAACAGCAAGCCCCACTTACAAAGGAACAAGCCACCATAATATTCTAGGGTCTCCTATTCTCCAATTGTATCTCTCAATCTGACCTTTTAATTAGGGGTGCTCTTATTTTCCCTACAGATGCAACGGCAGAGGAATCAGTATTTTCCCTCCAGCTTTTTCTGCCCTTCATGCATTCCACAGCAATGTTTCCAGTCTTCCTCTTTCTGCATCAGGCGTAACTGAATCCCACTTTCATTAGCACAGCTAATGTTTGTTTGTTTTGGGCTTTTCCCGCCTGTTTCACAGATTTTTATTAAAATATTGCTACAAAACAGGTTGCTACCCAAAATAAATGAGCAGATATGCATTACTACATAAAAACAGACGAATTGTGAGGAATATTTACAAACAATGGGAGGGGAATTCAAGGTTTGTGGTAAACACTGAGGAGATAAACATGTACATACTTAATATAAGCACAACTAAGAAAATGATAACAATTAACTCAGTTTACATCCCAAAAGCTGGCATCAAGAACACTTGCCGTTCCGAAGAATTACCACCTGGGAGAACTTCTTCCTATCCATTGCCACCACTCCGCCTAGCTATAAACAGCTGATGGGGATGAAAAGGAGAAGGGATGTAGCTAAGGGGGAAGGGCTGTAGCTCAATGGCAGAGCATCTGCTTTGCATGCAGAAGGTTCCAAGTTCAATCCCCAGCATCTCCAAGTAGGGCTGGGAGACGACTCTGTCTGAAATCCTGGAGAGCTGCTACCAGTTAGCGTAGACAATACTGAGTTAGACGGACCAATGGCTTTATTCAGTATAAAGCAGCTTTCTATATTCTTAAGGACAGCACATCTCAAGAGACAGTGAGTGCTTCCAGGTGGCTGTTCACTGTAGGATGGGTGCTCTTCACACACAGAATTTCCTTTGCAGCATCCATGTGAGATCATTGCTGCGACATGACATTGCTGTTACATGACATTGCCGCATGACATCATTGGTACCCTGTCCTGTGGTGAAACTTGGGAACCACAGGGAAAGTGGAGATGAAAGCCAGAGCCTCTTTCAATTACGGATGAGAGAGGAATTTGATTTTGTCTGCATTTTAATGAGAAACTGCCCAATTTGAATTTCTTCCAGAGCTTGGAAAACTTACTTTTTTGAACTACAACTCCCATCAGCCCAATCCAGTTGCCATGCTGGCTGGGGCTGATGGGAGTTGTAGTTTAAAAAAAGTAACTTTTCCAAGCTCTGTCTTGAACCACTACAAGAACCTAGACACAACTGTTATGTGAAATTCACACTTCTCTGAATTTTGCAATGCCGTTCTCTAACCAACCAAAGCATACAAAACTGCATATAATAAGGGAAAGTGTGCATTAAAAGACATACGTTAGTACTGCTGTCCTTCTGCCGGCTGGTGAAAACTTTTATATTCTAATAGGCTTTTGGGAACTGATTGCAAGTGTTTTTTAACCATCTGCTGTCCTATTTATCTTTATCTTTGGCTTTTTTAATGGATATCTTTTAAATGGTTTTAATTCTATGGATAGTTTAGTTACATTGTAACAATATTTTTTGTATGCTCTTATCTATGTTTTTTATCTGTATTTGTTTTATTTTTTGTAAGCCACCTTAAGTCCCCATTTGGGGGAAAAGGTAGGGTATAAATGAATAAAACAACAACAGACAAAAAGCATTATATTAGGGAAAGTTGCTTGCAAAAATGTGTATATTAATAAAAATGCATACAAAAATGAGCATGTTAGGAGAAATTCACACTAAAAAGCTGATGAATTTTCATGAGGATTAAGCAAATTGCTGCAGAAAGATGGAGAATTGAATTTAAGATTGGGAAAATGAGAAACTGTAGCCCCATCTACACTAGACGTTTAAAGCAGTGTCATACCACATCAAACAGTTATGGGTTCCCCCCAATAATCCTGTAAACTGTCATTTGTTAAGGGTGTGAAAGTTGTTAGGAGACCCTTATTCCCTTCACATAATAAGGGATTCCCAGAATTCCCTGGGAAGAGGGATTGATTGTTAAAGCATTATGGGAGTTGTAGATCTGTGAAGGGAATATGGGTCTCCTAACAACTCTAAGACCCATAGAAAAACTAGTTCCCAGGATTCTTTCGGGGAAGCCATGACTGCTTAAAGTGGTATGATTCTGCTTTAAATGTATAGCATAGATTAGGCCCAACACAAACTGATTCGTCCATCCCTACTTTAAATCCAGGTCAGGTCAGGTCAGGTCCAAGGCAAGACAAGGCATGACAAAGACAGCCTCATATTGTGGTGCTAAAAGTGCATGCATTCTATCTTAGCTGGGGGGAGAGGACATAGGCTAAGACCCCACAAGGTAGAAATCATACAATTTAAGATTGTGCAGCTAAGTCACCCCAAGCCTAGAGTCAGATTTATTAGGTTGAGTTATTGTATTGCTGCAACAATAAGCTCTGAAAATCAACCAGAAGGGAATATACCTGCAAAAACCTAGTGCACATCGCATTTGGCAATAGCCAAGAGGAAAAAGAAATGCAGACTCATCATCCTCATCATCCAACATGCCACAAAACAAATCCTTTGGCAGAAGGACAATGATTTTACTATGTGAACCCCGAAAAAGTAAGTTTGAAACTGTACAATCATTGAACATTGCAAGGGTGACACCAGAGGAGAAGACTAGTTGACACACAAAAAGAGCACCCTTTATTTTGGGGGAGCCTTAATTCAGGTACATTGTAGCTGCAAGCTTTAATTCAGGGATGGGAACCTCAGGACTGGGGAATGAATGTAGCCCTCCAGGCAGCCGTGGCTAATGGCTCTGATGTCAGTGGGGCAGTGAATCCACTCTGGGTTTTAGTCTGAACTTCCAAGGAGCTATGTAAGGTGCTAAAACCTGGACAGCTTCTTAAAAGTTTGGACTGAAACCCAGAGCAGAGTCACTTGCCCCACTGATATCGCAGCCACCTGCCTCCACTGCCTCCAGGCCTCTCTATCTTGCTCTCAGGATTATTTCCAGGCCGTGCTAACTCCTCAGGCCACGCCCCTCTTGGTAAGGCTCCACTCATCCTGTTTGACTGCTTTTGCCTGGCTGCAATTTGTCCTTGAACTGTGAAGATGCCTCTTGGATGCCTGAATGAAGGGGGTGTGTGAATTGCATCAATTCGCCTGCCCAGTTTTGCTTCTGGCCCCGCCCACCAGTGACACGCAGTCCCGGGAAAGTTGCCTGTGAGGAAGTGTAGCCGTTGAGCTGAAAAAAGGTTTCCCAACTCCCGCTTTAATCAATTTAGCCAACAATTTATTCATCTGAATTTGCTCAGGGGCCTACATTTGTCTCTATGCATGTACTTTAGCATATGGAAATCATATGCAAATTTGTGGTATGAGTCTGTACTCCAAGTCTTTTAAGCAGAAGTGGCTTGTCAGGTGGAGGGAGGAGTAAATATGCTAGCTTCCTGGATGGTTGCTTGTGGGGAGAGAGGAAGGAAGAGAGGCCGGTGGTGGGGAAGTCAGCACAGTGCAAATGCACCAGAAGCACCAGACTGGCTCCACCAGTGCTGTTGCATTGCATCGATCTGTCTGCTGCCTTATCCCTCTTTGTCTCAGTCAGCAACAGCATCCCAAATGCTGGGAAGCTAGCATAGCAGCTCTACCCTATCCAGTGAGTTGCTACTGCATGCTCCAGGTTGCTGCCAGTTAAAGAATGGTTAGAGGCACCTTCATGTCTTTTCCAGCTTTCCTACCTAGGGTCTCGTAAGTGGAGATGCTGGAGATTGAACCTTGGGATGTGGGTGCTTGTGCATGCAAATCATGCGCTCTACCCCTGACTTGTCCTCCATCGCCATATGCACTACTGACTCTTTATCCACAGGTTGCCAATGCAAGTATTTCACCTTCACAAGTTGCTTTTGTTCTCCCTGCAGTTACAACAACAACAACAATCAAAATGCACTTTGCTCATCGTCCTTTTCAGAAAATATTAGGTCTTAAAACAGTTGGGTTTTTTTATTCTTTTCTTTCTTTTATTTGAACAGAAGAAAACTAGAGATTTTCAGTTTTGGCTTCCAACCAATGAGACACAGAGAGCGAGATTAATTTGAGAAACAAATTGCGTTAAAGGGGGAGCTGATAGATAAGCAGTCACGGGAAATCCATCTCAATGGAGGACAAATGAGCAGAACTTGACTTTCCTCTAACCCTTAATCTATTTATAGGAGGGAGAATTGGGGAATGAAGTACCTCTCAACAGAAGTTTAAGTCAACAACTAAAATTAATTGCCTTCACTTTCAAACTGTATTATACGTACGCACTGGCAGCATAATGAACTTGCTGATAGTGCAGCACCAAATTCTCAATTAAAAAATGTCAACAGAGCAAATTTTGCTTGAAAACAAGCCAGCCACAAAAGCTAACCAGAGGGAGAGACTATAGTCCAGTGGCAGAGCTTCTGCCGTGCATGAAGAAGGTCCCAGGTTCAATCCCTGGCATCTCCAGGTAGGGCTGAGGAAAGACTCCCACCTGAAACCCTAGAGAGCTGCTGCCAGTCAGTGTCGATAGTACTGGGCTAGATGGGGTAGGGGAGCTTCCTCTTCTCCTGTGACCTGCTTTTGGTGAGTATTCCATAACTCTTGCGGGGGGGGAGAGGAAAGGGTGCTGGGTTGGATCTCTTGATTTGATTTACATACTATTGTGTTGTTAAGGATTCTTGCAAAAGGGAAGAGGGGAGGAGCTTAAAGGCAAAGGGAGAAGAGTGGGAGGAGCAAATACCAGGAGATGAGGGACAGGAGTTGTAGGAGGTCCAGTTTCACCTTGGAGTCTAAAGGTAAACCTCCTACAACTCTTGTCCTTTGCTTTCCGGTGCTCCTCCTTTGCTCCTCCCGTTTTCCTTCTTGCTCCTCCTACTCCTCCCCTTTGTCTTCCCCTTTGATTCCTCTACACTTCGGTAGCCTACAGTATAGGACATATGGCATGCGAGGATGAGGCTTCCATTCCCAGCCTTGACTAGGATACTGATCGTGCGTTTTGCAGAAGACAGGGAAGGCTCCATGCCACAGCCACAGGAGTGTAGCAAGTCCATGGTGTGAATCCCTCAACCCACCTTTCATTCACCCGTTGCTCAGTTTGGGGTCCTAACTCATCACTTGAAGACCAATCATGAATGGTTGCCTTAAGGGAGACTTTTCCTGGAACAGCCACCTTTTGGGTTCCTCTGTTCCATGAACTCTTCCCATTTTGTTACAAGAATTCTCTAAGACCCAGTGCCCGAGTTTGCTTTTTCAGTCCTCCCTCCCAATCCCTTTTCCTTTTGTGTCAGGTCTTTTAGATTGCAAGCCGATAGGCAGGAAGCTCAGCATCTTGGATAGCTTGCTGAAAGTTCAGGCTAAAACCCAGAGCGGATTCCACTGCCCCACTGGCATGGAGCCACTATCTGCCACTGCTTATTACTGATATTTGCCAACTACTCTGGGAGCCTTTTCTCAACTGAAGATTGGAGTAAAACCCTCACCACCACCTCTCTTCTCCTTTCCCTCCTGGTATGCTGCAGTGATGCCGGTTATGGGAGGTCAGGGAAGCACCATTGTATCACCCTCTATATAAATATGCTCCAAATGCTACTGGGTAAAAATGCTCCAAAAATGTTTCTTTTAAAAAAAAAATCACTTAATTTGGATCTAGGGTGCTTGGGTATGTGTGATTTTTTTAAAAGAAAAGAAAATCCTCACAAAATCTTTATGGCTCTCTGCTTTGTTTTTTAAATTAAATTTTCTATCATTAAATTTTCTAACCCTGGGCAAACAGACGCTATCTCTTTCCAACTGCAGGCTGAGCTTAAATGTAGTTAAAGCATGATTCAGTTACCCCCAGAAACCCATTTCATTAAAAATATTCTGTTGGTATTTTTTTCTTTCTAGTTAAATTCCTACTTTTATGGCTTTTTCCTACTCTAATAGAGTAGCAAATCCTCATATTTTTGTATATTGCATATTCTAACTTGGCGTTAGACAGCACACACACTGTAAAAATATATAGTATCATTAATAAAAGTATAATGCAATACCCATTAGTCCAATAAGGAAGCAACATTCTGTGACTTTATTAGCTCATATTAGTAAACACAGCTTGCATTAAAAGGCATTTCACTTGTACTCCCAACATTTTTAACGCAGGGAAAGACGTTCTGGTGATTATTTTAAAAAATCCCTCTATGTACTGTATTTCTGACACTTACTGAAGAGATAGTGTCAACTTTATTATAATAGTCTGACAATTCTCAGGGGAAGCCAGTTTCTGGGGCAAGATGCACTTTTGAGTCCCTAGAACAAGGTGGGAAATCTTTGACCCTTCACATGTTGTTCATCTTCAACTCCCATCAGCCCCAGCCAACATGACCAATGGTCAGCAATGATGGCAGTTGCCATCCAACAACATCTGGAGGGCCACATCTCCTCCACCTCCACCTTAGAATATTTCCCCTGGAAATATAGAAATTTGCAACCACAGAAATTGGACGACCGCAAAGTCTTAGCCTGGTGGAAAGTAGTCAACAATGTAGGCACCAGGCAACCTTCCCTAGGAAAAGTATTCCACAGCCAGGAGGAGGCCACTGAAGTGGTAAAAGAAGCACGTGAATTGCCCCCAGAGTCTTCTGTCTATAAGAATCATTCTGAATTTATAACAAACCCACCCTTTAAAATTTGTGTAATAAGGACTTCCGGGAAGGGTGACTTCGCTTGTGCCTGCTTTTGGGACGGGCTCCCGCCTCAAAAGAAGCTTATTCAGATATAAATCAGTCAGACCTTTTTTTTTTTGACTGATGAAATTTCTCCCGGGCAGGGAGAAACGTAGAGATCAACCTCAAAAGCCTGTTTTTGTTGGGAGGACTGGATTTCATTAATTTATGAGATAAGGTCCAGCCAACAATGCCGGACGGACTTCCGAACAAGCTCTATCTGTTTAATGCGATATGTTTATCTTTTCTTTAAAGAGAGAACGGACTAACAGGCAAGCACCCTTATTTCCATTATTTTTTTTACTTGGTTTAAATTGTTGCAGTAAAAGGAGATTTGTCAGATTGATCGGCTTTGGACAACTTCTGGGTGAGCTATAACTCTTCTCTGTTATCCACGAAATTAACAGCTTATCTCTGTTTCTGTCGCAAAAAGCTGTCCTGGAAGGGCATTCTAAAGATATAAACAGAAGAGGGATTTCTATTCCTGATTTCTATTCCAAGGAATATTATATTGTCTGGGACTATTCTCTTTTTGGTCTATTTTATTTTGACGAATCTGCTTCTTCACGACGCCACTAACTGTTTTGATGCTGGGAACTAAATTTGTTTTGCATTCTTGAACATAGAGAGATAAGGCAGGCTGCTCTGTTTATACTGTGATGTCATCAAGCCTGAAATATTAACCCAATTGTTGCTGAAATAAGAAGTGGTTCTTCTTTATTTTTGTTTTGCTTTGTTTTCGTGGTTTTAAAAATGGCAATCAAGAAAGTGGCTGAGAATTTGGAAGTAACTATGTTTCAGAAAATAATGGATGAGATTGATATAACGAAACAAACCCTGCGACAGGGCAGTAAGGAGCTGAAAATTGAACTGAGCAAAATAACGCAGGAGCTTAAAGAAATAGGGGATCCTGTGAGAGAGGAGAATGAGATCAGAGATGAGAAAAGAAAAAATAAAGGGAAGATACAAGCCCTGGAGATTGGAACAAATGTGGAATTGGAAAAAGATCTGGAGTTTATGGATTTTAGAAATAAAATCTACTGTTTGGAATTTAACGTTATCTCTGAAGAAATTAATGAAGATATTAGAGATAAAGTTATCAATGGCTTGGATAATCCTTTGGACTGGAATGACGTGATGGAGTTTGATATAGAGAAAATCTATGGAATTAACTGCAGCCATGTGACAATGGAAAAACTCTCAAGAGATGAGCCAGTGCATTTTGTAAAAAAGAAGAACAGAGATATGACTTTACAACAGTATTACAGCAACTTATTCAGAATGGATGGCAAGAAAATATTTGGGATAGAGGAAATTCCCATCAGACTCTTATTATATGACTATGGCTATGACAGCAAGATTATTATGGAATACTGATAATGGAAGATTGGACACTGAAATTACTGGACTTAACAGGACTATTGAAGATGGAAGATGGAACTAATAGGGATAATGGAATAATGGCTATTGAAATTATTGAACCTAACAGATTTTGATGAGATGGATTAATCGAAATGTTTATTTGGACTATGGTTATGACAATAAGATTATTATAATTATTAACGAGATGGATTAATCGACATGTTTATTTGGAGAAAAATTGATAGATATATTTCTTAAAGAATTGAAACCTCTCTTTGACTTTTTGTGGAAAGAATAAAGTAATGTTTATGAGATTTGATGATTAATTAAGATAACTACTGGAGGAAAGTGATTTTATAATATGATTTAAGAGACAGGATTGTTATATATTGTAGACCTATAACTGATTTGATTTGTGACAAATGGGAAGTCAATATTTTATTTTTTTTGTTTAATCATTTTTGTTTTGTTTTGTTTTTTGTCTTTGAATGTTTTATGATTTTGTTTTGTATGTTTTATGAAAATTTGAATAAAAATTATTGTAAAAAAAAAATTTGTGTAATAAGATGGATGAAAGGAATCAGATCTTTCAGGCATATAGCCTTGAAAAGAGCTCCAGTCTGATGCCTGCTGGGAATGTAACTCACCATATCTAATAATGTCAGCTAAGTATAGTCAGAAAGCTCAAGTTGTGGAAAGCCAAACTGACAAGAAAGACTTTCTGAATAAAAGATGGCTTATCAGTTCAAAGGAGAGCTTTGTGCATATCATAGACCATGAAAAAGACAAATGACTGGGTGTTAGAACAATTAAACCAGAACTATCATTAGAAGCTAAAATGGTGAAACTGAGGTTATCATATTTTGGACACATAATGAGAAGACATGATTCACTAGAGAAGACAATAATGCTGGGAAAAACAGAAGGGAGTAGAAAAAGAGGAAGGCCAAACCAAGAGATGGATTGATTCCATAAAGGCCTGTTCTTAAGCATGCGTATTTGGAGCTTAGTCTCATGGTGGTCAGTGGGTACTTTTTTCAAAGTAAGTCTGCAAAGCAGTGCAACTGTGTATCCAAATCCTATCCATATTTCTCAGAATTCAGCATGACTTATCCAGCCAGGACTGCAGCCTTGGCACCTTATCCTAACTATGTTTACTCAGAGGAAAGTTCCATTGTGTTCCATTGGACTTTCTCTCCAGTAAGTGTGCATGGGAAAAACAGAAGGGAGCAGAAAAAGAGGAAGGCCAAACAAGAGGTGGATTGATTCCGTAAAGGAAGCCACAGACCTGAACTTACAAGATCTGAACAAGGTGGTTCATGACAGATGCTCTTGGAGATTGCTGATTCATACGGTTGCCATAAGTCAAAATCGACTTGAAGGAACATAACAACAATATTAGTACAAAGAGGATTGTTGTGCCCTTGAAAGTACTATAGAGATGATGGCAATAACCACATGCTTAAGCAGGCATGGGGAACCTTTTTCAGGGACACATCATCACACAGCCACACACCCCTCTCGATTCTCCATTCAGACAAGAAAGAGGCATCATCAGTGTTCCAAGACACATTGCAGCCAGGCAAAAACATGGAGGTGCGAAGCAGAGCAAGTGAGGGGCAGGGCCTGGGGAGAGAGCCAAGGGCCAACTAGAGATGCTGGAGGGCCTCATTCTACGCCTAGGTCTGCGGCTCCCCATCCCTGGGCTTAAGAAGCCTCATCTAGGGTCAACGTCATAATCCTCGCCATACACAAATCTCACATATGGTTGGGCCTAATTAAAACATTAGAAAGCGAGAGCTTCCTTTGCCTTTTCAAAAATTATTATTTAACGGTTTTACAGAGTTTTCTTCCTGCCCTGCTCTTCTTCCCTCCAGATCCACCCCGAACTCCGAATAATGTAACAAAAAAGCCCAACGGCATTGCTGCAAATCTGTGGGAATGGGGAAACAACAAGCAAGCTATGTCAACGGATGTCTGTCTCAACGACACAGCGATTGGAGGAAGGGCAAAAAGCTGTCGATGGAAGTCTATACACTGCGAATGCCATTTCCACAGTTTGTGCATAAAGGCAAAAACGGTGTCAAGGCAATGCATACAAAAGGCTGCAGATGGAGTGCATTCAGCCTGCATGGAAAGCCTGCCATGCAAAAGGAGTTGCATGGAAGCCCATTCTACACCGTGACGGGTTGTCATCTTGCTGTGTTATGTCTCTCTCCCTCTCTCTTTGTTGTTATTTAAATATGCCTAGAATCCTAACAATTAAAAAAAAAACCCAACTACAAATGCTTTCATAGTTGAACCCAAGAAAGAACATAATGTACATAAGTTGGGGCAGTGGGGAAGCACATTAGATGTCTGTTTCATTCATTTTATGTGTGATTGAACAGTGCCACCCTATACACGTCTACCCAGAAGTCAGGGCCGGATTATCCATTAGGCTTAGTAGGCCTAGGGGCCCGGAGCTCTTGGGGGACCGCGATCCATGGAAGCAGGACAGGAGCCGCGGATCACAGGACAAGCGCTTCTGAACCACCCGCCATCCCCCTGCTTCACTTACCTTTTTCTCCGCTGTTTTTTGTGGTTTGCTATCAATCAAGATGGCGGCCGAGGTTTCCCTAAGGGGCTGAAGCCTCTGCCGCCATCTTGGTTGATGGCACGCATGCGTGCTACATGCACACATTGCTGCCATCAACCAAGATGGCGGCAGAGGCTTCAGCCCCTTAAAGAAACCTCGGCCGCCATCTTGATTGATGGCAAACCTGTGCGCGCAGTGCGTGCAGCCGCAAAAAAAGCAGAAAGATAGGTGAAGCGGGGGGATGGGATGGGACAGGACGGGATGGCAGGCGGCTCAGAATCAGCCTAGGGGCCCTCCTCAGCTTAATCCGGCCCTGCCAGAAGTGTGTGTGTGTGTGTGTGTGTGTGTATAGCAGGCGTGGGGGACATTTTTCACCCTGAGGGCCACATTCCCTTCTGGGAAACTTTCTGGGGCCAGAGTCAATAGTGAGTGGACCAACGAATGCATATGTTACCTTTGTACAGGAGGCTTGTTTCTCCACACGTGCACGCACCCTTCTCTAGCCTCCATCCAGGGAGACTAGAGGCATGATCAGAGTTCAAGGACACATTTCAGTCAAGCAGAAACACTCAGGGTGTGAAGCACGGCCAGTGAGGGATGTGGGCTAGAGAGATGGGGTGTTGCCTGGAGAGACTTCCTGGGGCCAGACAGAGAAACCTAGAGGGCCACATTTGGCCCCTGGCCCTGAGGTCTCTCCCCCCCCCCCGGTTATATGTTTGCAGCCCAGGAGAGTTATATCCTGCCCTGCAAGATCTCAAAAGAGCTTACAGTTGGAATCATTACAATAAAATGAATATAAACAGAAACCAGAAACTTGAATCCCATGAACATTATGAAGTCCAGGTAGACTTTTTTTAAAAAAAAATTGGGTGGGGGGGACTAGGATTTGGGCTGGAGGAAGAATCTTAATCTTTTTCCTGTTGGGTGTTTTCCCACTCAGAATTGTCCCCCAGGTCTGAAAGCCTGCAAAGAAAAACAAAGAGAGCTTCCTGTGCCACCTGTGTTATGGGGTAGGGTCTTAACTCAGTGCACACAAAACGTCCAAGGTTCAATCCTCGGCATCTCCAGGTATAGCTGGGAGGGACCCCTGTCCGTAACCATGGAGAGCTGCTGCCAGCCAGGGAAGGCTGGCCTAGTGTTTTTGCACGGAGTTTGCTTTTTCCATGAATAACAATCATGACTTCTTCTTTCACCAGACCTGCTGGTTCAATGCAGTGCATAGCAAATGTTACGAGCAAAATGTTCCACTTCTGCCAGCGAAAATGGAAGCAGAAGGCCAGATCCATTTAATGGAGTCAGAGAATTTTGTTTGGATTTTTTTTTCTAATGACCCAATTGCTTCCTATTTGTTGTTTATCTGTTTTTGAATTCTATCAAATAGCTCTGCTGATGGCCATCCAATTGCTTTATTTATGCCGAATTGGCACATACGAACACAAATAAAGGGTGTCACTTTAATGGTCCATGGCTTTTTTTTCACACTGGTGGCAGTGAGAGGCACAGAACGGCCAGGAATCCTTGATATATATGGCTTATATCCGGCCTTTCCTCTGCACATCAGTGCCAATAATTTCAAATTCTTGCACATAATTATATGCCCCTTTCCACAATGTTAAAATGTTATAGGCTCAATATGGCTCCTGGTCAAACTGGCACATGGCGTCTGCCACTCGTATGCACCTTCTGCCTCCACCTATTGATAAGCCATAACAGGGGAAGGCCCATGGTTCAGTGGCAGAACATCTGCTTTGCACGCAGAAGGTCCCAGGTTCAACCTCCCCCTTGCATCTCCAGGTAGGGTTGGGAGAGACTCCTGCCTGAAACTCCAGAGAGCTGTTGCCAGTCAGTGTAGACACTATTGAGCTAGATGCACTAATAGTCTGACTAGATACAAGGCAGCTTCCTATGTTCCTAAGCCTCTTCTACTTTTACTGTTCTCCCCTCAGAAGGACTGATATTTTTCCTACCACACACGTTCTCCTACCCACACTTTCTTTTTCTGTGGCAAACTAAGTTCCAGAATGTTCTTGGCATGTCTTTCAGGGCCTCATGACTGTTGCCATCCAGTGTTGCCTCTGTGAAATATAAAACAAGTATCAAAGGTCCCACTAGAGTTAAAAGTGGGAAATAAAGAACCCAGATTGTATGAACAACATTTCACAATGGCCACCATGAACATCTCCTTGATTAGCTATCAAATATTGCCTAAACTAAATTTGGAGGAGAACATGGAGGTTTCATAGAGATGTCAAGGGAAGAACGAGTAAGGGTGCTGGGTGGGGATGCACCATCCAGCAAGACTCTTTTGTATGCACAGGGGATTGCAAGTTTGATTTTTAAATGCAGAAAGCACCTCCTATAAGCATGAGAAGATCTCTGCTGGATCAGTCCAGTGGCCCATCTAGTCCACCATCCTGTTCTTATAGCGACCAACCAGATACCCATGGGAAGCCCAGAAGCAAGAGCACAACAGCACTCTCCCCTCCTGCAGTTTCCAGCAACTAGTATTCAGAACCATAGCTATCCAGGTTAGTAGCCACTGGTAGCCTAGTCCTCCATGAATTTGTCTAAACCTCTTTCAAAGCCATCCAACTTGGTGGCCGTCACTGCCTCTTGCGGGGGCAGATTCTGCAGTTTAACTATGCACTGTGTGAAGAACTATACACTGTGCTGCCATCCTGCCTCAGCTGCAATAGGGACAAGGAATAAATCCGATTCACTTTGCATTTCAAGCTGAATCTATCAAATCCACACTTTCTAAAACAAAACACAGTCATCCTTCGAAATCCGCACATATTCAAATTTTGTGATGCACTCCTCCAGCCAATGTTGATGAAAACGCATATATTAGGGGGAAACGTTCATAAAAATGAATATATAAATGCATTATATTAGAAGAAATTGCTTGCAAACATGTGTAATTTAAACCGCAGAAAAAAGTGTTTATTAGGAAATATTCACACTAGCATGCTGAAGAACTTTCATTAGGATTTTTTTTTAAATCCAAATGGCTGCAGAAATTTGGAGAACTCAATTTAAGACTCGGTAAATGAGAAATGGACAGAATTGTGATTGACAGATCCTTCCATCCTTAAGCAGGATGAGAACTGAGCATAGGGGCCTGGATGATGAGAGGCACCAAGATGCTTGAAGGTAAAGGCCACAGGAGGGTGTCCTCTGGACCAGAATGGCTTGTACCATCCTAGGGAAGCCAGCAGTGCAGCGGGCATGGAACAAGCTGATGGGGTTTATTCAGAGGTCCTATGGCGGCTGCTCCACAGCTTACTTTCCATGTGTGCAGGGCGTACATCTTAGCTGCAGTCCCATGTGTATTTGCCTGACAGTAAGTCCTATTAACAGCCAGTGTGATTTAAATTATAGAGACTAAACTCCTCAGTAAATAAACTCCTATACAAACCATAGACCTGCAGAACAACATTATGATATTGGCAGCTTTATTTTCAATCCATTCCCTAATTTTCCCAAACCTGAATTTTGCCTTTTTCACAGGTGCGGCACACTGTGTCGACATCTTTGTCAAGCTATCCACTACAACACCAAAGTCTAGTTCCTGGTGGTCAGTCACCACGACTTCAGATGCCATGAGCATATACAGGGCCGGTTCTAAAGGGTGGCCAGGTGGGGCACTGGCCCGAGGGCCCCTGGAGCTAGAGGGCCCTCTGCTCTCCTTCCGCGATCTGTGGAAGCAGGACAGGAGCCGCAGATCGCAGGGCAAGAGCTTCCGAACCGCCTGCCATCCCCCCCGTTTCACTTACCAAGATGGCGGCAGAGGCTTCAGCCCCTTAGGGAAACCTTGGCCACCATCTTGATTGACGGCAAACCTGTGTGCGCAGTGCGCGCAGCTGCAAAAAAAGCGGAAAGGTAGGTGAAGCGGGGGGATGGGATGGGACGGGACGGCGGGTGGCTCAGACGCTCCTGTCCTGCGATCCCTCCCACTGCTGTTTCTGTGGATCGTGGAAGGGGAGAGGAGGGGCCCAGGGCACACTGGTGCCCAAGGGCCCCGTCATGCCTGGAGCAGGCCCTGAGCATATACATGAAATTAAGACTTTTTTTGCCTCAATATGCTCTACTTTACACTTGCTTGCATTGAATCACATTTGCCATTTTACTGTCCATAAAGCCTGTTTGGACAGATCCTTTTGGAGCTCCTGATAATCTTTTTTTTTTTCACCATCCTGAACCATTTTATTTATTTATTTATTATTTGATTTATATCCTGCCCTTCCTCCCAGCAGGAGCCCAGGGCGGCAAACAAAAGCACTAAAAACACTTGAAAACATCATAAAAACAGACTTTAAAATACATTAAAACAAAACAACTTTAAAAACTTTTTTTAAAAGAAGCTTTCAAGACATCTTTTTAAAAAGGTTAAAAATATTGTTTTTTAAAAGGTTTAAAAACATATTAAAAAGCAATTCCAACACAGAAGCAGACCGGGATAAGGTCTCAACTTAAAAGGCTTGTTGAAAGAGGAATGCCAAAAAGATAACAGAGATGGATCCTGTCTAATATTTAAGTGGAGGGAATTCCAAAGGGTAGGTGCCATCACACTTATTTATTTATTTATTTATTCAATTCAACTTTTATACCGCCCATAGCAAGCTCTCTGGGCGGTGTACATCAATAAAAACACTTCACATATAATATAAAAACCACTTAATCATCAAATTACAAAAGATATATCAAAAACTGTTAAAACATTAAATACAAAATACAAATACAAGAATATGAACATGTTAAATATTAAAATATTAAAATGCCTGGGCAAAGAGGAAGGTTTTCACCTGGTGCTGAAAGGATAGTAATGTAGGCACCAGGCGAACCTCGTCAGGAAGGGTGTTCCATAGTTCGGGGGCCACCACCGAGAAGGTTTCGTTTCCTATGTTGTGCAGAATGGACCTCCTGATAAGATGGTATCTGCAGGTGGCCCTCATCTGCAGATCACAGTGATCAACTAGGTATAGAAGGGGTAAGTCGGGCTTTCAGGTATCCTGGTCCCAAGCTGTATAGGGCTTAGTACACCAAAACTAGAACCTTGAACGTGGCCCAGTAGCAGATGGGCAGCCAGTGCAATTCTTTCAGCAGCAGGGTGACATGTTAGCGATACCCTGTCCCAGGGAGTAGTCTCGCTGCCACATTTTGCACCAGCTGAAGCTTCCGGATCAACCTCAAGGGCAGCCCCACATACCCACATACCCCACAACCTCAAGGGCAGCCTGGAGTTTACCAGTGCGTGGATAACAGTGGTCAGGCTATCCCAGACCAGAAACGGCCGCAGTTGTCTTACCAGCTGAAGCTGGTGAATGGCACTCCCAGCCACTGAGGTCACCTGGGCCTCTAGCAACAAAGAAGGATCCAGGAGCACCACCAGACTACGGACCTGCTCTTTCAGATGGAGTATGACCCCATCCAAAACAGGCAATTGACCAGTTATCTGAACTCGGGAACCACCAACCCACAGCACCTGCATCTTGCCAGGATTCAGACTCAGTTTAATGGCCCTCATCCAGCCCACCACCAAGTCCAGGCAGCGGTCCAGGGCTTCCACAGCCTCTCCCGATTCAGATGTTACAGAGAAATAGAGCTGGGTATCATCAGCCTACTGCTGACACCTCACCCCAAATCTCCTGATGACCGCTCCCAAGGGCTTCATATAGATGTTAAACAGCATGGGGGACAAGATGGTACCCTGCGGCACCCCACAGCACAACTGCCAGGGGGCCGAAAGACAATCACCCAATGGTATTCTCTGAAAACAACCTTGGAGATAGGATCAGAACCACTGTAGAACTGTGCCTCCAATACCCATCTCACCAAGTCGGCCCAGAAGGATACCATGGTCAATGGTATCAAAAGCTACCAAGAGATCAAGTAAGAATAAAAGGGTTGTACTCCCCCTATACTTCTCCTGATAAAGGTCATCCATCAGGGTGACCAAGGCCGATTCAGTCCCATAACCAAGTCTGAACCCAGACTGGGATGGGTCAAGATAATCTGTTTCATCCAAGAGTACTTGCATTTGGTATCATCAGTAAGCTGGGCTACCTCAATGCTCACCCCTAACTCTGGATCAGTGGTTCCCCAACTTTTTTCTCCATGAACCACATGAAAATTGCTGAGAGTCTTGGCAGACCACTTAATGATTTTCTCTGCCTGTTGCAGCAATTGCAGCAGTTATATTAGATGCTGTATGATTTTAAACTGTATTTGTATTGCTTCTTTTATTATATTTCAATTTTATTATATTACAATTTGAATTCCATATAATTATACAGAATTCATATTGTAAGTGCTTTTCACAGACATGCTGCAGACCACCTGAATGACGTTTGTGGACCACTGATGGTCTACGGATCACAGTTTAGGAACTCCTGCTCTAGATCATTTATGAACAAGTTTCAAAGTACAGGTCCCAAGTCCAATCCTTGACAAGAGAACTGTCAATTTATTCCTACTCTCTGCTTCCTGTTCCTTAACCAGCTACTGATCTATAAGAGGACCTATCCTCTTATTCCATGATTAGTAATAATTGGGCTTATTTCCAAGCAGAGCCCTCAAGGGTCTACCCCAAGGATAGAGAGCCTGCAGCCCTCCGGATGGTATTAGACTACAACTCCCAGCATAGTTCATCATTGGCTATGCTGGAAGGGGCTGATAGGAGTCAGAGTCCAAGAACATCTGGAGGGCCACAGGTTCCTCGTCTCTGGTCTACATCAAAGGGCTGGTGCACAGCCAAATGTGTGAATTGACTCCTTGGAATACCAGTGTGTCTTAGGTCATGTGATGCAATATGAATGCTGCTGTTGTTATTGTTTCATCTGGGATATCACATTCACTCATATAAGAGACTACTTGATGTTGCATAGATCAAGTGATGGAGCAGGCCTCTAGCCATCTATGCATCAAACATTCAAAAGGGATATGAAGCCAGGAGCAGCATTACCATCCAGGCACAAGGCTAAGCAATTAATTCAAAAATGAGCATGCTAAGAGTGGAGGAAAAATCCAGGGCAAAGGAACATGAGTTGACAAGAGACTCAGAAAGACTGGAACATAGACAGGAAATGAAGGGCCCTTTCTCAAAAACCCTGCCCTGTAGCTATCAGCCTGCCAAAATATGATTTCTATCTTCTTGAGATTTGTTGATGTGAAGACCACGTCAAGCAGAAAAGATATTCCACCCCTTAGGTGGAGAAACTGATGTTGGCATAAGCCACCTCAGATAAAGAGATATCCGTTATGTCACATTTGTTTCCTCATCAATCACATGAGCACATTCTTTTCATAAAAGCACCGGAGATAATCCTGTAGAACTCAGCATCTTGGTGACAACAGGTATAAACTGACAAGGCAAGAGGTCCAGCAGTATCGTTACAAAAACTTCACCCTGTGTGTGCACATGCGGGATGGAACGTACGATCTGGCAAACACTGTCTGTGATGATGCAACGTGAAATGGTCTTTTGGATTGGCTGCAGTGACCTTGTGGTTTTGGCAGAAATGCATGCTTCTTTCTCACATGTGGGAATGAGCAACTGCAGTCGTCATCAGTGGCCACTCAGCACTGTTCTACTTTTCTGCAGCACAACCTAATGGGGAAGGGTCTTAGCTCAGTGGTAGAGCACCTGCTCTGCATGCAGAAGGTCCCAGGTTCAACCCTTGGCATTTCAAGAAAAACTGGGAATGCCCACCTGTTTGAAACCTTGGAGAGCTACTGCCACTCTGTATTGACAGTACTGAGCTAGGTAGACCACTTGGTCTGACTTGGGATAAGGCAGCTTCCTATGATCTATGACTGTGCCTGAGTGAGGGTTCCACAACCCCTGTAAGAAGAAAGGAAAGGATGCTAGATTAGACCTATTTACTTGACTGACCTTCTGAGCTTGAGGGACCAATGTTCTGACTTGTTATGAGGCAGATTCCTATGTTCCTATGCTCCTAGTGTATGAGGGAACAGAGAGCTGCAGTGATAGATATTGGGTGTCCTAGTATTTTTGGCATCAGCATGACCTTGTTAAAGTTTTCCCTACTTAGAGAAAAATAGCACTGAAGGCACCATTTCTTCATTAAACTCTGGTGGTTGAAGGGAAGAGAAGAGTCTATGTGAACCAATATGCTGGGAACTATGTGTGATTGTATTATTTATTTATTTTATTTATTTAATTTAATTTATATACCGCCCTAAGCCCAAGGGCTCTCTGGGCGGTGTACATAAAATAAACATTTAGAAACATAGGAAGCTGCCATATATTGAATGTCCGTCTAGTTCAGTATTGGCTACACTGACTGGCAGCGGCTCCCCAAGCAAGGACTAAGGACACTCCCAGCCCTACCTAGAGATGCAAGGGGTTGAACCTGGGGCCTTCTGCATGCAGACCAGATGCTCTACCACTGAACTACGACCCTTCCCATTTATATAGCGCACGCATTATAAGAAAGATTAACAAAAAAAGGAGAGCCTTATAGCAGGCAGTATGTGCTGCTCACAGAATAATAATAATAATAATAATAATAATAATAATAATAATAATAAAAAATTTAATTTATATGTCGCCTATCTGGCCAATGGCCACTCTAGGCGACGTACATAAAAGAATTAAAATACAATACAATACCCTGAGGACCTTGCCATGCATGTTTGAGGACTCAGATGAGGTTCAGGCCACTTCTTTGGGGGAAGAACCGCCAGCACCTCATGCAGGGTCCTCCAAGGTAGAGGACACAGCTCTTCCACCATTCTCTGATTCAGATGATGAGTCCCTGGTAGTACCTCTGATTCTCCAGCTTTGCAGAAGCCAAAGGCTACAAAATAAAACAAAGTGCCTTTAATCACTCACTAGGGGAGGTGTTCATTTAAGTTCACATTTAAAGCTGAATTTATCAAATCTGCACTTTCCAAAACAATATGACAATCGAAACACAGCCATCCTTCAAAATTCTCACTTAACCAAATTTTGCAATACAGTTCTACAACCAAACAGTGTTCATAAAAATGAATATATTAGGGGGGAATGCAAAAAAACCACATGTATTTATTATTTAAAACATTTCTAGCCTGCCATTCTACCCTACAATAGGGCACGCAGGCAGGGCCGGCACCACAGGGCAGCCAGACTAGACCCTAGCCTAGGGCCCCTAAAGGGCCCCTCTGGGAGGGTGGCTGTCCTGTTCTGTGGTCCATTGCAGCATCGGGTCCTGCAACCCGACCCTGCAGCAAATCACAGACAGGGAGCTCCCAGCCCCTCTCATACAGATAGCTCAGGCTTCAATAAGTGAATGCTTATTGTGCATGCTGTCAGTGACAGTGTGAATGCTGTGTCTGCCATCACCAAAAATAGCACTGGGGGCCTCCCTAAGGGGCTGATGCTCCTGCTGTCATATTGGTTGATGGCAGGCATGTGGCCTATGCACACATGTCATTTAGACAACATGAAAGGTAAGTGGGGCTCATGGGCAGGCTTACTAGCCCCACACCACCTGTATGGGGGGTGTTGGGCTATGGTGCCATGGTCCCAGGGCAGGCTGGTGTCCAAGGATCCAGTCATGCCTGACGCTGGCCTTGCACTCAGGGCAGCTCACAATAAAATCATACACAGTAAAACAAAAAAATTAAAAGACATAAAAGACCATAAAAATACACTATGTTAGAAGTGGATATTTGAGAATTTGCCGATTTATTTAATTGTTTATGGGTGGGGGGTTCCAGGGGGAACAGAGGTAGGCCTGCCTATCCATACAGAGCAGTGCCTGTAGATTGTCCAGTGCCAGTTCTGGAAGAAGGGGCAAAATGATGAGAGTCTGGCCCGAAAGTATATAGTAAATGATGATTAGTTATAAAATTGCCAACCAAATAGAGATTTTTGCTCTGGAGGTCTGCCTAGCCCACTTTTGTGAAGTCAAATCAACAAGACTATTATCATTTGCAGAGTCACGTGCTAACCGTATACTATCTGGGAAATGGGTGCTCTGAACATTCCCTTGAAATAAGGGTCCTGTGGCAGCCCTATTTAATGACCCACCGGCCACCGGCCACCGGAGGGCACTTCTTTTGCAAAAGTGCAGGACTAAGAACTCAAAGCTATCATAAGAACATAAGAACATAAGAAGAGCCTGCTGGATCAGGCCAGTGGCCCATCTAGTCCAGCATCCTGTTCTCACAGTGGCCAACCAGGTGCCTGGGGGAAGCCCGCAAGCAGGACCCGAGTGCAAGAACACTCTCCCCTCCTGAGGCTTCCGGCAACTGGTTTTCAGAAGCATGCTGCCTCTGACTAGGGTGGTACAGCACAGCCATCATGGCTAGTAGCCATTGATAGCCCTGTCCTCCATGAATTTGTCTAATCTTCTTTTAAAGCCGTCCAAGCTGGTGGCCATGACTGCATCTTGTGGGAGCAAATTCCATAGTTTAACTATGCACTGAGTAAAGAAGTACTTCATTTTGTCTGTCCTGAATCTTCCAACATTCAGCTTCTTTGAATGTCCACGAGTTCTAGTATTATGAGAGAGGGAGAAGAACTTTTCTCTATCCACTTTCTCAATGCCATGCATAATTTTATACACTTCTATCATGTCTCCTCTGACCCGCCTTTTCTCTAAACTAAAAAGCCCCAAATGCTGCAACCTTTCCTCGTAAGGGAGTCGCTCCATCCCCTTGATCATTCTGGTTGCCCTCTTCTGAACCTTTTCCAACTCTATAATATCCTTTTTAAGATCAGGTGACCAGAACTGTACACAGTATTCCAAATGCGGCCGCACCATAGATTTATACAACGGCATTATGATATCGGCTGTTTTATTTTCAATACCTTTCCTAATTATTGCTAGCATGGAATTTGCCTTTTTCACAGCTGCCGCACACTGGGTCGACATTTTCATCGTGCTGTCCACTACAACGCCGAGGTCTCTCTCCTGGTCGGTCACCGCCAGTTCAGACCCCATGAGCGTATATGTGAAATTAAGATTTTTTGCTCCAATATGCATAATTTTACACTTGTTTATATTGAACTGCATTTGCCATTTTTCTGCCCATTCACTCAGTTTGGAGAGGTCTTTTTGGAGCTCTTCGCAATCCCTTTTTGTTTTAACAACCCTGAACAATTTAGTGTCGTCAGCAAACTTGGCCACTTCACTGCTCACTCCTAATTCTAGGTCATTAATGAACAAGTTGAAAAGTACAGGTCCCAATACCGATCCTTGAGGGACTCCACTTTCTACTGCCCTCCATTGGGAGAACTGTCCGTTTATTCCTACTCTCTGCTTTCTGCTTCTTAACCAATTCCTTATCCACAAGAGGACCTCTCCTCTTATTCCATGACTGCTAAGCTTCCTCAGAAGCCTTTGGTGAGGTACCTTGTCAAACGCTTTTTGAAAGTCTTAAGTACACTATGTCCACTGGATCACCTCTATCTATATGCTTGTTGACACTCTCAAAGAATTCTAGTAGGTTACTGAGACAGGACTTTCCCTTGCAGAAGCCATGCTGGCTCTGCTTCAGCAAGGCTTGTTCTTCTATGTGCTTAGTTAATCTAGCTTTAATAATACTTTCTACCAGTTTTCCAGGGACAGAAGTTAAGCTAACTGGCCTGTAATTTCCGGGATCCCCTTTGGATCCCTTTTTGAAGATTGGCGTTACATTTGCCACTTTCCAGTCCTCAGGCATGGAGGAGGACCCAAGGGACAAGTTACATATTTTAGTTAGCAGATCAGCAATTTCACCTTTGAGTTCTTTGAGAACTCTCGGGTGGATGCCATCCGGGCCCGGTGATTTGTCAGTTTTTATATTGTCCATTAAGCTTAGAACTTCCTCTCTCGTTACCACTATTTGTCTCAGTTCCTCAGGATCCCTTCGTGCAAATGTTAGTTCAGGTTCAGGGATCTGCTCTATATCTTCCACTGTGAAGACAGATGCAAAGAATTCATTTAGCTTCTCTGCAATCCCCTTATCGTTCTTTAGTACACCTTTGACTCCCTTATCATCCAAGGGTCCAATTGTCTCCCTAGATGGTCTCCTGCTTTGAATGTATTTATAGAATTTTTTGTTGTTGGTTTTTATGTTCTTAGCAATGTGCTCCTCAAATTCTTTTTTAGCATCCCTTATTGTCTTCTTGCATTTCTTTTGCCAGAGTTTGTGTTCTTTTTTATTTTCTTCATTCGGACAAGACTTCCATTTTCTGAAGGAAGACTTTTTGCCTCTAAGAGCTTCCTTGACTTTGCTCGTTAACCATGTTGGCATCTTCTTGGCCCTGGCGGTACCTTTTCTGATCTGCGGTATGCACTCCAGTTGAGCTTCTAATATAGTGTTTTTAAACAACTTCCAAGCATTTTCGAGTGATGTGACCCTCTGGACTTTGTTTTTCAGCTTTCTTTTTACCAATCCCCTCATTTTTGTGAAGTTTCCTCTTTTGAAGTCAAATGTGACCGTGTTGGATTTTCTTGGCAATTGGCCAGTTACATGTATGTTTAATTTAATAGCACTGTGGTCACTGCTCCCAATCGGTTCAACAACACTTACATCTTGCACCAGGTCCCGGTCCCCACTGAGGATTAAGTCCAGGGTTGCCGTCCCTCTGGTCGGTTCCATGACCAACTGGTCTAGGGAATAGTCATTTAGAATCTCTAGAAACTTTGCTTCTTTGTCATGACTGGAACACATATGCAGCCAGTCTATGTCCGGGTAGTTGAAGTCACCCATTACTACCACATTTCCTAGTTTGGATGCTTCCTCAATTTCATATCTCATCTCAAGGTCTCCCTGAGCATTTTGATCAGGGGGACGATAGATCGTTCCCAGTATTAAGTCCCTCCTGGGGCACGGTATCACCACCCACAACGATTCTGTGGAGGAGTCTGCCTCTTTTGGGGTTTCGAGCTTGCTGGATTCAATGCCTTCTTTCACGTATAGAGCGACTCCGCCACCAATACGTCCTTCCCTGTCCTTCCGATATAGTTTATATCCAGGGATAACCGTATCCCACTGGTTTTCTCCATTCCACCAGGTCTTGGTTATGCTCACTATATCAATGCTCTTCTCTAAGACCAAGCACTCCAGTTCTCCCATCTTGGTTCGGAGGCTCCTAGCATTAGCGTACAGGCACTTGTAAGCAGTGTCTCTCTTCAAGTGTCTTTGGCACTTGTGGTTAGGCCTGTGGTAATTTTGCTCTTCTGAATTGATATCCTGTGCCCCTGCTCTCACAATGCCTACTTCTAGGCCTACCCCTTTTAAAATTTCATCATTTCTTTGGTTTTTATCCCAGGGGGGAGGTTTATTCTGAACCGGACCTTTCTCAGCTCCTGTCGGGTTTCCCCCCTCAGTCAGTTTAAAAGCTGCTCTGCTACCTTTTTAATTTTAAGTGCCAGCAGTCTGGTTCCATTCTGGTTCAAGTGGAGCCCGTCCCTTTTGTACAGGCCCGGCTTGTCCCAAAATGTTCCCCAGTGCCTAACAAATCCGAACCCTTCCACCCGACACCATTGTCTCATCCACGCATTGAGACTGCGAAGCTGGGCCTGTCTGGCTGATCCTGCGCGTGGAACTGGTAGCATTTCAGAGAAAGCCACCTAGGAGGTCCTGGCTTTCAGCATCCTACCTAGCAACCTAAATTTTGCTTCCAGGACCTCACAGCTGCATTTCCCCATGTCGTTGGTGCCAACGTGCACCACGACCACTGACTCTTTCCCAGCACTGTCTACCAAACTATCTAAACAACGGGCGATATCCGCAACCTTCGCACCAGGCAGGCAAAACACCTTGCGGTCTACACGCCCATCAC
Organism: Rhineura floridana; assembly: GCF_030035675.1. NCBI lineage: Eukaryota > Metazoa > Chordata > Lepidosauria > Squamata > Rhineuridae > Rhineura > Rhineura floridana. Next base: position 16,404,008 of record NC_084487.1, on the reverse strand, counting down.
ACACCCCACTGTCTATGTTCCTAATGATCGAATCACCCACTACAAGGATCCTTCCACCCCCTGGAGATATATCCTCGGCACGAGAGGATAGCTGCTCATCCCCCAAGGAATGGGTCCCTTCTAAGGGATCGTTTCCCTCTTCCTCAGCTGGATGCTCTCCTTCCCCGAGACCATCGTTCTCCATGATAGCAGGAGAGCTATCATCGTTGGAGTGGGACACAGCTATAACGTCCCTGAAGGCCTCCTTCACAGACCTCTCTGCCTCTCTCAGCTTTTCCAGGTCCGCCACCTTGGCCTCAAGGAAATGAAGTCGTTCCCGGAGAGCCAGGAGCTCATTGCACCGAGAGCACACCCACGACTTCTGTCCAACAGGCAGATAGTTGTACATGCTGCAGGCTGTGCAAAACACTGGAAAGCCCCCACACCCCTGCTGGCTTCTTACCTGCATAGTTTTGTTTAAGGTTTATTATGTCAGTGGGTTGGAGATTGTGGTTTAGTTGAGGTCAGGGAACAGACGGGCAGAGTGGGGGGCCCTGGCCTCCTCGCCCTGCTGCCGAACTCGCTCTGCTGCTTAACTCGCCTTGACGCTTCGTCAGCTGGGGCTCCCTCTAGCTCGTGGAGCAGGCTCATTCTCTTGGCTGTGCCCCAAGAGAATAACTGGTTTGCCACAATGAAAAATGATTGTAATAAAGGACTAGCCAGAACCAGCTTGGATCTACATATCTTTGTTGGTAAAATAACAATAACAACAACAATAATGATAATAACTACTACTTCTCTGCCATCAGGTTTTCCCTACTCTGTAACTCCCAATTTGGTTGTGCCTCCCATCTGTCTGCCTAATTATCCACCAGGCAGCTGTTGATGCATCCCCTGGTCGCAAACCTAGACAATAAGACAGATCTGGATGACTCAGCCCTTCCCCACCATTTTGAGCTGGTGGTCTTAACCTTGTCATTAATTCTCCAGTGAGGGGCAAATGGACATGAGACGGCAAAAAATATTTTGTTTAAAAGAAACCTCAAAGTTTTTAAAAACAGAAATGCTTATTGGTTCGTATATCAGAATGGGGGAGAAGTTTGTTCTATTCAGATTTTAAGGGAAACTTATCAAATCCACACTTCCCCAATGGTGAAGTGAAACACAGCCCTCTTTCAAGCATGTTGCGATGCTTCTCCTGCAAAAAGAATGTGTACAAAAATGCACATATTAGGAACACAGGGATCTGCCTTATACTGAGCCAGACCATAGGTTCATCTAGCACAGAGTGGTCTACATTGACTGGAAGCAACCGGCCAGGGGAGGTGGTAGGGACTGAACCTGGGACCTTCTGTATGCAAGGCAGATGCTCTACCACTGAGCTATGGCCCTTCCTCCAAATAGAAACAAAGGAAGCTTCCTTATACCAAGCCATGGAATCGGTCCATCTAGCTCAGCATTGTTTACAGGGGTCAGTGGGGCAGTGGAATCTGCTCCAGGTTCCAGTCTGAACTTTCAAGGAGATGTCCAAGGTTCGGAAACCTATTCCCAAATCTTCCAACATTCAGCTTCATTGGATGCCCACAAGTTCAAGTGTTGTGAGAGAGGGAGAAAACCTTTTCTCTACCCACTTTCTCCATGCTGTGCATCATTTAATAAACCTCCATCATCTCTCCTCTAACTTGACTTTTCAGTAAACTAAAAAATTCCCCAATACTGCAACCTTTCCTCGCAGGGGAGTTGCTCCATGCCCCTGATCATTTTGGTTGTCCTTTTATGCCTTAAGTCGTAACCGACTTGAAGGTACACAACAACAACAACATTATGATAACCTGCCGTTTTATTTTCAGTTCCTTTCCTAATGATCCCTAGCATGGAATTTGCCTTTTTCAGAGCTGCTGCACACTGGGTCGACAACTTCATCGAGCTACCCCCCATGACCCCAATGTCTCATTCCTGGTCAGTCACTGCCAGTTCCAGACCCCATGAGTGTATACTGAAATTAAGATTTTTTTGCCCTGACATGCACTGCTGTCTTGGCTTGAGTATGTCTCAGCTTGTTAATCCACATCCAGGCCATCCATTTGCACTGACATGGGGAACCTCAAGGCCAGAGGCCAGATGCGGCCCTCCGAGTGCCTCTATCTGGCCCTTCTGCCAGGCCACACCCCCTCTCCCACGGCCATGCCCCTCACCACTAGTCCTGCTCTGCACCCTCCTTGAGTGCTTTGTCCTGGCTGGGATGTGTCCTTCAACTCAGTGGTAGCTGCTGACTCTGATGTCAGTGGGACAATGGAATCCACTCTGGGTTTTAGTCTGAACATTCAAGGGGCTGCCCAAAGTGCTGAACCTATTGTGGGAATATGTGTCATCATCTTGGCTTCACCACCTTTGACAGCTCTTTGAAAGTTTGGACTAAAACCCAGAGCAGATTCCATTACCCCACTGACACGGAGCCACCAGCCACCCCTGATTGTCTACATTGATTGGCAGTGGCTGTCCAGGGTTTCAGGCAGAAGTCTCTCCTAGCCCTACCTAGAGATGCCAGGTATGGAACCTGGGACTTTATTAGTGAAAAGTGCAAAATTTCATATATTACTGAAAATAGCATGCAGAAGTGCATTCTGTTTGGTGAAAATGTCTGGCAAAAGCTCCTATCCTAAGCAAATTTGCATACAAAAAAGTATAAGGGAAAATGTGCATAAAAATGTGTATGAATGTTCATGCAAAAAAAATATTTTTAAACTATATAAAGGTAAGAGGAAAGTGAGCCAAACTTAAAACTGGAAAAATGACACATGAGAGAAACTGAAACTGACATCTCCATCCCTCCCTCTTGGTATGCAACTCAGACTCAGTGCTGGATGAAAATTCACATTGTAATTAATAATTAGAGTTGAGAGGCTTTGCTCCAGAAATACCAAATTTTGGTTGCAATGCTCTGCATATTTACAGGAGACAGAACTATATCTTACGGACAACACAGGAATGCTGCTTAAAAACAGCACCCCCATTAGTTTCCCCTAAAGGAAGGTATTTTTGTGTGCTATTTTTACCAATATGTGCACTTTTATGCACACTTTACCCTAGTATATGCATTTTTGTGCTTATTACTTGGTTGGAGAACTACATCGCAACATTTGAAGAGGTGCAAATTTTGAAGGATGGTTGTGTTTCGCTTTATGTATTGATTTGGAAAGTACAAATTAGCCAGGTTCACCTTTAAATGCAAACTGGATTGAATTTCTCCTCATCCCTACTTTTGAGGGCGCCCCACCTGTGGAGCCAACCCTATGACCAGTCCGAGTTTGCTTGTTTTCTGGTCAGTTGGCAACTCTACCCACCAGCCACGCATGGCAGCACCATAAAGTCTCAATAAACCTTCTGCTTTGTTGCCTGCTTGGGACTGCAGAAAAAGGTAGGGGCAGGCTATGTTCACCCTGGCAGGTAACAAGCTGAACATGCTTGGTCTACTCAGAGTAAATATATAGAAGCAAGATGCAATGTGGATTAAAATGCCAGTCCTTTAAACATGTATTGGGTTGAAGACCGGATTATCTTTTCTGTCTTATTGTGATGACTGCTCTACAGGATAGCAACAGAGCAGGAAGACCACCTCTAGAAAGTAATCCTTAAGTTGACCCCTTTAAACACTTTAAAGGGATGTGTTGTAAATTATGGACTCAATATGATCCACTCTCTCATTGAATCCATAAACTGAATATAAGCTACCAGATCGCCCAACTGTTTAATTAAAAGAGGGGTTTTACAGCAAAAGAATTATTTACGCATCTCTGAATTATTGTAGATACTACTTAAAACAGTTAAACTGTCAATTTAGGATTTGGTATATCAGCCTCATTAGGTTGCTTCCAGGACCCTGCGGTCGGTGATTCTGTTAAGTTAGAATTTCCTATTTTCCTCCCAATGTTTTATGCATCCTGTAAAATGCCCCAAGAACTTTATGAGGGGATGTTACATTAAGTTGTGTTATTATAAATGTGATTTAAATATTGGGAATATTACAAAATGATTATTGTCCTATAAGGCAGCATGTATAAAAAAAGGACCCATCCACAAGATGCTTGGGATTCCATACTACAATGTATTGAATTGTTCAGTGGAGTTTGCGAGTTATTCATCTCTGTTTCTCCTCGGACTCCAGAGAGGCCTGATATGCAATTCTCTAACAAGGCAATCGTAAATTGCCAAACAGGAAACAGCCCTTGAGATTTTTAAGATAGTATGTGGATAGTGTGTAATCCATCTCAAAGAACTTGATTTAATGCCACAGAGGAACATCCTTGACAACACTCAACATTGTTTTTAAACTGCTGCTAAATCAATTATGATATTTGGGAGACAAAACGTTCCTTTCCATTCTCGGCTGCTCTAATCTGGCTCTCGTGTCTGTGAGACAGAAGGTTTTGAGAACCACACAGTGAAGATGTTTGGAAACTGCTGAAGTACCCAGACAGGACAAAGGAAAGTACCCAAGGAATTCTGTCATAATTCAGCCTTCCCCAATCTGCTGCCATCCAAATGTTGTTGAGCTGTAACTTCCATCATTCCTGATGATTGGCCATGCTAGCCAGGGCTGATGGACGTCATAGCCCCATCAGTAGGAATTGACACATCTTTCCCTTTCAGTTCTCTCCGTTCCTCATTTTTCCCATCTTAAATTCAGTTCTCCACATTTCAGCAGCAATTTGGATTAAAAAAAAAAGTCCTCGTGAAACTTCATTAACATTTTAGTGCAGGTTTCTCCCAATAGACACATGTTTGTATGCGGTTTTGATTAACGTACACATTTTCTCATGCAATTTTCTCTAATATAATGCATTTTTATATGTTACTTTCACTAATATATGCACATAAGTCACTGGAAGAATCATGTACTGTTTGAAATCTACTCATCTTACTAAGGAGATTGGAACAATGCCACATAATTAAAAAATATTCTGAGGTGTACATCTGCATCCATATGCACATCCAATAGAAATATGGGAGATTGTTGGGTACATGATGACCTACTCCATCACAGGCCAAGGACAAGGTGCATTGTTTTAGGGCATTTCAAACATGGCCACTGTCATTCCAGTTCCCAGTCCCAGTACCTGCTGACCAAATATTTTGTTAACCCTGTGGACAACTATTGGAATGTGTTATGGGACTTCACAAACTCATAGGAGCTCTGAAAGTGAGTTCCAGCCACAGATCTGTTGTTTCTACAAAGGCAAGGCTTCTGAATATATATCATTAAAATGCAGCTTCTTTGGTTTGAATTCAAGACTGTAGTGAGGTGCTTTGTATAAGAGGAGATTCAGTATTTTAGAGAGTATTTTCCCTGACCTTGTCACTTTCCAGGCATGTTTAATGTATACACCGAATTGCTTACATTATAATGAATGAATGTAGCACCTTTTCATTTATAGGCATTGTCACAAGGCAACTGCTATCAATGTGTTTTCAGCCATGAGTAATCAAAGGAGTCTGGATGTGAGGTGTTGACTTTCCCTGTGGGAAATAGTAATATGGACAACAATTCCTTAGGGAGAGCTTCAGAGTAGGGATGGGGAAGAAGGTCCACTAAATAGGACCTAGCGCTGGATTCCAGCTGAATTCGATTGTTCGCCATCCTTTTGGACTGGCACCTATTTCTTGCTACAGGCAGCAGCTGTAATTGGCATGGATTTTGCAGCTGTGGCTGCAAATCAGCAATAATTTATTATTTTGAACTCCCCCCCATTTTATGTTGAGTTACGTTGAGTTAAACCATGTGGAACACTGTGATCATTCACGTAAGCTATCTAAAAATTATTCAATGTTTTTCCTGCTGCCATAAAATAAGGGGAACACTTTGATCATTCACGTAAACTACCTAAAAATTACGCATTTTTTTCCCACCACGTTGATAACTATGAAATTTTAATAAACCACAGATTGAATGACCCAAAAACATGCACAGCAGATCGAATCGGCAAATGCGACAGCAAGCAGGAACAAAAACAGGGTGGGTCGGGATCAAACAATGGACTATTGGAATGCAAGCGGATCAGAATCATGCAGCGAACCCCATCCCTACTTCAGAGTGATACACATTACACAAGACTTCTTTTTTAAATTAAGAATAAAATAAAACAGCCAAATAAATGTGTCCTTTAAAATTTAAATGAAGGACTTCTGAAAATTGTCTCTAGTATTGAATTTTGGCCTAAAAACGGCAATTTGGAAGGAGGGGAGTAGCACTAACCATTTCTGTTAATATTCACCTTTTTTTAAAAAAAAATCCTGTTCTGTGTAATGGATTTTCCTAGCTGACTGCTTCATTTCCTCTTCCCCATCCTCAGTTTCTGCTTCTTTCTCCTTCCTGGGTTTGTAATCAGGGAGCACAAAGCCAGTTGGATTTGGACAAGATAAATCAGCTGGAAGTGAAGCAGTGCTTCCTGAATTAGGGCGCAATCCAACTCACCTTTCCACCAGGCTGAGGGGAGTTGGATGCTGCAGACCTCCAGCTGTGCTGACAGGGTCCCAGTGCTGCTGGGCTTCACTGGTAGCAGCCCTCCACCACAGAGCCTACCAGCGCCTTTGGGGGCCCACTGGAGACAGACAGCCTGATGGATGGAGGGCCATCAGAAGCCGTCAGAAGCCCCCCAAAATGGGGCATTATGGGGGCATGGCAGGGGCACAGCCATGCGGGGCATTTACAAGAGATCCTCCTCATGTTTGGAGCCTTCCCCCAGGTCCTGATCTGCCTGGAATCTCTGCCAGCCAAAAGGCTGGTGCAGTAAAAAAAATTGTAATAGGCATCTACAGGGAGTGCTTACTCCCCAGGAGGCCAATTTGTGGGAGCCAGCTTCTTCCTTCCTACTCATGTATGCAGCTCCTGATAGAACTGGCACTCAGCTGGGCCGGTGGCTCCCACGCAGGAAGTGGACCCCTCCACCGGCTTCTCACCATTTGGGTTGCTCTGTCCATCATGTCAGTAAGCCGAGCCAGTCAGAGATTAAATGATGAACAGGATCATGGTACTTTGCTACGTACCAAATCAGATTTGGCTATGCGATAGCATCACTAAGGGCAAATGAAGGGGGGGGAGAGAGAGAGAGATGTAAATGAAGACATCAGGTGATACAAAATTAACAGTTGCAAGTGATACTAAAAATGTTCAAAATCCTCATTTGCATGGAGTGTGGAAGCCTCTGTTCTGAAATGAGATGTCAGAGTTGAGTACTCCAAAGCTCTACATCCTGAAGTCAAAATAATTCTCTGCTCTTCCATTGACTTTAATCAGAAGGGGCAGGAGGACCCGGTGCAAATGGAAGAAGCTAGAAAAGGATGAAGGCATGAAAAGCAAGATAACTACTTCAAAAGCTTCTAGACTGAGATGCATAGAAGAAGGAAAAGAGTGTGGAAAATAAGCTGCTGTGTGGTGCAACACAGTTCTACTGAAAGCCCTCTGCAGTGCTTTTTGTGACTTTCACGTGTTGTTGCACGCCTCCCCAATCTCCCAGTGGTGCAAGATTTCCAGGGCTTCCTGAGCTTTACCCAGGGATTGGTTTCCTTGGAAAGAAGGTTAGCAGGGACTATGGTGTCTTTTAGGATATATGGTTTATTTACACATACACACAACCTGAGCTTGAGATAAAGGGCTTCACAGCATTAATAGTACAACAGAAAAGGGCATTCACAGAATTCCCTGGGAAGAGGGACTGATTGTTAAACCACTCTGGGAACTGAAGCACTGGGAAGGGAATACGAATTTCCAAACAACTCTCAGCACCATCAACAAACTTCACTTCCCAGGATTCTTTGGGAGAAGCCATGACTGTTTGAAGTGGTATGAAAGTGCTTTAAATGGATAGTGCAGATGGGCCCAACATTAAAAAAAAATGAATATCAAATGCACAATGAAAGTTAGCAGAAATAACTCAAAACAACAGCAGCAACAACTGGGGATGTGGGGATCACACTGGCCATGGAATCCCAAAGGTAGCATGCTGCCTTGGCTAGCAAACGATAGTGGTGAAAAAGTGGCAGACTTGAGAAAGGCCTCCAGGAAGACCTCAGTGTGTGGGTATGTATGTCCTTCATACATCCAGGTCCAGACCACTTAGGGCAGGAGCGGCTAACCTTTTTGTGGCCCGAAGGCTGCATTCACCCTTGGCCAACCCTAAATACACAAATCGATGGTGCAGCTGCACTTGGAATACTGTGTATAGTTCTGGTCACCTCACCTCAAAAAGGATGTTGTAGAGCTGGAAAAGGTTCAGAAAAGGGCATCCAAAATTATCAACGGGATGGAGCTACTTCCCTATGTGGAAAGGCTGCAGCATTTGGGGCTTTTTAGTTTAGAGAACAGGCAGGTAAGAGGGGATATTTTATTTATTTATTTATTTATTATTTGATTTATATCCTGCCCTTCCTCCCAGCAGGAGCCCAGGGAGGCAAACAGAAACGCTAAAAACACTTTAAAACATCATAAAAGACCTTAAAATACATTAAAACAAAACAACGTTAAAAACATTTTTTAAAAAAGCTTTAAAAACATCTCTTTTTTTTAAAAAAAGGGTTAAAAACATATTGTTAAAGAAAACATATTAAAAGCAATTCTAACACAGACGCAGACTGGGATAGGTCTCAACTTAAAAGGCTTGTTGAAAGAGGAAAGTCTTCAAAAGGCACGGAAAAGATAGCAGAAATAGGACTAAGGTGTAAAAAAAAAAGCATGGGGTGTTATAGAGAGTGGCCAGAGAGAGATTTTTTCTCATAATTCTAGGACTTGGGGACATCAACAATGAAGTGGAATGTTGGAAGATTCAGAACAGACAAAAAAAAGTATTTCCTCACACAGCACATAGTTAACCTATGGGATATGGTCCCACAAGAGGCAGTGATGGCAACCAAGTTGGATGGCTTTAAAAGAGGAGTAGACAGATTCATGGAGGAGGCAAGGGAGGAGGCTATCAATGGTCACAAGGCCATGTTCTACCTCCATTGTCAGAGGCAGAATGCGTCTGAATACCAGTTCCTGGGAACAAAAAGTGGGGAGAAGCCTTTGGTCTTTCTTATGGATGTGGTCAACCCACACTCTCACACACATGACGCAAAGCCCCCCTCCTCCTCAGGTGATCTGTGAAGATCATCTAATGAGGGGGAACATAGCAACAGAGGAAGCTGCCTTATACTGAGTCAAACCATTGGTCCATCTAGTTCAGTATCATCTACACTGACTGGCAGCAGCTCTCCAGAGTTTCAGACAGGGAGTCTTTCCCAGCCCTATCTGGAGATGCCAGGTATTGACCTTGGGACCTTCTGCATGCAAGGCAGATGCTCTACCCATGAGCTATGGCCGTTCCCCAATATTCCCACAGGGAGTATTGCTCCCCTTCTTCTCGTCGAATGATTATTCTGATAGCAGGAAGGAGATGGTTTGCAACCTCAGCAGGATGCCAGAGAAGTCTGAATCTCTCTGCCCACCCCACTACTGTGTCTACTTTTTATTGTTGTTTTTGCTACCAAAGCCAAAATTGGTGGGATCTTGGGGAAGGGTCAGGAAAGAATTGCTTGAGGGAGTGGCTGATCCAGCCTCCGGTCCAGGAGTTAGCCACCCCTGGTGTAGAGTACTGAAGGTCAAAACCAGCATCTTGAATTGAGCCTGGGAGCCAACCGGGAGCCAATGCAATTGCTGCAAAATTGGTGTCATATGCTTCAAGCAGCCAACTCCAGTTAATTATCTGGCAGCTGCATTTTGTACCAGCTGGAGTTTCCTCACACTTTTCCCAGGCAGCCATGTGTACAGCATGCTACATCAATCCAGTCTGGAGGTGAATTAAGGCATAGATTCCAATGGCCAGGTCGTTCTTTTCCAAGCATGGGAGCAGGTGCCATATCAGCCTCAGCTTATAAAGAAAACCACACTTGAGTATTGCTGCTACCTGATGCAACCTGTAACCTCAGAGCACCCTTAAGCTGCAGGTCTGAATCTTAAGGGGGGAAATGCACACCTGTCCAATACAGGCTGTTTCCTGTTCCTTGGCCTGTCAAATTTCAAATCAACTGAACTTCTTTTCTTGTCTGAATGAAGTTTCTGTTTGTTTACTCTCATCCAGTCCATCACTGGCCCTAAGCAAAGGTCCAGACATTCCATTGCTTCCCTAGGAAGACAGAAAATACTTCTTCACATAGTACATAGTTAAAACTATTGAATTTGCTCTCACAAGAGGTAGTGATGGCCACCTTCTTGGATAGCTTTAAGACAAATCCATGGAGGATAAAGCTGTCAGTGGCTACTAGCCGTTATATTCTATCTTCAATGTCAGAGGCAGTATACCCCTGAATACCAGTTGCTGGGAATCACAAAGAGTGTTCTTGCCCTCACGTCCTGCTTGCAGGCTTCCCATAGGCATCTGCTTGGCTGCTGTAAGAACAGAATGTTGGCCTTTGGCCTGATCCAGCCGGGCTCTTCTTATGTTCTTATGTTAGGAGTCAATGGAATGTAGAGACATACTGATTCTGCTGTTTAGCATACATCACCATACCCAGATACCCAGACCACTTCCTCCAATCATTTCATGTAGAAGTGAAATAGCATAGGGGACAAGATGGAGCCCTGTGGATACCTACAAGCCAAAGGTCACAGTGTGGTGCAACAATCCTCAAGTACCACATTTGCAGCTACTCCTCCAGGACCCACCATAAAATAAAGCTACTTGGTCTCACCCCAGCAAAGTGGATCAATGGTACTGAAGGTTCAGGAGAACCAACAATATGTTCTTGATGACATTTCTGGCAAAGAATGTATGTTAGGGTGATGAACATGGTCTTCACCCTACCTAGAAGGTGGAAGACAAATTGCAAGAAATCTAGATCACTTGGTCTTCACCTGCCAGCGGAGTCAGGTATCTTTTCTCCAAAAAACAAATTTATTTACTTATTTATTACTTTTCTATCTTATAATTTCTCAAAGAAGCTCAAGTTGGCATGCTTGGTTCCCCTCCTTCCCATTTTATCATCACAAGAACCATATGAGGTAGGTTAGGCTGAGAGATGTTGACTAGCCCAACGTCTCCTAGGGAGCTTCATAACTAAGTGGGGATTTGAACCCTGGTCTCTCAGGTCTCAGTCCAACACTTTAACCACTACACTACACTGGCTTATGCTATGCCCAGTGCACCTGGGAATTATGCTACATTGATGCAACACAGCATTGTTCATGTTGGTCATGCTGTGAGAAGTGAACGTAAGAACATAAGAAAAGCCCTGCTGGATCAGGCCAGTGGCCCATCTAGTCCAGCATCCTGTTCTCACAGTAGACAACTAGATGCCTATAGGAAGCCTGTAAGCAGGACCTGAGTGCAAGGACACTCTTCCCGTCTGTGGTTTCCAGCAACTGGTATTCGTAAGCACACTGCCTCCGGTTGTGGAGGCAGAGCATAACCATCATGACTAGTAGCCATTGATAGCCTTATCCCCCATGAATGTGTTGGTGGCCATCACTGCCTCCTGCGGGAGCAACTTCCATAGTTTAATTATGCTCTGTGTGAAGAATGTCATAGGGCTCCTGATTGCAGCGGCACCATTGCTTGAAGCGAAGCAGCTGCAGAGCATTTTATTCTTATTTGGGGGGCCTTTTGGCACATTGTGTTACAACAGCCACCTCCCTGCCTCCATCAAAAATTACCTGTCCATTAACAGAATGTATGAATGCACCCAGAAGCAGCTTCCATAGTTCCCTTTTTGTCACAGATCAGGTATCACTAAATGGAGAAACCCCACCCCTGCAGGTCCTCCGTATTGGAAATGAATAGGAAATCTCTGCAATTCACTCTTAGGGATGTAGGAAGCTGCCTTATACTGAATCAGACCATCGGCCCATTTAGCTCAGTACTGTCTGAACTGACTGGCAGTAGCTTTCCAGAGTTTCAGACAGTGGATCTTTCCTAGCCCTGCCTGGAAGATGCCAGGGATTGAACCTGGGACCTTCTGCATGCAAGGCAGGTGCTCCACCACTGACCTACTGCCCTTCCCTCTCTTCCTAAATATGCTTACATGGGGTGATGGGAAGTGTTAATCATTCATTTCTACAAATGTCTCCTTGCTTATGTGCAGAAATGTTGTGCTTGTAAGAGTAACCCAAAGATCCATCTAAAAGGCAGGGACCACAGCTGATTGGTAGATTGTTAAATCCTTTTCATTGAGTCTTACCACTCATCTGGCATCCTCTCATCAAAGTATAGCATGGGTGGCCCAAGCATCTAGTATGTAATGGCTTGGGTAGTGTAATGAAGTAAAAACTCTCTGGCACCTTATTTATTTATTATTATTTATTTTATTCAATTTTTATACCGCCCAAAGCCAGAGGCTCTCTGGGAGGTGCACAGCACAGAGCAAATACAATACAATAAATACAATAAAATAACAATAGGACACTAAAAACATACATTTTAAGCATTTAACAGCCTGGTATATATTAACAGCAATAAAATATATTAAAATGCCTGGGAAAATAAAAAGGTTTTAACCTGGCGCCGAAAGGATAGAAGTGTAGGCAACAGGCGCACCTCGTCGGGGAGACTATTCCATAATTCGGGGGCCACCACTGAAAAGGCCCTAGATCTCGTTACAACCCTCCGAGCCTCTCTGTGAGTCGGAACTCGGAGGAGGGCCTTTGATGTTGAACGTAGTGACCGGGTAGGTTCATATCGGGAGAGGTGTTCCGCTAGGTATTGTGGTCCCGCACCATGTAAGGCTTTATAAGTCAAAACTAGCACTTTGAATTTGGTCCGGAAACAGATAGGTAGCCAGTGTAAACGCGCCAGAACAGGTGTTATATGTGCAGACCGTCTGGTCCTCGTCAACAGTCTGGCTGCTGCGTTTTCCACTAGCTGTAGTTTCCGGACTGTTTTCAAAGGCAGCCCCACGTAGAGCGCATTGCAGTAATCCAATCTAGAGGTTACCAGAGCATGCACAACTGAGGCGAGGTCGTCGCTGTCCAGATAGGGACGTAGCTGGGCTACCAACCGAAGGTGGTAGAACGCATTCCGTGCCACCGAGGCTACCTGAGCCTCAAGAGACAGGAATGGATCGAAAAGAACCCCCAAGCTACGAACCTGTTCCTTCAAGGGGAGTGTAACCCCATCCAGAACAGGTTGAACATCCACCATCTGGGCAGAGAAGGCACTCACCAACAGTGTCTCAGTCTTGTCAGGATTGAGTCTCAGTTTATTAGCTCTCATCCAGTCCATTATCGTGGCCAGGCAACGGTTCAGCACATTAACAACCTCACCTGAGGAAGATGAGAAGGAGAAATAGAGTTGCGTGTCATCAGCATACTGGTGACAACGCACTCCAAAACTCCTGATGACCGCACCCAGCGGCTTCATGTAGATGTTAAAAAGCATGGGGGACAGAACTGATCCCTGTGGGACTCCACAATGGAGAGTCCAGGGTATCGAGCAGTGCTCCCCAAGCCCTACCTTCTGGAGACAGTCCACCAAGTAGGAGCGGAGCTACTGCCAAGCCGTACCTCCAACTCCCAACTCCGTGAGTCTCCCTAGAAGGATACCATGGTCGATGATATCAAAAGCCGCTGAGAGATCAAGGAGAATCAACAGAGTTACACTCCCCCTGTCTCTCTCCCGACATAGGTCATCATACAGGGCGACCAAGGCCATTTCAGTGCCGAAACCGGGCCTAAAACCGGATTGAAATGGATCAAGATAATCGGTTTCATCCAAGAGCACCTGGAGCTGACTGGCAACCACCCGTTCCAGAACCTTGCCCAAAAAAGGGACGTTCGCTACCGGTCTGTAGTTGTTCAAGTTATCTGGGTCCAAGGAAGGTTTCTTTAGGAGTGGTCTTACTACCGCCTCTTTCAAACGACTAGGGACCACTCCCTCACTCAAGGAGGCATTTATCACTTCCCTGGCCCATCCGGCTGTTTCGACCCTGGCCGCTTTCACTAGCCAAGAGGGGCAAGGATCTAGTGCAGAAGTGGTTGCACGCACCAGTCCGAGTACCTTGTCAACTTCCTCAAGCTGTACCAACTGAAACTCATCCAATACATGAGGACAAGACCGTGCTCCGGATACCTCATTAGGTTCAACTAATATAATATTGGAGTCTAAATCCCGGCGGATGCATAAGATTTTATCTTGGAAGTGCCCAGCGAACTCATTACAGCGGATTACCGATGGTTCTCTAATATCCTGAGGGTTAGCATGTAAAAGCACTCGGACAATTCTAAAAAGCTCTGCTGGGCGGTTGAGGGATGATTTAATGGTGGCAGCGAAATATCATTTTTTCGCTGCCCTCACCGCTTCTGTATACAATTTCGTAGAGGCTCTTACCAAGGCGTGATTGCATCCGTCAGGAGTACGCCTCCATCTGCACTCAAGCCTCCTCCTCTCTTGTTTCATCGCTCTCAGCTCCGGGGTATACCATGGAGCTGCATGAGCTCGACATGGGAGAGGGCGCGCAGGAGCGATCGTGTCAATGGCCCGGGTCATTTCCGTATTCCACAGTTCGACCAGGGCTTCGACAGGAGTGCCAGTCTTATCAGCCGGAAAAAACCCCAGAGCCCTTTGGAAACCCTCAGGATCCATTAATCTCCGAGGTCGGACCAACTTAAATAGGTCCCCCACCCTTGCGGAGGGAAAGTGCTGCTGTAAGCCTAAACTTCAACAAGCGGTGATCTGTCCATGACAATGGAGTCGATGAAAAACTCCCCACCTCCAGGTCACCATCTCCATGTCCAGTGGCAAAGATCAAATCAAGAGTATGCCCCGACACATGCGTTGGGCCAGTAACAAATTGAGACAGCCCCATGGTTGCCATGGAGGCCATGAAGTCCTGAGCCACCCCAGATAGAGCAGCCTCGGCATGGATGTTGAAGTCTCCCAGTACCAATAGTCTGGGGGACTTCAGCAATATCTCCGAGACTACCTCTGTCAGCTCAGTTAGGGAAGCTGTTGGGCAGCAGGGTGGGCGGTGTCATGAACCTGTAATGTTCATGAGTTATTAAAAATCTCATAAGCAATACTTTGGCTCAAGCAAGGGGCTCTGGGAGATTTTACAGTTAGAAAATACAGGCCTCTGCCAGGGTACAATCTTGAGTTTCATTTTCCAGCTGAAGACGGTTAGAAGAAGCCTAACAAGCTGCACCTGGTTATCTCTGCTGATTAGCAAGTGCCTGGTACCCAAGGTCATTCTTGGCCTGTGCAGTTGCAACACAGTTGGGAGGGGGCCGGGAAGGCGTGAAAAAGTGAGAAACATCTAGAAGAAGGTTACATCAGCCAAGCCCTGATTGGTCAGTTAATCTTGGACCGTTAGGATGATTTTCCTTAAGTATAGGGCTGGAGACCCATAGCCTTTGTTCTCTGTTCTCTGCTGACTTGGCACCAGAGTTCCAATCCTTCCTGCCTTTATGGTTCCAGAGGGTTGCCTATGGGAGGTAACCTATGCCTGGTTCCATTGCTTTATGTTTAACATCCATCTTTCTGAGGAGAGGTGCCACTGCAACCAACTACCTCATGTATAAGTAGTTAGGTAAGCTAGTTTGTTATTTTCTTGTTGTGTGTATGAACTCTCTTGTTTGTACCTAAACCCCTGTTTGGGTGTATGGTCTTAAAGGATTACTTGCTGCTATATATTTGATGTGCACTTATATATCTTAATAAAGCTGCTTCTATTTAACCTGGTGTGTTCATTGGGAGAAGGGGTGGTCCTTGATTCAGTGTCTTGGCCATTCTCAGTTACGAACTACCAAAGAGGGAAGAAGAAGTTGCAGGCTTAATTCTATTTTGTGGGTTTTACCAGAGGTTTCCTGACAAGGAGTGTAACGTTTGGCTCTTGTCTTTTTGGACCTTGGTTTAACTAGTGTCTGGGCTCAGAGATCCCCTGGCTCTGAGTGGTTCAGAATCAGGGGTGGTGGCAGCCTACCTTCTACCTTGCAGGGTTGTTGTGAGCGTACACAGCCTTGGCAAGGGTGAAGTGGTATTTTCGGTTCCAGTCCCAAATTTCCTAAGGGTGGGGTTTGGGTCTGACGCATGATCCCTGTGCCTTGACGGTAGGGATTCATGACAGGCGGTACACCAACAGTATTCCCAGTCTGTCTCCTTGACCCAGCACAAGGTGGAGGCACTCCAAGCCACTCGTCATCTGGACAGGGTGCTTGATGAGCGAGAGAGAACTCCTATAGGCCACAGCTACCCCGCCTCCCCGACCCTCGGATCTACCACAGTGTTGAACCGTATACCCAGGTGGGCAAAGCTGGGAGAGAGTAACTCCTCCCTGATCACCCACCCAGGTCTCGGTTACACATGCCAGGTCGGCGCCCTTGTCAACAATTAAATCGTGGACGAGGGAGATTTTATTATGTACCGACCTGGCATTCAGAAGCAACACTTGGAGATCTGAGAGCTGGCTGATAGGACAACCAACAGTCCTGCGGATGTGAGGAGGACCAGAACAAGTCACAGGCACAACTTGTCTGGGATAAGTTCCCCTTAACTGGCATGTTCTCCTCACAACACCATACCTCCCATTACCCATCACTACATTAATTGGGGCCCCCAAAAGTCCCCCCGCTCGGCACAAAGTCCTCTCTCCCAGGCACATAATAAAATACACATAAACTCACACTCAAGTACTCATATACACCTTCAAATTCATTCACACACGACACAGTCCACTAATTAACTACACATAAAAGTCAAACTCACACATTCAAATAATCATTTAAACGCATTCACACTGATCACAATCCACAATTAAAACAATAGCAACAGGCGTTAAACACTCAACATTCAAACAGGCAGGGACAGCAGCGATTTAGCTTGGCCAAGATGGTAGTAGGCCAGAGTAATGGCAGCAACCGGAGCTGAAGTAGTAATAGCAGCGACGCCCACATTCACGACGTCGACAACAGTAACCTGTCCCACATGAGATGATGATAATGACCAGAAGCCGTAGTAACGATGATGATGATGATGGCGCACCCCGAGAGGGAATCACAGCAACAGTCAAATCCTACCGATCCACACTCAGCAATAGCGATGACAGTAGCAGCGGCGACAACGTCCACACCCAGGTAAACAGCAGATGACAACAAACGATGACAACGGTCGTGAAGACGACAACAGCGACAGCACCCGCAGCCAGGTAAACAAGAACACCCGCCCAAGCAGCAACGACAACAGCAGCGGCCCAGACAAGCAGCGGCGGCACAGAGGCAGGGCATCCTGGCGGCGACAATGGCAACGCCCACGCCCCAGCCCCGGCCACGCAGCAACGGCCCGCAGCAACCTTGTCTTATAAGCCCCCTGACTGGGGACATTTGGTTTGGTTCACATTTTAATTCGAACCTACAGAATTTATACTTCCCAAAACAATACATGTACTGAAACGTAGCTGTTTGAAACTTGCAGTTCTTCAACCGAATTAGTGTGCACAAAAAACGTGTATGTTAGGGGGAAGTGTGCATATGTAGTGTCAGGAGTGTCGGATTGGCCCCTGTGCCTCTCTCCTTCTCCCTCTCAGTCAGCAGCGGTGACCCACTGCATTTGGAAGCCAAGAGGGCAATGGTGCCCCACCGGCACTGCCTCACTGAACACCACAGCCCCCCACCCCACCAGATGTTAACTGTCAATTGATCGAATTTGTGAATGCATCCCCCAAAGTGTTCAAAACTCCCCCCCTACACACACACACACTTATGCATGGGACTAATGGTTTTGTACCAAGTGAAACTTGGCCCAGGACTAGTCATGCCAGCAGCACTACCGCCATACAAATATATAACAAATTCAGAAATAGGGATGTGCTACAATTCTGCCCAATTTCAATTTGATACCAAATTTTCCATTAATTCACTTATTCACTATTGTTTCAGATCAGATTTTTATGTACTGTAGTGATTTTCTGTGGCTATTTTTGGAAACTGTTTTTTTAATATATATATATATTAATATTGATATTTTATAGATATTTCCTCCAATTTATCAATATTTCCTTCTATTTATTGACATTTCCTTTAAAATATTGGTATTAATATCAATATTTTTTTCCAAGGGGAGGGAAACAGATTGGTAAAAGCCGCAGCTTGCAGACAAAGAACGGACTCGAATTGATACCGGCCTATTAGGTTGATAGTATGCTTTCAAACCAGCACCGGCCAACGGATCCCTATTCAGAAGTGGGTCCCTAAATGCATGTTTGAGCTACAGGCCTCGGTCTGAAAAAGGTTGAAAACTACATCATGACACAGAAGGACCTTTCAAGCCCAGTCACTGGCAGCTAACTTCAGTCCAAGACATTGAGCTGTCCTCAAGCAGTTTGGCATTTGGATCCAAGAAGTTTTGACTCAGTCAGTGCTCAGACAAGACTTCTGTTTAGAATATTGTTCCTGCTTCTCCATTCTTGAAACATGATGTTTTTTTGGAGAAAATGAAAGTGCATTTTACATCAGGGCTGTGCAGTGGATCCAGCCAAGGCCTGGATGGAAACCCAGGTAAGCAACACTGCCCTGCCTGCCCCCTACCTGAGTGTGTGTTTAATTAGGGCTTTAAAAGCTGATTAAACATGCATTTGGGAGGGGGGAAAGAGAGGCAGCACCTCCTTCTTCCCCCTCCTGGCCCTGTGTTAAATTAGGATTAGGGCTGGCTCCCGAATCAATTCGGGGCTCAGAACTGGCTCAGATCAGCCCTGGATCACCTTGAGTCAGATCAGGGCCAATCCAAAGTGCTGGGCTGGGCCTCAGATCAGGAGAAAGGGCTGTTTTATATGCCTATCTTTCTAAGGGCTGTTTCCTAAAAAAAAAAGTGTATCACTTGTGATAGATTCTTTTCATTTCTCATGCCCCTGTCAAATTGCACACATGCATTACACACACACACACACACAGAGAGAGAAACAGAGAGAGAGAGAGTCATTTTAATCTGCCTACCACCATTTGACTTATTTCTTTAGAAGTTATCCTGCCAAATTATTACCACTCCACCCCCCAAAAAAATTCAATATTGCTTGAAATTCCTCTGCCTCTTGTAAATTCTCCACTGGACAACCTTTCTTCCATTTCTTTGTTACCTCTGTCTTTTACTGTCACCTCCCACTGGGCAGCACAACTGGTGGAGCAGATGGGCAGGGGGAATCGGGTTCTACAACTTGGAGAAATGGCAGTCGCAAACAGAAAGTGCAAATTCCTCATTCTGCAGCAGTCTGACAGTGGTGTGTGCTGTTATGGCAGCAAGGGATGCAGAGGAGTCTTTGCCTCTCACTTGCCTGGAGGCAAGTGAAAAGAGGGTGATACAGCTCTGCAAGAGGTGTGTGTGACCAAGCAGTCACCGAGCAGGAGTTACATGCAACAAACATCTCTTATTATTATTCAAACCTGCTTAACCTCCTCTGTTTTCTTTTGGGGGAAGGGCCGTAGCCCAGTGGTAGAACTTCTGGTTTGCATGCGGAAGGCCCCAGGTTCAATCCACGGCATCTCCAGGTAGGGCTGGAAAAGTCCCCTATCTGAAATCCTGGAGAGCTGCTGCCAGTCAGTGTAGACAGTACTGAGCTAGGTGGATCAATGGTCTGATTCAATATAAGGCAGGTTCCTATATTCCTATTTGGGGGAAAGGCTGTAGCTCAGTGGTAGAGCAGAAGGCCTCAGGTTCAATCCATGGCATCTCCTGGTAGGGCTGGGAATGTCCCTTGTCTGGAATCCTGCTGTCAGTCATTTTTGACAATACTGAGTTAGAGGGACCAATGGTCTGACTTGGTATAAAGCAGGTTCATTTGTTTCTGTTCCTCCAGCTCCCTCTGCCTCTTTTCTGTTGTGCTGGGTCCCTCCTGACTGTTGTTCCATCATCCTCCATCTTTCTGCTCCGTCACTGAGATGTTCCTCACGTCTCTTATTTAGTTCAGCCTATATTGGTAGAGGCCACAGCTACATCAGATGGACGTACAAGCAGAGGCATGGTGGCAAGTTACGATCCCACTAACATTACCTCAGAAGGGCAGGAACCACTTCAGGACTTCTCTGTGCTTCTCTAGCAGAGCTTGGAAGTAACTCGTTATTTTTAACGAGTTACTTGTAATTAGTTACAATTTTAAATAACGAGTGGGTAATTCCATTACATTTGGTAAGTAACGGAACAACTAGTAATTTCCCTACTTTTCAGCTGCAACTTTAACGTTTCCACGTTAGGTTGGACGTTACTTGGGGGCGGGAACAAGGGGAAGTCAGCTCCTGGCTGTGATTGGTTAACACAACACATGTGCCTCACACTGATTGGACCTCTGCGCAGACTGTCTCTTCCCTCATGATCTGTGTTAGGAGGCACGAGGGAAGAGGTGAATAGGCAGGGCCTGCTAGCGTCTGAGAGGAAAAAATGGACACCGGAGGAAAAAGCCAGGGCAAGGACAATGGAGGAGAAGGCAGCAGCAGAATGGCGAAGAGCTGTGGAGGTGAGTGATGATGATTTGTGTGTGTGTGTGCGTGTGCCCCCCCGCGGCCCCTTCTGCCCCCCCCGTGGCATTTCCCCCCGCCCCCCACGGCCACTTCTGCCCCTCCACTGCCTCTCCTTGCCTAGGTATGCATGGGAACAAGGGGGAGAGTTCAAAAAGGGGGGGAAGGAAGAGAAGTAGGCCAGAGCTTGGAAAGTTACTTTTTTGAACTACAACTCCCATCAGCCCTAGGCAACATGGCCACTGGATTAGGCTGATGGGAGCTGTAGTTCAAAAAAGTAACTTTTCCAAGCTCTGGCCTACTTCTCTTCCTTCCCCCCCTTTTTGAACTCTCCCCCTTGTTCCCATGCATACCTGTGTGCTGTATTTATCCAGACAGAGCACTCCTGCCTTTTAAAATGCCGGCTAGCTTTTTATTGTATATTTATTTGAACTCCATCTTTCTTTTTATTTGTATTTTTGTCCTGTTTAATCACAAGACTGAATTGTATGTGGGACAAAAACTGTCTAAGTAATAATAATAATAATAATAATAATAATAATAATAATAAATCATTAGGCGTATAATAAATGGCTTAAGGCTGATTTTTTTGTTCTTGGCAGAGATGAGGTGAGAAGTAGGGTCCTTGCAGCTCCTCCTCTCAGTCCCCCGGCTCTCAAACTCATGTTCTGTGAGAAAGAGAAAGATTCCCAGTCCCAGAGAGATATAGACTGTTGACAATCTCTGCTAATATCTATACAAATGTACATAACATGCATCACCTGAACTCACATGATCTAGAGTTACCTTAGATCTTGCAAGATTTGCAAATGAGAAGCAATAGGGTTTTATATTAGTTCTGATTGTCTATTGGGCTATCATAGGTTATATGTTTTTTTTCATTTTCTATGGCAAAAACTCCAACTTCAGTGGAATTTATGTGATGTGTTCTAATCATTTGAATTTGGCTAATGAATGCTTTATTCTTTCATTAGAACTTTAGCAGTAGTACTAAAATATTAATAAAAAAGAAAAGGGAAAGAAAAAATACTTTACATACATCATTCAGCTGTATTGCTAATTATAGATATAGATATAAAAGATAAACGGCATTTTGTCAAAAGTATTTTTGTCTACATTTTATACTTCATCCTTGGTTTTCCAAGCTTGGCATGGAATGCTTCTCATACAGAATTAATTTGAAATGCTGCATATTTATTATCATAATCATCATATTCAAAATAAAAAATATATGTACCGCCTTCAAGTTGATTCCAACTTATGGTGACCCTATGAATAGGGTTTTCATGAGGCTGAGAGGCAGTGACTGGCCCAAGGTCACCCAGTGAGCTTCATGGCTATGTGGGGATTTGAACCCTAGTCTCATTTTGTTCTCACAACAACCCTATGAGATAGTAGGTTAGACTGGCCCAGGCAGGGTTATTCAGTGAGCAAAAATGATGCAAATAGGATCTCTTTTAATTGTGCTATCGACCTGCTTACTTCCACTCTGACTGGGGCATCTTGCAGCATGGGGAAGAGATGGGGGCACATCACAGCTGAAGTTCACCCATATAGGAGCATTATCTCTTGTTTATTACAGAGACGCCTGTTGCAGGTTTTGCTGCTGAGAGCAGCAGTCAGTTAGTGCGGCCACTTGAGTCACAGCTTGTTGATCCTGAGGAGGCAAAACTAGAAAGTGAGGTTCAGAAAGGAGGCCCTGTGCATGAGGAGGAGGAGGGCATGAAGCAGTGCCAGTTGCCCCAGCCACATCTGCAGAACAGCAAGTACCATGGTTTGGCTTTGAGAAAGCTTGTACATTTGTGAGCCAGAGTGGGAAAAATGTTGTTGCACGATGCAATTACTGCCTTCCAAGGATCAAAAATCTGAGATCAGCTGTTTCCTCCTCATCCAATGTGAAGAAACATTTTGAGGTAAGCCTTTGTCATGCTGGTCCTCAAAGAGTGTCCATTGTCTATTTATGTTTAAATTGTGAAGTTCCTCTTCCATTTTTTCTTGGATTCATGCTTTGTTCTTCTTCCTCAGAGGGCACACCCTGAGAAGCTGAGAGCAATTGAAGAAGCAATAAAGGCAAGGAGACGTGGCCTTCCTGAACCAATGCATGACACCCCTCCTCCCAAAATGCTGAAGCAGCAGCAGACAACCCTTGAGAGGTGGGGATCTGGCAGGGAGCCTGTCACCCAGAGCAATCTCGACAGGAGAATCATTGATTTCATTGTAGAGGAGACATTACCACTTCAGACTGTGGACAAACCATCATTCATTAATCTGGTTCGCATTGGACTCACCAAAGATCTCACCATCATATGTGCCAAGACTCTGAGAGACAGAATTGAGAAGAGAGCATGCCACATGAGAGAAACTCTTGCAAACCGAATGGGTGCTGTGGCATATATAGCAACCACTGCAGATTGTTGGACCAATGGCAAGAAGAGTTACTTTGGGGTAACAGCCCACTGGATCAACCCAACTACCCTGAAACGTAAGGTCGGGGCCTTGGCTTGTAAGCGTCTGAAGGGGCGCCATACATACGATGTCCTTTCAAAAGCACTGCATGATGTACATGTGCAGTACAGGATCCACAACAAAGTTATGTGCACTACTACAGACAATGGCTCCAACTTTGTGAAAGCGTTCAGAGTTTTCATGGCCAAAGAACCAGTGGAAGCTGCAGGCACCAGTGACGATGATGGTGATAACCAGGAGGAGGAGGAGGAGGCTGAGGTGGAATTTGTGCCTATCTGTGAGATCCTGGACACAGGACCTGAGGCAGAGGAAGAAGCTGCAGACTCAGGAGAGGATTTTGTTTTACCACCACACCAGAGATGTGCTAGCCACACCCTCAACCTTGTGGCAACACAAGACATAGAGGCCATGCTTTCTGACTCCTCCAAAAGTAGTCTTCTTGGTCCTTTCAAGAAACAGTTTCGTTCCTTGATGGGAAAGTGCAGCAAGTTGTGGTCCGAGCAGAACCAGTCAGCCCAGATTGCTGAGTATATCCGTGCGCAATGTGGTGTGTATCTGAAGGTACCGAATAAGACCAGGTGGAATTCCACCTTTGATGCATTGAAGCAACTACATGAGCTCCTGTCAACTGTGCCACTAAAAATGCATGCCATAATGGACCGCTGCTCCTTGTCCAGGATCACAGCTGCTGAGATTGAAGTGGTACAGGAATACACAGAGATTATGGAGCCACTAGCCCAGTCTCTAGATATCCTGCAACGGGAGAACGGCGTGTTCATGGGGTATTTGCTATCAGAGGGCTTAAGGTGGTAGGCAGGGGCTGGGCCTTTTCTTCCTGGGGCTCCTCATCACAACCTTGGGTTGCTGCAGGTAATCCTTAAGGGTCTGCTGTGCTGCCCCATGAGTGTGGTGACTTGGTCACCTTCCTACCTTCCATGTCATCATCCACAGGCTCAGGCTGGACCCTGAACCAGGGGACATGACAAGCATCAGGAAATGAAGAGCAGATGATGGTTTCCTAACATATATGTGTTAACATATCCTCTCTCTTTCTTAGATACACAATGGAAGCCTTGTTGAAAGCTGAAATAAAGATGGGTGTACTTAATGAGGACAGTGATCAGTCTTCAGATAAAGACCAGGAAGGAGATGACTTAGCAGATGACTTCTTTAACTTTCTGCCCCAGGGCAAGAAGTCAGCAGTGGACACTGCTGAGGAGGAACTGGTGAGGTACCTGAGGTCTCCCAGTAGGGAAGTGTCATCACTCCATGGCTTTCCACGTGTGCTGCGGTGTTTTTTGCAGCACAACAGAGGCATGCCTTCAAGCGCCGCAGTAGAACGCCTGTTCAGTACTGGTGGCAACGTAATGACTGTAAAAAGACATTCCTTGTCTGACATGCTCTTTGAGCATCTTGTTCTTTTGAGACATAACAAAAACATATTATAAAAGCATTTCAAGTGTAAAATTTGATTTCAAGAGTTGGGGTATCTTCATTGCTTGGGGGGATGTGAGATTCTGTTATGCCATTATGTTAATCTTATGGATAAATTTTTTTATTCTACTACCCCGTGTGTGTGTGTGTTTATTTTTAATATTGTTTTAGGCTTCTTAGATGTGCAGCAGCCAAGGCCAGCACCTTGTAGGAGTTTTTTAAAAAAGTAACTGAAATGTAATTGTAGTGATTACTTTTGAGAAAAAGGTAAAGTAATCAGTTACTTTCAGAGCAATTGTAATTGTAACGGTAATTACTACTTTTTTGGGCCAAGTAATTGTAGCTGTAATTTATTACTTTTTAAAAGTAATCTTCCAAGCTCTTTTCTCTAGTTCTCTAGAATCTCCAGGTCATGTTGGAGGAAGATCTTTCCCACAAGCGTGTCCCTGATGGGTTTCAAAATGAGACTACACAGGCCAAAGATACCTGGAATTTGTTGCTTTAAAACAGGCGTGGGGAACTTATGTCCCTCCAGATATTGTTGAACTACAACTCCCATCATTCCTGGCTGTGGGCCATGCTTGCAAGGGCTGATTAGGAGTTGTAGTTTGGCAGAACAGAGATTGCTTCTGGGCAGGCCAGCCAGTTTGAGGAGGAGGATTCATACTAAAGCTTGCAGCAAGTGCAGGGAGTCGATGGGGTGAGATTTCTGTGCCGGCCAGCAATAGACGACTCTGGGATCATACGCCGGAGGCAGCTCCAGTAAGACCTCCCTTTGCCCAGGAGAAGCAGTAGCTTGTATTACCCTTCCTTGCTGCTCAACACCACCCGCTTCAGTGCCAGCATGGCCATCTTCAGCCTCCTCCTCAAGCCTTTGTCCTGCTTCTTCACCTATCAGATGTTCCGGGAGCGCAGAGGAAAGTATGCCTTGAACCTAGACTGGGAAGGTTCGCCAGAGAGATACGTTTCCCGGGACAGTATTGACTCCACTGCTATTTCCCTCGTCCGCCATTACTGAGCCGGCTTCCTCTCCCTGTTCCTTTTAGAAAAACTTTTCTTGCTTTTGTATGTGTCTCTGCTAATTTGGAGATGGGCGTTTGCCTCCCATCTTTTCTCCTGGGCCCCTTTTTAGAAGGCCAAGAAGAGAGAGGAGTGAATTTTTGCTTTGTGATTTGTTAATGTATTATTACTGGATGTTGTAACTGCTGCTTTTTGTAAATTGTATTGTTTTTGTATTGATGTATTTTTATATTTGTGTTTATTTTTTGTAAGCTGCCTTGAGGGCCTTTTGGCCAAAAGGCAGGGTAGAACTAAACAACAACAAGAACAAGAACATACCAAAGGTACCCCACTTCTGTTGTAAAATGTTGATCCATGACTTTATTTTAAAGATCCACAGCATGCTGTGATTTGTTAAGATACCCAAAGGGCTAGGGTGACCATGTTTTATTTCACAAAGGACAGCCCTCTATTTGGAAGGGTTGCCAGAAGACAGTCCTCTCTTTGAAGGAGTCCAACTTTTAAAGAGCTTTCTGGTCCAAGTCCAGTTTAAAAATAAAGAAGCAAAACAGGGAGAGCAGGAAGGGCCTTGGCCTTGCCCATTCAGAGTAAGTCCCTGGACAGCAGTGGGCAAGCAGAGAGATCATCTGGTCCCAGTCTTCCCCACTAAAAGGTAAAGGTGTCCCTGCACTTATAGTGCGAATCGTTTCCGACTCTTAGGGTGACGTCTTGCGACGTTTACTAGGCAGACCATATATATGGGGTGGGATTGCCAGTTCCTTCCCCAGCCTTTCTTTACCCCCCAGCATATGCCGGGTACTCATTTTACTGACCACGGATGGATGGAAGGCTGAGTGGACCTCGACCCCTTTTACCGGAGATTCGACTTCCTCCTTCCGTTGGAATCGAACTCCGGCCGTGAGCAGAGCTTCGGCTGCGTTACCGCCGCTTACCACTCTGCGCCACAGAGGCAGAGATATATCATGGATCTAGGGATGGAAAGATCTGTCAATCTTGGGTTCTCTCAGTTTCTCATTTTCCCCATCTTAAATTCAGTTCTACACATATCTGCAGCAATTTGCATTTAAAAAAAAATCCTCAAGAAAATTCTCCAGCATTTAAGGTGTAACTTCTCTGAATAAACACATTTTTGTATGCCATTCTGACTAATGAACACGTTTTTCTGCAAGCAATTTCTCCTAATAATTTTGTATGTAATTTTCACCAATATATTCATTGCTATGCACACTTGCCCCTAATATGTGCATTTTTGTGAACATCTGCATTGGAAAACTTAGCTAAGTGTGAATTTCGAAGGCTGGCTGTGTTTTGGTTCTTACAATGCTTTGGAAAGTGCAGATTTAATAAATTTGCCTTTAAATGTGAACTGAATCAGATTTCTCCCTCATCCCTACATGGACCTATTCCACTAATAATAGTAATTGTTTCCAAATCTGCACATATACATAAAATTAGGATCTGCAAATTAGTGATGTCTATTGTCCTATGCTTTGGCAATCTGTAAGTGGCTTTCCTAGTTTGACTTTCTCCCACCCCACTCCCAATCCCATGTAATATCTTCTTCTTACAGAGGGATCTTTTGTCTGGAGTTCTTCTCTCTCTCCAGCTCTCTCTCTCTCTCCTTTCTACTTCAGGCCCTGTGGTCCTCCACATGATGTTGGACTCCAGCTCTCATCATCCCTGACCATTGGCCATGCTGGATGGAGCTGATGGGAGTTGTGGTCCAACAACATCTGAAGGGCCAAATGTTCCCCAACCCTGCCCTATATCATTTGTCATGGAATGGAACATACATCCAAGATGCTGGTCTTCATTGTCTGATGGAGAATCCACTAAGAAAACAACATCAATTCCCATATTTGTGTCTCGGGTTTTTAATCTGTCTGAGTAAACTAAGAACATAAGAAGAGCCTGCTGGATCAGGCCAGTGGCCCATCTAGTCCAGCATCCTGTTCTCACAGTGGCCAACCAGGTGCCTGGGGGAAGCCCGCAAGCAGGACCCGAGTGCAAGAACACTCTCCCCTCCTGAGGCTTCCGGCAACTGGTTTTCAGAAGCATGCTGCCTCTGACTAGAGTGGCACAGCACAGCCATCACGGCTAGTAGCCATTGATAGCCCTGTCCTCCATGAATTTGTCTAATCTTCTTTTAAAGCCGTCCAAGCTGGTGGCCATGACTGCATCTTGTGGGAGCAAATTCCATAGTTTAACTATGCACTGAGTAAAGAAGTACTTCCTTTTGTCTGTCCTGAATCTTCCAACATTCAGCTTCTTTGAATGTCCACGAGTTCTAGTATTATGAGAGAGGGAGAAGAACTTTTCTCTATCCACTTTCTCAAGGCCATGCATAATTTTATACACTTCTATCATGTCTCCTCTGACCCGCCTTTTCTCTAAACTAAAAAGCCCCAAATGCTGCAACCTTTCCTCGTAAGGGAGTCGCTCCATCCCCTTGATCATTCTGGTTGCCCTCTTCTGAACCTAGCAAAACAGAGATCCGTATGACAGCAAAACACGCACGCACACCCCTCCAAATTAGGGACTGGTTGTGACTTAAGTTCCCCCTAATTCTTGGCCTGGGTAATGTAACTCATATCTCTTAGGTCTGAGTGTGAGGGGAGGAGAGAGAAAGCCCTACTGTTCAGCGTGGGTCTAGGATAAAAAGGAATTCTGCATTGCAAGTGCACATCATTTGTTAAAAGCAATATTTATCAGAGGTGAAAGCTGTACAATAACAGTGTGAAGGGCATTCAGCAGATGAAAAGCAAGACAAAGCAGTCTGAGAGCCTTGAGATGAGTGTAATATAAACAGAGATCCTTCTGTTTCTGAAAAGACCTAGTATGCATTGTTGGTCTTTACCCGCAACATTTGTTTTTATCTTTGCTACAGCATATGTGCACAATGTGTAGACCAGCCTTTCCTCCACCTGGTGCCCTCCAGATGCTTTGGACCAGAGCGCCTGTCAGCCCCAGCCAGCACGACTGATGGGAGCTGTAGTCCACGACATCTGGAGGGCACCAGGTGGGCGAAGACTGGTTTAGAGCCATGCATGCTTGTTTCTTGGAATAAATGGGCCGAACTTTGGGGGAGGTAGGATGGCTGATTAATTTTGGGTTGGGTGGATAAGTGTGTCACAGCTTTAAAAGCTCAGTGAGGCTGGTCTGATCAGAATGCTTCATTCCGAGAGACATTTTGCTGCATGTGTGTGGGTGCATGCATGACATCCTTCCATCATTTAGGGCAGGGATTTGGTACCTGTGGCCCTCCAGATATTGCTGGACTCCAACTTCCATCATCCCTGAGCTTTAGCTATGCTGGCTGGAGCTGGTAAAAACTGGAGTCCAACCACCCCTAGAGGGCCACAACTCCCCAGTCCCTGAGATGGGGCCTGTTCCTCCATTTGTGCAGGCAAGAATTGCAAGGGAAGGTTGAAGGGAAGTGAGATACACATGCCTAACCTTTTCTTTTTAAATGGGTATGGGATAACTGATTTTAGACCCACCCTATCTAAGGACACCATTTAGAGACGATGGATGGACAGTGCCCCCACCTCTCCCTGCTCACTGTGTTTCAGACCACATGGGATCAGAGCACCTATATCTCTTCTGATCAGACATAGTAGTTGGTGGGTTCCAGGAAGTCGGCCTTCTTATTATGGAGTACACTGGCAGCTGGTGGCTCCATGTCAGTGGGGCAGTGGAATCCACTCCAGGTTTTAGTCTGCACTTTCAGGGAACTAGAGCACCTTGGACAGCTCCCTGAGAGTTTGGACTAAAACCCAGAGTAGATGTCCACTGGCATGGAGCCACCAGCCTCCCCTGAAGGAGTGCTTCCCCCACCCCAGAGGGGTCCACCTGGCACATTATCCTTTTGGCACAAGGCAGAGGACCATTTTATTTAGACCTTACACAGTGAGTCTTTGCTGCCTTTTTAGCCTTCATTTTGCAGTTGTCTTGCCTGGATTTTAATTGTGCTTGACAGCTTTTCATATGCACCCATTGGTCAGAAGAACATTGGAGTGAGCTTTCGTTGTAAGGACCCATTGAGCTGAATAATGCCTGTGTGATCTTCTTTGTGTCTCCGAAACTAAAAAAACTAGAAGCTGCTGCTTCTTTTTAACAAAAGTTGTACGTTCGGGTAGGGGGCTTTGAAGACCTCTGTCAGGCCACTGCCAGAACCTCCCATGGCTCTGGATCTCTCCCCCCTTCAAACTGTTCTATTCCAATATTATATGTAAAATTAACATTGCGGATTTGTATAGTCTTCTGCCTTTCATCCCTTGGCGTTGTCCCCTCCTTAATATTAACCCACAAATGTCAATTAGTCACCTTTGAATGTGTTCCACTTTCCCACCATCATCATAACAATTCAAGGACAGAACATTCAGCCTTGTACTTGCTGGCCTTATGTATTAGTGTAATATACAGAACCATTCAAATGCCTTTTTAATCTCCATAATCCGAGCAGATGAGCCAATGCAACCTCACTTTTGTCTCATCGCTGTATTATCCTCTTTTTTCAAAAGACAGAGAGACAGAGAAAGAGGAGGAGAGAAAGCCCACCCCACTTTCGGCAAGCAACGTATGTCCATTAGGAAATGAAGTCAGTTTTCACCAAGCTCCCTCCTTGCCGCCAACCTTTTAACCATGTCAGTGCTTCCAAACACACCATGGATGATTAAGCAGCTAAATTCATTTCTTGTCTTCATGGTAGAGGTAAACAGCTTCACCAGCACTGCAGGCCACAACGATCCAGAGAAAATGGAGCTGACAGCAACAGAGTTGGGGGGTGGGGCTTACACATCACCGAAAAAGAAGACATGCATCACCCCAAAAGGGGGCAAAAGAGGGTACACTAAAGTTTCATATGCTAATCTATGGGTGACCATTGATTAAGTCATCCTGGAAATAAATCCATTGAAAGCAATGGGTCTCCTTGGAGTATGCCTAACAAAGCACATGGGGCAGAGCATGGAAAAGGATGATTTTCCTCCCCTTGCCCATGTGCTCCATTTTATATAAAAGTAGACCCATCTTGTCATCGCTCCAAGTTTTGGGAGCTTCCAGGAAAAATGTCCTTATTGTCCTTCCCCAATCTGTGTGGGCCCACATCCCTCCTCTTTGCTGTTATCACTTCAAGCTCCCCCCCCCCCATTTGCTGCCTGAGGCACACCACCATATAACATCTCCACACCCACCCTAGATCAAAGTGCAGAGTACCCAAAGGCCAGAAAACATTTTTTTTTTATTTAAAGCTTTTTTTTTTTACTTCGGAAAAGACTTTCAGAGCAGTTTACAAAGGTCATAAGCCTTTTTTTGTGTTGTTGTGAGATAACACAATACAGACATTCTTTTCGACGCCTGAGCAGTGATGTGCATTTTCAAGAAAAAAAAATTGAACTGGAAAATTTTCCACTGCAAATTAGGGTAACTTCCATCAGAAACTTTTCAGTTTGCATCAGAAGATTTCCAACTGGCAACCACTCATTGCGACTAATGAATTTATGAAATGGACATTTTTTCCATAGAAAAAGAAAACACTGGAATATTTTCCATTTTGAAAAAAATCCCACCACACATCACAACACCCAAGGCACAAAATGCTGCAACAGTCTGTTCAGGGTTGGACAAATCAGGTTCATTTCAGGTTCTCTCCATTTTTCATTTTTCCAAGCTTAAGCTCAGTTCTCCACATTTCCACATCAGTTTGTGAATTCTTTTTTAAAGTCCTTGTGAAAATTCATCAGCAAAGTTTTCCTAATGCACACAGGTTTTTAGTGATTTTCCCTAATATATATTTTTGCAAAACAATTTCCACCAATATCATACATTTTTGATGTTACTTTCATGAATATATGTATTTTATGCACACTTTACCCTAATATACTCATTTTTATGAAAACATTGCCCCAGGCCTATAGCTGGGGAGGGGACAAATGGGGGTGCCACCCCCCAAGCTGTGCTTTGCCCCCCCCAGATTTTTTGGGGAAATTGTCTTCTTTTTAATTTGTGAAATGGCAGGCAAAGACAACTGCCATTAAAAGAATGATAGCTTGTCTTAAGAAGAGGAGCAATTTAAGAATAGGACCTTCTGAAAAATTCAGTGAATAAAGCCAAGTGAGTGCACAACAAAAAGCCTCATCTGGAACAGCCCCCAAACATCTGGCCATTCAAGATTTTCCCTGACTGAGGGTGGATTTTTCATGATTACAATCACCCTATAATTACTTAAGTGATCCTGAAAAACAGCCTGATTAGTAACATGACCTCTGAAGAGTTAAATATTAGAACTTTGTATTATAGGCTACAGTTAGATGCCACCCCTTGAATTTTCCTTTACTCTGCTTTTCATTTTCATTTGTGTAAAGAAGCATGTTTGTTTGCCTGCAGTAAAAAGAAAGAGTTTATTTATTCTGCAGTTATCATGAGCAAGCAGGATTGGGTGCTTATTGCTAAAAGGTGAATAAACAGATAAAGTAATCTGAAAAAATGGCTACCCTTTACCCTTTTAAAAGCACTCACTATACTCACAATCATAGTGGCTATTTTTTTCCCTTCTTGTTCCTGATGACTTGATGGCAACAGCCCTAGAGGAACAGAAATATTACTGTGTACACTACAGTTAACTAGCTGGCTGGCTGTAACTCAGGCCTAATTTCCAATTTCCCCAATATGTGCAGCTCAGCATGAGGGCTTTTCAGGGTTTCTGGACAGAAAATCAACCCAGCAACCAGTACAAATCATTCCAGTTGCTTGCCACAATTAGTTTCCAATTGCTTAGTTCATCCTTTATATAACAGCCAGTTAAAAGGTTTTCTCTTGATTGTCAAATAGGAAGAAAAATCTAAAAGCCAGGAAAAAGACTAGAAGGAGTTAACAAACACACCCTATAGTATTTATTTTTTCTCTGCCCTTTCCTAAACGTTTAGTATGACAAGTTTGTTTTTCTGGTGGGATCTAAAACTGAGATATCCAATGTAGCACCCAAGCCAAGCTCAGGAGCACACTGTCTACCAAGGTAGTTGAGTTCATGAAGGATCAGAACAGAGGGACAGACCACAGGTAAAGGGGACTGTAGTTATAGGCAAAGGCAAGCTTTTGAGTCTGGTGTTCCTGGGGACCTCTCAAAAAAGAGTGAAACGATTCACCAAATTAAACCACTCATGTAAGTTAACACACTCTCTGGATCAGCCTTTCCCAACCTTTGGGTCCTCGGATGTTGTTGGACTACAACTCC
This sequence comes from Rhineura floridana, assembly GCF_030035675.1. Lineage (NCBI taxonomy): Eukaryota > Metazoa > Chordata > Lepidosauria > Squamata > Rhineuridae > Rhineura > Rhineura floridana. The sequence continues at coordinate 16,371,417 of NC_084487.1, read as the reverse complement.
CATTAGCCCCAGCCAGCAAGGCCAATGTCAGGAATGATGGGAATTGTAGTCCAGCAACATCTGAGGACCCAAAGGTTGGGAAAGGCTGCTCTGGATGGAGGAGGAGCGAGGGGAGCGTTCCCTGCCTTTCCCTTCCTCTGGCCTGGCCCTCCTGTTCTCCCCACCAGTGGGAGGGGAGATTGGCTGGAGCTATGCACCTCTCCCTCTCCCCCAAATGTCCCACCTAGAAATGTGACTGCCCCACTTAACAAGGACGGCTGGCTACAGGGCTGTAATGCCCTAATATATGCATCTGTGTACAACATTACTTGGCTGGAGAACTGGACTGGACAAATCAGAAAGTGACATCCAAAATCAGCTGCCTGACATAGCTACCTCACTCTGCCTAATGGAAGGGCCAGGCTTGTGACAGCTCCACCATCCATCTCCAATTTGGCCCTGACACTTTTCTTTTTTTTTTTTTTTTCAATAATTTTTATTCAGATTTTCATAAAACATACAAGACAAAATCATAAAACATTCAAAGACAAAAAACAAAATCAAAAATAGTTAAACAAAAAGAAAAAAAGAAAAAAAAAACAAAAATAAAAAATAAAGAGTAAAATATTGACTTCCCATTTGTCAAAGATCAAATCAGTTATAAGTCTATAATATATAACAATCCTGTCTCTTAAGTCATATTATAAAATCACTTTCCTCCAGTAGTTATCTTACTTAATCATCAAATCTCATAAACATTACTTTATTCTTTCCACAAAAAGTCAAAGAGAGGTTTCAATTCTTTAAGAAATATATCTATCAATTTTTTTTCCAGATAAGCATATCGATTAATCCATCTCATTACTAATTATGATAATCTTATTGTCATAACCATAGTCAAAATAAACATTTCAATTAATCCATCACATCAGAATCTGTTAGGTTCAGTAATTTCAGTAGCCATTGTTCTATTATCCCTATTAGTTCCATTTTCCATCTTCCATCTTCAGTAGTCTTGTTAAGTCCAGTAATTTCAGTATCCAATCTTCCATTATCAGTATTCCATAATAATCTTGCTGTCAAAGCCATAGTCATATAGTAAGAGTCTGATGGGAATTACCTCTATCCCAAATATTTTCTTGCCATCCATTCTGAATAGGTTGCTGAAATACTGCTGTAAAATCATATCTCTGTTCTTTTTTTCAAAATACACTGGGTCATCTCTTAAAAGTTTTTCCATTGTCACATGGCTGCAGTTAATTCCATAGATTTTCTCTATATTGGGCTCCATCACATCATTCCAGTCCAGAAGATTATCCATGCCATTGATAACTTTATCTCTAGAATCTTCATTAATTTCTTCAGAGATAACATTGAGTTCCAAACAATAGATTTTATTTCTAAAGTCCATAGACTCCAAATCTTGTTCCTGTTCCACGTTTGTTCCAATCTCCGGGATCTCCTCTCTCACAGGGACCCCTATTCCAGTCTCCAGGGTCTCCTCTCTCACAGGGACCCCTGTTCCAGTCTCCAGGGTCTCCTCTCTCACAAGGACCCCTATGTCTTTAATCTCCTGTGTCTCCAAACAATAGATTTTGTTTCTAAAGTCCATAGACTCCAAATCTTTTTCCTGTTCCACGTTTGTTCCAATCTCCGGGGTCTCCTCTCTCACAGGGACCCCTTCCAGGGTCACCTCTCTCACAGGGACCCCTATATCTTTAATCTCCTGCTTCATTTTACTCAATTCAATTTTCAGCTCCTTACAACCCTGTCGCAGGTTTTGTTTCGTTATCTCAATCTCATCCATTATTTTCTGAAACATAGTTATTTCCAGCTTCTCAGCCACTTTCTTAATTGCCATTTTAAAAGAAAAATATAGGAAAACCACTTCTTATTTCAGCAACAATTGGGTTAATACTCCAAACTTGGTGACATCACAGTATAAACAGAGCAGACAGCCTTATCTCTCCATGCTTAAGTAAACAAAATGCAGTTCCCAGGATCGAAACAATTAATGGCGGTCGTCAGGAAACAGATTCGTCAAAATAAAATAGACCAAAAAGAGAGTAGTCTCAGACAATATAATATTCTTCAAAATAAAAATCTGGAATAGAAATCCCTCTTCTGTGTATATCTTTAGAATGCAAATCCAGGACAGCTTTTTGCAACAAAAACAGAGATAAGCTATTAATTAGTGAGTAGCAGAGAGAAGTTATGGCTCCCCAGTGAGATGTCAAAAACCGATCAATCTGGCAAATCTCTTTTAAACAGCAACAATTTAAGTCAAGTAAAAGAAAAATATAGAAAGAAGGGTGCTTGCCTGTTAGTGCGTTCTCTCTTAGAAGATAAGATGAACGTTCGCTTTATCAGATAGAGCTTGTTGTTGAAAATCCGTCCCACCTTCGTCGGCTGGACCTCGTCCCATAAATTAATGAGATCTGGTCGTCCCAACAAAAATAGGCTTTGAGGTTAATCTCTTCGTTTCTCCCTACCCGGGAGAAGTTTAATCAGTCAAAAAAAAAAAAAATCTGACTGATATATCTGAATAAGCCTCTTTTGAGGCAGGAGCCCGTCTCAAAAGCAGGCACAGGCTAAGTCACCCTTCCCGGAAGTCCCGGCCCTGACACTTTTCCACCTTCACACTTTCAGATTAGTCTCGAGAAAGGCCCCACAAAGTTTCACGCACCAGGAGACGACTCAGCTCTCTTTTATCGACCGTGCTCAGCCAGCACTTTGAACTCCCACCAAGTACAGACTCAGCAGTGAGTTGCCCAAAAGCAAATTTGTAATTTTAAAAAATAATAATGTATTGCTGGCCATTACAGTTTTATGTGAGTTTGGCCTTACTCACTCCAGTTAATTACAATCCAGGGCTCTTACCAGAAAGCTGATAACGGCAGCTGATACCAGCAGCTACTGAAGACTGGGAAGCCAACAGTTTCACCATGAGGCTTGAGATGCAGAAGAGGAAACAGAGTCCAGTGCTGCTTGTTTTATCTCTTGGCGTTGGGAGGGCCAACCGGGGGCTGCTTGCTTCACATGGCCCTAAGAAAATCTGCTAGACATCTTAGTCTGTGTACACACCATACATTTAATGCAGATCCTTCTCTCTAAAGAATCCTGGGAACTGTAGTTTACCCCTCACAGAGTGACAATTCCCAGCACCCTTAACAAACTACAGTTCCTAGGATTCTTTGGGGGGTGATGCACCTGAAATGTGCTTTACATGAATAGTGTGTACAGAGCCTCAGTTGCCCACTGACTAGTTGCTAGCTGTCTTACTTGCCCAGCAGCTAATGTTCTCTGGGTAACGTACATCATAAGCCTCAGCTGCACTTACACATTGAAAGCGCTACCATATCACTTTTAACAGTCATGGCTTCCCCCAAGGAATCCTGGGAACTGCAGTTTATTAAGGACACTGAGGGTTGTTAGGAGACCTCTATTCCCCTCACAGAGCTACATTTCCCAGAGTGGTTTAACAATCAATTCCTCTCCCCAGGGAACTCTGGGAAATGTAGCTCTGTCTTCCGATGACTGACAACTAGGAGATCCTGCCCACCTGTCAAAGTTGGTCCATGGGGTAGGGTTGGGAGATATGCACTGATTGGAAACAAAGCAAAATGCCTGTCTTGAATTTTTTGCCAGCGCAAACCACATTGAAAGCAGGATCACATAAAACTACCCATTATGAGCTCCAATCACCATGAATGCACAATATAAAGGATGTTTGGAGGGTCCCAAAACGAGACACTGCTGGACCCCAAAGCACAAATACCATGAGGCTGAGCAGTAATCCCCCAACACCACCTTCTGGAAACAGCCCTCCAGGTGTGAGTAAAACCAACAAAACGTAGTGCTACCCACACCCAGTTCAGGGAGCCTCTCCAGTTCCAAAAGCCTCTATCACCATCAATAGCATCAAAAGTGAATGAGAGGTCCAGAATCACAAGGTCCCACTTGACCTGTTTCTCCCCTGACATCAACAGGTTTGGAGAAACTGCAGGACTCTAAAGCACAAATGCCATGAAGCTTAGCAGGAATCTGCTCATACTCACTGGGGACCCTATAGTGATTGGCTAGAGTCCATTGCAATGACAAAGACTCCTGCTTGGTTCATCCTTCATCACCTGTTGTTGTCTCCCTATTTTCAAACTTATATATGTAGGTCACCATCTTGCCTTGTCTTGTGGTTACTGCCATCTTCCATTTCCTTTTTGCCATCTTCCATTATTATCAGTGCTGCAACCTTTTATTTTGCTTCTGATGTTTTCTATTTGATAGTCCTTGACCAAAATAAAAATTACTATTACTACTACTACTACTATTTCCTACATCATCATCACAAGGCTCCTGGGCCAAAATACTTGTGAGGTCACAGCTGAGTAATTATGCAAACTGTGGCTCTCCAGATGTCATTGGACTACAGCTCCCATCTTCTCTGACCATTAGCCATGGTGGTGGAGACTGATGGAAATTGGAGTCCAATAACATCTGGAGGGCCAGACGTTAGCTACCTGTGTGCTTCTAGGAGAATGGCAGGAGACCCATCAGGACTCCAAGTACCACAGACTAGGAAAGGTTCCTGTTTGAAACCCTGAATAGCTGCTGCCAGCCAGTGTAGACAATATTGAACAAAATGAACTAATGGTCTGACTCGGGATAATTGTCTCCTTTTGTTTCAACTGACTCAGGATAAGGAAGGTTCCTACATTGCTAAACCATTTGCTAGGCCGCCCACTGTCCATCAAGCCTGCTATTTCCTTCATGTCTTAGCTTTGCAATTTATCTGACTCTGATTCTTGAATGTCCTTTTCCCCATGCAAGTTCTTAGACCACATTCACACCATACATATGGTCATGACTTCCCCCAAAGAATCCTGGGAAGTGTAGTTTGTGAAGGGCGCTGAGAGTTGCTAGGAGACTCCTATTCTCCTCACAGAGCTACAGTTTTCAGAGTGGTTTAACAGCCAGTCCCTCTTCCCAGAGAACTCTGAGAATTGTAGCTCTATGAGGGGAATAGGGGTCTCCTAACAACTCTCATAGTCCTTCACAATATATACTTCCCATTATTTATTATTTTATTACATTTTTAGACCGCCCTATAGCAATAAGCTCCCAGGGCGGTGTACAGCATAATAAAACAGGTTAAAATACAAGTAAATATATTAAATACAATGTAAATACAATACACAATAAAACATAATTAAAAAATTTCAATTTTAAATTCAAATTTTTAAATTTTTAAAATGCCTGGGCGAAGAGGTAGGTCTTTACCTGGCGCCGAAAAGATAACAAAGAAGGCGCCAGGCGTATCTCATCAGGGAGGGCGTTCCATAGTTCGGGGGCCACCACTGAGAAGGCCCTAGATCTAGTTATCGTTCCCCGTGCCTCCCTATGCGTTGGGACACGGAGAAGGGCCTTCGATGTCGAGCGCAGCGACCGGGTAGGTACATAGCGGGAGAGGCGTTCCGCCAGGTATTGCGGTCCGATGCCGTTAAGGGCTTTATAGGTAAGAACCAACACTTTGAATCTGGCCCGGAAACATATTGGTAGCCAGTGCAGCTGGGCCAGGACAGGTGTTATATGATCAAATTTTTTTGTCCCAGTAAGAACTCTGGCCGCAGCATTCTGCACCAGCTGAAGTTTCCGAACCGTCTTCAGAGGTAACCCTACGTATAGTGCATTACAGTATTCCAATCTAGAGGTTACCAGAGCATGGATAACTGTGGCAAGGTTCTCCCTATCCAGATAGGGTCGTAGTTGGGCTACCAGCCGAAGCTGGTAGAACGCATTCCGTGCCACCGAGGCTACTTGAGCCTCCAGTGACAGGAGCGGATCTAATAAGACCCCCAAACTACGGACCTGCTCCTTTAGGGGGAGTGTAACCCCATCTAGGGCAGGTCGGACATCAACCATCTGGGCAAAGCCATGACTGTTTAAAGTGGACTAATACTGTAATAAATGTATAATATGGTGTGAATGTGACTAGGGTTGCCAGGCTCAGGGCCTGAAAATGATTATGTATCTTTAAGAGAAGAAAAAATTCAGCCAAGTGCAGGTTTTCTTGCAACACTGGAATTGTGAAAACCACAAGGTGGAATTCTCCCTTTCCCCTGCACAACTTTTAAAGATACAGAAGACCTCTTGGAGGCTGGGCCTGGCAACCAAGAGGTCTTCTGTATCTTTAAAAGTTGTGCAGGGGGAAGGGAGAATTCCACCTTGTGGTTTTTCCTGTTACAGTGTTGCAAGAACACCTGCACTTGGCTGAATTTTCTCTTCTCTTAAAGATACAGAATCATTCTCAGGCCCTGAGCCTGGCAACCCTAAATGTGACCCTAAACAAGTAATGGGGGGGGGGGAGGAAGTAAAGAGTAACACTGGGAAAACTTGTAAAGAAAATGCCACATTAGGTAATAGTTTCTGATAGTGGGGTTTTTGCTTTGTTTTTACTTTATAGTACATTATTTTGAAGTAGATACTTTTCTAACCAGCTGTGGTTTTGACCAAAAGATGTAGTGGGTGCAGAATCCTATCCATGTCTACTCAGAAGTAAATCCCATACAGTTCAGTTGGACTTACTCCCAGATAGGGGTGGAAGGATCTGTCTGTACTATAGGGGTATTTGCAGGTGGAAAAGAAGGACAGAAATGAAGATGAGAAAAGGGGGATCAGGAGGTACACTGCAGTCCTTGTTTCCTGGGGAAACACAGTCCACTTGAGTAAATCAAGGGCCTTGTCCAGGAAGCAGCATCCCACCAATTAGGCATTATAGCGTTCAGCTGGGAGTTGTGAAAGGTCGGTAAATAAGAACAGAAGAAGAGCTGCCCCCAGAGAATTCTGGGAACCGTAGTTTGTTAAGAACATTGAGAGTTGTTAGGAGACCCCTATTCCTCTGGTCATTGTTATGTGCCTTCAAGTCGATTACAACTTATGGCGAGCCTATAAATAAGCGACCTCCAATAGCATCTGTTGTGAACCACCCTGTTCAAATCTTGTAAGTTCAGGTCTGTGGCTTCCTTGATGGAATCAATCCATCTCTTGTTTGGCCTTCCACTTTTTCTACTCCCTGCTGTTTTTCCCAGCATTATTGTCTTTTCTAGTGAATCATGTCTTCTCATGATGTGTCCAAAGTAGGATAACCTCAGTTTCATCATTTTAGCTTCTAGTGACAGTTCTGGTTTAATGTGTTCTAACACCCAATTATTTTTCTTTTTCGCGGTCCGTGGTATGCGCAAAACTCTCCTCCAATACTACATTTCAAATGAGTTGATTTTTCTCTTATCCACCTTTTTCACTGTCCAACTTTCACATCCATACACAGAGATCGGGAATACCATGGCCTGAATGATCCTGACTTTGATGTTCAGTGATGCATCTTTGCATTTGAGGACCTTTTCCAGTTCTCTCATGTCTGCCCTCCACAGTACTAGCCTTTTTCTGATTTCTTGACTATTGTCTCCATTTTGGTTAATGACTGTGCCAAGGTATTGATAATCTTTGACGAGTTCAATGTCCTCGTGTCAGTTTTAAAGTTACATAAATCTTCTGTTGTCATTACTTTAGTCTTCTTGACGTTCAGCTGTAGTCCTGCTTTTGTGCTTTCCTCTTTAACTTTCATCAGCATTCGTTTCAAATCATCACTGGTTTCTGCGAAGAGTATGGTATCGTCCGCATATCTTAAATTTTTGATATGTATTGACTATTCCTCTCGCAGAGCTACAATTCTCTACAAGTGGTTTAACAATCAGTCCCTCTTCCTAGAGGGCTTTCCTAACTGTAGGTCTATGAGAAGAACAGGAGTCTCCTAACAACTCTCAGCACCCTTCAGAAACTACCCTCCCCAGGATTCTGTGGGGGAAGCCATGACTGTTTAAAGCAGAACGATAGTGGAATAAATGTATGGTGTGAATGCGGTCAAGGTCAAAGGCCCATCTAGTTCAGCACCCTGTTTTCACAGTGGCCAACCCGATGCCCCAATGGGAATCCCACAAGCAGGAGCTGAGTGCAGTATCTCTCTCCTTACTTGTGGTTCCCAGCAATTGGCATTTCGAGGCATACTGCCTCCGAGAGTGGCAGTAGAAGATAACCATCAAGGCTTGTAGCCATTAGGGATGGAAGGATCTGTCTGTTTTGATTCTCTCCATTTCTCATTTGTTCAACCTTAAATTTGGTTCTTCATCTTTCTGCAGCAATTTGTTTTTTTTTAAAAAAAAATTCTTAGGAAAATACTTCAGCATTTTAGTGTGAATTTCTCCTAATAAACACATTGTTGTATGTAGTTTTGACTAAGCTACACATTTGTGCAAGCAATTTCTCCTCTCATGAATGCATTTTTTTTCTGTGTTATATCCCCCAATATATTTATTTTTAAGCACATTTCCCCTTAATCTATGCATTTTTGTAAACATTGTTTGGCTGGGGAACTGCATTGCAAAAATCGGATCATTGTGGATTTCAAAGGATGTGTTTTGGTTCTCATACTGTTTTGGAGAAGGTAAATATGATAAATTTGGCTTTAAATGTGAACTGAATCAAATCCCCCCCCATCCCTGCACACAGGTAAGTGTGCATAGGACTGCAGTCTTTTTGTATTAAAATAGCAAAAGATTATATAACAGGATGTGCATGTTTAAGGAGAAAAAAATAAAAGGAAAACAAAAATAAAATTGTTACAGCCTAAAATAAAAGTGATATTTAAAACAAACTGCAGGCAGAAATTTTGCAACACAGGTAAAAAGACTGTCAGGACATTGCACTTGTTTCCTGATTTAGATTATGCATAATTTAAGAGGTGTCACTGTTAACCTTTCGAATAAAACCCTTAATAGTACATAACGTTCTTTGTAGTTTTTCCCTGCAAACTAAAAGCCACAGCAGGGAAATACTTTTGATTAGGATCCGTGCAGATGTCGCAAAGTGGTGATTTCTCCAGAATTCTTCTTCAGGCTGGATGTTAAATAATACGGGGGGGTGTTGAGAGATAGATAGATAGAACATGTTGGACATTATGTTGGAGCAGTTTGTTAGGGTCTGGGAATGTAGGAAAGGGTTAGGCAGACTTGCAGCACAGTCCTATATGCATGTACTGACACTAGAACTTGGAGACACCCAATGCAGCTGAATGTTAGAAGATTCAGGAGAGACAAGAGAAAATAATTCTTCACACAGCGCTTGAGAGTAGTAGCTCATTGGTGGAGACTCTGTGTTGCATGTAGAAAGTCCCACGTTCAACCCCTGGCATTTCCAGGTAGGCCTGAGAGGGACTCCTGCCTGAAACCCTGGAGAGCCACTGCAAGTCAGTGTAGACAATACTGAACTAGATGGACCGGTGGTTTGACTCAGTGCAAGGCACCTTTCTAGTTAACCTGCAGAATTTGCTCCCACAAGTTGTAATGATGGTTTTAAAAGACGGTTAGACAAATTCATGGAGGATGAGGCAATCAATGGCTACTAGCCACAATGACTATGTTCTACCTCCACAGCTGGAGGCAAGATGCCTCTGGATACCAGTTGCTGGGAATCATAAGTGGGCAGAGTGGCTCCTGCACTCAGGTCCTGCTTGCAGGCTTCTCATAGGCATCTGATTGGCTACTGTGAGAAGAGGATGCAGGACTAGATGGGCCACTGGCCTTATCTAACAGGGCTCTTTTTATGTCCATGTCTGTCCATTTGAAATCTGTGGGGCTTACTCCGAGGTAAGTAGGGCTTACCATAGAGTCCTATGCCCAGTTTCTTGGGAGAAGTAGCCACTGAACACAGTGGAACGTAGCTGAAATAAACATGCATAAGATTAGAGTGTGATTTAGATTAGTCTCTATATTAGCCTAGGTGCAAAACAGATTTCAGGTTTAATTGAATTGAATTTATATCCCACCTTTCCTCCATGGAGTTCAAAGTGGCATATATAACTCCCCCTCCCACATTTTAATGACAATCTTGTGGCATTAGGGTTGCCACGTTCAATCCCTGAGACTGATCCTGTATCTTTAGGAGAAAAGAAAGTCAGCCAAGTGCAGGTGTTCTTGCAATCCTCTAATGGGAAAGACCACAAGGTGGAATTCTCCCTTCCCCCTGCACAACTTTTAAAGATACAAAAGACCTCTTGGAGGCTGAGCCTGGCAACCAAGAGGACTTTTGTATGTTTAAGAGTTGTGCAGGGGGAAGGGGAAATTCCACCTTGTGGTTTTTCCCATTACAGTGTTGCAAGAACACCTGCACTTGGCTGACTTTCTTTTCTCCTAAAGATACAGGATCAGTCTCAGGGATTGAATCTGGCAACCCTATGTGGCATAGGTTTGGCTAAGGGTCAGTGGCTAGATTAAGTTCACCTAGTGAGCATCAGAGCTGAGTGAGGATTTGGTCTCCTCAGCCACAGTCAGACACATCTTTGGCTCTCTTGTTGTTGCTGAACTAAAAATCCCATCATCCCTGGCCATTGCCCATCCTTGCTGGGTCTGATGGGAGTTGTAGTTGGGCAATATCTAGAGATGCAAAGGTTCCTCACCTCACACTACACTGTGACAAAGAAACATTGATGGATGTTCCCCTGTATCATGACATTATAAAATTTAGTAGACCTGTCTTTAAGCACTAAACACACAAACACTGGGAAAGGGCCAGGATCTGTTCTCGATCATCCCAGAGTGCAGGACACGGAATAATGGGCTCAAGTTGCAGGAAGCCAGATTTCGACTGGACATCAGGAAAAACTTCCTAACTGTTAGAGCAATACGACAATGGAACCAATTACTTAGAGAGGTAGTGGGCTCTCTGACACTGGAGGCATTCAAGAGGCAGCTGGACAGCCATCTGTCGGGAATGCTTTGATTTGGATTCCTGCATTGAGCAGGGGGTTGGACTTGGTGGCCTTATAGCCCCCTTCCAACTCTACTATTCTATGATTCTATGAAAGAGAAATGTGTGAGTCTCAGGATTCGAATCCCCGCACAGCCATGAAGCCCACTGGGTGACCTTGGGACAGTCACTGCCTCTCAGCCTCAGAGGAAGGCAATGGTAAACCACCTCTGAATACCACTTACCATGAAAACCCTATTCATAGGGTCACCATAAGTTGGAATCGACTTGAAGGCAGTCCATTTCCATTTTATATTAGCAGTGCTGCTGATTCAGGTGATGCAGTTGATGAAGACCCAGGGTGCATATAACACTAAGCCAAACAACTGTAGAGGGGACTGTGACCGCTCTGCTCCTCCTCTGGTCCTGCTGCTGCTGTGATCTAAGCCATGGTTTGACTTAGTGTGTCATCCCAGCCTGGGCTTGTGGTTTGTAGCCAAGGTTTGTTCCATTGCTTATCACTTGAGGTTTGTTTGAAGGAGACAAACCAAGAGTAAAGCAGCAGCAGTCTCCTCTTTGGGAGCCCCCATGCTTATGGTTAGTACTAGGCCATGGTTTAGCTTACTGTTACATGCAGACTGGACCAAGGAATCTATACAAGCTGAATTAGTAGTATTACCTAGTAGTCAGACGGCATTAGCCTGCAAAAATTAAGCCCCATCTTCAGATGGTGGAAGATCATCTTCCTCCAGCGTTAAGATGCTAGTTTTGGATGGTCAAATTCAGTATTCTCTACATAATACAGAAGACATTTGTAGTTATGATGGTTTTGCACCTTAAGCAATTAAGCAAGATTGCATGGTTGACCTTGTCTTGTTGAATTTATTCTTCTATATTTGCATCATTTATTCTCCTTCTGTCAGTTAAATGCAATGGAGCTATATGAGGCAATGAAGCCCCTCCCCTTGCAGAAAATCATATTTGGAAGCCTTGCTTTTCATATTTCACCTAGTTTTCCCCACATGCTTTTAAGAATATCATTGTGCCCACAGGGACTGCAAACTTTTTTTTAAAGAAAACGGCAACATGAAAGCTGGGATTTTCAGCAAACTGAAATCTACAGCTAATACCATTTTCTGGGGCTTTCCCACCCTGATGACAATGGCTGTTGGTAGCAAAGAAAATTTAACCACACAGCTCTGCTTTCAGCTGAGAAATATCTGAATGCCATTTCTCTTGCCTATTATTATATTATAGTACAATCCCCGATGAAGATTTTTTGATCTCCAAGGTGTTGCAACTACAAGAGAGTGGCAGAGTCAAGAGGAGTTGTTTCTGCTTCCCAGATTAAAGAAACTAATTAGTCTGTGTGAATTCTGAGTGCTTGGAAACTTAAGAAGTGTGTGTTAGCTCCCAGTCAGGTTGTGAAACTTTGGTTCTGTGACCTCATTTAATTCTTCCTTTCCCCACTTCCCAAGCACCCAGAATCAGCAAGGGTTTCTGCATATCACAGGAACAATGGAGCACTCCAAAGACAAGAAAAAGATAAAAACCATGATTTTGCTGTATGGTGTTATCTTTTTGTCTTCAACAAAAAGGAATAATTAGCCTGAGAAGCTTTGTGAAAATAATACAGGCCCAGAGGAAGTGTGGAACAAGATCTATCAGAATGGCTAGATGTGAGGTCTGTTGTGGAGTCTCTCCTCCTGCTGGGCAGGAGACTCCCCCCCTCCCCAACTTCACTCCCACTCTCTAATTTCGCTTCCGATCCTCTCAGCCTCTTCTTATGCAAAGTGGAGAAGGCCGATCCTCCTTTTCGCAAGCAGCCCTGGTTCCCAACAGATGGAACTTCTCTTGAAACAGAGCTTGCAGAGGAAACGGTCATGTCTTCCTACACTTTTCAGCAGTGTTGCTATCTGGCAGACTCCATCATGAGCTTCGGCGTTACAAGCCACGTTACTGCAGCGAATATGAGGGTTCCGTTAACATACACCAGGTGGCTAACCTGTGGCCTTTCAGATGTTGTTGGACCCCAACTCCCATCAGCCCCAGCCAGCTTGGCCAGTAGCCAGGAATGATGGGAGTTACAGCCCAGCAACACCAGGAGAGAAAAAGGGTAGGCCCAATGCTACAGCTGGCCTTCCTGCCTGAGCACCGCCCAGTGGTGTAGTGGCAGATTCAGAAGAGCAGGGTCCCTTCATGATGGTCATAGCCACGTCCCACTACAGTAGGGTTGCCAGGTTCCTGGTCTGAAACTGATCCTGTATCTTTAGGAGAAGAGAAAGTCAGCCAAGTGCAGGTGTTCTTGCAACCCTGTAATGAGAAAAACCACAAGGTGGAATTCTCCCTTCCCCCTGCACAACTTTTAAAGATACAGAAGACCTCCTGGAGGCTGGGCCTGGCAACCAAGAGATCTTCTGTATCTTTAAAAGTTGTGCAGGGGGAAGGGAGAATTCCACCTTGTGGTTTTTCCCATTACAGAGTTGCAAGAACACCTGCACTTGGCTGACTTTCTCTTCTCCTGAAGATACAGGATCAGTCTCAGGCCATGAACCTGGCAACCCTACCCCACAGCCATGTCCTCTCACAGCCACAACCCCTTTCCACTTTCCCTCATCTCCCTTGCCTTCCATGTCATCTCCAAGTCCACACTCCACTACAACAGACATCCATAAGAGCCCATCAGCATTAAAGGGAAGGCTGTGTTAGCTACTGAGAAGAGTCTTCTCAGTGGCTGACTCACCAACTTGCACTCTGATTCGCTCAAATCAGCACAAAAAGACTCTTCTCAGTGGCTAACACATTCCCCTTTCATGCTGTTTGGCTTGTACATAGGGCCTTGGCTGGGTCCCAGCTCCCAAAAAAGTAAGGGGTCTACAACCTCCCATGACCCCAGACAACTATATCCCTGGCACCACTCCACAGGACAAATGCCTCCACTGAACAGCTGTTGAGCAGAGAGAGAGATCCTGTGGGGTGCAGGTGCTCAATTGCAAGCAGCTTTTCTGCAGGAAAACCATTTGCGAGTGAGCACCCCACAGAACTGACCTCTACCCTTGGTGGGGAGGGGAGGAAGGAAATGCAGTCTCTCCTCTCCCTTCCCCCTCCTAGCCATAAGTTTAATTAGAGGTGGGTTTTTTTACTAATTAAGTATTCACCTTGCCCCCGAACTTTTTCGGGACTGGCTCTGAGGCAGGGTCAACCCAGGGCAAGCCAGCCTGATAGCACCCCCCTCCCATGGGATCAGAGCTGCAGGGTTGGTTGGGGAGCTGTGCAAACCATTTGCAGGACACCAAGTTGGTCAAGGCTGAACAACATAGCCCAAGATGTCCTTGGATCCAGGCCATCAATCAAGCAAATTCAATTCATCCCAAAGTGATGGAAGTCCAAAAGGCTTCTGAAACCATTGTCAAAAATGGATGAAATGTTCAGATTATAGCCATTTTATTCTTGAAGGGAAGTCTCTACAGCCAACAAACCTTTGAGATGGAGATTGATTCTCGTTTCTCCCATATCTTCATTTTTGTGTGATTTTAGGGGAGGAAATGCCAGTGTGTTGGGGCAGCTCATTCTTCTGATGATTGATTGTATCTCTGAGGAGTGTTTTTATCCTCACTATGAAAGTCAAACTGAGCCACATCATTCTCTCGCTGCCCATATGGAGGTTAAAAGAACATATATAAATTTAACTCTTTTAACCTTTTGTTCTTCCTCTTCAAAGATTCAGCTGATGATTTCTAAAGGGGGGGAGAGAGAAATGAAGGAATTTTTGCTAGTTTATACATTTATCAATTTGAGTGTATCTTGGGTGAGTGGGTGGAGGCCTTTTATGGACTCAGATGTGGTCAGATGTGGTCAGCTTTCAGACTGCACTTTATTCCATCATTCCAATGATTTCTTATCAGGTAATTTAAGCATTTTATTTGATCTTTCACACAATGTAAAACTAGTTCCAGAAATCTAGTAGAATATTGCAGAAAGTTAGGGCTAATTTCTGTAATAAATCCGTTTGCAAGCTTGGGAACCCAGAAAATCATGGCAGTTTTGCACTAGCTGCAGTCACTCACACGACAGGCTTCCCAGCATGCAATGTGTTCCCTCCCTTTAGGTGCATGTCAATTTTTTTGCCATTTTTTTGGCTGACAAAAAATTGTACCGGTATTCTCGCAGCTTCCCCTTCCTCCTTTTCCCACCCACTCCAGTGTCCAGACACTAACTCATGCAGTGAATTATGAGTGAACAACAGTGTATAAGAAGTGAGGGACAAAAACAAGATGTTGTTTATTGTAGCCGTGTAAAAGACATTTGGGCAAAATGCTGGTATATCAGCCAAAAAAGCCATAGTTCCTTAATGCAACAGGCACTGCAATATGCAAGGAATTTTAGAAATTGGGACATAGGTGCTACCATTTTAATCTGCAAAACTGATGCAACACACCGCATGAATGAAAGCAGCGGTGTACAATTTGGGACCCACTAAACCAAATGCATGTACAACAACTGTCCTTATTTAGCCGGTGCAGTTCCTTATAGAGTCTATGAGGAAAATAGGAAGCTGCCTTATATTGAGTGAAACCATTGGTCTACCTAATTCAGTACTGTCTACACTTACTGTCAGTGACAGAGGTGTTTCCCAGCCCTGCCTGAGGAGCTGGGACCTTCTGCATGCAGAGCTGATGCCCTGCCACTAAGCTACAGTCTTCCCTCTCTGGCATATGCATGGTTTCACTTGGTGAAATAGTGTGAGTAGAAAAGGTGAACCCCTTACCTCAGTGTAGCAGCTCTGATAATACAGTGGCCATCTTTTGCTGCCATTGGTAGGGAGGCGGGGATTAAGGTGTGAATGGCGGCACAGGCAGCAATGTGCCTCTGATGGCAGTGGAGGTGGCAGCAGCACTGGGTGGAGGCAAGAGCATTGGATAGAGGTCCCAATGGACGATGCGATGACAGGCCCTTATGGGCCTCTCAGCATGTGCCTGGCAATGCCAACCTCTGATGCTGGCCTCTGCCTGTGTTGGAACCATTAGAAAAATGTTGAGGCCCCATCCCTGAAGCCCCCTTCCCCAATGGCCAGAAGTTCTATTTTGGCAACTTTTGGTCCAGCCCTGTTGGCTCAATAAAAAAGAGCCTCATTGGTTCAACTGAGTTACCTTGTAGTTACAATGAGGATGCCTGCCTGTTGACCCAGGAGAAAGTATCTCCACTTAAACAAGCAATGAATTGATGGGAAAGGTCTCTGCATCAAGATCCTGGGAAGCCACCAGTGGCAGGAGCAGAGGGGGAGGGGAGAGGAGAGGGAGAGAGGGGGTGGGAGGGGGAAGGGAGGGGAGGGAGGGGCAGGAGAGAGGGGATAGGAGGGAGGAGGAGGGGATGGCAGGTTTGATATTTGCATGCTTATTGAGTTCAGTGGGATTTACTCCTGCGCAATGCTTAGGCTAGGTGAAATTGACCATAGGGGAGGAGGAGGCGGAAGGGAAGAGTAGGGGAGAGGGGAGGGGTAAGAATGGGGAGGGGGAGAAGAGGATTGGAAGGGGAGTGGTAGGGGGAGGAAGGGGGAAGAAAGGGGAGGGGAGGGGCAGGAGGGAGGGAGGGCAGGTTTGATCATTTGCATGCTTATTGTGTTCAGTGGGATTTATTCCTGTGCAGTCATGCTTAGGAAAGGTGAAACTGACCTGAGGGAGACAGGGAGGGGCAAGGAGGGGGAAGGGGGAGGAGGAGGGGAGGAAGAATAGGGGAGGGAGGGGAGGGGAGGAGATGGGGTGGGTGGGCACTGGGCAGAGGGAAATGCTGGTCTGGGTGGGCCAGCGGTCTGACTCCATGTAAGGCCACTTTATACATTCTACTGAGCTGCCTTTAAGTGGCAATGAAGCCTTCCCATTGATCTTGGGGCCAACTGAAACAAAACAACCAGGGCTGGCACCAAGGGTCAGAATTGCTGGGCATCAGCCAAGGCCCAAACTACAGCAAGGACAGGGTTCTGTTTCTGCTGCTGTTCTTCCTCCTCTTTGCTGACATTGCCTATTCACCTGTCTCTCCCCCCCCCCCAAAAAGTGAGCAATGGCAAGACTGACAAAATGGAGCCCAGCCTCTGCTTGCTTGCCCTCTCCCTTGGGCGGGGAATGAGGACTGTTCAGACTGGGCCCAAATGGCGAGCAAATGCATTGTATTTTATTTTTACATTTATATCCCATCTTTCCTCCAAGGAGCTCAGGGTGGTGTACAAACATGTTTCTCCCCTTCCAGTGCTTCCCTCACAGCAACCCTTCTGGATCAGGCCAAAGGACCATCTTGCCCAGCATCCTGTTTTTACCAGTGGCTAACTATGGGAAGCCCGCAAGGAGAACCGGAGTTCAAGAGCCGCTCTTGAATTCCCAGCAACTTGTATTGTGATTCCCAACAACTGGTATTCAGAAGCATATTGCCTCCGACAGTGGAGGTAGAACATAGACACTGTGGCTAGTAGCCATTGATTGCCTTATTCTCCATGAATTTGTCTAATTATACAGCCACACTTGCTTAACAACCCTCTAAATTTTCATGGTGATACACAAAACAGTCAGAGAGAATCAAGAGTTCAAACTGTAAAATGAGAGAAAAAACAGAGAGAAAAATACAGACCCCTTTTGGACTTCTTTTTGTTGGAGTTCTCATAATCTGTTGAAATTCATTACAAATCAGCCATGTTCACAGAGTACCTGTAATTGGTTTTTATACTGTATTGGTTTTTATACTGTATTTTATGGTATTATTGTATTATTGTATTTTGTACGTCGCCTAGAGTGGCCGTTCACTCGGCCAGGTAGGCGACTCAAAAATAAAATTTTATTTATTTATTTATTATAATCCTATTACTGACCTTGTCCCATACCCTGACCTTCATCTTCTGCAGTTTAAACGTCAAAAAAATGTCTGGATGATTTCTAATTAATTTAAGAAATGTTGGCTTCAACTCAATGATAATGTCAGGCATGCTCAGTAAGAACCAATTGTCAGTGTTCTAAAAGCCAGACTCACAGCTGCTGGGCTTCCTAATCAGGGGGCCACACCCACAACAGACTTTGATTTCACTTGAGACCATCATGGCTTCCCCCAGAGAATCCTGGGAGGTGTAGTTTGTGAAGGGTGCTGAGAAGAGACTCCTATTCCCCTGACAGAGCCCCAGTGGCCAGAGTGCTTTAACAGTCAGCCGCTCTGATTGAAGCTCTGTGGGTGGAACAGGGCTTCTCCCAACAACTCTCAGCACCCTTCACTAACTACATTTCCCAGGATTCTTTGGAAGAAGCCATAACTGCCTAAAGTGAAATAATAGTCTGGTGTGGATATGTCCAGGGACATCTTTGCTTTAAATGTGGGTGGGAGGCTACATGTGCCTGCTGTAGAATAAGAAGGTGGGGGAAACCCTGAAAAAGAAGATACTGTTCACAATGTTTTCCTTTTGAAAAGGAAAGGGGCTTCCCCTCTGCCCAGTGCCCACCCACCCAATCTCCTCCCCTCCCTCCCCTTCCTGCCCTCCTCCTCCCTCTGCCCCTCCCCCAGGTCAGTTTCACTTATCCTAAGCATGATTGCACAGGAGTAAATCCCACTGAACTCAAAAAGCATGCAAATGATCAAACCTGCCCTTTCCTCCTCCTCCCTCCTATCCCCTCCCTCTTGCCCCTTCCCTCTCCCTTCCTTCACCCTTCCCTTCCCCTCCCCTATACCCTTCCAATATCCTCCTTCCCCGTCCTCCTCCTCCTCCTTCCCTGCTATGGTTTGTAATACATTATAGATCTGGAGTAGCCAAGTTGTCGTCCAGCAACATCTGTAGGGTGCCATGTTGACTACAGATTGTGCTTTAGATCACGTTGTGAGCTGCTTTGAGAATGGTAATCCTGAAATGTGGACTAGAAATATTGAAATATAGAAGTATCCAAAGTTTGGAACTCTCTGCTGCTGATGCTTCTGGTTGAATGGTGTGTGCCTGTTCAGAACATGAGAACAACCCTGCTGGATCAGGCCAAAGGCCCACCTAGTCTAGCACCCTGTTCCCATAATGGCCAACCAGATGCCTGTGTGAAGCCCACAAGTAGGACCAGGATGCAAAAACACTCTCCCGTCTTGTGTCCCCCAGAACAACCTTTCCCAACCTCTGGGTCTGCAGATGTTGTTGGACTACAATTCCCATCATCCCTGACCATTAGCCATGTTGGCAGGGGCTTATGGGAATTGTAGTCCAACAACATTTGGGGACCCAAAAGTTGGAAAAGGCTGTCCCAGAGCATACTTCCTCTGACCATGGAGGGAGAACATTGCCATTCTGTCTAGCAGCCATTGTCCGCCACAGATTTGTCTTCTCTTTTAAAGCATCCAATCCTCCCTCCACCTGTGATTCCCAGCAACTGGTCTTCAGAGGCATACTGAACAGGTATATTCTTTCCCTGCGTAAGTGGAAATGCCCTTTCGAATTCTCAGTTCATTCCAGAATAGGCTTTCTCCAATTATAATCTGAGCGGCCAGATCCATCTCAGTAAAATGTTTCCATGTTCCTTTCTGAAGGGCGAGAGAGAGGTTGGGTGCACTTGTTTATCTTGGGTCTAGCTGATGCTCTACACAGAGAGAGAGAGAGGGCGGGGGGAGAGAGAGAGAGAGAGAGAGAGAGAGAGAGAGAGAGAGAGATCACGCAAAAAAGAAAAGAAAAAGGATGACACTAAATCCCAGAGAAGCTGAAACTGTGAGAAAGAAAATCTGGCTGACCTCCTCGGAGAAGCAGCAGCAGAGCCCTGCTGAGAAACAGCGTGGCAAAACAAAGCACATTGCCACAGAGTTTTTATTGTCTTGGAGGATGACAAGTGCTTGAAAAATGCAACAGCCAAGCAGGAATAACCTTTCTCCGCCCGCCCGCTTCCATCTGTGTTAAGCACATAACAAATGAGGAACTGAAACCTCTGCTGATAATAGTGTCAATGAGGGATCAGGATTATACATGATACTTCCTAAATTTGTTATGCCTCATTAGCGTCGTGGCTTATTGCAGAGTTCCCAGGCATTCCCGAATGGCCCGGCCTTGATGGATAATGGAAATAAAGAAAGGAAAGGCACTGGTAACACTGTACTCCCAATGCATTTATCAAGGGCGTCGTTAGCAGCGTTAGGTGTGCGTTCGTGCTTTCTATCGTGGTCGCACATCGATCAGACTGAAGAGCTGCGCACTTTTCCAGATGTGGAAGGAGGGCTGGAGTTGGAATGAATAATGCATGGCCTTAAGACTGGCTACCACAACAAAACTGATGATGCAAGGACCGAGGGCTCTAAAACACTGATCCTTGGCAACTGTACTTTAAAGTTCATTACTTAGAAACCAGGGATCAGTGAATCTTTTCCATTTCAGTTTCTCATTTTTTTAGTCATAGGGTGGCATTCAACTAACGTGTCCCATTAGAACAAAGATTTCTACTTCTGCAGTCAGACTTTCCCCCTTCTCTTCTCCCCCACTGTGTGCCCTCCTCCTTCCCCAAATCTGCTCCAGGGATTTGGGAGAAGCCCTAGAACAGATTTTGGGGGTGTGGGAGAGGGGAGAAAGTCAAGTTGTGCAAATGAGGGGGCTTTAGATACAACCCTTAAATTCAGTTCTCTGCAATTTGCAACTTAATTTTTTAAAAAGTGCTCATCTAAACTTAACAGCATTTTAAGTGTGAATTTCTCTAGATATATACATTTTTGTGTGCAATTTTGCCCAATATACACATTTTTACAAGCAATTTCCCCAAACCTAATGCATTTTTGTATGTTATTTTGACTAATATATGCATTTATATGCACACTGTACCCTAGTATATGCATTATTGTACACATTACTTGGCTGGGGAACTGCATTTTCAAAGGATGACTGTATTGTTTCTTGTATTGTTTCAGAAAGTGTGGGTTATGTAGGTTTGCCTTTAAATTAAACAATCAAATTTCCCCCCCATGCTCTTGTGCATTAAACAGCTTGATCTGCAGACATTACCAGGCATTGATGTTTACAAAGACCTGCACAGCAAAATTCCAAAAAATGCAAATTTCAAAGGATGACTGTGTTTCAGTTCATGTATTTTTTGGGAGAAGTGTGAATTAGGGCTCATTCACACAAGAGCTAACCTCTGTATTAAAGACGAAGCTGTTGCTTTTGCGATAGATTTGCAACGTTCACAATCCTACCTTCCAATCTGCTGTTTTCCATTCATACTGAAGGGAAAGGATCAATCACACAGCTTCCTAATGACCACGCCCTCTTAAGGTCAAACTACCACTTCCTCTGGTTACCTTGGCAACTGAGCATGTTCAGTTTGTTCCAGAGTAAGTTTCATAAAAAAAGAAAAAATCCTGAAGTGCAATTATTTGTATTTTCACAATCCAGCTGAAATACAAATATTTGTTTGAACAGTGTTATGCTTTTTTGCACAAGTTAGGGGGGAAAGGAAAATAAAGCAGTGTTTGCAGCAGGCTTGCAAAACAGGAGCCAGCAGGAAATGACATGAACAAAGGGAGGAGGAGGGAGTGGGCGTGGAGAGGGGAATGATTGACACACATACCTAAATGCATCGGAGCAAAGCATCTGCAAGCCCTAGAGATATGAACTGGAGATGCTTTCCCCTTCCCTTTTTCGACTATAAATGGATTGGTTTGATACAGGGAAACTGTGTGATAGCTGCTGATTGTCTTCATCATCATGTGAACCATCCAAATTAAACGCAATGCGAATAGCACCTATCTCATAGTAAGTTGCCGTGTGAACCAGCCCTTATTATTTATTTATTTATTAGATTTATTAGTCGCCCATCTGGCTGGTTGTGCAGCCACTCTGGGCGACGTACAGAATAAAAACATATAATTATATTAGAACATGAAAAATCTCAAACAACAATAATAAAACCTAACCCAGATGGATTTGACTTAGATGGATTTGACTTTAATTGCTATATGAATCAAATTTATCCCCCCAGTGCTGGGGTGAAGCCCAAATGGAGGTAGTGCAGACTCCTGGGTCCATTTTTATTAGGATCCATACCCCTCTGGAGCCCAGGCCCTGTTCAAAATAAATCAGTTATAGCCTGTGGCAGTTCCCAGGAGTCTTTCTTGCTACCCCCTTCCTTAGACTCACTGTGATATGAGGTTTGCTCCCATGAAACACAGTGGTAGAGCATCATATCCGGAATGTGGCTAAATATGCTTGCTGCATTGTCCAGGAATGCAAGGAACCATGGGAAATGTAGCACCCAAGGGTGTTCTTCCCACTATCTCTCCTTGCCTCAGTAAGTTTGAGGCAGTGGTGGCCCAGTCCAGAGTTCAGATTATTTCTCAGGAACCTAGGAAGCTGTTTTATACCAGGTCAGAATATCTGTCCATCTAGCTCAGTATTTTTGTCTCTGACTGCAACTCTCCAGGTTCTCAGGCAGAGATCCTTCCATTCCCTGTTATTCAATGGAGACTGTGTCTGATGTGAATACAGCAGTGAATCCACTCCAGGTTTTCATCCGAACGTTCAAGGAGCTGTCCAAGGTGCAATTCTGGAGCAGATTCACTGCCCAGCTCACATCAAAGCCACCAGTTTCCACTGCTGTTACTCGATCCTTAACATTCACCAGAAGACAAGGAGAGCCCGGCAGGAACAGACTAAAGGTCTACTGAGTCCAGTATCCTGTTGCCCACAATGGCCAATCAGAGGCCTACAGGAAGCGTTGATGCAGGATATGAGAGCAATCGTCCTCTCCCATTGCAGTTCCCCAGCTACAGCTATTCAGAAGTGTGGTGCTTCTGATCCTGAAGGCAGCATATCACCATCATGACAGCCTTATCCTCAGTGAATTGGCCAGGTCCCCCTTTAAAGCCATCTCAGTGGGTGGCCCTCATCCCTCCTTGTGGAAGCGAATCCCATCATTTGCTTATGGAGATACTAGGGACCGTCTGCATACAAAGCACATGCTTGAACACTGAGCTATGTGGTCCCTCTCTCTCGTGGGCGGGTGACTGGGTCTCCCCTGACGTATTTCCAAACTGCATTTGTGCAGTGCGGATTTTGACAGAGGGCTGTGTTTTAAGTGAAAAATCAACTCCTTTGAAATGTGGTGTTGGAGGAGAGCTTTGCGCATACCATGGACTGCGAAAAAGACAAATAACTGGGTGTTAGAACAAATTAAACCAGAACTATCACTAGAAGCTAAAACGATGAAACTGAGGTTATCATACTTTGGACACATCATGAGAGGACATAATTCATTAGAAAAGACAATAATGCTGGGAAAAACAGAAGGGAGTAGAAAAAGAGGAAGACCAAACAAGAGATGGATTGATTCCATAAAGGAAGCTACAGACCTGAACTTACAAGATCTGAACAGGGTGGTTCATGACAGATGCTCTTGGAGGTCGCTGATTCACAGAGTCACCAAAAGTTGTAATCGACTTGAAGGCACATAATAACAACAAGAAGAACAAATTAAACCAGAACTGTCACTAGAAGTTAAAATGATGAAACTGAGGTTATCATACTTTAGACACATAACGAGAAGACATGATTCATTAGAAAAGACAATCATGCTGGGGAAAACAGAAGGGAGTAGAAAAAGAGGAAGGCCAAACAAGGGATGGATTGATTCCATAAAGGAAGGCACAGACCTGAACTTACCTGAACAGGGTGGTTCAGGACAGATGCT